>NC_062295.1:36861063-37509813 GCF_902655055.1 Lutra lutra
CTATGCAAAGGCGTCTACACCCCAGAAGGGGGTCTTTGCCAGAACCTGACCCCCTTGGCACCCTGATCCTGGACTTGTAGCTTTCGGCACTGCAGGAAATAAGTTTCTGTTATTTATAAGCTACCCAGTCCGCAGGAACTTTGTTGTAGCAACCAGAACTGAGACAGTTTTGCCTGTTCTTGAACCTGATTGGGCTTCCTTGCCGGGCAGTGTCTGTGAGACCCATGCATGTTGTTGCGGAGGGGGTTTGCTCCCTCTTGTGATTCCATCACCAGAATATTCCACACGGTACAACTCACCAAGGGACGTTTGGGTAGCGTCCAGATTTTGCTGGTCATAAATGAGGCTGTGGTGGATATTCTTGAACTTGCCTTTGGGTGCATCCGGGCCCTTATTTCTCTTGGGAAGGGGTGAGCTTGCCAGGACGTGGGTTGTGCTCCCACGGAATGGGAGAGGCTTGTCTTTTGCCCAACCTGTGATAGAGCTGTGCGCTTTCTTTTCTTTCTTTCTTTCTTTTTTTTTTTTTAAGATTTTATTTATTTGACAGAGATAGATCACAGGTAGGCAGAGAGGCAGGCAGAGAGAGAGGAGGAAGCAGGCTCCCCGCCAAGCAGAGAGCCCGATGCGGGGCTCGATCCCAGGACCCTGGGATCATGACCTGAGCTGAAGGCAGAGGCTTTAACCCACGGAGCCACCCAGGCACCCCAGTTGTGCGTTTTCTTTGCATTTCTTTGGTGGTTAATCATGTAGAACACCTTTGCGGAGGCCGGTCTCCCACTTAATGTTCTATGTGAATGAGACTCACTATAATCCTGAGAGGCTGGCACTCTTGTGACCACTGGACGGATGGGGACTTTGGGAGGGCAAGCAGGGCCCGTGGCTTGTCTGAAGATGAGCAGCTTGTAAATGCTCAAGCCAGCCCTCTTCCCGTGGCAGAGCATGCATGCTCACGCTGGCCCTGCAGAAGTGCTAGGAGAGGAACAATCTCTTTCCTCCCCTCAAACTGGAGGAAGACCACTAGAACTCGGTTTGTACTTTTTTTTTCAGATGAGCGCTTTAATCGTTAAAGGCGGCCACACGTGGGTCAAGAAGGCTCTGCGGGGAGCAGGCTTTGTCAGTTATGGTGCCCTTCCCGATGCTTGCTGTCACTGTGACTTTTACGGGAAAGCGTGTTGTTCCGAGTTCCAGGCCGGGGATGTCGGAAAGAGCCCTGGTGCACCGCCTGTGGGAGCCTGTCTGTGTACCCAAAGAAAACATTACAACTTGAGTAATAGCAAGTTCTGGAAATGATGACAGCCGCTTGCAAGCTTGTTACGAGCCTCTGGCTGGTCTTTGCAGAAACCTGACACTCAGGCATGCATGTGGGAGGCAGGAGTCCCTGCCACGGCCGTGGCTGTCTCAGATTTCGAAATCTCCTAGATGCTAGAATCCATTTCCCCCTCTCTTCTAGGTCAGGTTCCCCGGGGAGTAAACCCTGAGATGGAGATTGGTGTGCAAGTCACCCGTTAGGGTCGGGTCGTGGTCCCAGGGTGGAAGGGGCAAAGGGGGAAGAGACAAAGAAGCCGAAAGGGGTCAGTGGTTTTGGCAACCTCCCCCAGAGGGTGTGTCCAGGCTTACACCAAGGAGCTGGGCTTTCATATTCAAATACCTGTGTGTCCCTGACCAAGGGCTCATCTAGGGGGTGCACCCTCCAGGCACCTCTCCATTTCTACAGGTGCTTCCATCAGAAGCAAAGCTCCCCCCAAAGCCATGGGAGGTCAAAAAGAACTGTGAGACTTTGGGGGAGTTCAGATAGTGCACGCGGTCGTCTCTTGGGACATGGGGGAATGCTGGGTCTAGACTTTGACCTCGTGGTGTTTCCTGCCTGAACATCTCCGTTTTGGAACTGGGGGGGATGGGTGGCTGCCCACCCTGCTCACAAGTCACAAATCAACTTCATCAGGCTCCTGGGTGTGATAAATTGTTAAATGTGTGCTGATAACTTGTAACAGTTTCGTTTCCTCCAGGAAGCAAGAGGCCAACAACGCTTTCCAGTGGTGTGGTGGTTTTCTCTTCCCCTCTCCTCCAAAGCCCTTCCCTGCCCGATGCACACATGGGACTGTCTACTGTGACGTTGTTCACTGGGCTAGTGCATGCTTATGGGAAAGTGCAGAAAGCAAGAGTGTGAATGCATGGGTAGATGTACCCAGAGTGAATCCGTTCGTGGGACCACCACCCGGCTCAAGGAGCGGAACCTTCCAGCACCTTACGAGATTCCCTGTGTGCCCTCCCTAGCCCCCCACCTCTTCTCCCCGACTCCCCAATCCCCGAAAGTGCTGTCCCGATGTTGGGCGCGAGAAGTGAGCTTTGCTTCCTGTTTACTTTTTTTTTTTTTTTTAAGATTTATTTATTTATTTGACAGACAGAGATCACAAGTAGGTAGAGAGGCAGGCAGAGGGAAAGAGCGGGGAAGCAGGCTCCCGGCTGAGCAGAGAGCAGGACCCTGAGATCATGACCTGAGCTGAAGGCAGAAGCTTTAACCGACTGAGCCACCTGGGTGCCCCTCCTGTTTACGTTTTATACACATGCTGTCTCCCAGGAAGTGCTCTCGGGGGGCTGGGTTCACTTACTCAACGTGAGCTTTGTGAGCTCCTCTATGTTATGGTTTGTGGTAGTGGTTCCTCTTTTGCATGGCTGTCTACTGATCCTTCCAGTCACCGATGGACATCAGAGCTCCTTCCCGTCTGGGGTCTCTGAAACGGTGTGCTCGGGGACGGTCTAGAACGCGTTCCTGGGTGCGTGTAGGTACGAGCGCTGGTGGGCGTACACCTGGTGAACTGCCAACTCATGAGTATTTGTACGTTCACTGCCGGTTTGACAAGTGGGGGTGTGCTGATTTACCCCCCGGAGCTGCGCGGCAGCTCTGCGTCCTCCTAGAACTGCTCTGACACTTGGTTTGGAATCTCCATTTTGCAACCCAGTCAGAATGGATGGGATCATACTCTTCAATACTCTCCACCCTCAGGGGGCACCTGGGTGGCTCAGTCGGTGAATTGACTGCCCTTCGCTCAGGTCATGATCTCGGGGCCCTGGAATAGAGTCCCGCATCGGGGTCCTTGCTCAGCAGGGCCTCTGCTTCTCCCTCTCCCCCTCAACTCATGTATGTCTCTCGCCTTCTCTCCCTCTCAAATAAATAAATAAATAAATAAATAAATAAAATCTTAAAAAAAATATTCTCCACCACTGGTTCTTACAACGTTTTTCGGGAATTAGAAAAAGGACACCCCTGCCTTAAGACACTTGCATCCGATGAAAATGTTCTTGATAAAAGCTGATTTTGTTAGAGCATGACATGTGACTGCCCTCTGCTGGAAGACTGCTGAAATTCATAGTACTGACCTTGGATGTCTGAGATGGAACGTGCAGCCTCTTAGGTGTGGTACCCTTGGGCAGTGCACACCCTGGACAACCACACAGGGTGACCCTGTCGCTCTTCACCATTGTCCACACACAACAGAGGTGATGGTGAGGACGGGGCAGAGATGGCCCAATGAAAGCTCACAAAATGATGGCCCACGGGCTGCATCTGGCCTGCTGGGCTATCTGGCCCACACAAGGAACAAAATTGAGCTGATATTTTTAAATCTGGCAGATCTTGTCTAAAAATCTGGAAAAATCTGGGAAATCAGAGAAAATAGAGAATTAGGGCTCTCACTCCCAAATTATAACACAGAGGCTATTTTGCATCTGTCTCCAGTTAGCCTCAGTTTTCACCACACCATACTGTCCCCCAAGCCCAAAGTCTCTGTCAACGGTTGTAGCAAAATGGACATATGCTAATGCTGGCACCGGATTCCTTCCCCAAGTCTTCACTTATTTATGGTAACTGCTGCTACAGGCATATAAATCTGTGATCACTAGTCTTGACACTGACAAAGGAAAAAAAAAAAAACCCAAACCAAAAACCCACCCAAGCTGCTCATCAAGTTGTGAGATAAAATAACTCCCATCTCCTTGGTGCTGGAGTGCAAATCCCATCGGACAAGGTTTCTGTGGAACCAAAGGGTCGAAAGGCTCCAGCTGACCAGAAGGACCTGCCCCAAGGGGTTGGTGCCTCCCACACCAGTGGCCAAGCGATGGTGAAAAGTGGGTGAATATGGCGGCGGGAGGGCAGGGCAAGCAGGAGGGGGAGGGGCCGCATCTAGGACTTGCTGGGAGGGAACCTGGGGTCCCAGGGATCAGGGCTGGAGGGGCAGCCACTTAACCTACTGTGGGGTTGAGACAGAATTCGAAATGTCAGGTCTTTCTGTTATGTTGCTTTAAGCTAGTCTCTTCATTAACTCAAGAATTTTTCAGTATCTATCTACACCTATCTCCCTCCCTCCCTCCTTATCTATATATTGGCATCTGGTGGCTAAGTCAACTAACTTTGAAGTAACTGTCTTTATCATTTTTGTTCAATGTGAATGATCAGAGTATTAGGTGTGCTTTCTGGACCCTTCCGTGTGCAGGTGCGCTGTCGTCTCCAAGAGCCTTCACCGTGGCGCTGTCTGACCTATTGTGTGCGCTAACAGAAGCCCCGTTTTGTAGACTGGATTTACAGGTAAGGCCCAGGGTCACACTCCGCGGGGGTGGGCGGGTGGGTGTGAACCCAGACCTTCCCGGTGGCGGGTCTCCTGCTCAGACACTGTCTGATTTAGAAGCAGAACCTCTTACCTGTGGCGCCAGATAGAATGTGGGTGGGAAGCGAGTGCTTTGTAATAATTACCAGTGTGCTGGTACAACACTGCTGCTCTCTGGGAAATGTGGGTCTTTTTGAGTTTGGAAGTCATGAACTCTGAGAGCCCACAGGCTGAAGACCCCCGGAAGCCTCCCCTTATCTTCTTCTTACAGGGCCTCCCAGGGTGACCGGGCACTTTGTACAAGGTCACACAGCCGCGACGGTGGCAGAACCGGAATCAGAAGCCTGGGTCCTGACTCATTGATTTTTTCCACCCGATGTCGAGCCTCTGAGTTTCCAAATCCGGCAGGCATCAGAGCACGCTGCCTTTTAGAAGGACCAGCCAATTTACATTCTCCCCGGCAAGGCGGGAAGGCACGGCTGCCCCCTCTCCTGGAGAGGCCTTTCTCAAATTGACAGCTCTTGGCAGCCTGGATCCTGCGCGTGGCTGTTCTGAGCAGGCGTCCTCCTCGGGGGCCCGTGGGTCATCTCTAATTCCAGGTGCGGCGCAGAGGCAGCCCTGACCCCGCACTCCTGCTCCATCCAGTAAACTCTGTCTTGCCCTTGAGGCTGGGCCTCTGCAGGAGAGCATGGGGAGTAACCAGGCCCTCGGGATGCCCTTGCAGGATCCCACGAGAGCTCGGCATGGGAGTGTTTGCAAAGCTCGTGGCATGCTGGGCAAACCCAGAGCAGTGTGACTGCGGTGGTGGTGGTGGGAGGGGGGGCACGACAGCGGGCAGGAGGAGGAGGCAGATGGGAGGGTGTGACGGTTTCTCCTCTGGAGTTGGGCCTGGAGCCCGGCGCTTCCCTCCCTTGGCTCTGACATTGCAGGGCTCACCACGTTCCGTGCCAGCCAGCAGAGGGGGTGCCGGAGCTCCCCAGCACTCGGGCTCTGCACGTTCTGCTGTGCTGGAGCCTTCCATCTGAGACATCTACCAGCTAGATGCAAGAAGAGGTTTTTTTTAGGCCACGAAGAGGTGATTATTTTACATTATGTAGGAGTAGCCACCCAGGAGAATGAGAAATTTCCCTCTGAGAAGGAGACAAAGAGCCGTTGCCTGAATCCTGGCGATTCTACAACTCACAGAGCCTTCTTCATCTTCGTAGGGAAGGGTGTTGGGGATGGGCAGGGGGCGGTGACGTGTGCGGAGTCCTTCCATGGACGGGAGTCAAAATGTGTCGGACGTGTTCATCCATTTATGTCCTCATTAAAAAATAAGGTGTTGAATACGTGCCTTATTTCCTGTACGGACCCAGCCCTCGAGGCCCGGAGCGCCTCGAGGATACCCACACAAGTGACGAGGTCCTGGAGGGGCACTGCTGGGGGTGCGTCAGTGCTGCTGGGGAGGTGGGTGTTAAGGAATCTTCTGGAAATGAGGTAAGTCTGAAAGCACTAGGTCTGAAAGGATGCATACAGTTTTCCCCATTAGACAAAGAAAGGATGGGCAAGTATGGTGGAGGAACAGCATGAGCCAAGGCCCTGAGGCAGAAAAGTGCACGGAGTTCTGGGGCAAAAGGGGTCACCTAGGGTGGCTGGAGCATAAGGCACTTGGGGAGAAGGGGTGCAGAGAACCTCCAAGGCTGGGTGGGGCTCCTTGACTCATATTTCCATGGAAAGGAGGCTTTCTCTTAGAGGGCATAGCAGGAGGGGGAGGGGAGTTTGTCTCTCTGCAGAAGGAGGGTGGCTCCATGGATGGGTAGGTTGGGCTGAAAGCCATTGCCAATGTGTGCTTTTCTCTTTCCTTGTCAGGCCTGTTTGCCCAGCACCAGAGTGTCCCCACTGTGCTTAGGGGCACAGCACACCTGCTGGTCCCGTGTCCCCTCCCCCATGATCTTCCATGTGGACAGCTGGGAAGGTCGGCCTGGGAGACCCAGACCCACCCAGGGCAGCACAGCTCCCAGGCAGGCTGGGCCCTGGAACGCCGAGGTGGAGCGGAGCCCCCAGCCCATCAGCAACACCCAGCCTGGGTCTGGTCCTTGAGAACGAGGGAAGAGCATTCTCACTGCGTTAAGCCCCAGCACGTTCGGGGGTTGGTTTGTTACAGCAGCTAGCCCGAGTTTGATGAATGAGGTGTTGGGAGAAGAAAGAGAAGGCAGGAGGAGAGGAGCAAATTGACCTATGAGAGGGGCTCCTTCCTTGAGGGACTTGCCCTGTAGCCCAGAACACGCCAACACACGGAATGCAACATACCGACCACTAGGGGGCGCTGTTGCACACGCTGCATCAAAAGTCTCCGGAAAACTCTAATAGGTAAAAACAGACAACGTGCACGCGCGCGCGCGCGCGCACACACACACACACACACACACACACACACACACAGCGCCATGGAAAACGAATTCCAGTATCGCCTCTAATCTACAAGTTTTGTATTTTCCAAAGAAGGTAATAGTCAGTGATGTGCTGCCCTAAAACTTGAAAATACATTATTTGGGGACACGAAGTTCTCCCTCCTATTTGCATAAAATATGTGATTTCTTTGTCAGAGGTTGCCTTCCGTCTCCAGAGAAAACTCTGAACGTGTCAGAAGTGATCTTAGACAACGCACCATGCGCGTCCCGGATACACGGCTTGTACTCCCGTGGGCATCTAGCGCCGCCTCTGGGAGGACCCAGGCTGAGAAAGCCCGCTGTGATCACCAATTGCACCTGACACAGAGGACACACGACATGGGGGGCTCAGCTGGAATTGCGTTTCCAGGTCCAGGGCTGGACATCAACCACAGATCTTGAAAGTGCAGTTGGAGACCTGCGATCTTGTCTACTCAGGCTTCAGTTTGGGAAATTCCCCCCACCCCCCTGCCCAGTGCATCCAACATCCAACTGACAGTCCCAGCGGGAGCCACCAAGCTTGTTCAGCACCGGCCACGGACGCTCTGGAGGGGATTTCTGACCACAGCTGGTCCAACCAGAGACTCCAGGTCGGTTAGAGTTGAGTCTGACTCACTGGACCCCGGGGAGGGAAGCCCTGTGTGCCTCGGGCAGAGGACATCCTCTCCCAGGTGACCGGGCATGCCAAGAAGGCGGACCGATGCCTGGGTTCCTTCAACTGCTCAGGTCCCTGGCTGCGGTCTGTTCTGGAGCCTTGAGTCATGCTCACGACTCCTGCCTCCTTAGTATGCCAATCCCATCTGCGGTTGGTTGTAACCCAGAGCCAAGGAAGTCCTACCTCACATGGAAACAGAGGCTCCCTGGTGCCCAAAAAGGCTTGTCATCAAAGTGGGATCCAATTATGTTTATTAGCCAACACTTACCGAGTCTGGAGAGTAGAGAGCTTTACAACACCAAGAATCAGAGCAGAATGGCTGCAGCTCGACTCTGTCAACCAGAAACACAATTAATCAAAGCAGTGCGTTTCCCAAGCTCCCTGTCAGCCTGACGCTTTATGGTATTGGGATATGATTTAAGAGGAAGCCGATGTTACAAAGCGAGGGGACTGGCGTGCCTTAAATACGAACACCCAGACAAACAAGGGAGGCGATGGGTGGTCACACTGATTGCTCCGGGCGACACGTAAGGTTCCTGGACGGATGCTGGATCTCCTACAATCAGATGGGGAGTCTAACGCGGGACGCTTCCTCCCTGCTCCACACACAACCCAGCTTCCCAGGGCAAAGGGTGGGGACTGGGTGTGGATTCGGTACTGGGTCTGCCTGGTACCTAGCAGAGACACCGCCCTGGGTCCTCAATGGTCGTCTTGCTCCAAGGGCAAACCAGGCAGCAACCTGCGAGGGAGCAGTTTCTCTCCTGAAAGGCAAATGTGGAGTCTTAAGTCTTTGAAAGCAGAGCGAGGATGCCAGGCACATAGGGGGTGCTCAATAAATAGTATCAAATAAATGAATGAGTGAATGAGGTTTACTCTTCCCAAGCCGCCCGGATTCCAGGGGAGGGGACACAGGTCCTATCATTTTGCGGAAGCAGCATCAAGTTACTATTTTTAGAAGAGCAGGTGGGATGGGAGATAGGGCTGTGGTCACTTTCAGAAAACGCGACCTGCCTAAGACTGGAGGGAGACAGTGACGCCAAGGAACCAAAGATTTGGAAGAACCCTCTGCCAATCCCACCCACGGCCCCTATTTATGATTTACATAAGAGAAAGGCAGCAGAAGGGGCATGGTCTGTGGTCCAAGCTGGGCTCCTCCATTCATTCCCAGAGTGACCTTCGACCTGTACCTCCTGCACACATGAGAGCTGGAGTGTGCAGTGAGCAGTGGCTGGAGGTGCCTGTTAGGGTCACCGCCTCAGGTCAGCTGCCAGGCCCTTTGCACGTCTTAACTGCCATGCGTATGGTCTGTATGTGACATGGCCTGCGCTGTCAGGAAGACTGATGTCTACCACTGACTTTGTTGTGACAAGGCAGATTTTGCGGCAGAGAATTTTTTTTTTTTTTAATTTGACAGAGATCACAAGGGCAGAGAGGCAGGCAGAGAGAGAGAAAGAGAGAGACAGAGGAAGGGAAGCAGGCTCCCTGCTGAGCAGAGACCCCCGATGCGGGGCTTGATTCCAGGCCCCTGGGATCATGACCTGAGCCGAAGGCAGAGGTTTTAACCCACTGAGCCACCCAGGCGCCCCCCTTTTTTTCTTTTCTTTTTTTTTTTTTGAGATTTTTAAAAAGATTTTATTTATTCTTGAGAGACAGAGAGAGAGAGAGGCAGAGGCAGAGGGAGAAGCAGACTCCCCACTGAGCGAGGAGCCCGACGTGGGGCTGGAGCCCGACGTGGGGCTGGATCCCAGGACCCTGAGATCATGACCTGAGCTGAAGGCAGGTGCTTCACCGACTGAGCTACCCAGGCACCCTGATCAGTGGCAGAGTATTGCCACAGGAGGAACACTGGGGAGAGTCCAACGACCCAGAGGTCCTGCATTTGTTGAGAGAATGACTTGGACCCAGGGAACCCGGAGAAACAATGCTGGAGGCAGCCCTGGTGGGTTGGGTCTCGGCTTGGCAGTCCTGGGTGGGCTCAGGTGAGCGCTGGGTCTCCCACGCCAGCCTCCAGTGAGTCTCTGGCTCAGGGTCAGGATCAGGATGGGGCCGATTCTGTATTCTGCCTTGTAAAGGGAGATGCGCAGTCTGGGCCCCCACTCAGAGGCTGGTCTTGGGCTGACCCTAGATTGCCCCAGGTGTGGAGGGAGCAGAGGAGGGCACTGTCGGGTCGGGGGCCCCTGCACCTTTCTTGGGATCCGGAGCTCTGAATTGAGCTTTGGCCAATGTTCATTGCCATCTTCCGAGCAGCTCACGGTGCACGTTTTATACCTGTGTATTTCCATCTGCAGGATCTCTCTTCATTCTCTAACTACCTCACAGGGATATAAAATGCCTGCAAAGTACTTTTTTGTTCGTTAGACAAAAAGAAAAAAAAAAGGCCCTACCGAAATAGAAGATATTATTAATACCACACGATTGTAAAAACGGTGATCAGGGAATTGAGAATTAAGGCATTATGGGAGAGCCACGGCAGTGAATATTTTAGAAATAAAACATACATGATAAAAGAATTATCACAGCTACTAATTATAGAACGGGGACTATTAAGGGAATGGAGGAAAGTCTGTGCTGAGGGAAAAATGGGAAGAAAATTGGTGAGCAGAGAAAGTGGAAAACGGAGCGGGAGAGAAATATTTATGTGCGTTGTCTTTTCTGTTAGCGCCATCTGAGCTGTGATGTGTGGAAGGGAACAGAGTCGTTTGGAGAAGGAAGGGATCACTGTTGAGTGAGAATGATTTATTTTAAATGTTTATACTGAAGTCAGTTTCACGGAAGTATAATTTACATCTAGTGAAATTTACCCTTATTGGTGTGCAGTTCTATGAGTTTTGACAAATATCATCATGGACCCTCCCCCGCAATGGAGTTCTAGAACATTCCATCATCCCCCAACGCTCCATCTCCACCTCCTCCTTTTGACCTCCTACCACAATCTACCTTATGCCCCCATCCCATCTGGAGATGTCCCGCTCAAGGCTGGGAATGACTTCTTGATGACCACATCCAGTCGATGCCCTTGGGATGGGTTAGCTGTTAACGCAACTGAGTGGGGCCAGGAAGCAGGTGTGCACAGAACGGAGGCACCGGCCCTGAGGGGAGTAGAGAGTAGAGGAGACATGGAATAATTTAGATCTGAGGGTCCTGATCCCCTTGAAGGGAGAGGCCAGGCTGCCCATCTGAGGGATGAGTTTGGGGCTTTAGATAAGGTGTGGGAAAGGTGGGGACAGCCAGGAAGGATCAGGAGGAATGGGAGGGGATCACACTGTGGGGGACCAGAGCTGGCCTCTGGGCTCCGTGTGGTCAAGGAAAGGGGACGGTGAAGGGAAGGAGCAGGAGGTCAGTGTGCAGCAGGGCTGAAGGTCTAGGACAGCTGCAGGCAGGGGGCACAGAGGCAGTGCTGCATTGGCTTCCCACAAGCTTCCTGTCACCAGGCCCTTTCTCAGTGCAGTAGGAGGAACAGGAACAGGGCTTCCATTTTCCAAAGCACCTGTCTACAGCCTCCTTTGTTTCCTGATCAAATTCACCTTGAGCAGACAGTCCTATTAGACTCCCTCTGCACCTGTCCTACCCCCGGGCAGGTGGACGTGTGCACTCAGCTCTGACAAGAAGACTTCTGGTGTTCTCTGTCTCCAGATCCGACTGGAAGCCTGCGCAACTCACATGACAAGACCGAGTGGCCAATGCCAGCCTCCCTCCCAGCCTTCCATCCTTCCTGATGAATCAAGGAGAGTGCTTTTCGGGGCCCTGCCCTTGCCTCCACTCACTTCTTCGGTGATCTCGGCTGCACTGAGAGCAGACATCCAGCTGCAGCTCTGTCCTGAGCAACTCCCGAGACCACCCGGTGGAGCCTGCTTGGAACACTTGGTACGTGGCTCCCCCGGCGCCCTGACTCTCCTCCATGACACTCACACCTGTGCACCCCCACCTGGGCCCCGGTTTTCTCTCGTGTTGCTGTCCACCACCCATCAGTGCCCAGGCCCCTCTCCAGGGGCACCGGGACATCCCTTTCCAGGCAGATCTTTGCCGATATTGGCACCTGCCTCCAGTTCGGGCGCCCTCCTTGGCACAGAGGGTCTGCCAGGTGTCCAGTGGCTGGTTGGGTCAAAGAGCCAAGGTCAAGACAGAGCTGTCTCTTCGGGCCTCATTCAAACCAGGTCAAGCCAACCCGAACCAAACCGCCAAACCAAACAAACAACTTTCCCGTAAATCAGACTCGACGGGCAACTCTCCTTGCCTGTGTGCATCTGGAAGGAGCGGTCGGTCGCTCAGAGCTCTGCTCACACGGGGGAACGGGCGACCTTGCCGTCTGATCACAAACAGTTCATACCCAGTGCAAAAAAAACTTGAAAAAAAAAAAAAAGAAAAACAAATAAAACCCCTAAACCAACCCACAGAAAACACAAAGATTAAATATCTCTCACGAAGCCTGATGCCCGGAGATAACCACCACCAATATTTTATTAGTGACCCTCTGGTTTTTAAATGTCTGTATACACCCACCCAAAATACACATTCTACGTACTTATAGGATGATTTCTGGATGATGATAAAATTATATATTTGTACAAAATTAAAAACACATTTACAAAACTCGTGGCATATGCATCAGCTCTCTGCAACAGATTACGAATTTCTTTCCATCATAAATCTTTTCCTCAACCTCGGTTTCTATAGCCGTAGTGTGCTAATTGCCCAATTATTATTATCTTTCAAAGATTTTATTTATTTATTTGACAGAGGGTGGGAGGGGGAGAGAGGGAACAAGCATGGGGAGGGGCAGAGGGAGAGGGAGAAGCAGGCTTCCCACTGAGCAGGGAACCTGATGCGGGACTCGATCCCAGGACCCCGGGATCATGACCTGAGCCAAAGGCCAACGCTTAACAGACTGAGCCACCCAGGCACCCCTGTCCAATTATTTTTTTAAGGGGAAGTTTCTTGTGCATTCTTTCTAACCTTGGGTGTGTTCCCAGTTTCTGTCTTGTTTAGCTCTCAAGGCAACTGGCCAGGAAGTCTTCCTGCCGTCTTGCAGGAAACACGGCTAACAGGAGCTTCGTGAAGCTACGTGTTTTTGGTACCTGGAGTCAGAACTCCTCGCCAGGTCCTCTGGCTCTAACCGACATTCTCTCTCACTCTATCTCAGCTGTCTTGAACTCACAGACAAATTAAAATTCTCCAGAAGTTATCTCTAAGGCGATTTTCACTTCTAAAATGATCTTTTAATAACTTTGAAGAGCCTACGCGATCTCTCCAGACTTTAATATACATTTTATATGCAAACGATGCTGGAATTCATAAAGAAGCTTATGTGTTGTCATGACTTGAATCGCTGGTTCTCAAACTTTGTTCCTTGGAGCAGGAGGGCCGTGGGGCCTTCCCAGCACAGGGCAGAGAGTGAGGGGGTGGGCAGGTCCTTGTCCATTTCAATCACAGCAGCTCTGACTGCCCGAGACTCTTCATATGGGGGCTGGGGGGTCTCTGTATCCACAGGGACTTTTCTTTCGACAGAAGCATTTAGTTACTAATAAATAAAATATAACAGAATAAGATGTTCTCTGTGAGTTTATGAGAGACAGAACTGCACATCTCAGATTCTATAATGAGATGATTAAAAAGGCATGATCCTGCTGTCCAGCCGCACAGCCACATTCAGAGGAACAAAGCAGACATTCGGTCCACACATGGTTTTAGGTGGCTTAGCAGAATAATGTGTACTAAAAATAGAAACACAGAGATAGAATCTGCCTCAGGGGGACAAGCAGGACAAAGCACAACACTGAGGAAGAGCTGCCCAGGGAGTGAAGGAGAGACAGAGCAGCGTAGGGACGAGGGTGTCCACCCCAGGAGGCTGCTGGCCACACGTGGCTCGTGAGCCCATGTCACCAAGGAGCCTCTGTGGGACCGGAGCGTAGGGAAGGGAAGGCAGGGGTAAAAGCTGGAGAGCGTCCCACTTCTCAGAGCAGGTGGGGCCTGGGAGCCATGGTTAGGATTTTTTAAATGTCTGTATACACCCACCCAAAATACACATTCTATGTACTTATAGGCCTGGGAGCCATGGTTAGGATTTTGGGCTTGGTCTTAAGAAAAGCAGAAGCCATGGACGGTTGTAAGAGGGTGTCCCAAAGGATGGAGTGGGAACAGGAGTGCGTGCAGAGCCCAGGGCAGGGGAGGGGGAGGAGGAGGACAGCTGGGGCTCAGACACGGTGTGGAGGGACGTCGGTGGAGTCTGGAGGGCTTTAGGAGGTGAAACTGGCACATCTCTGGTTGGCTTTGGTTACCCTGATTAAGGGAGAAGACAGTGAAAGTGTTTTGTAAATGGAGAAACTGAGCCGAGAACACGTGGGTTCTGGTGAGCACTGAAGGGTTCTCTTGGGTGATGAATCTGGCAGGACTGTGTCCTTTCTCTGGCACCTGGTGAGAAAGGCAGCCCTGGCTTCCATTTTTAGATGGTTTTATTTATTTTATTTTCTCATTGAAGTATAGTTGACATACGGTGTTATCTTAATTTCAGGTGTTCAATATAGTGATTCCACAGTCCACGCCATAGGTGGTACTCATCGCAGTAAAAGCACTTCTCATCTCCTTTACCTACTTCACCCATCCCCCTCACCGCTGCCCACGGCCAGTTTGCTCTCTGCATTTAAGAAGCTTTTTGTCTCAAAAAAACTGAGGTTAAAAAAAATAAATAAATAAAATAAAAAAAATTTACATTAAAAAAAAAAAAGCTTTTTGTCTCTTTCTTTGCCCGTTTGTCTTGTTTCTTAAATCCCACATATGAGTGAAATCATACGGTATTTGTCTGCCTCTGACTTAGTTCCCTTCGCACGATCCCTCTAGCTCCATCCACGTTGTTGCGGACGGCAAAATCTCCTTTTTTTATGGCTGAAGAATATTCCGTTGGGTGCATACACCACATCTTCTGCATCCATCCACCTGTCAGCGGACACTTGGCTGTTGCAAATAACGCTGCGGTAAGGACAGGGGTGCGTGTGTCTTTTCGGGTCAGTGTCCTCGTCTTCTTCCGGCTGGTGGTTTTGTTCACCGGCGTAGGCAAGTCTAGCCGCAGCTACAGACACACCTCCACGTCCCAGGGCTCCTTCCACAGAGCTGGCACCTCCTTCAGGTCACAGGCTGATGCGGGCCGGGGTTTCTGGAGCCACTGCCAGGTTCCTTGTGGGGGGGCAGCTCTGCTGAGAGACAGGGCACCTGCTCTGCGCCCTGCTGAGGGGGGAATAAGGTGTCCCTCCCGTGGACGCTGGGGACACAGATTCCAGAGATGGCCACAGTGATCTCTGTGTTCTTCTAGAACCTTGCCTCCTTCATCAGGGTCCCCTTCACCTTCTGAAACCGAGCAGTCCTTCAAGACAGCCTCAGGGAACACAGTCCGGCAGAAAGGACGCTATGTGGCTTCTGAAGTGAGGTCATCGACGTAGGGCACACTTCCGCCTTCTTCTTGTGTGACACTTGCTCTCGGATGTACCACCATGAGGTGAGCGGGCCCAAGCGGCCACGCAGACACCACACGGGGATGCTGAGTATGGGTGCACTGGAGGCCCGATGAGGGCTGAGCCAATGGACCAGCCACCAGATGTGTGAGCCAAGACCCCTTGGGAGACCACCCCGACCTCCAGCGAGGCCCCCACAGCCTGGGAGCCCCAGGTCCACTGACCCTGCCATGCCCTGCCCAATTCCAGACTCACAGAATCCAGGCACGGAATGACACCCTTGCAGCACTCAGGTTTTGAGGACAGAACCTTCTGGATGCCCCCGGCTTCCTGGCCTGCCCTGAAGAGCCTCAGCTGCCTGCTGCCTTCCCTGGGCAGCGGGGGGCCTGCACGGGCGGCCGTGTGACCGGCTCGGTTTGTTAGGTTGAGCTTTATGTGGTTTGGTCCCGAGAGAGCCTTTGGAGCTGTTGCACACCCTCTAAAACTTAAACTAATTAAGCTCCAAATTAATTGCAAATATAAGGAAATTGATCAGAGAAGCAATGTACATGGAGAGGAGAAAGGAAGTGGAAATCAAGCCCGAGACAGAAGGCCAGAGGCTGCTCGACCAGCGGACGCCCTCCTGTTGGGGACGCAGCTGTTTCTAGGCAGGGCCCCTGCTGCTTCCTCAACGTCAAGGTTCTGGAAGGCTCCACCACACCACGTGTGCGTGAGGTCCTTGCTCCTGCTTCTTGGAGCCTGACGACCAGCCTCTCTGTCAGGTGGAGGGAAATCTGGCCCCGTGGAGGCGGTGGATGTTATCCTCGCTGTGACGCACTGAGTAAAGGTCCTGATAAGGAGTGCATCTGCCCATCACAGTGTGAGCTCGTTCCACCGGGGAGGTTGGGGGCCAACCCATGGAGGGCAGTGGATGCCCCTGAATGGTTCACCTGAGAATGGTTCACTTTAGGTGATATGAATCTCACCTCCGTAAATGATTGCAGCAGCAACAAGAACATGCAAACACCTCTGAGGGGCCGACACTCTTAGAAGCCATCGGATGAGAAGGACTGCGGGCCCAGAGGGGCCGGCCTGGCTCCCAGCAGCTTCTGGGGGAGCCAGGATCTGAATCCAGGAGGCCTGCCCTTGAAGCCTGAGCTTTTCACCATGGAGCAGTTTGCAGGAACATCTTCCAGGGAGAGGGATCCTTCTTCACACAGGGCCACATCCTCGGCTTTTTAAAAAAAGATGTTTTCTAGAAAGTACATTCCTGCTGTGAGGAGAGGGGCCCATCCTCACTGTTTGTCCCTTTGCCGTGGCCTCCTCAGCTGGTCTCAGTGCTCACCGGACGCTGAGCGGGCTCTACAACGCCGGTCCTGTGGGAAACCCAGAATCAGAGTTGGGCTCCGCTTGGCAAATTAGGGTTTAAGTCCAAGCAGCACAGGGTGCCTCCTGTGGTGGGGATGTCAGACTCTTGCTTTCGGCTCAGGTCAGAGCCCTGTGTCGGGCGTCTGCCTGGGGTTGTCTCAAGACTCTCCCTGGGTCCCTCCCCCTGCTCCTGTACATGTGTGCATGTTCTCTCTACATAAATGAAATATTAGAAGAGTGTATATATTTCCAACATAATAATGATCCTGAGGTCACAGTTTCCGGAGACGAAGCCCTGCTCAGGACCTCATGGCTGCTCAGGCTTTTAGAATCTTCTATCCAGAACCACAGGTAACTCTTTGTTAATTCAAAAAAAAAAGTTCTATGTATTGATGGGGATTGGGCTACATAGGGTGTGCTTTTGTCCAAACCCAATGAACATGCTTTTAAAATCTCTGCATGTTGGGGCGCCTGGTGGGCTCAGTCGGTTAAGTGTCTGCCTTCAGCTCAGGTCACGATCCCAGGGTCTGGGATTGAGTCCCAGGTTCTTCTCCTTGCTCAGCGGGGAGACTGCTTCTCCCTCACCCTCTGCCCCTCCCCTTGCATGTGCTCATTCTCTTTCTCTCTCTGACAAATAAATTAAAAAAAAAAAATCTTAAAAAAAAATCTGTGCAGGGGTGCCTGGGTGGCTTAGTGGGTTAAAGCCCCCCATCGGGCTCTCTGCTCAGCGGGGAGCCTGCTCCCCCTCCCCAGGCCTGCCTCTCTGCCTATTTGTAATCTCTGTCAAATAAATAAATAAAATCTTAAAAAAAAATCTATGTATATCGTTCTATGCAAATTTACATAAAGCACAGTAAACAGACTAGATAATGATATGCATGCCGATGTATTTAGGAAAAAGCATATTGATATTTGCAATTTCTTTGGAATGTATCAAAAAAAAATAAGGGAGGGGTGGGTGATGTGATGGATAGATAAGCGATAAGGTCAGCACAGCTGAGTGTTCACGGTGGAAGCCAGGTGCTGGGCATTCACTGCAAAATTCCTTCAACCTTGCCGCTTGTTTGGAACATTTCGTGATAAGCTGTTGGGGGAAAAGCGCACTCTGGGGTGACCCAGTCCCGGGGGACTCAGTTCATCAAGCCTACCGCTGGCTGGGTTCCTGTCCCACTCCTCCCCTTGGGGGCGGTGGGCTGTTCGGCAAAGCACAGCTGGGCAAGCTGGTGCCCCTCCGTCCAGCCTACCTTCATGAAAGCCCTTGGATTCCCTTTCAGATATTTTCCAACGTTGCAGACATTTTCATTTCCTGGTGAGACGGACATGACCAGCTTAAGGCTTTTGTTTTTCTTCTGAGAGGCTTCTTCACCTCATCTTATCCTCTGGAGTCATTTCCAAACCGCCTTAGTTACTGTGGCTTTGTAACAAGTCCCATCGCAGAGTCCTACCCTCCAACTTGCTCCTTCTGCTTCTTCTCGCCCCTTCTCAGGCAGTGCCCTGTCCCTTCCTGGCCCTCTGTGTTTCCCCGTGAGTTTGAGTAGAATTCCTTTAGAAAACTGCTCAGCCGTGGCTGCTGAAGTCGACCTGTTTCCGCCCTCCGGCCCGGAGGATCTCCCACCCAAGATCCTCACTGGAGGATCACGTGGAGCACACGCTCCAGTGAAACGCAGGGAAGTCCCCCGCTGGAAGCCGCCTGCCCGCACGCCGGTAAGGGGACGGGTGTGTGTGTTGTGCATGGGTACAGCTCGGAATGCTCCGCGGCCGTGAAAATGGAGAGATCATCGCCACATGCAGACTCATCTCACAAAGGTGACGTTCAGTGAAGCAAGGCAGACGGGAGGTTCCATCCCGTGTCATTGCTCGGATATAAAAGACAAAACCAGCCCCAAGTCACCTGTGCCGCTGGAGTTGAGAGAGAGGGTACCGTCTGGGGGGAAACAGTGGACTGGAAGGGGGCCCGGGGGCTTTTGGGGTTCTGGTCATGTTCTCCTCCTTAATCTGAGTCCGTGGCCACATCTAGTTTGTGAAGACACCGAGCTTTATGCTTATGGGCTATGCACATCCACACGTAGGTGATGCCTCGGCAAAAGGTTATTAAAAACGGGGGTGGGGACAAGATGGCAGGGCATCATTTCCTTCCAAAGGACCTGTCCCTCAGAAGCCTTCTGCCCAGGACAGACTGGCAGCCTTGGGCAGGGCCTCGGCCTCCACGCAGCACCCAGCCGCTGGCTGGCATGGACATTTTCTGGCCCGCGCTGTTCCTCCAGGCTCTCTCCCCTCACCCTTCACACCCTCTTCCTCTCTCCCACTCCCGCCGGGCCGGAAGCCTTTCCGGTCTCACATGGGAGACGCCTTCTTACCCTATTCAACTTGCTTCTCCAATCTCATGACATAGGAGAGAACGTTCTAGACCTCTGGGTACAGACTTTTGACACTCAGTCTCTTCAGGCGGTCCTGCTACAGACTGCAGACATTCATCCCTCACCATCCTGCAGGCTGGACGTCCAAGGTCAAGCTGCCAGCATGTCCAGGTTCCAGCGAAGGCCTTCCCGGTCTGCAGATGGCAGCGGACTCGTGGCGTCCTCACGAGGTAGAGGGGTTGGGCAGCGCCGTGGGGCCTCCTTTATGAGAACACAAACCCCGTTTGTGATATCCCATTTTATAGGAACCCTCCACCATCCCGACCCAAGCGCCTCCCATAGGCCCCATCTTCTGACACCAACACCTTTTGGGGGTTAGGATTTCGACATACGAATTTTGGGGGTCACGTTCAGAGCACAGTTATGGCTCCCTTTCTCTCTGCGTTTCTGCTCTGCCATACATCGACTGAAGCACTACCAGCAGGGTCGAAGGAGGTCTCGGGCATGATAAAAGCATCACGTTTTGGAATCAAGGGGAGGCGATGTGAATGTATCCCAGACCCCATTGTGAATGTACCAAATGCCACCGATCCGTCTACAAAAGTTCATTTTTACGTGGTGTGGCTCTCACCCCAAGAAGAAAAAAGAAACAAAGGGCATTCGTTAATAATTCAAAAACAGGACCGACCTGCATTATGGCACAATTTCCGAGCCAGGTGCAGGGAGTGAATCCAGCACCTTTAAATCTATCCTTGCTAACTGCGGTGAGCTCAGACTCCTGGCCGTGGCAAACCGACTTTATGTGATTAATTTAGCAAATGTCATGGTCAAGAGGACAAGCTGTGGAGCATACTGAATGGGGTCGAGGCTCGGCTCTGCCACTTACGAGTTCTCTGACCTTGGCGAGATTTCTGATTCAAGAAAAATTGTTCATTTATTATCAGCCGCCCGAGAGGGAAGGCCTGACTCTTCTCGCATAGCCTGTGTTTAACTTTTAAGGTCTCATGAACTTTCCCCCTGGGAAATGGCAGATCCGGCCATGAGACGTCCAAGAAGAAAGAGGGTAATCAGAAGTCCTAACACCGCCCAAATGGTGCCGAATGTTAAAAATAAAAAAACGAACCACAGGCTGACTGAAAACGCTCTGGGAGTCACAGATCCTGAAACTCTTTGTGTTTCTGTCTCTTTACTGGTGAATCGGGAGTGATCACACGACTGTCTTGGTGTGGGCGGGATGGGACGGGCTGTTCGACGCCCAACCCAGCAGCTGAGAGCTTTGCTGGTTTTCTTGTAATTCCTTTTTTTTTTTAAGGTTTTATTTCTTTGACAGACAGAGATCACAAGTAGGTAGAGAGGCAGGCAGAGAGAGAGGAAGGGAAGCAGGCTCCCCGCTGAGCAGAGAGCCCGATGCGGGGCTCGATCCCAGGACCCTGAGATCATGACCTGAGCCGAAGGCAGAGGCTTTAACCCACTGAGCCACCCAGGTACCCTCTTCTTGTAATTCTTATTACTATTAATTCACCTGCTGTTCTCAGGGAGTTCGGTGAGGGCAGAAAATTGCTTGTTTTCTTCTGTGCTGTAGACTCAGCCTTGAATAGCATGCCTGGCTCTCGATAAACAGCTCAGTGAGTAACTGAATGAATTATTAATATTCCAGATGCAAACCAGCCTGTGCCTTTATCTCTGGTCTGAGGTTGAGCCACATCCTTCCGCTGCTCTAGGTCTCGCATTCTCGGTGCCCCCCTTGTGGTGCCCAGCAGAGCCCCCGGGAGGCTCCAAGAACACGTTCGCTGAATGAACGGCCACATCACGGACACTCATTGGACTCCTTGAATACAGAAGATACCGAGGAGCCTGACTTTGTGGTTGGGGAGAAGTGTTTCCTGGGGGTTGAGCCTGGTGGGTGCAGAGTCACTGATGCTCTAGGTGATTCTGGACAGTGTAGGGTCAGTGGGACCGGCCAACTTTGTCTGAAGCAGCTCGAGGGAGTTAGCAGCTCTGACGGTCTCCCGCGTTGTGGATGGGTCCTCGGGGCCAGCAGAACCGAGGAGCTGGATGGCTTGTTGTAACCCTTGCCACGGGAGTGGACGAAGTGGGAGGCTGGGTTGCACCCGGTGCCTGGAAGTGTCCCGTTGAGGCCCTGTGGGCAGTGGGCAGGCACGAAGTTCATTGTGATGACTCTGAGTGTGATATGCAAGACACAGCCCCACCGGGAGATCCAGGATTTCTATCATCCACACGTGGAACTCAGTCTGGTGGGAATGAAGGGATGGTAGAGGACATGTGTCCAGGAATGAGAGGGAGCAAAGGGGACAGATGTTGCAAGAAGATGTATTTATCCATCCCTCCTTTAGCTAAAAATTCGTTAGGAAGCAAGAGGTTCCTTCCCTCCCTCACCTGCTTCTAAATCAGACCGATTTTTATTTTAACAATTTTTTTTTGAGGGGGAGGGCAGAAGGGAGAGAATCCCAAGCAGGCTCCACACCCAGCACAGAACCCAAATGGGGCTCGAGCTCACGACCCTGAGATTATGACCTGAGCTGAAATCAAAGAGTTGGACGCTTAACTGTGCCACCCAGGTGCCCCCAGACTGATTTTCCTGTTTAAATGTCAGCGAAGGTTTTGATTCCTTGCGATAACATCATTCATTAAGGAAGGCCTAATGTAGCGCCTTAGGAATGGCTGCTATCAGCCGTTGAAATTTATCCCCCTTTGCATTTCATTCGGGATTGGGAAGCCTGGGCAGGTCATACGCTACCTTGTTCTACCTTGTTCAGCTTGGACTTACTGTTCGATGCAGCAACAGAGTGTGGGCTGCAAATCCCGGCTCTCACCCCTCGGTCCCTGAAGAAGACGTCTGAAATTCTTTACCAAAAATCAGATTTAGATATCCCTTCTCCATTTCCAAGTGTAGGGACCTCCAGCAGGCTTTGTCATCTCTTTTTTTGCAAGGCTTTATTGAAACCTCTGGCTCTGTGGAATATTTCTCGGGTTGCAAACCTAGAAATGTGCGTAGTATGAAAACACTACATTCCTTGCACCAAAACGTTATCCATATTGATAATTAGCTTCCCATTTGCAACCACAATCGCTCCCACTTCCCTGAGATGCCCAACAAACGTTCACTTATTTCCTAGGGTCACATTGTGTTTCCCACATTTCCCTTTCTTTCTGCCTGTTTCTCATATTATGGCCTCCATTCATGGTGGTAGTCCTCTTGACTCTCTCGTGAGTGGGCACATCATTGCCGCTCATGGCCACAATGGTCTGAATATCCTTCTTTCTTCCTTTTCCTGTTCCCCCTTAAATAAGCCTCTTTTTTTTTTTTTTTTAAAGATTTTATTTGACAGAGAGAGATCACAAGTAGGCGGAGAGGCAGGCAGAGAGAGAGGAGGAAGCAGGCTCCCTGCTGAGCAGAGAGCCCGACGCAGGGCTCGATCCCAGGACCCTGAGATCACGACCTGAGCCGAAGGCAGCGGCTTAACCCACTGAGCCACCCAGACGCCCCTTAAATAAGCCTCTTAAAAGTGTTTTTCTAGACAGGCCTTCATGATTCTCTTTCTTGTAAACTTGACTAATTGGATCCCAGAGCCATTCATGGGGAGGCGATCGTGGAGCCGGCTTTGGGAGATTCCCGGAGAGATATTAAGGCCGCTTAGAATAAAAGACATATTCAATAAGGTTATGGGAAAAGAAAAAATAAATCAAAGCCACGAAAAGGAACAAACAAGCTCCCTCAAGGACTAAGTCACTGTGATTAAATTTCAAATCTGGAACCGGAAATCCTATTGGTCTGGGCAGTAAGGAAAGTCGCGTTGCCTGAGTCCCATTATTTAACGGGGAATAAAGCTGGCCCATTTGTCATTTTCCGGTTTCAAACGATAAAAGGACTTTCTCCGTGGTTGTGACACCAGGGACACTGAGCAAGGTAATGTGCGAGACAAGAACAAGCTCCACCTGAAAGGTTCCTGCCCCTCCCCCACGCAGGACCTGGGACATTCCCTCCTCGGGGACGCTGCTGGGTGACTCACCGAGAACACCCCCATGGGACTGGAGAGGGTGCCTGCCCAAGCCAAGAGAACGGAAGAGCGCGTTTCCTCATGGGGCAGCAGCACCGGCCGCACACCCGTGTAGACGCTGCTCTCCGTGCTCTCCCCGGAGCCGCTCTGGGTTTCCGAAGATAAGACGAGCTCGTTAATTCCACCTGGGAACGCGGCAGCAGGGGGGCTTCTCCTCGCACCTTGTCCTGCTCCCCGGACCGTGCAGCTTTGCCCCTCTGGCTTCGGCGCTCGGCCCCCACTCACCACCTGGACCCTGGAAGGTCTTCAGAAACGAGGCTGCAGGCCACGGAGCATCAGCCAACTGCTCGGCTGGCCTCTGCTACCTGTTCGTGGATCCCAGGGCTTTCCCTCTCTCCGTTTCTTCTTTTGCTTTGGTAGAGAGCACCTTCTTATCACCCCCCTCCCCAGCTTCCTTGAGGTATAATTTACAAGTAACATCGTGAAAGCGAAAGGTATACAATGTTGACAATTCGATGTGTGTCTATCCTGCGAAACGCTTCCTGCAAGAAGGCTGGCTAACACGTTCTTCAGCTCCCATCTGGAACTTTCCAAGAAGTGATGCATAGGAGTAGATTTTTTTTTGTTCTTTTGTTTTTGTTTTGTTTTGTTTACTGTTTTTTTCTTCTTTTAAGAACTTGCATGCCTGGATATAATTCTGCTTGATGGATAGTTTAAGCATAGAATTCTAGGCAGGCCAGAGTCTTTTTTTTTTTTTTTTTTAAGATTTTATTTATTTATTTGACAGGCAGAGATCACAAGGAGGCAGAGAGGCAGGCAGAGAGAGAGGAGGAAGCAGGCTCCCCGCTGAGCAGAGAGCCTGATGCGGGGCTCGATCCCAGGACCCTGAGATCATGACTTGAGCTGAAGGCAGAGGCTTTAACCCACTGAGCCACCCAGGCGCCCCAAGCCGGAGTCTTCTCTCTGAATTTGAAGACACAGACTCTTGGTGTGATGGTCTTTTTAGGATGTGATTCACTTTTACATCAGTACCTTGAACGAAGCATCTTCCTCTCCACGATGGGGGGGCGGGGGTGTGTGTGTCATCCTGCCGGGTGACCAAAAACTAGGCACTGAGGCTTAGCCACGTTGATCCATAAAATTAACCATCCCGGCACAAAGAGACATTTCCCCTGGCCTTTTCACCCAGAAGAGAACCCCCTAAATGCTGGGAGAGTCAACACCTCCGCCTTCTTTTTGGAACTGCGCTGGGCTACCGTCAGAGAAGTGTTGTTTGGGTGTCCTTTTTGCTCCTTATGGTTGCAAATCCCAGCTTAGTTTCCTCGTAAAAATGCTCCTCCTCAGGAGGAAGGGCTTAGGTTTCAGACTTTCCAGAAGTGCGGTCGCAGGCCGCACCTGGCTCATGGCCAGGTCTACACTCGGCTCTCTGGTGTCTGCTGTTAGGAGCACCTGTGGCCAGCGGCACGGGGGTGGGGGGCAGCCCCCTCCTGGGCTGATTCAGCCCAGGACTTGCTGTTCTAGCCATCAAGAGGGTCCACGCTAGGGGTCCACGAGGCTGCGTATGCTAGAGTCAGACTTGGCTGTTCCTAGTACGAGCTCTGGGCAGCCTTTTCATTTTCCAGGATGGCTCTGGAACTTCAGATTGTCGGGCAGCCCAAGGTTCAGCTTCGGGAAACGTGCACATACTTGAATCCTCTCAAGAATTGAACTCCCAGCCCCCTGTGGTTACTTCCAAGCTCGAACTCACTGCTGGCTAACGGCGACATCTCTGGGGTGCCTGACCCAGAGCTGTCTGCTTCACTTCTCTACCTTCAGGGGATGCCCGTTCTGGCTGAGTTGAGCTTGGAGGGGAGAGGGTGCTTGTCTACAGACTTCAGATTTTAAGCTTTGAACGAGTTATGTGTGTGTGTGTTTATACAAAAGTAGAATCACTTATGCACTAGGAGAGAGATGCTTGACGTTATCATTGAGAAATTACTGTACTGAATGGGATGTACGAGCGGACGCACAGACTGATGGTGGTGGTGTTGCTGGGTAATCCAGCTCTGATGCCTCGTCCTAGGACCCGCTTCTGGACAGAAGGTTAGGAGCGCATGTCTAGAAGGCCAGTGGGCAGTCCCACCTGCAGGGTGCTCTCCGCTGTGGGGTTCACTTCCCCCAGACCTGAGGCTTGTTTGCCCGATCTCACTCCTCCCTGCTGAGACCCTGGGTGCCCAAGTACTGTCTAAGAATTTCCTGGACATTTTCCCTCTGAAAACACAATAATATTCTTTCGACTTTTCCCGTATCAACTCCTTAGTAGAGTTCTGGGACCCTGTTTTGCAGTTAAAATACCCAAATCACAGCTGAACTCAGTGATGGGAAGTTTTGTTGTTGTTTTTTTTTAAAGTGACAGAAGTGAAAACTTAGAACAAGTTTTTTTTTTTTTCTTCCTTTAGCAGTCTCCATGCCTAGTGCATTAATGCAATAAATGTGGGGCTCGATCTCATGACCCTGAGCTGAGATCAAGAGTCGGACACCCAACTGACTGAGCCACCCAGGGGCCGCACAGGGCAAGTGTTTTATTTTCTCTGTCGTTTGTGGACTGGTGGCATTGTTCCCACTTTCTGTGTTGAGCTGGACGACTGGAAGGGGAGTCTGCCTCGTCATTTACTTATTCATCTCTCATTTATTCACTCAACAAACAAGTCTTAGACTTCTGTAAATCTGCTGGACTACAAGAGGTCACTGATGTCTGAATTTCCTAAACCCACTGGTGTTCCAGTAGGGCTCAGGAGATCTATGACAGAGATGCTGACTGGGTGTTCAGACTGTCCCTCAGCTCGGGTTTCCCATGTGTCCCTGGAGGTAAGAACTCAGGGGTTCTGAGATTCAGCAACAACAAAGGCATAAGCCAAACTCGTCAGACAGACGGGGGTTACGCTGCCCCCACGGACAGGGTAAGATGATCAGTACCTACGATACTCGGCGAGAATTCAAGAGGCACTTGGAATTCTGTTTCAATATATCCTCTGTTTTCTCTCCTTTCCTGTAAGTCACCTGGGAATAGGAGCTCCCCTCTAACTGCCCGGGAGAGGGAGCAAGCTGCATTTCATGTGATTTGAATCCTTGTTGTCCCCATTAGAAGGAGGGTTATGGGCCTTTAGATTAGTAATAGGTTTTGTTTCTTGCAGGGTTTTTGTGATTTTGATGAGAAATGTTTTAGGAAGTATGGTAGGATGTGGGGGTGAGTATTCTGGAAACTTCCATCGGATAGTCTTGTTGTGATGAGGCCCCCATGGTGTAGACAGTCTCAGTCGTGAGCCCCTTGGGATGCAGCTCGCTGTGGTAAAACTTCTGGAACCTCTGCTTCCTGGGGTCCCATGTGTCATCTGGCGTGCACTGGTGTCCATCAGTGTGTATCCAGGAGTGTATGTGCACGAGTACAGGGGTGTGTGTACGAGTGTGTGTTGTTGATCTGCTCAGAGGCTGAAGATCGCTGCCACCACAAGGCAGTGCTGGGTGAGGTGCTGGTCCAGGGGCAGACTCTGCCAGCTGAAAGCTGGGGGATCGAGTTATTCAATCCCGGGGAGCCTCAGTTTCTCCATGTGTGCTGCAGGGACGATCCTAGCACCTACCTGGGGATGTCTTCTGAGGACCGAGGGCGTTCATGCAGGTGATGCTCCGACAGGACTCCAGGCGCGAGGCGAGCCACCGAAGCTGCTGGCAGAGGTCACGGAGCCCTGCACTTCCTGGGCAGGCCCTCGTGGGCTGCAGAAGGCATGGAAGTCCCCGGTTTAGACCAAACAGACGGGTTTGCTGAATGACTCCATCACTGGCTTCCCGAGGATCGCTCATGAGGCTTCAGACCCTCCCCAACCCCGACCGCTGTGTGAACTGCGTGTTCCTGCAAACACACTTCACTCTTTTCTATCAGGACTGAGGCCCTGCCTTGACATCGCCCACCGTCTGCACTGTCCTCTCTTTGTCCTACCCCGCTGCCCCCATTCTGTGGGCACATGGGACCTCGGGTGGGCTTTCCCATAAGCCCACTTCGTTGTTTTCTTGATTTTTAATAAGATTTTATTTATTTATTTGAGAGAGACAGAGAGCTTGAGAGGGGGAGGGGGAAGCAGGGGAATAAGCAGACGCCCCGCTGAGCAAGGAGCCTGTCGCGGGACTCAATCCCAGAACCCCGGGCGCCCCTGTTTTCTCTATTTTTGTGGAGTTACAACCCTGTCTCTAGCAGAAAAATGAGAGTGACAGAATATCCTGGACCTTATTGTCTTACGGTTTTGGCGAATTGACTTATCTTGGATTAAGAGCCAGAAGGCAGCTCTGGGCCCAAAGCCAGCTGCTCCAGATGTTGGCATGGTCGTGACAGCGGCCGCCATGGCTAACGCTCCACCCTCCCTGTCCCAGTGACTTGCAAGAGGCTTCCATCATCACGTCCCACGGCCGTGTGTGAACGTCGCAAGGGCTGGTACTGGTGACTTGACTGGTCTGTTCACAGAGTGGTGTGACCTCTGCACTCCGTGTCCGTCTTGGTCCGTTCCGGCTGCTGCAACAGGACACCACAGACGGGGCGGCCTAGACACCACAGACCTTTTTCTCTTCGGTTCCGGGGGCCAGACATCCAGGATCAAGGCTCCAGCAGGTCCAGTGTCTGGGGAGGCTGCTTCCGGGCTGACCGTTCCCCAGGACATCGTGGGGCAGAAGTGGTGAGGAAACCCGCTGGGGTCTCCTTTATAAGAAAGTGAATCCCAGTCTTCGGGGCTCTACTCACGTGGCCCCATCCTGCCTTCAAGGCCCCTCCTCCTAGGACTGCCACCCTGCGGGTTAGCATTTCAATATGTGAATTCCCCCTGGATTTACAAGGTGGTTGTGCCAAACAGAGACGATGATGCCTCATTCACAGATTCGCTCAAACCCCTGTGGCCACCGAGGCACCCTCAGAGCCTGGGCATGGAGAGACAAGTAAGGTGCAGGTCCTCCCCAGGAGGGCCGCACAGTGTAGCAGGGGAGTCAGCAATGTCATTATTGCATATACGGTGTGACCAATGTCACGGTAGGCACATTTGTGAGGCACCGTCGGGTTTCAGAGGAAGAAGTCAGGCGAGGGGGCATGAAATCCCCACGGTCCTATGCCACCTGCGTGGGAAATGCTCAGACGACCATGCTTTAGTGGCACTTAGTGGCCAGGACACCTGGCCCGTGGGATTTACCGGCGAACGGCGACAGCATCGACGACCTCTGTCACAGAAGATGCTGCCTCAGGGTTTCGAAGGAGCTTCTGAAATTCAGAAAAACGTGACGGCAGAGGTAGCCAGCACCAGGCCCTATGACTCAGAATCTGGAATTCAAATCATTAGTGTGTTGCTGTTTAAATTCCAGATGAGCATTTTTTTAATATTTAAAGGAGCTAGAATAATACAGGAAGGACGAAGTACGCTCTCTACCTTCTCCAGTTTCAGTCTCTCCTTTTCTCTCTCCAGAGGACTATACCATAAATTCAGCTTGAACTTGTCCACTCTGTTTATAAGGATCTCACCACGCGTCAATGAATGTATATTTCTTTTTTTTTTTTTAAGATTTTATTTATTTATTTGACAGAGAGAGAGATCACAAGCAGGCAGAGAGGCAGGCAGAGAGAGAGGGGGAAGCAGGCTCCCCACCAAGCAGAGAGCCCGATGCGGGACTCGATCCCAGGACCCTGAGATCATGACCTGAGCCGAAGGCAGAGGCTTAACCCACTGAGCCACCCAGGCGCCCCAATGAACGTATATTTCTATACCGAATTGCAGAGAATCACTTCATGCATTTTCCACTTTCAGGAAGTTCTCTGTTATGCATAACATAACATTTGAAAGCTTGAGTTTTAATACAACATTGTGTTTTCCAAGCCACGGGCCTCTTGATACATATATTAGCTTATTAATTTTAAATTCTGGATGGCATTCTTCTATAGAACGGCTGTTCTCGGATTTATTTATAATTTTTTCCTACCGATGGACCTTTAAGTGGTTCTATTTTTCTGCTCCGACCAGCGATGTTGCAAAAAGCGCTGTTCCCACAGCTCCTGGTGGGAGCTGCAAACATTTCTGGACTGCAGTTTGTGTGTCTGCTTTCCCAATAACGCCGCGTGGCTCTCCACAGCAGTCGTGCCCTTTTTTGGACCTGGCACGCGGTGGGGCCTCTTTCTATGAAACCCTCGGTGGCCTCAGGCTCTGTGATTGGCCAGCTAGATGGGAGACATGGTAGTGCGCTGCAGCTGTGGGCTGAACTGGTCTAGACACCCATGACAGCTGAATGTAGTTTTCCCTGGAGCTGGGTTCAGGGACATCATGGCATCTGCGGGAAATCGGCCCTGATGGCAACATTTGCACCACGGAAACTGGCAAATTGCTGTGAGTCAGGATTTTCTCCTGGAGATTCAGGTGATAAGCCCTGACCACCATGACTCCGAGGTCCTCTTTCAGCCCCAAACCCCGTCTTCTTCACTCCTAGGTTATCAGACCCGGGAGACTCCACCTGTTGGTGGCCGTGAGTCTTAACACCGTGTAGCTGTGGCAGCTGTCATTGTCATGGAATTAAACACGGCCTCGGCCATGCCGCTGTTCTGGACTGAATCGGACGCCAGCGAGAGGCTCTTCTGGAAGCGAATTTTAAAATCGATATATAGACTGAAATGGAGTCTTTATTGAAAGGCTATGCAAACACACATTTAAATACATTACTACCCCTGTTCTGAAACTCCTTTATCAGCGAACTCTTTTGAAGCTTCAGTTCTCCCATTTAACAATATTTTTGGGGAATCTGTTATACAGGATATGCCATAATCTGCTTCACGCCCTTTTACGGGGGCCGAGTATCCATTTTATGGATACACCACAAGCTGATCAGTCCTCCACTGACAGGCGACGGGGCTGTTTCCCACCTTTGCTCATATACAAAATGCTGCAGTAAACAGGTTAATGCCTGGGCCATTTTGTGTTTTTGCTAAAGCGTATTAAGGATAGATTTTTGGGTGTAGAATTTCTGGGTAACATATAGAACCCTTTTCTGGGCGAAAGGCTTTACTGGAGTATAATTTATACAGCATAAACCTCAACCACTGTTAAGTGCAGGTTCAATGGTTTTTTACTAAACTTATACACTCTGCACCCGTCACTGTGATCCGATCTTCGAACAGTCCCGTCACCCCTCAGATTTTCTCGTACCTGTTCCCGACCTCAAAGTCAGATAATTACTGATCTGCTTGCTCCTTTCTAGAAATTTCCTATGAATGAAATTATACAACATGTTGCTTTTCGCCTTGAGCTGCTTTCATGTAACATCGTGCTTCTGAGTTCCCTCTGCGCTGTTCACTGCACCAGCAGCACCCTCCTTTCTAGTATGGGGTCATGGTCCACTGTGCGGGTCCTTCTCTCTCCACCAGCTGATGGACACTCGGCTGGTCTCCAGTTTGGGGCTCTTATGAATAATAGTGTAACGAACACTCGGGGACAAGACTTTGGGTGGGCTTTTCATTTCTCTTGGGTAGCGGGGTAGGAGTGGGATTGCTGGCTTATAAGGGAAGTATACATTTAACATTTCAAGAAACTTCCGAGGGTTTCCCAGTGTTACAGCGTGTGCCGTCCCTGAGTCCTTGCCTCCCCGCCCGACAGTCCTAGGCTTGTAGCTGTTCTAGCAGGTGTAATGGGATCCCGCAGTGGTTTTAATCTGCATCCCCTAATGACTAAGGATACTAAGCACTTTTTCTTCTGCTTATTAACTATCTGCCTAACTTTTTGATGACCTGTCTTTTCAAGTCCTTCGCTCATTTTTAATGGGGTTCTTTTCTTCTTACTGAGATGCGGAAGTTTCTTATATATTCTGGATACAAATTCTTTATTAGATACACCATTTGAAAAAACGTTGTCTTAGCCTGTGGCTTGTCTTTTTGTTTCCCTAATGGTGCCTTCTGGAGAGCAATGGTTTTTAACTTCAATAAAGTCGAATTTATCTCTGTTTACAAGGATTGTGATTTTGTCGTCAGATATAAGAAATTTCTGCCTAACCCAAAGTTACAAAGTTTTTCTTCAAGGCTTCTCTTCTAGATGTTAGAACATTTTCATTCTTGTTAGGGATTTTCATTCTTATATTAGGGCTTATGATCCACTTCAAGTTAGTTTTGTACGTGGTGTGAAGTAAGGATTTTAACCGTTTTCCCTTCATGGGTATTCCGCTGTGCCCGCACTGTTTACTGAAAAGGTGATTTCTTTCTCTGTGCGTGGCCTTGGCACTCTTGTAATAAATCATTGAACTACCCGTATGTGGTCTAATTCATAATTCATTTCCTTCTTCTATGTCTCTCTCCCCTTTCAATAGGCTTTTACATAACCCTTGGGGGGTATCACTTTTTTTTTTTTTTTAATTAGTCTCTTTTACTGTTTGCTGTAGGATCTCCTCTTCCAGGGACTGTAGCCCAGGTACCCTGAAGGGTTGGGTAAGACGAGGTGTGTGTAGGTGTCCAGGGCTGTTCTTTGAAAGCATTTTCATTATTTGGCCCACTGCCCCAATCCCAGCCCTCCTGCCTCCCTGGGGACCCAGTTTATGGGACTCTTAACCTTGGACCACGCCAGGAACCCACCCACTTCCCATGGGTCCTGGCTTTGCCTGGAGCCTTCCTGAGACCCCCTAGAGATGTCTAAAATTGCAGTGATGCCAGCCTGGGAGCCTCTGGTGTGCTTACCATTCAGGGAGGTTAGGAGATGCCCCACAAAGTCACAAAGTGTGCATGTTTATGGCCAATATAACCCCTTTTGAATTACACTCCATCTCCAGATATTTGGGTCTTTGCTCTCTGCCCCAGCTGGCTGAGAAACTGCCTGGTAACCGTCAGCTTTCATGGGCCCTCCCCACACAGTCCTGGCCGACTCTGGAAATCTTCATCTTGCAACACTGGAGCTCTGACCCCATTAAACCCTGACTCCCTTCCGCATCCCTGGGACCCACCTTTCACTCTCTGTCTCTGTGTGTTTGACTGCTCTGAATGGAAGGGCGCTTGGTAATAGAATCGTACACCATTTGTCTTTCCGGGACTGACCTTTCGCTCAGCACGACATCCTCACGGTTCACCTATGGTGGAGCAGGTGTCGGAGTCCCCTTCCTCTCGGAGCGTCCACATACATGGAGCTGCTGCCACTGTCGGCTAGGGCGAGCAATGCCGCTGCAAGCATGAGGGTGTGAACACCTCTTCTGGACCACGATCTCATCTCTTGGGGTCAATGTCGGGAGGCAGAGTAGCTGGATCCTGTGGTAATCCTATTGTTAACATTTTGAGGAAATACTGTATTTTTTACATTCCCACCTGTAAAGCACGAGGGCTCCAATTTCTCTGCATCCTTGACAACGTTGGTTATTTTCTGTGTTTTTTTTTCCCCCTTTTGGTTAGAAACCATCCCAATGGGTACGTCTACCCCATTTTGATAAAAGACTCATTTACCTCTGAGCCACTAGATTATAAGGATTGGCTCCAGATAACTGGCTCCAAGGACTTGACCAAGGACTTGATGGAGGTCAATCAAGGCTTGGTTCTTCAGCTAGCAACAAGTCAGTGAGGGTCGTTTCTGGATCTCAAACACCAGGTGGTATTTTCATTACAAACCTTGCAGGTATGCTCCGTTTCCCTGGCTGGAGCTCTCACTCCTGCTGCCACTGAGCCCCGTTCTCTGTGCGCCAAACTCTTCCTCCTTCTGCAACAAGAGGGGAGCGTGTTGAGCCGATGGAGGGTAAGAGAGAGCAGATGAACGTTAGGGGAAAATGAACTTATCTCGAGCATTTCCACTAAAAGCTGGGAAAGGTCACCTTTCTGTCTCCCCTCTTTCTGTGAGTGAAATTGTGTGAGTCCTTGGCTCCCTCTAACCGGGTGAGAAAGTGTTGGATACTCTTGACAAGCCCATGGGGCTGTTATAAGGATCAAATGAGATTGTGACTGAGCAAGCACTCAGGTTTGAAGTGTTACATCAATGTATGGGATTGTTATTAGTGTCCCGTGGATCTCTTAAGACAGAAAAAAAAAATAAGCCTCCTCCCATGGGGCGTCCCTGGCAAAGAGATGGCCGTGACTCTTGTCGCCCCTGCCACACCTCCCTTTCTCTGCTGGAGCCAAAGTTCTGGCCCCAGAAATTTAATCACCATTGCGAATTATTTCCCATTAGACTTTGCTGCAGCTGGACGTTTCCAGTCTATTCTGAATCAGGTGCATTTTGTTTTGCTTGCCCACAGAATGTTTAAAAATTATTTTATTTTGTTGGCAAACTACAGAAGTCAGGGGAGTCTCCAGCCAAATCTAGGTTTCTGCCTTTTTGGGAAAAGTGAGAAGACAGGGCTACCTCGGGATGGCTCTTGCCATCTGCTAACCGAGGTCCTTCCCCCACCTGCTTGGCTCACCCTGGGGACTCGAACTGCAACTCTGATGTGAATCAAGAACCCACACGAGGATGGCAAGCATGAAACACACCAATGATCTCTTTGGGGAATTTGTGAACAACACTGAATGGACTCGGGGAATGTTCGATTTTGGGGTGTGTGTGGGTGTGTGTCCCTCCAAGGGCCTGGATGTGGTCATTGTACTCATCTCCTGGTGAATTAAATCCCTCCAGAATGCTGGGAAGCAAATCCTCTGGTGGATAACTGTATCAAGGCTCAGAGAGATTTTGAAAAGAGGCGATTCTCAGGGTAAGCCTACAAACTTGAGTGTTCTATATTAAGAGGAAAAAAATCCCAGACAAATTTGAAATATAATCAGATAAGAGGATCCAGGATGATGAGGGGGGTCCAGAAACCAGGGTATGAACTAAAATCCTGGGGCAATGCCAGCAAAGTGGACAAATAAGACATCCCCCTGTCCCCAACAGTAATGTGGCATCAGTCTGTGGACAAGAGTGACTTTGTGGGAGTTCCTGGAATCCAGGTAGGAGACTGTAGCCTCAGCACAGCCCAAGACCAAGGAGAGGATTTTAAGAAGGAAGGGTTCGAACCCAGGCAGCTGGTTCGCCAACAGTGGTCTTGGCCACAGCCCCAGAAATAGCTCTGTGTCCCTGAGAACTTGGCCACGCCCCACTGGGCTTGGTCCCGTCACCAGCACCAAGTACCAAAGGGCTCAGGAGTGGTTACACCCACCCATGTGGGGGTAGTAGGCACACAGACCTCAGTACTCGCTGTGACCTCAAAGTGGCTCGTGAGCTCTTCTTGGTTGTGGTTTAGGGGCCGCTGGGAGGAAACCCACCAAACTTGGTCACACTGTAGATTAAGAAAGTGCCCCTTTAATGGACTCCAGAAATAGACACACAATCCTCAAATTCATATGGAACCACAAAAGAGCCTGAGCAGCAAAAGCTATCTTGAGGAAGAAGAATAAAGCTGGAGGTGTCACACTTTTGATTTAAAACTACACTGCAAAGCTATAGTGGTCCAGCAGCACGGCGCGGGCATGAAAACAGACATGTGCACTGACAGAACAGAACCGAGAGCCCAGAAACAAGTCCTTGCACATACGGCCAAATAATATTTGATTGTAAGGTCAAGTTAATGGGGAAAGAGAGTATTTTCAATAAACAGTGTTGGGAAAACTGGATATTCACATGCAAAAGATTGACACTAGATTCCCATCTCACGCCACTCCCAAGAATGAACTCAAAATGGAGACAAGACTTGAATGTAAAACCTAAAGCTGTAAAACTGCTGGAAGAAAACAGGGAAAATCCCCTCGATGCTGGTCATGGCAATGATGTTTTAGATACAATATCAAAAGCATAAGCAACAACAAAGACAAAACAAACTTCTGCATGGCAAAAAAAAAAAAAATCAACAAAAAGAAGAGGTGACCTACAGAATGGGAGAAAATATTTGCAAACCGTGTATCTGACAAAGGCTTAATGTCCAAAACACATAAAGATCTCACACAACTCAATAACAAAATAATCATAACGGTAATAATCTAATAAAACATGGACAAAAGGGGCACCTGGGTGGCTCAGTGGGTTAAAGCCTCTGCCTTCAGCTCAGGTCATGATCCCAGGGTTCTGGGATCGAGTCCCACATCGGGCTCTCTGCTCAGCAGGGAGCCTGCTTCCCTTCTTCTCTCTCTGCCTACCTCTCTGCCTACTTGTGATCTCTATCAAATAAATAAGTAAAATCTTAAAAAAAAAAAAAAAAAACACGGACAAAGGACCCGAACAGACAGTTTCCCAAAAAAGACATATGAATGGCCAACAGGTCCACAAGAAGGTGCTCAACATCACTCATCATCAGGGAGATGAAAATCAAAACCACCGTGAGGTCACCTCATGACTGCTAGAATGGGTGTCATCAGAAAGGCAAGAGCTAACAAGGGTCCACGAGGATGTGAAGGAAAGGGAACCCTCAGGCACTGCTGCAGGGAATGTGATTTGGTGCCGTCACTACAGAAGGCAGTAGGGGGGTTCCTCAAAAAATTCACACCCGAACTACCACGTAATCCATCAAGCCCACCTCTGGGTAAATATCAGAAGGAAAAGAAAACACTGTCTGAAGGAGAGGTCTGTACCTCCATGTTCATTTTAGCATGATTCCCAGTAGCCAAGATGTGGAAACAACCCAAGTGTCCATCAATGGATAATTGGATAAAGAAAATGTGGTCCATATATAATGGAACATTATTCAGCCTTAAAAAGAAGGAAGTCCTGCCATTGGTGACATGGATGGACTTGAGGCATGATGCTAAATGAAAGAAGTTAGAGAAAAACAAATATGATGTGATCTCATAGTGGAATAAAAAAAGAATGGCGGTGATCAGGGCTGGGGGTGGGGGAAATGGGTGGGTGTTGGCCAAAGGGCACACACTTGCAGTGATAAAGTGGAAATGTTCTGGGGCGATCTCAGATTCAGCATGGTGACTCCACTTAATGATGTTGTATTATATCCTTGCAATTTGCTGAGAGAGTAGATCTTAAATGTTTTCACCCCGAAATAAAATCGTCGTGATGTGATGGATGTTAACTAACCCGGTGGTGGGGATCACTTTGTAACACGATGTTCAGACTTTTGAGGTTGTTGCTCATTGTCTTCTAGCACCATTGTTGCCAAAGAGAAGGTAGAATCCAATGCGATGTTTGTTCCTGTGCGGGCAATGCTTTCTCCTTCTGCCTCTTTTTTTTTTTTTTTTTTTGGCCTGCTTTGTAATCTTTTAGGACTTTCCCCTTGTGAAATTTCCCAGGGTGCTCTGTAGGTGCTAATGTGTTTCATGCATTCTGACCAACTTTCAGGGAACTCAGTCAACCCCATACGTGTGTCTTTATAGAACTCTGGATAATTATATTAAGAATTCTTTCTCTTCCTCATTCCCACAATTCTCTACATACGAAATTCATATTAGGTGTTTCTTGGAGTGGTATGATTATCGAGGACGTAATTCATCTCTAGCTGCATCGGTCTGCTGGTCATCTGCTCTGTTGAGTTTAAAATTTTTAATACCATATTCTAAATTTCTTTGACTTGTTAACCGGTCCTTTTTATAAAATTCACGCCACCCTACCTCACCCTGGCCTGCCCACATGTATCTGTCTTACTCTCACCAGGCACTGCTTTATTTGTGGCAACAAAATACTTCATGAAAAAACAGAAACCTTTTCGGTGTCAGTTTCAGTATTTCAAAGAGCTTGAAAATTATGTATTTGTGGTTGACCTTCACCTTGGTCAAGTGGGAAAAGATTTGAAGAAAGTAATGCAGCCAGAAGTGCTACTGTTTTAAAAAAAATAACTCCTGTCAAGGCTAACACTACCAATCTTGAGATTCATTTTAAACTGAAGCAACCTGGGACTTATTCTATTCTCCAAAGAGGGACAAGTGAGCTAAACAGACATTGTCTGAAAAGCTTTAGGAACTCTGCCACTGCTATTCTGACTTGTCACACAGTTCTCTCTACACACCTAAATTTAGATTGTTCCTTGTTATGAAACCAGGACATTCCGTTTTTTGTTCAAAAAGGAATGATACAGAAGTCAGCTCAGCTGCTTTTAATTCATAAAACAGATTTAAATTTAGCTGAGGAAATAAAGATGTTAATTACGGCATTATTTATAATAGCACACATTGGAAACAACCCAAGTGGTCAAAAAGAAGGAGAGCAGAAAATAGACCATGGTACATTCAATCAAAGTATATTATGTAGATATCAAAAATGATAGCTACGAAGATTCAGTGGCAAGATGGGAAATACTTCTATAAGGTTAAATGAAAATCGGGACATAAAATTGCAGGTGCACTACTGTTATCATCATGCCTACGTAAATACACTTGAAAATAGGAAAATAAAAAAGAGAAAAGAGAAAAGGTAACAAACTAGGGTATTTCTTTAATGAGGGAATTTTTGTTTTTATTTATTTTTAAAAACTTTTATTATTTATTTTTTTATTAACATATAATGTATTATTAGCCCCAGGGGTACAGGTCTGTGAATCGCCAGGTTTACACACGTCACAGCATTCACCATAGCACATACCTTCCCCAATGTCCATAACCCCACCAACCTCTCCCTACCCCATTCCCCGCAACAACCCTCAGTTTGTTTTATGAGATTGAGTCTCTTATAGTTTGTCTCCCTCCTGATCCCATCTTGTTTTGTTTATTCTTTTCCTACCCCCAAGCCCCCCACATTGCCTCTCAACTTCCTTATATCAGGGAGATCATACAATAATTGTCTTTCTCTGATTGACTTATTTTGCTATGCATAATACCCTCTAGTTCCATCCATGTTGTCCCAAATGGCAAGATTTCATTTCTTTTGATGGCTGCATAGTATTCCATTGTATATATATACCACATCTTCTTTACCCATTCATCAGTTGATGGACATCTAGGTTCTTTCCGTAGTTTGGCTATTGTGGACATTGCTGCTATAAACATTTGGGTGCACGTGCCCCTTCGGATCACTACGTTTGTATCTTTAGGGTAAATACCCAGTAGTGCAATTGTTGGGTCATGGGGTAGCTCTATTTTCAACTTTTTGAGGAAACTCCATGCTGTTTTCCAGAGTGGCTGCACCAGCTTGCATTCCCACCAACAGTGTAGGAGGGTTCCCCTTTCTCTGTGTCCTCGCCAGCATCTTTCATTTCCTGACTTGTTAATTTTAGCCATTCTGACTGGTGTCAGGTGGTATCTCATTGTGGTTTTGATTTGTATTTCCCTGATGCCAAGTGATGTGGAGCACTTTTTCATGTGTCTGTTGGCCATCTGGATGTCTTCCTTGCAGAAATGTCTGTTCATGTCCTCTGCCCATTTCTTGATTGGATTATTTGTTCTTTGGGTGTTGAGTTTGATAAGTTCTTTATAGATTTTGGATACTAGCCCTTTATCTGATATGTCGTTTGCAAATATCTTCTCCTATTCTGTCAGTTGTCTTTTGGTTTTGTTAACTGTTTCCCTTGCTGTGCAAAAGCTTTTGATCTTGATGAAGTCCCAAAAGTTCATTTTTGCCCAGGCTTCCCTTGCCTTTGGTGATGTTCCTAGGAAGAAGTTGCTGTGGCTCAGGTCGAGGAGGTTGCTGCCTGTGTTCTCAAGGATTTTTTTTCCCAAAGACTTTATTTATTTACTTGACAGAGATCACAAGTAGGCAGAGAGGCAGGCAGAGAGAGAGGAGGAAGCAGGCTCCCCGCTGAGCAGAGAGCCTGATGTGGGACTCAATCCCAGGACCCTGAGATCATGACCTGAGCTGAAGGCAGAGGCTTTAACTCACTGAGCCACCCAGGCGCCCCCTCCTCAAGGATTTTAATGGATTCCTTTCTCACATTGAGGTCCTTCATCCATTTTGAGTCTATTTTCATGTGTGGTGTAAGGAAATGGTCCAGTTTCATTTTTCTGCATGTGGCTGTCCAATTTTCCCAACACCATTTGTTGAAGAGGCTGTCTTTTTTCCATTGGACATTCTTTCCTGCTTTGTCGAAGATTAGTTGACCATAGAGTTGAGGGTCTATTTCTGGGCTCTCTTTTCTGTTCCATTGATCTATGTGTCTGTTTTTGTGCCAGTATCATGCTGTCTTGATGATGACAGCTTTGTAATAGAGCTTGAAGTCCGGAATTGTGATGCCACCAACTTTGGATTTCTTTTTCAATATTCCTCTGGCTATTCGAGGACTTTTGTGGTTCCATATAAATTTTAGGATTGTTTGTTCCATTTCTTTGAAAAAAAAAAAAAAAGGATAGGATTTTGATAAGGATTGCATTAAATGTGTAGATTGCTTTAGGTAGCATAGACATTTTCACAATATTTGTTCTTCCAATCCATGAGCATGGAACATTTTTCCATTTCTTTGTGTCTTCCTCAATTTCTTTCATGAGTACTTTATAGTTTTCTGAGTATAGATTCTTTGCCTCTTTGGTTAGGTTTATTCCTAGGTATCTTATGGTTTTGGGTGCAATTGTAAATGGGATTGACTCCTTAATTTCTATTTCTTCTGTCCTGTTGTTGGTGTAAAGAAATGCAACTGATATCTGTGCATTGATTTTATATCCTGACACTTTACTGAATTCCTGTACAAGTTCTAGCAGATTTGGAGTGGAGTCTTTTGGGTTTTCCACATATAGTATCATATCATCTTCAAAGAGTGATAGTTTGACTTCTTTTTTGCCAATTTGGATGCCTTTAAATTTTTTTTTTGTTGTCTGATTGCTGAGGCTAGGACTTCTAGTACTATGTTGAATAGCAGTTGTGATAACGGACATCCCTGCTGTGTTCCTGACCTTAGCGGAAAAGCTCTCAGTTTTTCTCCATTGAGAATGATAATCGCGGTGGGTTTTTCATAGATGGCTTTGATGATATTGAGGTATGTACCCTCTTTCCCTAAACTTTGAAGAGTTTTGATCAGGAAAGATGCTGTACTTTGTCAAATGATTTTTCAGCATCTATTGAGAGTATCATATGGTTCTTAAAGATTTTTGTTTTTAAGCAATCTCCACACCTAACATGGAACTCAGACTCACAACCCTGAGATCAAGATTTGCCTGCTCTACTGACTGAGCCAGTCATGTGGCCCTTGTTCGCTTTTTAAAGCCAAGATCTTGCCCTCCCTTCCCCTATATTCATGTTTTGTTTCTTAAATTCCACTTATGGTGAAATCATATTTGTCTTTCTTTGACTGACTTACTTTGCTTCACATAATACCATCTAGTTCCATCCATGTCATTGCAAAATGCAAGGTTTGGTTTCTTTTAATGGCGGCATAGTATTCCATTGTATATATATATACAACCACATTTTCTTTATCCATTCATCTGTCAATGGACATCTGGGCTCTTTCCATAGCTGGGTTATTGTGGACATTGCTGCTATAAACATTCGGGTACACATGTCCCTTCAGATCACTACATTTTAAAAAAAAATATTTTATTCATTTATTTGACAGAGAGAGAGCACAAGCAGGCAGAAAGGTAGACAGAGAGGCAGGCAGAGAGAGAAGGGGAAGCAGGCTCCCTGCTGAGCAGAGAGCCCAATGTGGGGCTCGATCCCAGGACCCTGAGACCATGACCTGAGCAGAAGGCAGAGGCTTAACCCACTGAGCCACCCAGGCGCCCCAAGATCACTACATTTTTATCTTCGGGGTAAATCCCTAGTAGTGCAATTGCTGGGTTGTAGGGTAGCTCTATTTTAAACTTTTTGAGGAACCTCCATACTGTTTTCCAGAGTGGCTGTACCAGCTTGCATTCCCACCAATAGCATAAGAGGGTTCCCCTTTGTCCACAACCTTACCAATATCTGTTGTTTCCTGACTTGTTCATTTTAGCCATTCCGACTGGTGTGAGGTGGTATCTCACTGTGGTTTTGATTTGTATTTCCCTGATGCCGAGTGATGTGGTACATTTTTTCTTGTGTGTGTTGGCCATTTGTACGTCTTTGGAGAAATGTCTATTCATGTCCTTTGCCCATTTTTTGACTGGATTATTTGTTTTTGGGTGTTGAGTTTGAGAAGTTCCTTACGGACTTTGGATACTAGCCCTTTATCTGATGAGACATTTGTAAACATCTTCTCCCATTCTGTTGGTTGTCTTTTGGTTTTGTCAACTCTTTCCTTCATTGTGCAAAAGCTTTTTATCTTGATCAAGTCTCAATATCTCATTTTAGCTTTTGTCTTCCTTGCCTTAGGAGACAGTTTAGCAAGAAGTTGCTTCAGCCAAGGTTGAAAACAGGAGGAGGGTGGGGGAAGGGTGCTGGGCATTAAGGAGGTTAAGTGATGGGCATTAAGGAGGTCACATGATGTTATGAGCAGTGGGTGTTATATGCGACTGACGAATCACTAAACTCTACCTCTCACACTAATAATACACTGTATATTAATTAATCGATTTAAAAAGGGCAAATTTTTATAATCTGAGAATACTTTTAAAATATTACATTATTTAGGAAAATCTTTAGTGAAGATAGGGAATATGGTAGAGCAGTCAGTGGCCAGACAGGAGTTCCGGGTTTTGACCCGGGCTTGGAGGGTCCCCAAACTGTGTTAGCTTTTGTGTTGCCTTTGGGCTATTGTTTGCTGTGTTTTCCCCCTCACTAGATCATATCCTGTGTACTTTTTATACTTCAAACAAATCTTCTAAAATTCCAGTCTAGTACCATTATGTATTTCTTTTCTTTCTTTTTTTTTTTTTCTTTTTGGAAGATTTTATTTATTTATTTGGCAGACAGAGATCACAAGTAGGCAGAGAGGCAAGCAAAGAGAGAGGGAGAAACAGGCTCCCCGTTGAGCGGAGAGCCTGATGCGGAGCTCGATTCCAGGACTCTGAGTTCATGACCTGAGCCGAAGGCAAAAGGCTTTAACCCACTGAGCCACCCAGGCACCCCATGTATTTATTTTCTTTAAAATTGTATTTTCTACCATTTTATGGGATTTAGAGTTGGAGGAAAGTGATGTTTATTATATTATTTTGCTTTGTTTCTGTTGTTTATTCTTCGTGGACTAATCAGCGATTTTAAAGGCAGCCTTGTTCACAGTCTTTGTTCTTCTAATGGTGATTCTCCTATAAATCTTTTTTTTTTCCCCCACCACAAAGCCTTACCAATTGTGTCCAGAAGCTTAACCCACGAAAGCTGGGTGCAGAATAGCATATGCTGTTTCTAGCTAAACTGTAGGATTTATTTCAGTCTTTAGTGATTTCTTTCTTCTTTGAATCATATAAGCTCCATATTACTCATCGTATGGATTACAGATTCTCACTCTTTGCTCCGTGTAGCGTGGGCAAGAGGAAATGCAAAGCATTGATGTAATATCGCATTGAAAGTCGCAACTCATGGGCTCTGCATTCGGCTGAGGCTCCCCCTTAAGGACCAATTTAATCTTACTATGTCAAATTTTGTTTCACTTGACACATATTTCATGATGGACCATCACCTGGGTTGGCCAGCCTGGACCCAGTCATTAAAAAAAAAAACCCAGCACCAGTCGGAAATATTCGTGGCCGACTAAACTGTGGGTTATTAAGACAGCAGTCCCATAACTATCCACCCTTGAAAATGTGTCTACTAGAAATTTCAAAATTACATTTGTAGCTGACATTTACATTTTGCATTATATTTACACTGGGCTGGGCTAAAATAGAGAATCCAGAAATAGGTCCATACACATATGATTAAATAATTTTTTGACAGGGATGTCAAGGCAAACCAGTGGGGGAAAACAGTCTTCCCAACACACGGCATTATAGTAATGGGATATCCGTGTGGGAGACAAGTGAGGCATCATACCACAGACAATACGAACTCGGAATGGATCACAGACCTCAATGTGAAGGCTTAAACTATAAAGGTTCTAGAAGAATGCATAGAGCATGCAAGAATTTTTCAAACAGGATACAAAAAGAAAATGGTGAAATTTTAAAAAATGGGTAAACTGGACTTTAGAAGACATTTAAAACTTTCTGCTAGGGGCGCCTGGGTGGCTCAGTGGGTTAAAGCCTCTGCCTTCGACTCAGATCATGATCTCGGGGTCCTGGGATCGAGCCCCACATCGGGCCCTCTGCTCAGTAGGGAGCCTGCTTCCCCCCTCTCTCTGCCTGCCTCTCTGCCTGCTTGTGATCTCTGTCTGTGAAATAAATAAATAAAATCTTAAAAAAAAATATTTGAAAAAAAAAAACCTTTCTGCTAGAGAATATCATTGAGTAGATAACAGGGCAAGTCATGTGACTGGAGGATTTATTTGTTTATTTGTTGGCAATGTTTGTCATACACGTATCTTACAAAGGACCTGAATTGTACAAACATTCTTACAGCTCAATAAGAAGACGGATTGCCAGATAAAAAAAAAAAATGGGCCAAATATTGGAAAAGACAATTCACAAAAGGTGATACTGTTGGAAGGCGGTTCTCCATGGGGTTCTTGTGTTCCTGCATGGTGGAGGCCTTCCGAACAAAGAGCAGGCTCGAACAGCAAGCCTGTGCTGCAAACTAGAGAAACTGCCACCGGAGAAATTTAGAGAAATGCCTCCCTGGGGAGGTCTCTGGATAGGAAAGACACCATCTCCTTTGTCTTCTTGAAATATTTGCTTACATTCCAGGGTAATGAATAATCTATCTCTTCAGAGGCGAGGACCAGCAGCTAAGCAGCCACAGAAAAGGTCAGAGTCTTTTAATTTTAGGGTCCCATGGTGCACCCCACTGCGCGTACAGGTAACATCTGGCCCTCAGCGCCTGGCCCTGCGGGAATTAGGGTGTGGGGAAATGGACGAGATGCTGCTCTGTTAATCTGTTTGCTGTGAGTAATAAACCTTCCTTGTCTCTGCCCCAGGGGTCTTGGGTCCTTCTGTCGTGGTCTGTGTATAAAAATTTGGCAAACTAAATAATTAGCTTGCATGTCAGGGAAAATCCCAGGCCCTGTCCAGATTCTGACTTCACGTGTCCAGCAACGAGGCTGGCGTGACATCTTCGGCTGTTGGGGACAGAACGGGCATGAAGATCTCACTAACTGCTGCCTCTGGGCTCCAAGGGGAGGCAGCCTCCCCCAAGAGAGTCACCACCGAGGACCCTGTGGGGCTCTGGGCTTGCATTTCGAGGCAGCTCCTGGGTCACGTGACCCTTGAAAAGCAGCTGTTCACGTGCTCCTGAGCTCTGGTGGAAACGGGATGTCTGAGCCCTGGATGTCTGGGATTCTCCGGCAGAGATTCCCACTGCTCTGTGACCGGCCAGTGGACACAGAGCATTGATGCTGCGGCAGCCTGGCCCCAGTGGTATCTTCACTTTGTACGAGAAAGTGTCTGGGGGGAAAGCTTTGTCTCCTGCTCGGCTGTCTGAAGCCGCACAGGAGTTGCCGGCTCTGCTGGGGTCCTTCATTCACAGTTCACAAAATCTCCCCGGAACAGCCGACCCCCGACAGCGTCTGCTAGGGCAGGGCAGCCTCGGCCTGGACGGGGCGGGCCAGTTCACCCTTGAGGGCAGCTCAGACTCTCAGACCTGGGCAGATCAAGGACATCCCAAGCTGGGGTCACAGACTGTGGAAACAGACCGTGACTGCTGATGGAACTGGTCGGATCCCTTCCGGAGGCGGCTGTGACAAAGGCCACGATGGGAGGGACTGGATTCCTGCTGTAGGTGGGAAGGTCTGCAGTCACTGGGCACTCGCTGTGCTCTCCACGCAGACCCACGGGAGGCACGCAGTGGATGGAGCCCGAGACCCGCTCTCAGTTTTCCACAAACAAAGCCGGGTGAACATCCAAGGGCACTCCTCCTTGGGCACGAGAGGAGGGGCAGATCCAGAGAGACAGAGCCCTGGGGTGGGAGGGGATGAGAATTTAAAATGTTTCTAGATGCTGATAAATTGCCTTCCAAAGCAGGATACAAATGTTTTTTGTCCCACCCCTTGTGCTTTTTAGTACGGGGTTTAAAATATATTTTACTAAAATACAGGGCATCTGACTTCTGTTTTAGAATACTCTTTTTACTTGAAAAGCTCTAGGAAGTCTAGCACCTGATGCACTGCTTTTCACTCAGAAATATTTTCAGAGCACCTACTCCCAGCCGGGCGCTGTCCTAGATGTGAAAACGCAGCTGGAAGCAAAACAAAGCCCAGTTCCCGTGGAGCTTCTGCCGAGAGCGGACCCAGCTGGCAGCACCCAGCAGGATTGCAGCACAGGCGGTGGTGGGCACTAGGAGGAGGAGTAGAACAGGCCCGGGGGCTGGGGGTGGGGAGCGGAGGGGGTCAGGGGGCACAGTTTCCTCCAATGTGGTGTCATCTGAGCAACAACCAAAAAGAAGCCGTCGATATCAGGATCAATAGATATTGAGTCCCTGAAGGTATGTTGTATATAGAAAACCCCAGATAACAGCTGCACGTGTCCAGGAGAGGTCACACGACTGGCCCCAGCCAGTGGCCGTGGAGGGAGGGCTGTGGATTTGAACAGATCGCAGACCCTACCTGGACCAAATGGACCAAACTGATAGCGTTGTCCAGACCAGGGAGCAATAGGGCTTGTTTTAACCAATGGTGCACACACTGGTGGGCTCATTCTGTTCCACCCGCAGCAGAAGCTGTTGGTTATTAATTAGCACTCCCCTGTCCAGAACGCAAACCTGGCACTTCTGCTCGGTGCGTTTCCTCGTGGGCCCACGCTCCTACTCTTCGTTTACCAGGGCTCTGCTTTGTACATTTTCTTTAAGCTCTGGCTGTCTTTGTTTTATGTTTCGACGGTATCCGTTCTGATCAGAATAAAATAAAGATACAAAGAGTCAAAGATCTGAAAAGGCCAAAATTAATTTTTATTTATCTGCAAAGCCTTGCACATGTGAGGATTAGTTCCATTTTGGTTTCTTGGTGGTCTGTGGCCTCTAGCCATTCTTCCTTACCGCCGCTGGTCCCTGCTGAAAGGTGGTGGCCCGGTGTCCTCACCTGGCCGTTGTGCCACGAACGATGACCACTGGTGGAAACCAACTCCCACGAGGCTTTCCGAGCAGGTCTTGAAGCCAGTACAAGGCCAGGAAAACAACTCCATGAACCTCAGAAGCAAAAGACAACTGACTTTCTATAGCAGACGGACTGCCAGAGGTTGGCAGTGGGGCTTTCGGTTGCCCAGGTCTCTGGGGAATGTTGTTCTGGGGCTTCTGGTATCTGCTCGGCTACTCTGGATGCCCGTGGAGTCGAGAGCTGAGCCATTTTTGCTCAGGGTGCTGAAGATGTCCGGTAGCATAGTATCACTTGGGGCACAGCCTTTGTCCTCATGGTTTGTAGTGTTCTAGGACGCCATTCAGTAAAGATATAAATTGAACACAAAACATACTGTCCAATGCCTCGTGTACGTCAAAGTGGGATTTATACACTATGCTGCTCTCTAATATAAATTACTATTGTTGTTATGTTTCTAATATAATGATATGATAGAATATAACAATATAATGTAATATTCATAGGATGATTTGGTTGTTCGGTCATCTCAGTCCTTGGAGGAATAGCTTTAAGTCAGATAGAAAGAGCAGAAATCCAATTTGATTGTTAAATAGCTGGGATTTAATCCACCAAAACTTTGCTCACTAATTAGGTTGGAACTTTGCGTCTTGAGCTTTAATGAGCACATAAATCGATGGTGATCCTGTTTAAAATGCGGAGTCTGGCTCAGAATGTCTGGGGTGGGCCCTGAGAACCTGCGTTTCTGACCTGTTCCAGGGGGTGGGGGGACGGGTGCTGCTGGGACATGCACCGCGTTCTGAGCAGCAGGGGTCTGGGGCCTCCCCGTGCCCAGCCTGGAGACCCTGGTGTGCTGGGCACTGAGATCTCTCTCTGCAGCAGACCTGGGGGCAGCGGGAGGCCCTGCACGGCCCCTCCTGAGCTGAGAGCAGCCCACCCTTGGACTCCAGCTGTGCTGCTTTTCTCCACGGGCCACACTGGGCTAAGAACTAGCTTCGACTTTAGATAGACATGGGACCATATGTATCATCACATTTTTTAGATTTCAAGGGACAGAAAACCACAGTCTGAAATGATCCTGATGAAAAGGAGACACTGGTTCATGTAGTTGGAACATGTGGGAATAGGCCTGGCTTTAAGCCTTTAAGTGATGTTACCTAGACCCGGTGTTTTGCTACATTCTCCTGGTTCCACTTACCACCAGGAGGGGGTTGGCTCCCACCGTGTGTTCTCGGACTCCCATCCTACCCAGACAAGCCCCAGATGGCTGCGCCACGTCAGACCTCATGTCCTCCAAGTTCCAACCTAGAATCTTGGCAGTGTCTTGTCTCCTATTGGGTCACAGATGCCCCTGCCTGTGTGAATCACAATCAGCAGGAATTAAATTGGGATTGAATTGTGTCCCCAAAGTGATGTTGAAGCCCTAACCGCCAGTAACTGTGAATGTGACCTTATTTGGAAAAAGGGTCTTTGCAGATATAATTAGTCAAGACGAGGTCTTGAGGAGGTGCCTAACCCGGTATGACTGGTGTCCTCATGAAAGGAGACAGCCGGCCACAGGGATAGAAAGGCACATAGGGAGAACGCAGGGATGGGGGTGAGTCCTCCACAAGGAAAAGAATGACCAAGACTGAGAACAAACCACCTGAAGCCAGGAGACAGGATGGAAGAGACACTCCCTCACGGCCTCAGAGGACCCTCCTCCCCCGCCATGCCCTGCCCTTGCCTGCCCAGCCTCCATATGGAGGCAGGACCTGCACGTGGGTTAAGTGACACGGTCTGTGGACTTCGTTGCGGCGGTAGTAGGAAAGGAATGATGCCGCCTAGGGCCGGCGCCATCAACCTTTGCATCATCCTTGGCTCTGTGCCCACCCCCACGACCACCCTGGGGCTCCCCTTCCTTCTCTCCTCTGCAGACCGCCCCAGCTCCTTCAAGCGGCCCAGGGGAGAGAGGCCCGCTGGACTGCTGATGCCCCAGCTGGAGTCCCCGGGGTCCAGGGGACAGGTAAGAACCCCGGGCAGCTGGGCTTCAGCCCGAGTGTCTGCTTCCTGAGCTCATGCCACCCTGACAAGTGCCCAGGCCATGCTGCCCCTGCGCTCTGAGGACCGTGCTTCGAGAAGCCCTGCCCGAGCCATCCTGTCCCCGAGCCTCCCTCATTTGGGAGGCTTAGCTCCAAGTCTTATGTTCACCGCCTCATGAGACTGCTCAGACTTTCCTCCCTGCCCATCTCAACCCTGGCTACGCCTCGGGGAGCTGAGTGTAGCCAGCCTCGTTTAGAACACAATAGACGCGCAAATTGCCAATTGGTGTCTAGATTTGGAAGGAAAAAGCTGAAAGCCTCTCTGCGGTTTGTGTGTCCGCAGATGGACCCTTTTACCCACGACATCTTGCCTTTCAACGTCTCCAGCATTGTTCACGTTTATATACATCCTGACGCGCCTCACCCTGGTTCCCCAGGACCCGGCCTAATTTACAACGTTAGAAAGTAAAATTGCTCTTGCTTTCCCCAGAGATTTAAAGTAGGGAGTCATTAGTGCAAGCGTTGTTGGTCTTCGGCTGTCTGTTCCTCCGCTCTGCTGCGTGGGCCAACCGATCATCAGCCCCCCGCCGGCTGCCGGCCACTGACCGCTGCCCCATGCCTTCTCAAACAGAGGGATAACGGGCTCAGTTCTTCTTCCTCCCGTGGCACCCTGGCTGTACGTGGGGCCGGCAAGTCTCTTTGTGCCCGTGACCAGTGTTCCATCCTCCTCCTCCCGGCTGCTAGGACTCAGGGAAGAAAGCTTGCCCCAACCGGGAAAGGTCCCGTCCTCGCCAAAGAATCTCAGAACAGAGTAAGGGCTTGGTCAACAAAACATCAAATCTGTGTCTTATTTACCCAAAAGGGACACCCAATCCACCGTGCAGGCAGGGCTGTCCTCTCCCTCAGGAGGAATGAGTGGCTGTAGAGGGCTGCGTGGAACACTGGTTGATCGGGAGGAGAGGGCGTGGGGATGGACACCTGAGCCCGGGGAGGGCGCAGCAGGTCCGACAACTGGTCACAGTCCCTCACTTTCCTTGAACGCTCCCTTCTGTGGGCTTCCTGGCCCCACTGTGGCTGGGCATTTGCTCTGGCCAAAGGGGCGTTAGCAGGCTTGACATGCGCAGGAGCCCGAAGTGTGCTGCTGGGACTGTGCGTACACTCCTGGCCTTGACCTTCTACCTTGAAAGAAGAAGAGCTTCCCCTGAATTGCTTCTGCCTTTTCATCTGGAGCCCAAGGGAACACCCGCGGTGTAGACTAGAGTCTGAATCCTGGAGGTGGATGGGAGAGAAGCCAGCCAGACTCAGAGACTCCTCAATGAGCCCAGCATCAATCAAGAAGCACACGCCAGTTTTCTTTGCCGCTGAGGTTCTGTGGGCTGTGCGTTACACGGCGACAGCTGACTGGTACAGAGGCAAAGGCCCTGATGGAGAAGTTGAGATGCGAAATAGCGAAACTGCCTTACCTCTAATTTACCTAGACGGGCCCTGCTCCCCTATCAGAAACCGCAGGTCTGTGTGTGGATTTTTCAAACACCAGACTCGTTTTTGCCTCCCTCGTTATGATTTGCAGGGTAATGATGTCATTAAACCGCTTTTAAAACGTCCACATTAGCCAAGTGATGGGATCATAACCAACACTTTGGCGAGATTTCAAAACTGAAGGGGAGTTGTGAGGTGGGTTCATTTGTAATAAAATGAAATGACTCGGAGGTTTTAGTTTTCAATTATAAAAGTTCTAGTGCCAAAGGCTCAGCTGTGCAATTTAGTCCTTAGCGATTTTCACTCATATCTTCTCAGCACTTGACTTCTAAATACCGGGGCAGTCGACGGCTGTCAGGGAGCTCCACTCATGCACAGGGCTGTGCGCGGAGCTGGGGGAGGAAGGGGAGTGAAAATGTTCCCCGCTCTTAGGGAACGTAGAACTTAGAGTAAACCTGAGCCGCTAAATAGATCAATTATTCACTTAAAATGCTGCAAGAGCTTTCACAATGGGCTCTTTAGGAACCTTCTTTTTATAAACCATTATAATGATTTGTGTTTATTTAAAATAATTTACCCAGTATAAAAAGGCATAAAGAAAATACAGATTGCCAGTCATCCTAACATTCAAAAAACCGCTGTTAACATTTTAATGAATAACTTCGCATTTTTTTCTAACGCACATACTAGGTAATTTTGTACACGCATTTCTTTCTTTTTTTTTTTTTTTAAGGTATCATATTGCTTTTTTCATGTAATGTAACATGGACAACTTTGCTGGTAACTGCTGATCTATGGTGTAATTAGAGTGTCTGCCAAGCATTCCTTTGCAAGGATATGCCATGATTTGCTTCATCAGTTTTCTATCAATTTAGATTATTTTCTGATTTTCTGGTTGTAAAGAGCAATGCAGTTAACATCCTTATACATTTGTGTATGTCCAATGGTCCCCTTATAACGTGAAGACAAATGGCCCCCTGTGGAGTTTCTAGATCAAATGTCCGCTTTTTTGAATCAAGCCCTGGACGTATTTTGGTACACTGACTTCCAAAGTCTCTGTTGTAAATGTCTTCTCTAAAAAATGTTCATTATCTTGATTGGATGATTATGTCACAATTCAAATACATAATGGATATGAGTCTCTCTCCATGCCCAAGGCTACTCAAGTGTGTAAGTTGGTTCTAAAAAGTTGATGTCCTTGTGACTCCTTCAAGAACTCTGAGTTTTGGTCCTTTCAACTCCTGTCTGTCAGTCCTTCCCTTCCCCGTTGTAAGCTCTGCACCTCTCCCCCGCCCTGGGGGGGGGGGGTGCACAGCCATACATATGCAGGGGGAGGGGCACAGGCACACTACTGAGTCTCTCCTAAGACTTGGGCTTGACCTTGCTCTGGACACTTTAGGCACCTCCTCCCAGCCCACCGACCCACGAAAGTGGGGTTTTCAGTAAACCAGTACTAACCTCCTCTGAACAGCTGGGAAATCATGGGGCTGAAAACCGGCAGCCTGTAGGCTCCCACGGTTCCCCGGTTCCCCCATGGTTAAGGCTACTCCTTCAGCCACTTTCACTCCTGCCTTGTTTCTGTGGGTACAGGAGTGCCATTCTGGATCTCGTTTCTTCAGGTTTGGAAAAAGATGGCATTACAAGCAGATAAGGAACTTGTAAAGGGATTCATGGGGGTGCTGGATTTCATGGCGCCTTGTAGGATCAACGGGTCTGGGAAGGAAGCACTTCCCGATGCAACGGGGAGGGCTTTCCACTGCGTTTCTGGGTTACCCCTTCAGCCTCTGGTCCCCGAGTCCTGTGTCTGAGCCCGTGGAATGTGAAGGCAACTCAGAGACGAAATATAGGAAAAGCAGAGGTAAGGGCAGCTGGAGGCTGTGACAAGTGGCTCCCTCTGGCCCTCCCAATGGAGTCAGTCCAACTTGCTCTCCCCCATGGTGCTGGCGATTCCAGATGCGGAGCCCCCAGGGGGCTGGTGCAGGACACGGACCCCTTCCTCCAGTCCAAGTGATGTGGCTTTGGAGTGCTCTCGGGGCAGGGGAAGGTTGCGCTCTGATTTCCCACTCTTTCCCACCCCATCCCCTGTTTTTAAGAGGAACATCTAATTAGGGCGTTAGGCCCACAGAGGTTGAAAATAAAAGGATGGAGGAAAAGACTCGTCGGTAATATACTCCCCCAAAGACCACCGTGCTCAGGTAAACAGCAGACAGAGTAGAGTTGAAGCTGAGATGCGTGATAAGGCCCGGAGCTCGCCTCTGCCTAACAGCCACAGGTTCCAGCCAGCAAGAAGACACAGCGGCTGGAAGGACGGAGCACCAGACAGAACGGCCCCCGTATGGAGGGGGTTAAGAGATTCTTTGGGGGAGGGAAAAAAATGCACAAATTCACAAAAAATACACACACACACACACACACACACACACACACACACACAAATTTCCAGCGAGACTGTTACAATGGTCGTGTTACCAATGAAGAATTATAATTATTTAAGATTTAAACAAAGAATGCTATTAACAAATACAGCTGATCTGGGTTCTTCCGGCGTCCGTGTTTTATTAAGTGACCATGAACTCTGAGTGAGTGAGCGCTGAACCCCTGCTCCCTAGGGGAAGCCGGCCTGCGTCGCTGCCAGCCTCTGGTCGCAACGTTTTCATCAGGCGATCAATACATCACCTTGTTTTATGTGTATTTCTCTTTAAAGACGCCTTATTTAATATATATTGTTGATTCATTAGCAGCAAACCCACAGCCAACAGTGCTATAACTCACGCCTGAATGAACCTTGACCAACTTGCGTGTCTTCTCTGCAAACGGTCTCTAGGCACGTAGGAACGTGCGTTATCGCTGGGCTTTGGGGACATTGTAAACAGCAGAGAGCTCAAAAATGCAAAAATCATGACACCAGCTAGATGCAGGGAGGACCTTGCTTGTGCTACGAGAACCGAATGAGGGGCGGGGAGAGGGATGGCTGGCTCGGCCATGGCCAATAACATGTGCCTTGTGTCAATCCCATCTTTCACTGTTCTGCGTGGGTTGGGGCTCCGCACACCCACGGCTCTGCGGGTGCTTATATCCAGGTTACACGTAGGCGTTAGTGCACAGGCGAAGTCGGGAATTTGGAATCTGTAGACAAGAGGGATTGACTTCGCGGACCAACTTTTTTTTTTTTTTTTTGACGATGACTTCCTTTAGAGCAGTTTTAGGTTCGCAGCGAAATGGAGAGGGAGACGCAGAGGTTTCGCATATGCTCCCTGCCCCTTCCCCAGCACAGCCTCCCAGCTATCGACATCACTCACCGGGATGGTACCTCTTTCTCGAGGATGGGTCGAAGTTTACCTTAAGATTTGCCCTTGGTGGGCACCTGGGTGGCTCAGTGGGTTAAGCCGCTGCCTTCGGCTCAGGTCATGATCTCAGGGTCCTGGGATCGAGTCCCGTATCGGGCTCTCTGCTCGGCAGGGAGCCTGCTTCCCTCCCTCTCTCTGCCTGCCTCTCTGTCTACTTGTGATCTCTCTCTGTCTAATAAATAAATAAAATCTTAAAAAAAAAAAAAAAAGATTTGCCCTTGGTGTACGTTCTGTGGGCTTAGACGAACGGATAATGGCGTGTAAGGTAACACAGAGAATTTCACTGCCCTAGAAATCCCGTGTTCTGTTTCTTTCTCTCTCCCTCATCCCCCAACCCAAGAAACCACTGATCTTCCTACTGTCTCCATAGTTGGGCTTTTTCCAGAATGTCCTATGGTTGGAATCAGACAGGACAAAGCCTTTTCAGACTGTCTTCTTTTGCTTGAAAACATGCATTGAGGTTTCCTCCATCTCCTTTCAAGGCTTGGTAGAAATGAGCTTGGTAGCTCATTTCTCTTTTGTGCTGAATCATATTCCTATCCGGTTGGACCACAGGGTATCCGTCACCTACCGAAGGACATCTTGGCGGCTTCCAAGGTCGGACAGTTATGAATAAAGTGGCCATAAGCGTCTACGAGCAGGTTTTCGTAGGGACGGAATTTTCCAGTTCGTCTGGGTCAATTCCCGAGGAGCGCCGCCGTGGGAACCGCTGGTGAGGGCGTGTGTGGTTTTGTGAGAAACCGCCAGACTGCCTTCCGCAGCAGCTCTGCTGTCTCACGTTCCCACCAGCCGTGCAGGAGAGTTCCTGCTGCTCCGCGTCCGCGACAGCATTTGGTGGCGTCGGTGTTCTGGATCTGGGCCGTTCTGCTGGACGTGCCATGTTCGTTGTTTTAACCTTGAACAGCAATTCTTTGTGGTTTTAACTTGGGTTTCCCTGATGACACATAATGTGGGACATTTTTTATGTGCTTATTTGCCATCTGTAACAATTTCGCTAAGGTGTCTGGTAAGATCTTCGGCCAAGGTCCACTTTTATAAAGGTGAAAGAAAGCACAGAGCTGGGATGATCTGAAGAATTTAATCTAATTCCTGGACTCAGCTAGACCATAATCTTAATGAGGGCGAAACCTCGTGTTTTGGTCATTGCTGAGTTTCTAGCCCAGAGAACGGTGCTCATTACATGACAGGAGCCCTACCTGCTGAATGGGTCTTGACCATTAAGTAAGACATTCGTGGATTTGTACAGGGTCAGCAAGTGTGACCTGCAGGCCAAATCTCGCCCTCAGTTTGTCATTGTAAATAAAGTTTTATTGGGACACAGACACACAGACCCATTTATGTACATGTCGTCTAAGGCGACGTTTGGACCACGAAGGTGGAGTTAAATATTGCAAACGAGACTGGCTGGCTCCAAAAGCTGAAAATTACTATCTGGCCCTTTACATAAGTTGCCACAGCCTTGGATTATCCGTCAGGTCAGTCTGTTGCCCGAGGAGGGGCAGCACCCTGGAGAAGGGATGGGGCACCCTTTTTCGAGTCCCCAACACTTCCTTTTACTTTATGTATCATTGGTTTAGGCTCACATGGTACCGAGGCTTCAGATGCTATGGATGGCTAGAGAGCGGCACCTCCTTCCTGGTGTCCAGTCTGGTGGGGGCAGAAAGAGATGTCAATACAGATCCGCTAGCCTCATATGTAACTCCAAAATTCAAAAGTTCTCCAGACTGAAAGTTTTTTTAGAACTCTTTTGGTTGCAAAACCTGACCTGAACTGATGAGAGACTATTTATAATCATTATTTTCCCCACTTAGTCTGAATATTCATGTGTTTTCCTGCAGAAATATTAATGGATTTGATTACAGGGTGCTGCCCCTGGAGTCTTTGGGCTTTTTAATGTAATACAGAGCATACGCAGTGCATTATCTTTTGAAAGCTGCAAAGTTGTGAATTCCAAAACACATATGGCCCAAGGGTTTCTGAGTAGGTACATCGGCCTCTAATGGTGACAGGACACAGTAGCGTTATAATTCAGTTGTAATCAGGCCTCAGCTTTGATCAGGAGGAGGACAGTTCTGGAAGGTGGGGCTTGGTGGGTGGGTGGGGAGGCAGACTCAGGAAGCAGCCCTTTGCGGGCACCTGGCAGCTGAGCCTGGGCTATGAGCACAAGTAAAGGATTCAAGCAGTTTGGGAGGAGACAGAAGGAGGATGGGGCTGTCGTACCGGAAGGAAACTGCGGAATTTTCCTAGGGCTCATTCACCTCCAGGAAAAGTCCAGATGTTGATACTCTACGGGTGTTCTGCCCATGCTCCCTCCAGCAGGCAGCTAACTGCGCCTCAGAACGGGGTCTGCGAGAGTCTCCGTGCCCCTGCAATGACAGAGAGCCCCCTCCCTTGCTCCTGACGTCATTAGCCCGGGAGTCAGTGCGGGTGGGCAGCGTGTCCTGGGCCGAGCCGGAGCTGCAGGCCGACAGGGAGGCAAGCGTCTGGCCCTGCAGTCTTGGCCACTCCCACCCCACTGCAAAGGGGGGCCCTGGTCGAATGCTCAGAGGGGCTGAGATGCTGGCTGAGCAGGGTGAACGGCAGACTTGGAGTGCACTGGAGAAGCAGGATGACAGGGAAGCAAGATGGAACCAGAAAACCAATGAGAGCAACCGCTCATGGTTGGTGTTGGTGGTTGGTGTTTCCTTCTTGTGGGTGCCAATCGTCTTCTTTTTTTTTTTTTTTTTCCCTCTTCTTACTTGGGACCAAATTATGCTTTCAAAAGCTAGTCATTTTTTGTGGACTGATTGAATGACTTCATTGACTTGAAAGAACTTTCTGCCAACTACCTTTAATTGCTTTTTTTTCCCCTTTAAATCAAAGGTGCTTATGTTCAGTCCTGGATCGGCTCCAAATTAAGTGATTATACGTTGTTGCCTTGATCCTCGCCTCTAATTTCCTCCAAGTAAATGGACTATTCACATTCCTGCCTAAAAGTAACGACCCATTCACAGAGGGAGCACCTGCCAGGGTGGGGGATTGGTTTCCTAGGGAGAGCTGAATTTGCACAGGTAGGAAACTCCCTCAGAATTCTTACAAAAGGGACCAAACCAGAAGGCAGGAGAGGGTAAGGGGAATGGTTGGTTGCCAGGATGACAAATTAAGAAGCACGGTGCCCGTGATGTGGTTGCTTTTCTTTTTGGATTCGATTCATGAGGCCATGGGGAGAGACCATCTGAGCACTCATCCTGCGTGCAGCGGGGGGCGTCTGGGGACATGGGGTGACACCGCTGAGGGCAGTCCTGGGGGAGGCACGGCTCCAGCGCACAGGGGCAGCCCTGAAAAGAGGCATGATCGGCTATCATGACCATGTTTCAAGCGGCCGATGCCAGGTCTCTGGGCCCATGCCCGTTCTCCTAGCTTCTGCAAGAGGATCTTTTTTGTGTGACACCAAACCCTTTGGAAAGCCATTTTTCTGGGGTGCCCCGAAAAGCAAAGAATACAAGTTACTGTCATGGAATATAATCTAGTTAGAAAAAATTGCCCAGGCATGAAGGTGAATTAGCTACAGAGGCGCGGACTGGCGGGGAACTGCCTGATTTGGTGATTGCCATCTGCTCAATTATCAGGGTGATAATTATTTGAAATGACCTTCCAGCCCATCTCTAGGAGAGCACAAGAGTAAGTATATTCCTCAATCCGTTAACTGGTTTTTTTTTTTTTTCCTTCTTCTTTTAACTTTTGTGTCTTAGCTCCTATTGAATGTGGGGAATTTAGAACAAATGGACAGACTGGACGGGGACACACGGGTGCCTGTGAGAGGTGGCAGAGTTGGGAAATGCATCCCAACCGCATTCCCCAGATGAGAGGGTTCTGCCTAATGGGGACAAAAGCATAAGAGAATCCAAGAAGGTGTCTCGACAGAGGAAAGAAAAGAGGAAGCCAAGCTCCTGCCTTGTGAGAGCTGCTCTCTCCTCCAGAGCCCCTCACCCCTGCACACAACGCCTCCATTGGTGGCCCCTGGGGACCTTCTTGGAGGCCCAGTCTGCAAGCATGGGTGCCTTCACTAACGTCCTCTCCCACGTCTCCCTCCACTGTTTCCAAGATGCCACACTGCGAGGTGCCAGGGAAACAGTGCTGCGGCAGAGGCAGGCGAGAGCCCCTTCAGGCGTAGAGGAGGACACAGAGGAAGCCCTTGTAAACCATGAATAAATCATGTAATTACAGACTGTGAATGGCTACAAAGGAGGGAAGGCAGTGCAAAAGACCAGCAGACGGAGAACGCCTTATGTAAGAGCTGAGGGCGGGTTTCTCAAGCCAAGACCTAGGGGAGAAGGAGCTCACCTTGCAAAGGAAAGATTGTTCTGAGCATGAGGAGAAGCAGCTGCAAAGGTCCTGTGGCAGACTGCTGCCAGATTTGTTCTGGAAACTAAAGACAGAAGCAAATGTGGCTGCGGTGACGTTGCTTAGGCGATGGATTCATCTAGAATAGATTTCTTCAGCGGTCGTTAAGTTCCCTGACTATACAGGTTGTATTCAGCAATTTTTGGGAATTTCTCAAGTTGCTAGAGCAAAAAGCCCGGAGTGGTGGCAGTGAGGAAATATTCATGGAAAGGAGTTGTCAGCACCTTCCAGAACTCGGGGCGCACGGCTTGGAAGCCTGACACGCCCACCTTTGGCTTTTCCCGTGGGTGAATTATTTTTCGTGTCTCCATGTTGGGAAGAAAAAGAATTAATAACCCTCCAGGAGCATGCCTGGGCCCTATGGTTTATATTTAAAGATTTAACATCACCCATTTATAACATCTTCATTAATTTATGAGGTTATAGTGTTGTTAGTTGCCTAAAACTCTCGTTGAGACACCGTAGGATGGGAATAAATACGAAAGTCATTACCATGATCGTGTCTTCTGAGCCTGGGGTGGCCGAAAATAAACCATCAACCGGTTTGGGCGATTTGCTCCACTGACCGCAAAACGCTGCTTTGTTGTTAATAAGTTCAGTAACGGCAAGCTATGGAGGCATCAGGAATAAAACGTAGCACTTGGAAGAGAACTTCATATGGATTAATGAGATCATGCTGGCGGTGGGGAAGCGATGGATAAACACACAATATGGACAGGGGCCAGAGGCCTGTCTAATGCTACGTGAGAAGCCGGGCTCCTCGGGCTCCGCAGGCAGACCCAGTCGCTGCTCAGCGCTCGTGGCCGGCTGACCTTGGGACATCACTCAAACTCTCATGCCTCAGTTTCTTCACTGACGAGGCGTCAGTACTACCCCCTCTCATGGCGTGATGGGGCCTGCTGGCCAAACGTGACCTGAACACCTGTAGAGGCTGTGAGCTAAGACTTTTTTGCATTTTTTAAAAAAGATTTTATTTATCTACTTGACAGAGAGAGAAATAGCAGCAGGCAGAGGGAGAAGCAGGCTCCCCGCTGAGCAGGGAGCCCGATGCGGGGCTCGATCCCGGAACTCCGGGATCGTGACCTGAGCTGAAAGCGGACGCTTAACTGACTGAGCCACCCAGGCGTCCTGTTTTTTACATTTTTAAAGAGATTTTATTTATTTGTTTGCGAGAGGGAAAGAGAGTGAGTGAGCATGCTTCTGAGCAGGGGCAGGGCAGAGGGAGAGGGAGAAGCATACTTCCCGCTGAGCAGGGAGCCTGATGGGGGCACTCGATCCCAGGACCCTGGGATCATGACCTGAGCCAAAGGCAGACGCTTGATTGACTGAGCCACCCAGGCGTTTTAATAGAAATACAAAAACAAATTCCAAACAATTTTTATCTGCTTGTTAAATCGAGTTCAGTAGGACCTCTATTTTCTAGTAGTTGATTTCCGAATGTGTATCAGGTTAATAGAACTGCCATCTTCAATGAATATCTCAAAATGAAACTTTTCATTGCGTCTGAAACCAGCTGTCTTTATAACCAGTCCACTGGCCATTTCTTCTGCATTCTTTCTCAGTTCTGTGCTCTGTCGGAACAGGCACTTGACCTTCACACGACCTTCCATGTTCACTAGGTCTCAGCCAGAGACAGTGGTCAGTCTTGACATTTTTTGCAGCCATGTTCTGTTGGTGGGTTTCATATAACTTGCAGGAGTGGGACGAGGCCCCACGGGAACCCCAAGGATGGGTATCCCTGGGGTGCATTCCTGAAACATGCTTTGAGCCACGATGACTTACCAGAAAGAGAGGGCAGGGCATTTCTACTCCTTTCCCTGAAACATCTGTTTTAGGTAACTCGTGGTCTTCCTCTGGAAGTTTGAGGTTCTGTGATTTTAGGTTTTCCAAAAATAGTTTCACTGCGGCTGCTTTCCAGAGTCCCAGGCAGCTGCCTTGGGATGTAGGACTTCTTTCAAAGAAACAGCAGTCACGCTGCTCTGGACGGTTTTGCCCTTGGAATGGATACGTCCTTAAGGTATGTTCTGTCTGGGGTCTCGGCACAGATGGGCAGATTCCTTTAGCATTTCAAAGTATTCCTAATCAGCCAAAAATATTTAATAGGTGCTCAGAGTTACATAGTCCTAGATGCTAGAATTTCTAATAAAGAGGAATCATTGCCCTTGTTCCCACATGGCTCATGGTTTGAAAGGGAAAAAAGGCTATCGGCAGACTCTGTTCTGAAGACAAAGTCACAGAGTTGTCACAGGACGTGTACGTGGAAATCTTTGGTCTCCGAGCTATGCCGGGACAGGCAGATGTCCGGTGTTGCCATCAGCATCGGCCCGTACAAGAGAAGGTAGGGAATTTACATGGAAGGCGAGGAGATGGGCAGGGGAGGGGTTCTTTGGAGCGGGAGAGGGTTGGTGTGCCTTTGCAAGAACACGTGGGGGAACTTGGTGTGAGCCCCATGGAGTGGGCACATTATCAGTCTCTCCCAAGAACTGCAAGGTGACAGGGCTGTGGAGCGCCCCCTGGTGGCAGGGCAGATGATGAGGAACAGGTTGCACCCATGCCAAGGGGGATTGGACCACATGCTCCGCGCTGGTTGTGGTGAGCAGGCAGTGACCAAATGTGGACTCAAGCAGGGAGCCACCCGGAAGGTGACTCCCATCCAAGGAAGGCTGCCTGGGAGGCAACGTGGACTCAGCGGGCGGGTGGACGGCAAGAAGTTTGAGGTTGCTGGAAGCAGTCCGATGGAGGAGGCACTGCTCGGGCTGGGGACGTGTAGTGAGATTTCCTGTAGGGAATATGCAGGGGAACCCCAAAATACCCTCAGAGCCTCTTCCACATGCAGGGTGTTCCAGCCCAGATCACGACCGTACCAGCCAAGAGTCGGCTTCCCTCCCGGTGCCTCTCCTTCTCCCCACGGAGCCTGCCCCTGGGCGACCGACAGTAACAGCCGGTGAGTGTGGGTGGAGGCAGAGCAGGAAGAGGAAACAAAGGGCCCTTCTCCTTCCCATAGACGTTTTTTGATCCCAAGGGCAGCTCAGCTGATGGAGGAAAGACATTTGAGAGTCAATGATATTGGAACATTTTTATACTTTATCCCTGAGAAAAAATGCTGCTTGTTGATAGTTTCTGGAAGTGGCCCAAACCTCTGTGCGATCTGCCGGAGACGTCATTAAGGAGTCTGAAGAGCCAGCAGCAGGAAGGACAAAGCGTGCTCCTGTCTCCCGCTCTGGTCTCGCTCTGTCCATCAGTCTCTTACATGGGTTTTTTGGAAGGACAGGAGAGCTCAAGTCGAATAAGGGATTCATTCTCATAATTCAAGAGTCACCATCCTTTCCAGGCGACTCCAGAATTCATGGTTTATCCTGGCTCTCCAAACATCTACCTTAGAGGAAAATGTCACCAGTGTGCATGGCTAATGATGCCCCGAGACCGAGGAATTTACTAGAGTTTTATTCAAGCCGGGGTTTTGTGGCCACAGGATCCCAGCACCTGGGAAGGGGCCGGGAGGAAGCAGGGAGAGCCCGGATGCCATACAAGTCTGGGGGGCCCTGGCAGGAGTGTGTCTGTTGGATCACCCCCTCTCCCAGGCTGAGGGGGCCCTGGTGGCCGCCCGGAGCTCCTTCCCCAGAGGTAGATCCCCCAGGAAGGGATGGACTCTGCAGCTGACTCTCCCCAAGCTGGGGGTCCCGGGGGCACAACCCAGTGTCTGCCACTGGGGGTATCTCCTGTCTCTCAGGATCTTTGAAACCAAGTCCTTGAGACTGGCTGTCTCCCTTCCCTGATCTGCTTCCCTGCTCGGAGCATCGGGCAGACACGTCTCCCTGCTACTCAGAGAGCTCAGGTTCATGGCTACAAACAGCTCATCTTGAATGTGCTATGAACGTTATTTCAGAAGGTGCTCAGATTTTTATTGTTATTTATTTATTTTTAAAAGATTTTATTTATTTGTCAGAGAGAGAGAGAGCGAGCACAGGCAGAGTGGCAGGCAGAGGCAGAGAGAGAGAAGCAGCTTCCCCGCCGAGCAAGGAGCCCAATGCAAGACTCGATCCCAGGATTTTGGGATCATGACCTGAGGGGAAGGCAGCAGCTTAACTGACTGAGCCACCCAGGTGTCCCAGTGCTCAGATTTTTAGAAAGCACCACACCTGAGGTTCAGATCAGTACCTTTCTCACGAGACACACGCCATTAGCACTTCCAGAATTTCCCCATTGCAGTTTCTGAAGGGCCAGACCACCAGCAGGAGAATGCAGAGAACACCAGACAGAGTGACAAGAGGAGGCATCCGTGGCTCCTTCAAGCGCCGACCTGCTCCGCGTGTCTGGAATCCAGGCTTTCCCCTGATCGCACCGGCCCTCAGCCCGACCCGTCTCACCCATGACAGGTTTCACCTTCACCAAGGGTGTCTGCTGCAGGACGGGGCTCGAACCACCCGGAGGAACACTTGCTGTTTGCCTTTCCACCCTCCAGTGGCACCTTCATCCCTCACCGGGCTGCAGAGCAGCGAGGAGAGGGGCTCAGCTGTCAGGGAACTTCATGTCGGGAATGTCAGGCCCTTGTGGCCGTTTTTCTCAATTATGTTTTCTGGATAAACATATTTCTCTCTGCTTGAGAGCTAGGTCAGCAACCTGTTCAGCTTTCTGCTGTGGAGAAAGCCCACCGGTTCTCGCTCGGTCTGCGTGTAAGTATGAGAAACTGTCCCTCTTGTCCACTTTCCACTTTTGATTCAATCTGGAAAAACTGAGTGTATTCTAAAATTATGCATATGATTGCATTAGTTTCCCAAGCATATTTAATGGTGCAAGTAGCTTCTAATGTTTAAGAACCAACCGACAGATAGAAAAAAACAAGATTTAACTTTAACGTTGACTTTTATAAAATGTGTACCTTCATTTAAAAGGAGAAGTACAAAACTGTAGTCTGGGAGTTTGTGATTACCTTACTGGATATGGAGTAATCTGGAACCCACTGGAAAACTGACATCACATTTTGCTCAAGAACAGCTTGTGTTTGGAGTGCCTGGGGGGCTCAGTCAATTAAGCGTCTGCCTTCAGCTCAGGTCATGATCCCAGGGTCCTGGGACCGAGTCCCACATCAAACTCCTTGCTCAGCGGGGAACCTGCTTCCCCCTCTGCCTGCTGCTCCCCCTACTTGTGCGCTCGCTCTTTCTCTGACAAATAAATGAATAAATTTTTTTTAAAAAAGATTTTATTCATTTATTTGACAGAGAAAAAGATCACAAGCAGGCAGAGAGGCAGGCAGAGAAAGAGGGGGAAGCAGCCTTCCCGCTGAGCAGAGAGCCCGATGTGGGGCTCGATCCCAGGACCCTGAGATCATGACCTGAGCCGAAGGCAGAGGCTTAACCCACTGAGCCACCCAGGTGTCCCAATGAAAAAAATCTTAAAAAGAAAAAAAAAAAGAACTCGTGTTTATTCTGTTTATCTACCAAGAAACACCCCTGTCCTAGAAGAGAATGGGGTCATAGAGAACAATTTAGAAAATGGGATTTGAGAATTCTACACTGATTTTTTTTTTTTTTAAACAGGCTCCATACTTAGCATAGAGTCCAATGTGGGGTTTGACCTCATAACCCTGAAATCAAACCTGCTCTCAAGTCAAGAGTCAGAAACCTAACCAAGTGAGCCACCCAGGTGCCATTCCCACACTGACTTTTGAGACAACGCGGGTCTATGTGGCTATGCATGTCTCTCTCCATGGACTCTGTGACGGTCTTTACCCCACGGTACTCATTGTGGTCCAGCCTCTTCCCATTGGAGCTCACGGCAGAACCGGCAGTGCCCTTCGCAAGTGAACCGTTGGTTTTGGTATTTAAGAGCGAGTTCCTATTGGTAGGAATCCTACTGATTTCTTTAGGAAACGCTGATAGGGGGGCGCCTGGGTGGCTCAGTGGGTTAAGCCGCTGCCTTCGGCTCAGGTCATGATCTCAGAGTCCTGGGATCGAGCCCCGCATCGGGCTCTCTGCTCAGCAGGGAGCCTGCTTCCTCCTCTCTCTGCCTGCCTCTCTGCCTGCTTGTAATCTCTCTGTCAAATAAATAAATAAAATCTTAAAAAAAAAAAAAAAAAGGAAACGCTGATAGGGCCGATTATGAATGCTGCACTATGGAGGGCGAACACAGATGGAAGCCATCCTCTGTCTTCAAGGGCTCGGTGTGCTCCTAGGGAAGATAAGGAATGGCCGCAAATGACTAGTGTACAAGGTGGCATGGAAGAAACAGCACAGGACATCTGCAGGTGTTACAGACACCTGGGAAGGCAGAGCTGACCTCCAGCCACACACAGGATTATTGTGTCTGGAGGCGAGGGGCACATTACCAACGTGGTGGGCCTTGATCCAGACTCGGGAATGTGAGCAGGCGTGCGAGCTTCTCCAGCTACCCCTTATCATGTGATGGGAATCTGTTTCCTACGTGATGGTTAAGCGAATGTCTCAGTTTTGAAAACGGCTCATTAACTGGAAAAGTTTAAACTGAGTCTTTTTTTTTTTTTTAAGATTTTATTTATTTATTTGACAGACGGAGATCACAAGTAGACAGAGAAGCAGGCAGAGAGAGAGGAGGAAGCAGGCTCCCTGTTGATCAGAGAGCCTGATGTGGGGCTCCATCCCAGGACCCTGGGATCATGACCTGAGCCGAAGGCAGAGGCTTTAACCCACTGAGCCACCCAGGCACCCCTAAACTGAGTCTTATTCTTACTTCCCAGAGCTTTAGCCCACGGGGCCGGCTTCGCCTATCTCATCACTGATGACGAACATTGAGAGGGATTTCTGTGTCCTCATGACACACGCTAGTGGGGTGAAAAACAATTTTCTTTTTTGAAAATTAGGAATTGTAAGAATGCACCTGTGAGCAGAGCCTACCTGAAATCTTTGGCTTCTCTAGTCTGAATTTAGTCTCCTTGGCAGATGAACGTCAATTACGCTGATCTAACAAGAAGTATTTTCTTCATTGTCGGGGGGCACCTTTATAAAATATCATCATTCTCCATAGTCTTGAAGAGAATCGTGTCTTCTAGATGTTTCCGTTGGGAAAGGCAGTCTCCTGTGGGTAACACTCCTACCCCTGCTCTGCCTCACGGGCACAGACTTGGGTCCGGGGCACGTCCTCACCAGGGCCAGAGAGCTCTGCCCGCACCTGCTGACCGTCTCATGGGGAGTGCCTCCCCTCCTGCAGAGCCAGCATCTGTCCTGGGCTCTGAGTGTGTCATACGTGCTTCATAGGGCACCTGGCCAACCGCACTGCTGCATCTGTCCTCCTGGGGAGAGGGGACAGGGCCCCCCTGCTTCGGCATGAGAAGGTGCGTGGAGGCTTCTGCCCTGCACCAGCTGCCAGGAGGGACCCAGGGCCACGGGGTCAGACACCCACCACTGAAGCGGATCCTGTGAAGCCTCTTCTGTGGGGGGGGGGGGCACGGCAACCCTGCCAGGAGCTGCGGGCACAAGCACGTGGAGCTCTGCGCCTGGCGACCGGTCTCACCCTGGAGAGCCCTCCGTGGAGGGGCTGGTGCGAGTAGGGAGTGGAGGAAGGCCTGGAGCTAGAATATATCAGGTCATGTCCAAGGAAGCCGTACATCACTGGTGGCAGTTCAAGACTCCCAGCCCGGCTGTAGGGTACGTGGAACTGCTTTTACTTCCCCTATTCAGTAAGTTCTGGGTCCATAAATTCCCTGGCACTGTCGCTGGTATGGAAAGGAGAAACTCTCGACCAGCATAGTTGGTATGCACTCAGGATTCTGAAGTCTGATCTGAAGCATGGCACGAACAGCGTAATCATTCAACCTATCTCCCCTTGATCATGAATTTAGATCAGGAACCTCGGTCCGTGGGATGGAGTTGTCTGGAGGCTCAGAAGGAAGGAAGGAAGCTGGGCGGTTTGCTTCATTCTCACCCCAGAGCCCAAGGCGCCTCTAGACACGATGACCAGCGTGTGACCCGGGGGTAAATATTGATGTCTTGAGTGATCCAAGCACTGGATGAAAAACTCATTTGTGTATCAGTTATCATTCTTAGAACGTTGTTTAGAAATGGGGCTCTATCACAGGCTTGCTGCTGGCAGAGGAGGGGGGAGACTGACATTCACAGTGTCAGGCACCACACCGACAATATCCATCTCCGTGGCTGTGTTCCTACTCTCTCTGACTTAGGGAGGGGAGCACAGGGCCAGAGTAGCCGTGCGGGAAACCGGCCCCACTCACAGCCAGCTTCCCAGAGCCCTCGCCCGGGCTGAGCCCCGAGCCCTCTGCTCACCGGGCAGTCGGAGATGCCGGCTTTGGTGGGAAACTCGGGCAGGCCCGTGTCTGAGGTCCATCCCTTTCGAGAACTTTCAAGTAAGCAGCTTTGCAGGTCAGGAGAGATAGATGCTCCTTGGCAATGCTTTTTGTGGAAAAGATTCATGAGTTTCTGTTAATCTCAAGCTTAATGTGAGCCGAAGTGCCCTGTGACGCCCAAGCAGTAACACTAGTGGCTGTAAACAGATGGTTTAAACCGGCCCCTGGTCGCGGGAAATGACACCGCCAGGAACAGGTCCCTCTTGCGGAATGCCTCTCCTTTATTTCAAGAGAGACACTGACAAGTTAAAGAGAATGGTGATGTGGACGGTGGGTCTGGAAAGTCCGTCATGTGGGAAAGGGATGAAGGGACGGGAGGTATTTGTTTGGTAAGGGCCAAAGAGCTCACAGGAAGGAATTTGGTAGGGGGAGGATTTGTTCAGCCAATGTCCAGGAAACCCCTCCTGTATGCTCAGCTCTGTTCTGGATGCCAGGATACGGCAAGAACCCAATGGACACGATACCCACCATCAGGCGACTGCAATTCTGGAGGGGGGGGGGGCGGAGGACACAAAAGAAAACAACAAATCATTAAGCAGTATGCTAGATCATAGGGAAGTGGGACAGGGCCCGGGGGGGTGGGGTGAAGCTGCAGTTTCCAATGAAAGTGTCGGTGGGGGGACCCTATTGATGATGTGACATCGGAATGGACCTCCAAGAGGTGAACGAGGGTGCCACCTGGGAGATGTGAGATGGGCAGCCAAGCAGAGGACAGCTTCAGCAAAGGTCTGAGACGCGGCGGGCCTGACCCCCAGCAGCGTGACAAGTAGGGGCGGGCAGGAGGAGGAGGGACGTGGCCTGGGTCAAGGAGCTCCTTGTGAAATCCCACCTGCATGGGGAGCTGGGACCTGAGGATGTGGTCGGCAGGGAGGCCGGAAGGAGAGGCTAAACCAGCAGAAAGGGGACTTGGGCTGGGTCCAGTGGTGGAAGGGGTGAGGAAGGGGCCGGGGTGCAGGGGCCTTGAGGGCAGGGGCACAGCAGCTGCGGCTGAGCAGTGGACCGACAGAGCTGCGTTCACTGAGCCAGGAGTGCATGGAGCGCTCGGGCGCACGAGGATGGGGAAACCTGTTGGAATGGGAGGGAAGGAGGTGGGATTCTGAGTCTGAGGGTCAGGGACGGCTGGGCTGGGGGGCCTTTCGGGGGGTCTTCAGCACAGCAAGGAGATGGAACCAAAAGCCCCGAGCCCGGGTTAGGCGGCCACTAAGGGAGCGTGTGGAGCTGGAGAGGGTTCGGTGTCTGCACACACCCCAAGGTTCCAGGGACGGGGGAGAGCAGGACGCAGCCCGGGGGTCTGGGAAGGAGCCACCGGAGCAGTGGGAGGGAAGCCCAGAGGGTCTGTGTCCTGGAGGCCAGGCAGAGAAAGAGGCTGGATGAGAAGGGGGTGACCACATGGCATGTCACATGTTGCTACTGGAACCAGCAAGAGGCAGGCTGAAGACCGAGCGTCGGATTTGACGGTGTGCAGCTCTTGGCTGAGTCGACAAAGAGCCGGCGACATGAGATCGGCTGGAGACGTGGCAGGAGGGAACGGGCCACGGCTCCAGAAGCAACATCAGGACCGGCGGGTGACGCTGGTAGGAAAGAGCGTAGGCCCGCTAGGATCACCCACTCGAACCCTGACCAACAGGGACCTCCCTGACCGGACCTGGCCCAGCGGAAACGGATGTGCGCGTTCACCAGGAGCATCGTGGCAGGATTCCTGCAGCCCGTGGAAGGCGGCATGCGGTGACTTAAAAGCTCACTTACAGCTCTAAGACTCGATCATTCACTTTGTCTTGGGCTCCGTGAAAGTCACCTGCCGCGGCCGCACGGTCCTCGGGAGCGAGGACATCCCGTCCCGGTGATAACATCAAGGCAGACAGGAAGCCTCTGTTTCTGCCCCGTGTTCTTTTTCTTTCTACAATTGTATTTACGTCCCCAGCTCCTCTTCTTAAACTGTTGAATGTAGTCCAACTCCCCAAAGGAGGACAAGAATTCTTCGTAGGATCAATACGCAAAATGGGAAGAAAGAAAGAAAGAAAGCTGCACGGTAAGCAGAGCCTCCCGGCGGAGAGGAAACAAACGTTCTAAATGAGTAATGAGAATGAAGCTCATTCCGGCGGAGCCACATGGGGTGTTCACAGGCGCAGCACAAAGAGCCAGGGAACCTTCGTTTCAGCGGGAGGACGATTTCCAGGGGTTGCCGAGAGCCGAGAGCCATCTCGGGAGGGAGGCAGAGCCACACAGGCACTTTCAATTAGAAGGCGGCTGGAGTTTTGAAAAAGAGGCTTGGTGTTCAGTGTGGATTTTCACGAATATTATTTTTATGTTTTGGCCTGAATTATTTGTTGAATATCGCTACCCCATTATGCCCTTTTATTTCCTGGGAGGCGGACGTCGCCATGTGAAATGACCACGTTTCCTTAATGCCTGTGTGTTTCCTGCCTACGTGTCCTCCCTGAAATGTAAGTTCCAGGAGGAACCTTAAAGACCTTCTTTGTCTTGTATATGGCTTGGCATTTAATAGAGGCTTGATATGAATTTGTTTATTAGATTTGATTTTATGTGGTTCAGGCTATGAGAACAACCTCCTTTTCCAGGGTTGGGAGTAGGTGAAGCTCTAGAATGGGTCCAAATTAAAAGGAGATGTTGTCTGCCAGACAGCAACCATTCCCAGCTCCCTTCTCCTTTGTTTATCTTCCACTTTCAAGAATGGAAAACGGCCAGTTGTTGGCTTTCCAGTGTTTTAATTTTTTTTTTTTTTTTTTGCCACAAGGGATTGTCATAGACCACAGTCCTAAGGGAACATGCTGATGGGTTTCAACGAAAGTTTTTTCTCTGTTGATAACAAGAGAGAACCATTACAGGAAACGACCTCTCGCCACTGCCCCCACTATTTCCTGCTTTTGAGGTCATGATGCCTGGAGCTGCAGCAGCCACCTTGTGACCATTAGGCAACAAGCATGAGATCAAAAACTCACTTCTTGGAGATGAATGAGCAAAAAAAAAATATGGAGTGATCGTGGATCTCTGACAACCCTTTTAAGTTAAGGGCAGCCACCACTGAGGACACTGAGGCACAGAAGAGTTTGCTAACTTGTTTAGGTTCACCTAGTGAGCTCGGCCACCAGAACTTGGCCTCAAATCTGTGTTCTGATCAATTGCAATTTCCCATGGACTCTGCACCCACGGGAGGTAACTGACAAAGGCAGAGCCAGCCCAGTGGGTTGGGTGTGCATGGTCTGGAAGAGACGTGGAGGAGCTTTTTCCAAAGCGAGCTTACCTCCCTGGTTGTCTGGGGGGCTCAGTCCTGGAACCAGCAGCCATGGGACGAGGAAGCCCAACTAACCCCTGCTGAGAGACGGCACGGAGGTCACAGGTGAGCCTCCCAGCCCCCAGCCCAGACTCAGGAGTGAAGCTGACTGTTTGTGCTGTCCGTGGGGTGGCCACCATCCTACGTGGCCATTTCAACTTAATAACTGAAATGAGTGAAATTTAAAATTCAGCTCCTCAGCTGCACTAGCCCTGTTTCAAAAAAATGCTCAAAGGCCGTTGAACACCCAGCTTTCCCGTTTGCCCAGCTGAGGCCTCAGACAGGTGAAGGAGCAGAGACGGGAGACAGGCTGTCCCAGGGGACCTGTGTCTAGATTCCTGACCCATGGAGCCTGGAAGCAAAAAAAAAAAAAAGGTCACTTCCTGCCTCTGCGTTTTGGGGTGGCTTGCTGGAATCCCACAGAAGGGCGTGCTGGGATTGCACAGCTGGACGAGCATGGGCAGTGCCTGGGGACAGGCTCTCCATCCCAGCAGCCAGGCCCACCTGTGCAGGAGCTGGAAGGGACAAGAGTCACTTGGCCAGGGTTACGGTTGCTCCCGTGTGAAATGTCCTCTGCTTGGATGCCGGTTATCGGGGAAGTTTGCATTCCGCTTTGTTTTGACTATGGCCTTGGAGCTCCTCTGCGCGTCATCAGAGGCTGAGTCACCGAAGAGGGGTCATCCTGTGGACAAATTTGTTTGTCTCAGCTCCATTTTACTCCCCCGTTTTCCACTAAAGAGATTACCAGTGACTCTTTCTCGGTGACTTTTTGGACAATAATAAAAAATACATATATATAAATTTCACCTTGGGTGTAATAAAAATCACATATATTTTATAAATAGGAAGGCAGCTGCTAAGACCAAGGTGTTTTATTTTTTGGGCAATAAAAGGGAATGTGTTTGAATGTCCTTTTTTTTTTCCCTCTACGGTGCATCTTGGCTATCAGAAAATCTGTTATTTGGAGTAAAATTCAGTAAAGAGAGTACAGAGTGGATTACACAAAGGTGTTGATTTGCAGTAACATTTCAAGCAGAGGAGACAAAGTTTAGATCCATTATAACTACGTACTTGGTAGCTATTTTTCTCTGTGAGCTTCCTCCCACCTGCGAGGTGTCCAGACGCAGAAATGGGGGTGTCTGACTATAGTGGCATGTGGCTCTTGGGCCACACTTTCTGCCACGTCCAGAGAGACGAGTCACAGGACCCCTGGAACTGGCTGAGTGACTGGCCCAGGGAGAGGGGCTGCATTTCCACACCGTTCTTTTACAGTCATCTAGAACATGGGGCAAAGCTTGGGGGGCCTGGAGCATAGCGTAGGTGTGAACGGGGATAACCAAAAGCCTCTGTGTTTCACGCACATTCTGTTCCTAGGCTTGGTCGAGAAGACATCAAACAAGGAATTCTGACTGCCTATATCTGTATCTACCTAAATATCATGGTGGTCAACTTTTTGTCAACATGACTGCCATGGGGCACCCAGATTGAGCACTGTTCCTGGGTGTGTCCATGGGGGTGTTTCTGGATGAGACGAGCATTTGAGTCCATGAACGCAGGAAAGCAGACGGCCCTGCCCGGTGTGGGCAAGTCTCACCCCATCCCTTGAGGTTGCCGAATAGATCAAAGGATAAATTCCTCTCCCTGTCTTCTTCCTCTGCTCCCTCCCCCACCCCCCCGCCATTCCAGTCTGGTAAAGCTTTAGTAAAAGACATGGACGGGATCCCATTCAATTCCACACACAGGTGCTGGTCCGGGTCCTGGGGGGGCAGAGACCATGCCCCGCCCGTGGAAGCAGCTGTCCCTTGGCCACTCTGGGGTCGGCGCCACACTCTCCCAACGCAGTGCAGGGGACCCTCACTGGCATGAGAGCCACCCTCGTGACTGCTGCCATCTACTTCCTCCGCAGAGAAGGCGCAAACCAGGACCCTCGAGATAACGGACCTGTTTGTCCCCATTTCCTCCTTTCTCTCTGGATGAATCCGTGTTTGTGGTAGAAAAGCAAACGATAAACTCAGCGGAGAGAGACAGAAGGGAAGTTGCCGGAATTCTGTCCCCACCGCCGGAGCCCATCATCAGCGTATTAAGGTTTTCTCATCTGTACTTACTTCCATGCAAATGTGCGCACGGTGTTTATGGTATCAGGATTACACTACTGTGTAATGCTGTGATCTGCTTCTCTCACTTAAAAATATGTTCTACTTCTCATGCAATTTTCTTTGCAATCAAATGAACTTTCCAGCCCGAGTCGAGAAGGACAGGATGGAATAATCAATGCCTTTTTATGCTTATTTGTGAGTTAAGATTTTTATAAAGATTTGGCCTCGTGGGTAAGGGTCACAGGATCCAAACGTATTACCTGAAAGGGTGTTATTAACTAGAGGATTTAAATAGGTTCAGCAAGAAAAGGAATTGACAACATGAATCTCTAAAGGATGCAGTCTGCGAGGCTAGGTTAGTCCTAAAACAGCTCTTCCAGGGGCGTCTGGGGGCTCAGTCAGTGAAGCATCTGCCTTCAGCTCAGGTCGTGGTCCCAGGGTCTTGCGATCAAGCCCCACGTTGGGCTCCCTGCTCTGCGGGGAGCCTGCTTCTCCCTCTCCCTCTGTCTCTCCCCCCCGCTCATGCTCTCTCTCTTTCAAATAAATAAAATCTTAAAAAAATATATAAAACAACTCCTCTAGATGTGAACCAAGAGTACGGAATTCAGCCAACGGAAGCAAGAGGGCAGTCTGTCTGTAGTAAATGTTCTCTCCAGGATCTCTTTGTTAAAACTTAGGAAATTCTGGCTGGCTCCATGGGGTTAAGGCCCTAGCGTTTCAGGGTGAGGGCAAGGGCCGTCTGTGATTAGCGGTTGTGATGGACTACTTGTGTCTCCTCCAAACTCCTATGTTGTTATCCTGAACGTGAGAGTTATAGGAGGGGCCTTTGGGAGGTGACTAGTTCAGGAAGGTGGGCCCTCCTGAGGGGATCAGTGCTCCGAGAAGAAGAGAAGGATGTTTCCTCCATCTCTCTCTGCCGCACAGAGGACACGGCGGAAAGCTGTCCATCTGCACACCAGGAAGAGGACCCTCATCAGGAACCCGACCCCGCAGGGACCCCACTCTCAGACTGCCAGCCTCTGGAACAGTGAGAAAGAAATGTTCATTGTTTCAGTGCCCGGTCTGGAGTTCCAGACAGTTAGAGTGGCCTGGACCGAGTCAGACGGTGGTAAACAGAGGGCTGAGGCCGGAGGTGCCTCGCGGTGAGACGTTCCAAGCGTGCCCGGCGTGAGCCTGCAGTCCGGGGGCCTCCCGCACCACCCTCGGGTCCAGCGATTCACTAGAAGGGCTCGGACTGGAGAAGATGCTATAGTCACAGGGAGGTTTATCGCGGCAGAAGGGTGCTGGCTGAAATCGGCAAAGGGACAGGCGCGTGTGGCAGAGCTTCCTGTCGTCCCCTCCCGGGGAAGCCATGCGGACAGCACCGATTTCTCCAGCACCGACGCGTGACAATACACACGGAGCACTGCCCACCGGGGATGCTCACTCATGCCTCACGGTCTGGAGCTCTCACTGGGGGTCCGTTACAAAGGCATGGCTGACCATCCGTGTGCCCGAACTTAGTCTGCAACCTCTCCAGAGACCAAGCTGATTCTGTGTGGCCCCAGGAGGCCGCCATAAATCATGCTGTTAGTGTTGACTGTCTGGCAGGGCCCAGGGCCCCCCGGGAAACAAAGGCACACTCGTATCAGGAAGGACATTCTAAGGGCTTTAGCAGTGACCTCCCAGGAGCCGGTCAAGGGCAAACCTTCAATGTACATGGTTTGGACACCCGGGCCTGATGCTCAGCCCTTGTCAGCCCCAGCCCATGGCATCCGTGGCTCCCCATGCATTTACACTGTGGTTCAGGTGCCTCCCACGCCATCCACGCCCTTGACTTGAATTTGTCCCAAGGATGAGACGACAGCTGAGCAGGGACCTGCCAGGGACTGCCTCCTGTTCAGCTGCTTCCCTTTATCTTGCTCTTGGATCTGACTGAGAAACTAAGAAAGGATTTTTTTGGGGGGGGACAGGTGGTGACACTCCTGGTATGTTGATAGGCAGAGAGTAGGGGGCTGGAAAAAGGGAATGCTAGCTAAACAGAATCAGAAAAGCTTGGCTTGTGGTCAAAAGAGAAGGGAGCTGTTCAGAATCTCATGGAACCACACCAAACTGGAAAGGTTTAGCCTCCCTGGGTACTCGTGGTTTAATGAACACACACGCAGGCAGCTGTCCAAGGGAGAGATCAGAGGGAAGCTACAAACAATAACATCCTGATAAAAATAAAGTCCTGTTTCCCAATACCACACTTTAGTGTTCTAGTGGTTCAAGTCATTGTTACGATCTCCGTAAAAGACACCGTTAATAATAATCACAAGCATTTTCCCTAGGTGGCTCGAAGAATTTTGCTTGAGGATGTCCTCAAGGTGCACAAAGAATCCACACACACACCTACACACCCCAGCCCCTTCCCGTGCCACACACATGGGCTTAAGGGATCAAGCATCAATACGAGACTCTTGTTTTGTTTTTTGTTTTTTTTTTTAAACGTTCAGTGGACAACAAGCATGTCCTCATTAAAGATGATGGAAATGCAAATGAGAGCCTTACTTACCGGTTGGAGAGATGAAGTGGGAAACACTGGTGAGGACGTGAATCAGTAGGAATAGTCATGGACGGCCAATGACCTTGCAGGGCCTCTGGTGACCATACCCAGTGCTGGGGGTTGCCCACCCCCTGCTGGTGAGTGGAGAGCCACTCCAGGGCCTGGCATGTGTCTGCAGGGACCCATCCGGGCAGGTGCGCCCTGGCAGTGTCTACAGAGACAAAACGATGGGAAGAATGTAAGTGTCCGTCACGAGGAGACGGGGCAAATGCGCTGTCCTGACCACACGATGGACACCACGGGTGGTTCCTGTGAGCGTGGACCCTGCTTCCAACTGCAGGCACCTGTGATGGGGGCCACCCAACCCTCCTTCATGCAGCAAGGCTGCAAGTTCCCGGTGTTAGCAGCCCCAAGAGCCATCCTCCCTCGGGGGCTGGGGAAGCCAGCGGCTACAGGCCTGTCCTGTGCATCTCTGAGACGTGTCCCGGGGCTGAAGCCCTGTGCCAAGCCGCGTTCCTTTCCGTTGTTTATTTGGAGGTGATATAAAGAGTTCGGGGGTGGGTAAGAGAGGAGATGTTATTATTTAATAGTTACCGTTTATTACTATTATTTTTATTTCCCTCCAGATAAATGACCCAGCCCCTCATCCTTGTCTTAGGGTTGGCCTTTGGAAGAAACACAGGCTACGACCTGGCTGGCCACAAGCTGTCTCTGGGAACATTCCAGCAAACCTTTGCAGATGTCCCGCAGGCTCCACTGTGAGCAGGAAGCATTAATTGTCTCTGCTTCACTCGGCTCTCTCAGCTGACCCCATGCCCTCCTCTCTGTAGCCCTTGGCCAGGAGAGGAAGGCTCCGACCTCCCAGATGTGCCCTCATCTGTCACCAGACAGGAGCCCCTGTGGCCGTCAGCTCCGCTAACTTGCTAATGACACGCCAGAGAGAGGTTTGTCTCCCTAAAATGCCTCTGTGCCACTTCTACAGCTCGTATTGCAAAAATCTTTCTTCCGTTCTTAGATGTTCAGAAACTGTAGCACAAGCTAGACTCACATCCGAACAAAAGTACGTGGTTCTACCCAGATATTTGATACAGAACCTTGTTGCTCACTTGCGTCCCCTCATCCTCATACTCTAGGGCCCTCCTACCCCACAGGCGGGGGAGGGGTGTCCCTGCCGGGGTGGGGGAGGAGACTGATTTTCAAAGTAAACGTGGGATGGCCCCCCGAAAAGCATGTCCTCCACACGGTATCTGTAATTTGCTTCTTGGCAGTTATGACCAGTCAGCTAAATTACTAAGGACGAAATAAAATCAAAACCAGAGATCCTGGTTTTGTTTACAGTAGCAGCTAACAAACTGACGTCATTCTAGCTTGAAACTGGTCATTTTATTTTAAACAAGATTTTATTTCTTTTTTTTTTTATTTTTATTTATTTGTCAGAGAGAGAGGGAGAGCGAGCGAGCACAGGCAGACAGAATGGCAGGCAGAGGCAGAGGGAGAAGCAGGCTCCCCGCCAAGCAAGGAGCCCGATGTGGGACTCGATCCCAGGACGCTGGGATCATGACCTGAGCCGAAGGCAGCTGCTTAACCAACTGAGCCACCCAGGTGTCCCAAGATTTTATTTCTTTATTTGTCAGAGAGAGAGGGAGAGGGAGAGAGCATACAAGTAGGGGGAGTGGCACAGGGAGAGGGAGGGACAGACTCCCCGCTGAGCAGGGAGCCCGACTCAAACTCCATCCCAGGACCCCGGGATCATGACCTGAGCCGAAGGCAGATGCTTGCAAGACTGAGCCACCCAGGTGCTCTAAAACTGGGCATTTTAACTAAACACAGGACAAAGCCTAAAGAAGGGCTTTGAGCTCCCAACATATGCCTGGCTGAGGCTGAAAGCTGGGATGGCCCACGTCTTTTAATGTTGCCTCAGTCTCTTCTGGAAGATAAAGGATGATAAGATGGGTGAAAGCATGTAATTTTTTTTTTTTTTTTTTTTGGTCTCAACTGGGAAAATTCCCAAATGAAAGAGTGATACGAAAAAAATAATTTAAAAAAATATTTATTTTTTGGCTGGCGAATTAGTTTCATTATCTTGGTGGGATTATAACACTTTTATAATACTTTTCAAAAACAATTTCCAAAACATAAATGTTAAAAAGATAATGAAAATCTACGTGCATTAAAGGAAAAACAAAGTTACATTCTTTATATGTAAGGGCATATCTACAATATTATATATTTAAGATCATGTTTATCTGGACACTGGGGAATCACATTGGAAGAAGTGTCTCTGGGAGCTAGTCACACATTTCTGTTTTCAGCCAGATCTTCTCCTAATGTGTTATCACTGGTATTCTTCTGGAAAGCAAAGATTTTCAATGTTGTTCTATTTTATTTTTCACCAGGTTGCCTGTGGACTTCTTCAAAATGGTTTTTATGGTTCATGAATTGGAAATCCTGGACACCCTCAGTGAATTTTTCTCTGGTATTCCTAACGCTTTCGATGACAAGAGCTGACTCTTGTGTGCATTTGGGGAGGGTCCCGTGAGCACAGGGCAATGCCAGTGAACGGAGGTCATGGTCAATTCTATGACTTTTGTGTTAAAATGTGTAAGCATTTCAGTCCAAATTTTTACAGATCCCGTCTTTCTGCTTCCATTCTGAATATTCTCAGTTGACAAATATTTTCATGAATCAAAATTCATGAAGGAAGTTTTCTCTAGGATTCTTTTGAGCGTTTTGCTGATCAAAGATGTGGGGAAACGACACGTACTCAGTAGCAATGTATGCAGTTAAAAATTGGAGCGTCATTGAGAGAGTCTTCCTGCGAGCCTAGACCCAAGTTTAGAATCTTAAAATGCAGTCTTGTCATGGTTTGAACGCACACGATTTCAGTTTACTTCCACGCTGGCTTTTGTGGGAACACATTCAATACCTTCCTGATTGCTGACTTTATTTTCAATAATTGCATTTTGCTAAGATCCTCAAGTGCCGAAGATCTTCTGGAAATCCTTGATTACTTTAATTAAATATTTCCAACTGATTTTAAATGCACCCAAAACTTGGAGGATTCATATATTTACAAGTCACTTACCATTGCAGGATTTTTAAATAGTTTTCTCTGGGGGCGCCTGGGGGGTGCGGTCAGTGAAGCATCTGCCTTCAGCGCAGGTCACGATTCCAGAGTCCCCGGATCGAACCCCAAGTCGGACTCCCTGCTTGGCGTGGAGTCCGCTTCTCCCTCACCCTCTCCCCCTTCCCCAGCTCGTGCTCTCTCTCTGTCTCATATAAATAAAATCTAAAAAAAAAAAAAAAGTTTTCTCTAAAGGTTCAGACAGTTCTAGAAATGCATCTATGAGAAACGAGGAAAGTGCTGAATTTTTAAAAAGGTTTGCCATCAGTTTTATTTCAGTGTTTTTGTATTTCAGTTACTCTGTGCATAAATAAAACACTGCAAATTGTGACAGGCCCAGTTTCTGTTTGCACTGGCAGAATATCTCCGTGTATCTGGAAATAATTATGTGTGTGGCACAACCAAGTTCCGGATGTGTCTTTGCCCCACAGAGCTTACGGTTTGGTGGGAATGTTGTTCTGGCCTTGCTAGGAAGGCTCTCCCGAAAGTGCACTGAGTTATCACAGCCCCCGCGGTACGATCTCCAGCTCTGGACTTTCTAGCTGGAGTTCCCATGGCATTCATCACAGTTTTAGGTATTTTATCTTCAGTGGTATGCATTTTCAAAGGGGATGGGGAAAAAGGATCAAACTACAGCTGGGATGAACTGAAGTCCTGTCGGACACATCTCTTGGCCCTGACACAGCGCTGACCTCCCGTGGCTGCTGGTGGAAGCCTCCGGAGGAAGAAGCAAGGACATCAGCAGCTTCTGCTCCACGCTCGTGCCCATGTGCTGAAGCTCGGGAGGAGGAGCGAGCAATGTGAATTCAGAAGAGCCGTCGTTGGATCTAAAGGCAAAGTCATGCCTCAGAGATGGCCGCGTAAATGCACCTGCACACGCTGTCCCCGAGCGGAGTTCCACAGCAGTGAACTTCTGAAGCAGACGCTGAGCTTCTCCAGCGGGTGTGCCCTTTCCTGGTTTGCGCGTAGGGGGAGGGTGGTCCCAGGGTTCCCGTGGCAGGTGCTCAGCGTCTACAAGCAAGGTGTGTCAATTCTGTCTCCGCCATCAGGCATTACCAAACAAGATGACACATAACTAGTCGTGGATTTACTCCGCGCTAGATGTCCACGCTATGAGAGTGGCGCGTTCGGGGCATTCTAACAGCCCCGCCACGGGGCTGCCCACCCTCCACTTCCCAGACGAATTCCTCCTGCGTCCCTGTGCTTCTCGCTGGCCTCGCCAGATGGGGGCTGGCAGTCACTACCTTTTGTAGCCAAAGCCCGGACAGCTCTGCTGAATTCTCTCCCCCAGCCCCACTCCGCAAGGAGTTAGCGGTGTCTAATCTCTCCTGTCCGAGCCCGCTGCATTCCAGCAGCTCCTTCCGTTCACCGGGGAGTCCCCCACGCGCTGCCCTCCGAAGAGAGGTGTCAGTGTGTGCTGGGAACGGCCGGTCACTCCGGGCGCTCCCACGTGTCTCCCACGCTGCGGGACGATGGCTTCGGTACACGCGGTGAGCTGTCCGAGGGGGCTTCTTCGAGTGCAGCGGCCACAGCGCTGTGTTGTTAGACGTGAGGAGTCCTGGGCCAGAGGATGTAAGCCGGTGCTGTTCCAGGTGACAGGTAAACACACAGGTAGCTCACAGACTGCACACGGAGGACAGGCGACGCTGACAGAAGATGGATGATGGACAGTTCTGCTAACTGTCAAGGACTTCTAGAGCCAGCGGGGCTCCCGCGGATCATGGATATTTGGCGCACTGGCTTTCCTGACGTGCGGTTGTAGTGTGCACTGAGAAGCCTTCTGCGTGAGGAATTTGTCATTAACCCGAGTTTTAGTTTCCTTATTTTATTTTATTTTACTTTACTTTTCAAATTTTAGTTTTTTTTTTTAAATTTCATGTATTTATTTGAGAGAGAGAGCGCACACGGAGGGAGAGGGAGAAGCAGACTCCCTGCCGAGCAGGAAGCCTGACACGGGATTTGATCCCAGGACCCTGGGACCATGACCCAAACCTAAAGCGGACCCCCAACTAACTGAGCCATCCAGACGCCCCTACTTTCCTTATTTTAAAAATGAAGATGGGGCACCTGGGTGGCTCAGTGGGTTAAAGCCTCTGCCTTCGGCTCAGGTCATGATCCCAGGGTCCTGGGATCAAGCCCCACATCGGGCTCTCTGCTTGGCAGGGAGCCTGCTTCCTCCTCTCTCTCTGCCTGCCTCTCTGCCTGCTTGTGATCTCTGTCTGTCAAATAAATAAATAAAATATTAAAAAAAAATGAAGATAAGATGCACTTCCTCATCATATGAAGGTGGGATACCGAGTCAGATGAGGATAATGAGCATGCTTTGAAAAATGTGAAAAGGCTTCCCTTCACCCAAGAGAAGGATGTCTGATATAAGAATTCAGTCTTCCAAACTGCATCCACATTTCTGCCCCTTCTTCTTCTTCTTTTTTTTTTTTTAAATTTTATTTATTTGAGAGAGAGCATGTGAAAGAGAGAGCTCATGACCAGGGGTAAGGTCAGAGGGAGAAGCAGACTCCCTGCTGAGCAGGGAGTGTGACATGGGGTTCGATCCCAGGACCCTGGGATCATGACCTGAGCTGAAGGCAGACGCTTCTTGATGGAGCCTCCTAGACACCCGCCTGCCAGTTCTATCAGGGAAGAGAAATGTGGTATTTTTCGTTCCGGCAAGGTAAGAGACAAGGGGTAGAGATGGAAATTTCTATTTTTTTAAAGCAGATTTTATTTATTTATTTGACAGACGGAGATCACAAGTAGGCAGAGAGGCAGACAGAAAGAGAAGCAGGCTCCCCACTGAGCAGAGAGCCCGATGTGGGGCTCGATTCCAGGACCCTGGGATCATGACCTGAACTGAAGGCAGAGGCTTTAACCCACTGAGCCACCCAGGCGCCCTGGTTTCTCCATATTCTTATATGTGTTTCCTCTTCTTCCAACTAAAAGATACCACTTACTATGCTTGATTTAAAAAAAATATTATTTATCTATCTTATAGATCTATTGAGAGAGGAGGGGAGTGGAGGAGCAGAGGGAGAGAGACCAGCCGATTGGGCAGAGCCCAGTTCGGGGTTCGATTCCGTGACCCTGAGATCATGACCTGAACCAAAACCAAGAGCCAGATGCTTAACCCACTGAACCAACCGGGAGCCCTGTGTTTGATTTTTTTAAATTAAAATATCTATACACATATTACATACATGTAATTACAAAATCAAATATCATCACAAGGCTTATATCAAAACCCAGTGCTCCTTTGTCCCAAGTTCTGTTCCTCACAGATAACCACGCGTCATGTTCCTATCATGGCAAGATGCACGTACAATTAACCATTGCAACCATATTTCAGCGCAGGCTCCGTGGCATTGAGCACAGTCACGCTGTTGTCCAACCTCTGCCACCGTCTGTCTCCAGAACACTTCCGTCTCCCCACACGGAGACTGTCCGGATTGCTCTGAGCTCCACCGCCTCCCCAGCTCCCGGCAACTACCATTCTGTTTTCCGTCTCTGGGAACCCGCGACTCCCGGGACCTCACAGAAGTGCAAACATACAGGATTCCTGTTTTGGGACCAGCTTATTTCATGAAGCATAATGTCAGGGTCCGTCCCTGTTGTAGCGGGTGCCCGAATGTCTCTGCTTTAAAGGCTGAATAATATTCCGTTTATGCGTAAATGTGTGGAAAAATGGAACATGCTGTTTATAAAACACCACATATAGAATGTACAGGGCACGTTTTGGCTCTCCATTCCTCTGTCCCTGAGCACTGGGGTTGTTTGTACCTTCTGTCTATTGGGAACAGTGGAAAACCACACCTGCCTCGGGTATGATGAGGTGTATCAGTCCCTGACTTCTCCTGCAGGTGCTGGAATGTCTGGGGGTACAGAATCAAAGCTGGGCTGCGAAGGTGCTGTGTTCCCTTCACCTGCCAGAAGGGGGAGCCCGTTTGCAGGGAGTGAGTGACTCCGGGAGACCCGCGTCAGTACACCTGTTGGCAAACCTAGGGAGGAACCGTGAGGGCCCCCGTGGACTGTCCCAGATCAAAGTAACCAGAGATGACGAATGAAGTTGTGGTAGAACCTGGAACCTCCGGGCCCCGAAACTGCTGACTCCTTTCTGATCACTCCCCTCAGGGAATCTTATACGTCCCGTCCCATCCCTGTAAATACTGCTTCGGAGCACTCCGCCCCAGACAGCCACGGCCACGGTCGGCTGGGGGGTTGGGGAAGGTGATGCTCTGGGGGCACCTTCCAGCAGCCCTGAAGCCTGACAACGGGCCTTGCAACATCCCTTCCAGGATGCGCCTACCACCGGGCCTGCATTGTCCCCTCCTCGGGAACCCCTCCGTGTCTCCCTCAGCGGTTGCTGTCCTCGCGGCCTGGGCCCGGGTCTCCTTCCTTCCTGCTCTGGGTATGTTGTTCCTGGCCGGGATCCCGCCAAAAAAGAGAAAGGAACCCCCAAGGTGACGTGTAGGAGCCGCAGGTCACACAGCAGGTTCCTGCGGCCAGCGTGAGGAGCACCACACCCCACGGAGGCGGGACTCGAGCGGTCTCTGCAGCAAGCTTCCTCGATGACCTGCCAGCGGCCTGTTCGTCATTCTGACAGTGCCAGCTGCTCCCTCCTCTGGGACTTCCCCATCCCTGCATCCCACCTGGCTCACAGTTCTGCAGCACGGTCTCAAATGTTCACCCACACAGACGTGCCCGTAAAACATGGCTTCTTTGTTTCCTACTCTGGGTCTGATTTTCCTTAGGAGGGCCCCACCTGGCTGGAATCAGGGGTGGGAGGGAGACTACCCCTTCGTCCAAGCAGCCTCTGCCACCCTGAATACCATCTTCTGGGTGCATGATTCAATCTACCAGTGTTCCTGCTCTCCCGAAGAGGCCTCTGTGGATAGAGGAGCGTCAGGGAGCACCCCTGGCCTCATACCTGCTGGTCTCCAGTTAGAGGGGCTGCTTTGCCCCGCGTGCATTCTCTGGCTGGTGTCCATTGGGGAGCTGTGCTCGCGATCCCACTCCCAGGTTCAGCTGGGATCTGAAGCTGATTCCTAGCTTGGCTCATCTACGGTCCGTTTTCTTGCCATAGTTCCAGGAAGCCTGGCCAGTGCCATTCCCAGCAGGGTTGCTCCTTGGTGGGGTTGGCGCTGAGACCCCCATCTCATGTCGGGGTCCCGTACTGTATTGCTTTGGTAAAACTTACATCAGGAACTTCTCCAAAACCAACTTCTCTCTGAACGCTGTATTTCCCAGACACACTCTAAGACAGAAAGCTCAACCCAGCAAAACATTTGCTTATCAAACAACTGTACTTATCAAAACTTCTCGATCCTTGCCTTACTGTGCCTGCCAAACCTCAGCTAACATGTGGAGAGCTTGCAGGATCCCACTGTGGGCTCCCTATTGAAAGATCCACTCGAAACCACTGAAGACGCATCGTGGGCTGGAGGGTGGCCCCAAAAGATATGTCCGCATTCTGATCCCTGTAATCTGTGCTTGTGGCCTTATTTGGGAAAAGGGTCTTTGCAGATGTAATCAAGGATCCTGAGATGAGGAGACCATCCTGGGTTATCTTGGTGGCATCTGAGTCCAGTGACCAGTGTCCTTCCAAGGAACACATAGACAGGAGGGGAGAAAGCGCTGCGGCTGTGGAGGCGGAGACCGGAGTGGGGTGGCTGCAGGTCCAGGAGCACTAGCAGCCACCAGGAGTGGAGGGACCAAGGGCGGGTTCTCCTCTAGAGTGCTTGGTGGGAGTGTGGGCCTACCGACATTTAATTTTGGACTTCTGGACCCCAGAACGGGGGCAGGAGAGATGTTTTTCTTTAAAGCTGCCCAGCATGTAGCGACTTGTTACAGCAGCCACAGGAAACGAATACAAGCCTCAGTATCAAGACCCTTTCTGTGTCGACCCCTGACCCCTGTCTGAGGCATCGGTGACTGCTGAGGAAGGGTGATGGCCGCACGCTGGGGATCTAACCTCAGCTTGCCTGGTCGGCACCTGTGCATGGGCGATCACTCTATTCCCTTATCTTGCACGCTTTGTCTTCGCCACCGAGTTACAGGGGCTCCCGAGACCCTGCACAGGAAACACCTACACGAGTGTGGAGAGGTCCCCGATTGAGAGAAAACCACCCGAGAATGCCCCTTCACATGCGGAGTCTCGCCCTGGGACCCGCCGCATTCCTCTGAGGCATGTCGGTCCAGAAAACTGACTGAACTGATTGGTCCGTTCACTGGTCGGACGTTTGCTGGATGTACTACGTTTGCTTACGCAACATTTTACCAAGACCTGTGGGAAACTGGAGTTGGTGCAGAAAAGTAGTTCATGGCATAGAGAGTGGAGAATACTTGAATAAAACAGATTAGGTGGGAAAGAGGATACAGATCCACAAGGAGCATCACGGGTACTCCGGGGCCCACTTCGGTCAGAATTACTGAAGCTTTGCCCTCTAAGAGCCGTCACCGCCGACAGAATTACAGCATGCTTAAAAACACAGGAAGTGAAGGAAACGCGCATTTAATAATGTGGGTATTTCAAGACCTGCTACTGTGTTGGGATTGGTAACGACCAGCGTGGCACCCACACGCCTGGGTTTCCCAGGACAGTCTGGCTTTCAAATGCTCACCTTCTGGTCGGATTCTGTGTTGTAATTGGAGCCCCAGGCTGTAGGAAAAACCCAGTTCCCTGGGAGAACGATTCTTTGGTCTTTTTCAGGAAATATCCAAGTGACACCAAGAGGAAGGTCACAGATTTTGGACTCCGACACTACACTACCTGTAGTGTCACTACCTTGGGCCAGTCACTCTACCTCTCCTGGAATCTGTTTCTGTATCTGTAGAATAAGGATGGTAGCTGGTAAGGGGTAAATGAGGTCTCGTGCTTAGGGATGACTGTGTGGAGAAGTGACCATGTTCCTCCTCTCTTAGTCCCTGAACATTGTCACTTGTAAGGTGATGACCTCCCCGGTGGCTCCCAGCCTGAGGGAAACTGGAATATCAAACCAAATCATGGAATTTCAAGTTTTAAAGAATTAGAGTCTAGATGGAAGGTAGAGAAATTTGGTATAAATATTGTGGAGTCAGCATCCCCAAACTTCATGTCACCCTGGAGGAAATAACATCTGAATGGGGGTGGGCAGGCAGTAGGAAAGAGAGCTGACGTTCAGATGCCGGGGAGCGTTCTGCAACCCACATCCTCCACCAGGTGGACAAGGAGGAGAGAATCTTCTGGAAAGTTCCAGGATCTGAGCTTGGAGGGGATGCCTGCCTTCCTTCCAGCTTCGGAGAAGTCCTCTTTAATTGGTTACACAGCAAGTGATAACCACTACACCCTCGCTCTCGGTTAGCGCTGGGTAACCGTGAACACTGTGCTTCCCATTTTTCACCCATAAAACGGAGACTTTAACACCAGTGCCCCACCCACATCCCCCTGGTCCTACCGGGGGTCCCCGCAGGTGAGTCTTATACTCTCACTCGAAGCTCCCTGTGTCCCCCACCTGAGTCCTCCCTCTTGAGCCACAGGAGGGCCCCGGGCCCAAGCACGTTAATGTCCCAGGAGAGACCCTCGGCCAGTATAGAAAGGGGGTGCTTGGTGAACACCCCAGCTTCGGGCTGTTGTGCGCAGCCTCTGCGAGAGTTCTCATGGCGAGAGCCTTCACATCCACACACCCAGTGGGGGATCCGTCCTCCTCCTCGGTCTCCTTCCCCACGTCCTGGCTATGCTGCTCGGTGTGACCACCGTGAGATAGAATCTTTGCACCCAAATCTTTGTCTCAGGCTTTGCTTTATGGATGACCCAACCTAAGACAGCGACAGTAACCTGCTCTCTGGGTCGCTGTCCTGACCCACTGAGGCGTCGTGGGTGAGGGTTAGCTCTTTCCTTCACGGACATTGGCCAGGGGTGCTTGGAGGCAAAGGTGCTCTGCCCCTGACACAGCCTGACTCAGGGCCGCTTCAGCCACAGGGGGCTTGGGCTTGTGGAGTCCCTTCCCCGCCCCTCGCTTCCCCCCTCCCTTTCTTCTTGATCACATCACGAGCTTTCTATTTCTTCTCATGGAAGAAACAATACGTAAACACAGAAGGTTCGAATCTGAATGCCACGTTGACGCGTAAACAGAATGAGCTCAGGGAAGGGTTACCCAGATAACTATAATCAGCGTTTTTCTTCGCTGAGTGCTCCCTCTCCTAAAGGAACAAACCGTGCCATTCCGATTTTAGGGAAGGCTTTGCAACCTCCGTAAAGGAGGTTATGAAAACACCTGGACGGTCGGGCCACATGGGGTGAGATTCCTTTGGGGGCGGTGGGTGTGGGGGTGGGCAGTGAACGAAGTAAGTTAAGCCGAAAGGCAGTTCAACGCGCCTCCTTTGGCCTAAACGGGCATCAGGCTTCCGTGGGTTCTAAGTTACTCAGAGTTGTGTCCCATGAAATTACCAGGAGCCCTGAATTAGCAAATTCTGGATTTTTTCCTGGGGAAGCACAAGGTCAAGCTCCTGAAGCCCCCGGTCTGATTTTCATCAGGCGGTCAACAGTTACTTTGTGCTATGTGTGCTGGTGTCTGCGGTCACCTTAGGGCGCACTGTTGGTTGGTTAACTTTGACCTCAAGACGATGGCATCGGGATGCAGGTCCGAACAAGGCTCACCTCACATACCCGCATTTTGTCCATAAGGCGCGTGGCAGTCTCCTGAGCTGGGAAACATGAGCCAGCACCTCAGTGCCACGCCTGAGGGCCGTTATAACAGCAAAATTCGCAACAGAAAGCACAAACATGTGAATTGGGTACATTGTTCAGTGTCCGTGAAAAGGGCACTTGCTTACAGAGGGAGCTTCCACGAGCAGGCAGAGCCTGGCCTTGTTCCGCCCTGTTCCACCTCAGCTGGAAACGTGTGCGCCGTGTGACCGTGAGGGCCGGGCCACGTCCCCTCTGCTGATTCACGCACCAATGTCCTAACTTTGAGCACCCCAGGAAGTGACTGTGTGGGAGACAGGCCTTTATGGAGGCGACTGAGGTAAACTGAGGTCACTGGGATGGGCCTCCATCCAGTCTGACTGGTGTCCTCAGGGGAGACTGGACGCAGGGAGACCGCTCTTGTGGGCAGAGGAAGGGCCATACAAGGACCGGTGGGAGGGTGGGTCTGCAAGGCGAGGAGGGGTTGACCCTGTGACATCCTGACCTCAGACTTGCAGCTTTAAGACTGCGAGGCAACACATGTCGGTTCTGTGGGCGCCCGTGTGCGGTGCTTGGTCCCAGTGACCCTGGAGGTCTGACAGGCACCCTGTGGTGTTGCTGGCCTGTGTGGGTTCCTGGGCGAGCCCAGAGGTGCTGTGGGCGCTGATAGGGGGTTTCAAGTCACTCTTAGCCAGCACACGGATCCCTGAATGCCGAGTCCATAAATGGGGAGGGTCAGCTGTGCTGCCACCAACTCCAGTGCCCGGAACATTCTGTGATGCCCCGATCAGGCATCCGGGCTTTGACGGAATCATAGCCCTTTGCAGAGAACAGGCCAGGATCTCAGAGGTGTGAGTGGGTAAAACGGGGCCTGAAGGAGAGAATTTCTCATCCAGAGCCTGGCTCGGAGTGTGCTCTGTGGGCTCTACTGTTTCTCAACGCAGTTATAGCTCAAATTCCTTCCACAAACATCACTTACTTTGTTTGAAGTCCCGAACACATTTTAGGGGGCCAGAGCACGACTGATGCTATAGGACAGCCTGAAGCCAAGGGGCACTGACCACCGTGACGGCCTGACCCGCAGCCACAGGGATGCACTCCTCTGTCGTTTCCCGGCAGGGGTCACTGATTTACACGGACACAAGTGCCCCCTTAACCAGCAACCTCTGATCACTGGCTGGATCTCAAGGGTGACCGGGAGGGGTGAGCACTACTCCTGATCCCCGAAAACACCGACCTTGTGACACTGCTCGACCTCGTGACACTGCTCGTGCGTTCGGCTGCTCTCATCATTTGCAGATTCTGTCTTTAGGAATTTGCCTTCCTGCTAAAATCTGCCCGCGACCCCCAGAGCCAAGCTCATGGTATGTCTGCACGCACTGGCAGACACGGACAGGGCAGGGGGACATGGGAGGGTCTCGGCTTCCACGTCCCCAGCAGGGGTCCGGCGGAGTCCCTCTCTGCTCTCCGCCACTGCCACTGCTCTTTCTGGGAGTTAGTCCTTCTGTGACAAATTCTAACTGGTTCTTGTTTCATGGATGTTAAATCACTTTAGATATATTAATATTGTTTCTTTCCGTTTGGCCTGTGGTTTCACACGAGTGCAAGCCTCCCTTCTACTTGTAATTCCTGTTTCGCCCCATTTCCTCTCGTTCACCCTGCACTTCCCGGGGGGGACTTCTGTCTCCGGGGCTGGTCTTGGCTCCCGTGGCTACTGCCCAGCCAGGGCCTCCTTCACGGCTCTTCCTGAGACGTGTGGCCACGGTCAGTCGTATGTCTTACTATTTGCCAAGACATTCCCAACCACCAGAGAAGACAACGTGGTGACAGCGGAGCATAGCGAGGGGACTGGGGCAGGCCTGAGGACGCCGCTGAACCCCTAGACCGGGATGAGCTGTACCCCTGGATTTTTGTGAGAAGCCAGCTTGACTCGAACCATCCGGCCGCTGCACCAAAAGCTTCCAGTGACTCAGGCACGAGCCGCTCTTTGTCCTGGCTGTCACTGCCGTCACTGCCTGGGGCTCCAGGTGACAGACCCTCACTCCCACCATAGGCAGACTCCTGGCCGTGGGTCCGGAGTCAAAGCAGCCACCAAAGGCTCGTGGCCCCCATCCTCGCCACAGCCTGCCCAGCGCAGCCCCCTGGAGCTGCGGCTTGGCGGTGACTTCCTGGATTTCCCCCGAGGAGCCTTGTGCCCGCTTTGTGTTTTGGTGGGACCACCGAGTGACTTTTCTTTGCTCTCCCAGCAGCTCCCTCCCTCTGTTCATCTCCCCAGCTGACCCCCAAGCACGCAAGGTCCAGCGCCTGTAATAAACCTCTATCCCATCCCACTCAGGGCGGCTCTGCCGAACCCCAAAAGACACACCAAGAAGAAAACGTGAAATGGTTAAAATTCCCCAGGTGGCTGCTGTGACTTGGAGTGGCTGGAAGCCCTTGCCTCTGAGCCCTGCCCCCGGCCCCGTGGGGCCCGTCAGGAGCCGCTGCTGTGAGCGAGACAGGGGAGTGGGAGTCTGGCCCCGAGGGCAGAAGCTCACATTTTAGACAACGGACATGTTGTCATTTCTTTTTTTCCTGCTTGGGAGAGCTCAGGCCACTTATGAGATCTTCACCCTTCTGGGCTTTTTTTTTTCTTTCCAATTCTTGGTTGACTTTCAGATCCTGTCCGTCTGGGTGATGCTGTTTCTGAGATCCTGGGTCTGTCTCCAGCAGCCAGAGCCTAGCGAGCGGGCCTCATGGGGAGGTTCCAGCATTTGAGGTTGTGATTTCATTTCTGGTACGGACTTCAGGTCAAACGTTTCTTCCACCGCCTCGAAGTCTCTCCGTAATCATTTCCAGGTTTTCCTGCAGGGACTGTGGCGGCGAAGGATGCTCTGGTTGCAATGGGGGGCAGGGTGGTGTGACACCGCCCCCCCCCCCCATTTTAACTCCATTCCCAGTAATCTTTCCCCCAACATCCCAGGCTCCAGTCCGACTGAACGGTGGCAGATTCATGGAGGCCACACACGCTTCCTTTCTGCTTGAAAGGCCCTCTCCTTCCTGACCTGCCTGTGGGCTCTTAGTCTGAGTCACTGCGCTGGGAAGGGCTCTCTAGTCTCCCAGCAGGAGCGGAGCTCTCCACCCCGTCTCTGGGTCTCTGTGGCTCCTACATCTGGAATAGCATCTACCCGCGTTGTGCATCTGGGACCAAGTCTTCTCCCTCATTCGACTGTGAGCTTCTCAAACATTGGGAACTTCGTTTATTAAACTTTTACAATCCGCACCCCGAGTTTGGGAAGACTATACGTGTGCATTGGTCAGCTACGGTCACAATCACGTTGCATAACCAATCGCCCCCAAACCCACTGGCATTGAGTAACGAGCATTTATTTCTGGCCCACGTGTCTGCTGGTTGGCTGGGACTAGATCCAGTCTAGTTCTGGCTCTGCTTGGTTCCCAGCAGGCGCTCAGTTCGGGTCTGCTCTGGGTGTCTCTCATTCTGCAGGAACCCCTGAGGCACGTTCTTCACACGGGGATGGCCTAAGGGTAAGAGGGCAAGTCCGACTGGACAAGCATATTTTGAGCCTTTGTAACTCACTGCATTGGCCAAGACATGACGTACAACCAAGCCCTGTGTCATGTTGTGGGGAGACCCTCTGCCTGCCACGGAGCCATGACAAGGACGTGCCTACACGACTACATGGGAGTAAAGAATTCACACTTGTGGTTTGGTCTAACCCAGGGCACTTAAAACATCTGTTGCATCAACAAGGAAGGAATATTCAAGACATTCAGGAAGATTCCTCAAGGTTGCATAGAATTTAGCAACTGTAAATTCATGCACGTGTGAGACCAGACTTTGGAAAGCTGCTTCCTCCGCGTCCATTTTCTCTTTCTTTCTTTCTTTCTTTTTTTTTTTTTAAAGGATTTAGTTTATTTACTTGACAGAGAGAGATCACAAGTAGGCAGAGAGGCAGGCAGAGAGAGAGGAGGAAGCAGGCTCCCCTGCAGAGCAGAGAGCCCGATGTGGGGCTCGATCCCAGGACCCTGGGATCATGACCTTAGCCGAAGGCAGAGGCTTTAACCCATTGAGCCACCCAGGCGCCCCAGTCATGTCCATTTCTAAAGGAGCACTGATGGTCTCTCAGCATCAGCTGGAGGCTCCGCATCGTGAACTGACGACAGCCCAGCGTCGTGAAGCCACACAACACAGCGTCATCTGGGTAACCCCACGTCCAGCCCTCCTGTTCCCTCTACTGACATTCTCGCATGCATGAAACGGGAGCAAAAGACTGAAACCATGTTAAATTTTTGGAGACCATCTTAGTTTAGCAGACCATCTCTGCAAGATGGGTTTTGGCATATGTACGGCCCTTTTAATAAAAGCTTACTAAAGAACAAATATTTTGGCTCCTTACTGTTCTTTTCTTAATGTTTGTTCTTTTGATTATTTGCGAAATTCTATTAAAGAAAACCGAGGGAGATGGGCCCTTTCCAGCTCTCAGCCCACTGACGTTAATCCTAGGGATTTTTATGCAGTGAAATTTGTTTTTCAGGTTCATTTTTGTCGCATTGGTGCAGAATTTTCCTTCATAATTTGTAGAGGGCCAGAGGTCAGGCATCATATGCATAAATATTTATTTCCTCAACAGTTAATTCTTACTCCAAAAATGACTTTGGAAAGTTGAGGGAATAAATTTTCATTATGTAGCAGAAAATGTTGAATAATTTAATCGGCGTTTTCAAAGACCTGCCTACAAAACAAAGGTAAGGCACATAGAGGGAGAGATGTTGGCCTAGTTCATGTGGGGAAGTCTGCCCGGTCCTGAGGGTCGGAGGGGGACAGGGAGGGACAGAGGAATCACATCAGGGAGTGACTCAAAAAACCATCAAACCTACTACTGATCTGATTCCCCATCACCTGAAGGCGGAGAGAAGTAAGGTGCGGCCATATGACTAATTGCCAGGGCTGGGAGGTCCTGCCCACCTGTAAGTCTTGTGTATTTATTCTAGAAGGCACTGCTCCAATACTTAGGGAAGGAGATGAGGTTTGGCTGGGAAATGTCTCATTATCATCATTTCTATAAAAACCACATGAGCTGTTTTGGACAATCTCTCTCTCTGTCGTGGCACAGTTGCCCCACAAGGTTTTATAAAACACATCGTTTGGGTGGGCGTTCTCGACAAAAGATACCCAGCTCGGGCACTGTTGGCCTTCCTTGTGCGGCTGCCCTGTGCACAGCAGGGTGTGGAGTGGTGTCCCCAGCTCTGACCACCTGACCTCAGGAGTTCTGCTCCCCTGGGTGATAACCAAGAATGTCTCCAGTCATTGCCAAGTTTCTCCTTGGGAGCGGGGGCAGGACAGTCTCTGCTTGAGAACCACTGCTGTAGCCCCATCGAAAAACCATTATGTGGCTGGTAATTGGGTACATGCAAACTAAAACAGGAATTAAATACTATTTGCCTCATGAGGTTTGCAAGCACATCAAGTTGGATAATGCAGAATGTCGGGAAAAGTGCAGGGAAACAGGTTGTTCCTAGCAGGAGTGCTGGAACAGGTGTGGGGGTGGGTGTGCAATTGGTAGTTTCTATTAAAATTATAAATGCGATATGCCACGATGGGAGACTTCCTTCCAGTATCGACCCAGAAGAAACAGCCACACTTCAGATGAGGAAGCATTTAAACAACATTCATTGCAAAATTACTTGCTATAGTGAAAAATGGAAAGTCTACGTGTCCGTCCACAGATCAGCAGCTAATTACACTGCTGTGACTGGTGGTACGGACTATTTTGCAGCAGCCAAAAATAATTAGGTGCCTCTGTGTGTACTAACATGATGGAACATCGAGACGCAGCATTAAAAAATGAAGTTACCAAGTTACCAAAGTTACTTGGTTACCAAATGAAAGATACAGGATAATTTCTTCTACATTCCACTCACTCTCTCACACACAAACACCCCATTTTCCTCACCTGCGCTTTTGTGTCTGTAAACAGGAAAACGTAGAGAAAGATGTGGGAACACTGGGAGTGGGAGGGCCACCAGGACTGCCAACTCCTTTTCCTTCGGGATTGGTGAGGGCTTTCGGTGGTGAGTCTAGAAGGAGAAGGATGGGAGTGGGGGGTGAGTTGAGCGGGAAGTGAGGGCTTTGAGAGCCTGCCTTTCAGAGCCGTGCCTGCTGCTAGAGAAGCAGAAGGAGAGGGGTCCTGGGGTGAGCAGGGGGAAGCGTTTGAGGAGACAGTGCAGGGCAACGTTTGATCAAAAGGAGGGCATCAGACACGTGTGTGCATGGCAGCATTATTCACAACAGCCCAACGGTGGAAACAACCCGGGTGTCCCCTGAGAGGTGAAATGAGTAAACAAAATGGAATCCATTCAGTGGATACTATTCAGCCATCAAAAGGAAGAAACATGACACCTGCTATGATGTGGATGAACCTTGGAAACACAGCGCTCAGGGACTGGAGCCTGGCACCAGAGGCCACACGTCCCGGGATTCCGTTTATATGAAATGTCCGGGGTAGGCAAGTCTACAGGGGCAGAAAGCTGGCCGGTGGCTGCTGGGCGTGGGTGGGGTGGGGAGTAACTGCTGATGGGGATGGGGTGACAGGAAAGTTCTAGAACTAGATAGAGCTGTGGCTGCACAACGTTGCAGAGGTGCTAAATGTCAGAGCTGCTGACTTTAACACGATTGATTTTGTTTTTTGTTTTTGTTTTTTTTAAAGATTTTATTTATTTCACAGGGGTCACACGTAGGCAGAGAGGCAGGCAGAGGGAGAGGGGGGAAGCAGGCTCCCCGCTGAGCAGAGAGCCCGATCCAGGACCCTGGGATCATGACCTGAGGCGAAGGCAGAGGCTTAACCCACTGAGCCACCCAGGTGCCCCCAAACGATTAATTATGTTACGTGAATTTCACCTCAAGAAAAAAAATAGATATATAGATATTTTGAAGTAGGAGCATCTTACTCTGAGAACTAATGAGGGAAGAGGCCAAGCGACTCTTCCGTGACACCAGAGCTCAGGGTGAACCTTTTGCGGAGTTTGTGTTTGTCGCCGAGGACATGGGGGAAACGTTCACTCTGTTAATTAGCGTAAGGCAAAATATTTGGATTCCTGACAAAACACTGAGGAAATAACTCAACTTTGCCAAATGCTTGTTTCAAAAACATGGAGAAGGCGGTGCCCCGGCCCTGCCTGGAGCGGAACCAGTTAGTCGTGAACACAGATAGCTGTGTGATGAGCAGAGTGCCCAAGGGTGCTTCCCGTTTAGGAGAAACAGAGAGAAGGGAATTCTCAACTCCAACTCAACTCCAGCTCAAAGAGAAGGAAATTTCCGAGGTGGGTATTTGGTTTTGCCGGGGGTGGGGGCTCAGCAGGGGTGAGGCTGACCCCTTTAAGGGTAGACAGAGCACCCAGTTTGAGCAGGGGGAGGCGGCGGAAGGAAGTTTCCCTCCAGTGGGACAGGCCTAAGGGAAAGGCTCTCGGTGGTCCTGCACGTCCTTCTGCGAGGCTCCTCTCACCCGCTCCTTCGTCTGCTCCCCGACTGTTCCCCATCTCCCTTCAAACCCCCAACCCAGAGCCCACCCCACTCCCACCCTTGTTTTAAGAAAATGACTTTGTGCCCTTTGCTGCTGGGGAGTGGAGGCCACCAGACTGAAGTTTCTCTGACTTCCCAATCTGTGTCCCCATGTCTCTCTTCCTTCCACCTGCTATGCAGGGGTGGGGTGGGGAGCCACCCCCAGGTAGGCCTGGGCCCTCCCCCCAAGCCTGTGCTTCCCATCGCCCCCCGGCGGGCACACGTGTTACTACAGATGAGCCAACATGGTTACGTGATTAGTAACTCAAGCCCACAGTGTACGTTAGGGTTCTCGCGGGGTGTCGTTCATCCTGTGCGTTTCCGCCAACGCATAATGACACGTACCCGCCACCACTGTATTGCATGGAATAATTTTTCTGCCCTAAAGATCCTCTGGGCTCAGCGGCTTTATCCTGCTCTCCCCTTCAGCCCTCGCCATCATGGACAGTGTACCGTCTCCTTAGTCCCGCCTTTTCTAAACGCCGTGTCGCTGGAGTCACACAGCGAGCGGCCTGTGCAGGCTGGCGTCTCCTGCTCAGCGACATGCATTTAAGGTTCTTCCACGTCTTTTCAGGGCCTGATGGCTCATTTCTTCTCACTGCTGGGTAACAGTGCACTGTCTGGGTGGGGCACATCTGTGTGTGCGTCACCTCCTGGAGGGCGTCTTGCTTGCTGGAACACCGCTGCTGTGCACACCTGCCGTGGGGGTTTGTCCCGTTGGACCTCCACATGGGCCGGCGCCGATGGCTCGGGTCCTTCTCCACTCCCCTCCCTCTTTGTCTCTCTGCCTTTCTTCCCTCATCCCCAGCTCACTGCTCAGCTTGGCCCCGTCCTGTGGCCTTTCATGCTTCAGCATTGCGGTTCTCAGATCGTGGTCCCCAGAGCAGCGGCAGCTGAGAACCCACCAGAAATGCAAAGAACCCCTTGAATCAGACAGTGGGCCGGGCCCGGGCTACTGAGTTTGCTCGCTCTCCCAGTGGATGCTGGTGGGTGTCCAGGTGAAAGGGCCACCACACTCCTAGACAGACCGCTCCGGGCTGTCCCGGCACAGCCAGGCTTCAATCCACCCAAAGACAAGGTGACATCTTCACGCCCCCTGGAGCAGACGGAATCAAACAGTCAGATGGTCACAAGGGTCAGCGAAGGGTGTGGAGAACCTGGAAGCCTCGGGCGCTGCTGTTTGGGAAACTGGTCGGGGGCTTCCCAAACAGTGAAACCGAGCTGGGGCCCGACTCAGCCCCACGAGAGGGGCAAACGTGCCCACACGTACACGCGCACGGCCCTGCTCGGCACACCATCCACCACGGCCGGACGGCGGAGTGCCACCCAGCCACGAGGGCTGGAGCAGTGACCCGTGCTGCAGCGTGGCCGGACGTGGACAACGTGAGGTTCGGCCGGAGAAGCCAGGCACCAGGCAGCACGTGCCGCGGGGAGAGTCCACGGGGCTGTGGGTGACGGGGTGATGGCCGCACCCATCTGTGACTACACGAAGAGCCACGGGCACGGTACCCTCGCAGAAGACCAGCTGCAGCTCAGGGGGGCTGTTCAGAAGCAAACTCTCGAGGGTTTCCGCGTGGCTTTTAGTTAGCAGGCTGGACCCCACTCTGTTCGCCCGCCTGCTCCTGCGGCCACACGTCCTGGGCCCCACTGCCTCCCTCCTGGGGTCCCGCGTCTTTCCTGGGCTGTGCCTGTCACAGTCTGTGAAGTGTCTCTGCTTTTGTTTCACTGGCGCCCGGTTCTCTCCCGGGACCCTAAGCTCCACGGAGCCGGGCACCAGCTCTCAGCTCTATGGCACCGAGCACAGTGCCCGGCACCGCAGAGAAGGTGCCAGAAAAACACTAACCATATTAACTAATATTAATGGAAATGCTAATTTGCTTCCCCACACCTGGCGGGAATGCATCACTATTCTCCAAATGTGTGTAAGAATCATGATAACTGCTTTCCTCTTTCTTAGCTGAGAATAAATTTCTTATAATTACCCATCTTTTGAGTTTGAAATAAGTATGGAGGAGACAGAGTCATTGATTGTATTAGGCTAAGTGGCCCATACTCCAAGCTGACCTCTTCGTCCCTAGATTCCTGATGCTGGAGGAGGGGAAGGCTGGGTGTTTAAGCTGAGCATGTTAGAGACACCCAAGCTAGAACCTGGAAGTACCCCCTTCGTTAGCCCATCTGAAAGGCGGGTTCTGCTGGGATCTTGATGGGAACTTGTTAGACTTAATCACTCATGTCAGTCTTAGGTTTCAAGATAGTTATTATTTCCTGAGAGTCTGTTACAAGAAAGTCACCGAAATGAGGGATTGCTGTCAGGGCAACAGATTTTCCAAGGATAAAGTCAAACGACACTCAGCAAACATATTCTCTGATGGAGCCCGGCTTCTGTCCAACCACCGGCCCGTATCAGTCTGCATGGGGGGCCGTAACAAAGCCCCACACACTGGGGGGCTTCGACAACATACACTCATGCTCATAGTTCTGGGGTCTGAAAGCCCAATATCAGGGTGTCGGTAGGGTCGGTGTCTCCTGGGGCCTCTCTCCTTGGCGTGAAGACGGCCATCTTTTGCGTCCCATGTGGTCATCCCTCTGTGCGTGTCTGTGTCCTCATCTCCTCTTATGCGGAACCCAGTCCCACTACAATAACCTAACCGTAACTTAATTACCTCACAAGAGACCCTATCTCCAAATGCAAGCACATTCTGAGGTGCTGGAGGTTAGGATTTCAACATTTGAATTTGGGGGAGGGATGCAATTCAGCCCCTCCCACCATCTATGTAAGTAACCAATGGACAAGGTCAGAGAGGACCCAGGCATATATCTAACCCTGTCCAGAGTAGTAAAGGCAGGATTAGATATTCTTTGAGTGATACTTGGATCCAAAGTAGAGAAAACATGCCATTACTCACGGGACACACACTTTTATCAGTTAGGACATGTTTACTTATTATCTTGATTAATTTGAGAGCAGCCTCCACAATTTTGGTAAATGTGACAACACTGTCACTGGTGGGTTCATTGCTACTATGAACAAAGGCCGTTTCTCGTCTGATGGCAGGGCTGGATGCAGCACTTTTCTCTCTGGCCAACTTCTCATGCCTTTGGAGACAATTCCTCCCACCTCATTTCTCAGCCCACTGGCTGGTGAGAGTTTTCAAGCTGTGCAGATTTGTTAAGAGGTATTTTTAGGCAAAGGAGCCTGTGGACCTTCCCTGGGTCTTTTCTCACCAAGGGTCCCCGACGGTGCATCCTTTAGCTAGGGGCTGGGCTGAACTATCCTACTGAACATCTCTGCTAGCTTTAGAAAAACAAAAAATACTCTGCCTTTATGGTTTTCCTTAGCAGAAGACCTAGAGAAAATCCCATTTGTCCCATTCAGTGTGCTTCTGCAGCCACTAGCATTTGCCAAGCATGATGTAAGGTGCTCCTCTGGCCGGACCCCTGTGCTTGTCTTTGATTCGGGATCAAATCTCTCCATTCGGCAGTGAAAATTTTCTAGATGTTTCTCAAAGTGTGGTCCAAAGATTTCTTTTGGTCAACTGGGACGCTTGTTAAAAATGCAGATTAGAGGGGCGCTTGAGTGGCTCCGTGGGTTAAAGCCTCTGCCTTCAGATCAGGTCATGATCCCAGGGTCCTGGGATCGAGCTCTGCATCCGGCTCTCTGCTCAGTGGGGAGCCTGATTCCTCCTTTCACTCTCTCTCTCTGCCTGCTTGTGATCTCTGTCTGTCAAATAAATAAATAAATAAAAATCTTAAAAAAATGCAGATTAGAATTCTCTTATGAACATATCTGTGAAACTCAATTTCCTCCATGGTCCAATAAAAAAAAAAGACTAGTAAAAAATGTAAACTTCATTTTCAGCTGCTGGAAACATATGGAGACACGCTGAGGACAGATCTGAGTGCGGGCAGCCCAGATGCCACAAAGCTCGGAGCAGAACAGCAGAAGCACGTTTCCGGAGCACTGGAGACACAGCCTGATGGGCAGATCCTCTCGTCGGTGGCTCTGATGAGCGCAGGAAGAAGAAAGGTGGACAGATGCCCCCAGTGGAACCACTCAGGTCTAGAGACATCTGCACAAAGAATCATGGAGATGTGTCATGTTCCAGGAAGCAATCTGTCCCTGCGGCAGTTCCTGAGACAGACCAGGCGCCGAGAGTGTGCGGGCTATGATGCTGCGGGGGCCTCCCTACCTTAACTCGTTCAGTAATAATATGCATACACATCTAACGTATACATAAACTGTATGTATGTGTGTATATATATACATGTACGGCAAGAAAAGAGAGAAACATAACAGCAAACATTTACAGACAAAGACTACTCAAGACATTTCGCATGTGTATTAGTTTCCTATTGCTGCTATAAAAGATTGTCACTAAATTAGTGGTTTTCAAGAACACAAATTTATTATCTTATAGTTCTGGAGGTCAGACGTCTGAGATGGGAGTCAGTGGGCTGCGTTCTTTCAGGAGGCCCAGGGGGAGGGCTGTTTTCTTGTCTTTTCCAGCTTCTGGTGGAATCCACATTTCTTGGCCCATGCCCTCTTCCTCCAGCGGTCAAGCCAGCAATGGCCAGTGGAGTTTTTTGTCGTATTTTATCACTTTGATTTCTCCCTCCACATTTAAGGGGGTCTGCGATTGCATTAAGCCCATCTGATGAGCGACCTTAACTCCACCTGCAACATTTATTCCCCTTTGCTACACAACACAGTGTAGTCACAGAGTCCATGAGTCAGGATGTGGATATCTTGGCGCGAGGTGGTGGGGGAGGACGACATTATCCGGCCTACGACACCGCAGCATACAGACAAAAACTGTATCTGCAAACAAACATCTCACTGTGGGTTTTTAAAACTTAAGGAAACAATCTCAAATTGAGGAGATGGAAAACAAAATGTCCAAAATATCAGGTGAGAGAGAGGGAAGGTAAAGAGAAAGTTGACAGAACTCAGGAAAAAGAAAGAAGAAAGAAAACCATCTCAGGAAGGCAGAGGGGGTTGGAGGAACAAAAGGGATACCATCAAAGCTAGAACCAATATAAAATAGCAAAGTGGAAGCCTCCTTCTCAAGTAGAGGACAGAAACAAAAAGAAAAAAAATCTAGAAGAGACAATTTTAAAATGGTGTACAGAGAGGGTGATTCAGAAGCCGTGGGAGAAGAAAGCACCTATGGAACTAGAGTCCCCGAAGAAGGAAACCAGAAGGGCAGAGAAGAAATATTTCAAGATACAACTCAAGAAAACACCTTCGAAATGAAACAAGGCTTGAGCCTGTGTGATGAAGGAGCACAACATGGTACCTGCAGTTCATGCTAGAATGTTCCTGGCCGGTCACTAAACTTCCAACATAAAGAAAAGCCTCCTTTGGGCGGTCATGCACGAAAAGGAAGACATGGGGAAGAGATCTCAGATGTGTTTATAGTAACACTTAAAAAGAGAGAGAGGAAAAGAACAGAGAAATGCTTATAACATCCTCATGAAAAGAGGATGTCATGATTTCACCTCCCTCCAAACTGTCCATAAAGTAGCAAACCTACCCACAGAAATACCTCTGACCTGAAAGAGCTATGAACACGTCATTCTACGAGTCCTTCTTGGGGCAATTCCTAGAGGATCTACCCTAACCATGCAGCATACACCCAGAAAAAGGAGGAAATGTTTCAAATTCTTTTTATGAAAAGAGCATGACCTTGACATTCACACCTGCCAGACTGCAGCGGGAGCAGACACGGTAATGGTAACAATAATCTCTCACTCACGAACGCAGATGAAAAAATTCGAAATAAAATACATCTACGGCAAGATTCCATTCTTTTTTATGGCTGAGTAATGTTAATTATACTTCAATAAAAATATATTAATGAACTAACCCAGCAACATTTTCAAATCTGTCATGACCAAGTATGCAATTATGTGAGGAATATACGAACAATTCAATTTGAGGAAATCTAATAAAATAATATAATTCAAAGGAAATGAAAAGATCATCTTTGTTTTAGGCTAAGAAGGCATTTGAAAAATTTCAATGTGCATCCTCCCTCCTCCGTCATGGATGCGTAATAAAACATTTATCCCAGCTCAAAATCCAGCATCATTCCTAAAGGCAGCCCCCTAGAAGGGCTTTCACTACAAGCAGGAATGTGGTAAGGATGCTCGCTTTCACTATTATTAGTGAACATTGCACTGGAGATTCTAACCTATGCGAGTAGACAAGAGACACCACCTAGAGTCTTGCCGGAGGGATGAAACGGGGGCCTGACCAAGCCTCCGGATCCAGGGGCCACTTTGCAGGAAACACAGAGACCAGAGGGTCACGCTGAATTGCACTGTGGGGTTGCGATCAACCAAAAATACCCCAGAACTTTCCACAGGTGAACTGCAAGGAAAAAAAAAAGGGATGGAAGGGTAATTGTGAAATTAAATGAGACTTAAGAGATGTCGCACGATTTTTAAAAAGTGGGGAAGACTGAATGATAGTGTCCTACGGATGTGCACTGAGTGACTAATTTATTCAGAAAAGCAAGGAGGTTGGGCGCCTGGGTGGTTCAGTGGGTTAAGCCTCTGCTTCAGCCCAGGTCATGATCTCAGGGTCCTGGGATCGAGCCCCGCATCAGGTTCTCTGCTCAGCCAGAGCCTGCTTCCTCCTCTCTCTCCGCCTGCCTCTCTGCCTGCCTGTGATCTCTCTCTGTAAAATAAAGAAATTTAAAAAAAAAAAAAAAAAAAAAAGAAAAACAAGGAGGCAATGACCCAAGGGCTCAGGAGAGTGGTCACTCTGTGAAGGGGGAGAAGTGGCAACGGGACAGATGGGGATGGTTTCCAAGGCTTCTTGTCCTTCCTGGGTGTTGTTTATGAGGGTGTTTGCCTTAAAATCACTCATTAAGCTATCCATCTCTTTTGTGTGCTTTTCTGTGCCCATGCATAGAATTTTATTTTCCAATAAAAAGGTTTTTAAAAATGCCTAACTCTGCATGGCTATAAACCACCATAAAAATCGAAAGTCAAAAAGCAAACTGCAACACCGTGTTGGCAGTTTCCATCGGAGGCAAAGCGTCGGCGAGTTCCTTCACATTAATAAGGAAAACCAACAGCAGGTTATTACCAACTGACAAAAACCAGGAACGAAGGGCTCGAATATATACAAAAGCGCCTCCGCTCCCACCTGCGGGGGCACCCGTGGTGATGCTTCCCCTCTTTTCTGGACCGCATGCCCTTGAGGTCATGTGACTGGCTCTGGCCAATGGCATGCAGCAGAAGTGAGACATGTCCCTTGCAGGTGGAGGCATTAAATGCATGTAGAAGAGGCTCTGGTCCTCTCCCTTGCTGCCAAAACGGTCCTGGGAGCACAGTTACGACAGGGGAGCAGAAATGAGCTGTTACGGGGCGAGCAGCTGTGGGGACATCACTGAGCCTCACTGGGGACTTCATGGGAGCAAGACACAAACCCCTCCTGTTCAAAGCCACTGAAATCCAGGAAGCTGTTGCCTGGTATCACCTAGCCTTTCTGAGTGTTACGGATGTCCTCAGTGTGCCCTGTGACAATTATTATCTCGGTCCAGACTAGGCAGAAAAATGCTGCTGTTGCCAGCGGTAAGTCATCAACTGCATCTACAAAGCGGGGAGGCTTCGAAAATGCAGCTGATAAGATGAAAAAAATGACAACCATTTTCGTAAAGCGGGATATCTTCATATTTCAAAATGCTACGGCACAGACAATAAGTTTTGATGACCCCACAATTTCATTTATTTTGTGATCTCAACAAATGCACTCTATTATCAAAGAAATAGCCGACACTTCTTTATTTCACTTATTTATTCAACAAATATTTATTGAGCGCCTACTCGGAGTCTGGCACTTAGCTGGGTGATATATCAGGGAATAAAGGAAGTAAAAATGCCTGCTGGCCTATAGTTTACATTCTAGTGGGGAGACATGGACAATAAACACACATGGTACATAAATACGGGGCACAGCATGACAGAAGGCGTTGAGGGCTACAGGGAAAAAAATAGAGCAGGAGAAGAAAGACGGGGAAGCTGGAGGAGTTGTTGGTACTTTAGATGAGTGGTCAAGAGAGAACTTATTGAGAAGGTGACCTCTGGGCACAATTTGAAGGTAGAGAGATGCTGAGCCATACGGCTGTCAGGGAGATGAAGCAGTCTGTGCAAAGGCCCTGGGGTATTAAAGGGAAAACAAGGAGGCTGGAATGGAATGTATAAGAATGTGTGAGTGGGAAACAGAAAAGGAAAGAGAGAGAGAAAGAGAGATCAGTTGGAGGACCCTGTAACAGCCTAGCATATGGAAGCAGGAGAGGTGATGGGGAAGCTCAGATTCTGGGTTCCTACTTTCAAGGTAGAGGCTACAATATTTCTTGATGGTTTGACTATGAAAAGTGTGTATGAGAGAGAAACCAAGAATGTCTCCAAGATTTTAGGCTGAGCAGCTGGAAGGAAGGAGGCAACCAACTTAGGTAAGATCCTGAGTGTCGTGGCCTCAGGAGGAACCTGGAGCTCAGTGTCAGATGCATCAACTGTGACATGACTGTCAGCCCTTGCACTGGTTCCTTGTGGCTGCCATAACAAATTCCCATGAACTATGTGGTTTAAAACACCAGAAATTTCTTCTCTGACAGTTCTGAGGCCTAAAGTCCAAAATCCAGCAGGGAGCCCCCAGGGAGAATTTGTTCCCGGCCCCTTCCAGTTTTGGGGTGATGATCAGTATTTCTGGGCTTGTGACGGTACCACGCTAGTCCCCACTCCTGTGATTGATCACCACGCTTTCTCCTCTTCTGTCTGTGTGTCTTTTATAAGGGTGCTTGGCACTGGGTTTAGAGCCCATGAGATAATTCAGGATGATCTCCTCATCTCAAACTCTCAATTACATGAACAAAGACCCTCCTTTTCTTTTCCCCCTAAATAAGGTCACATTCACAGATTTGAGGGATTAGCACATGGACATATCTTTTAGGGGGGTCACCATTTAGCCCACTATGTGTCTTCAGTGGATTAGGGTGGGTTTTTCGATGGGGAGACCACACTGGGATGGTACAAGCTTCTCCACGTAAAGTTTAGGTTTGGTGAGCACAATAAGACAAGGATCTATCCTTTGGGTAAATATTTAGGAGTGTGATTGCTGGGTCATAGGGTAGCTCTATTTTCAATGTCTTGAGGAACCTCCATACTGTTTTCCAGAGTGGCTGCACCAGTTGCATTCCCACCAGCAGTGTAGGAGGGTTCCCCTTTCTCCACATCCTCGCCAACATCTGTTGTCTCCCGGCTTGTTAATTTTGGCCATTCTGACTGGTGTGAGGTGTATCTCACTGTGGTTTTGATTGGTACTTCCTGAGGCAAATGACGTTGAGCATTTTTTCAGGTGTCTGTTGGCCATTTGCATGTCTTCTTAGGGGAAATGTCTGTTCATGGCTTCTGCTCATTTCTTGACTGGATTATTTGTTCTTTGGGTGTTGAGTTTGGTAAGTTCTTTATAGATTTTGGATACTAGCCCTTTATCTGATATGTTCATTTGCTAATATCTTCTCCCATTTTGATGGTTGTCTTTTGGTTTCGTTGACTGTTTCCTTAGCTATGCAAAAGCTTTTTATCTCAATGAATTCCCAACAGTTCATTTTTGCTTTTGTTTTCCTTGTCTTTGGAGACATGTCTAACAAGAAGTTCCTTCTGCTGAGGTCAGAGAGGTTGCTGCCTGTGTTCTCCTCTAGGATTTTGATGGATTCCCATTTCACATTGGAATTTTTCATCCGTTTTCAGTTTATTTTTATATAAGGTGTTAAGAAAATTGTCCAGTTTCATTCTACGTGTGGCTGTCCAATTTTCCCAACACCACTTATTGAAGAGACTGTCTTTTTACAAACATAGTGATCTGAAGGGGCACGTGCACCCCAGTGTTTACAGCAGCAATGTTCACAACAGCCAAACTATGGAAAGAGCTCAGATGTCCATCAACAAGTGAATGGATAAAGGAGATGTGGTCTATATAGACATAGTGGAATATTATTCAGCCATCAAAAAAGAAATCTTATCGTTTGCAGCAACATGGTTGGAACCAGACAGTATTATGTTAAGTGAAATGAGTCAATCAGAGACATATGTGGAATTTCACTCATATGTGGAATTTAAGAAACAAAACAGAGAAGCATAAGGGAAGGGAGGAGAAAATAAAATAAAATGAAATCAGAGAGGGAGACAAAGCATCAGAGACTCTTAACTCTAGGGAAGAAACTGAGGGTTGCTGGAGGGGAGGCTGGGGGAAGGGGGTAACTGGGTGATGGGCATGAAGGAGGGCATGTGACGGAAGGAACCCTGGGTATTCTGGACAACTGACGAATCCCTGACCTGTATCTCTGAAACCAATAGTACACAGTATGTTAAGTAATTGAATTTAAACTAAGAAAAAGCAAGGATCTAGAAAGAGTTTTGATAAATGTACAGTTGCTTACAAGTAAACCCATTGCCCAGTTGGAAGGACCTTCTTGGGAAATCTACGGTTCTTGTAAGCTGATCTGACAAAGTCCCCAAGCAAGTGGAGAAGTCCCGCACTGCTTACAGCCGCGCGCGTCTGAGCGGGAGCTCCCAGTTCCTACTTCGGATAATCAAGTTGGACTCAGCTCTCAAGAGGGCAAGATGATACCCTGATCTCCCACCTCCAGGCCAAAGGCTTGGAGCGCAGGCACGTTACAGACAAAGGAGAAACCTGACGGTAGAGAGCGTCTGCCATGTCTACTGCTGGCACTCTTGGTGGATACTGGTTCTACCAGGGGCCCCGCAGGCCCCCAGGGCAGGGGGACTGTGGCAGGGGGACAATGGCACCACCTTTCCATGCAGGACAGTCCTCCAAGTGGAGACACCAAGTCATACCAGATATTACCCGTTAGCCACTATCACATCATGTCTCTAGAGCTAGAGGAAGTCTTCAGGTCATTTGCTGTAACTCCCGCATTCTTGGGCGAGGAGCCCCAGGGACATACTAGTAAGAATCTCACTGTGTGTATCCAGGGCACTGATGAGAGGGCTGGGTTCAGATCCCAACTTTTGTCCTTCCCGTTACATCTCTGCCATGGCTACCCGCAGATCCAAGGAGGTAACCCTCAGAGGAGGGAACGGTTCTTGGTTAGGGTTTTTAGTTCCAAGCAACAGAACCTGAATCTAGTTAATTAAAGCAGAAAAGGAAGTTATAAGAGGATTTTAGGGAGCTCCCAGAACTCCAGGGGATCTACGAGTCAGGGATAGAGGCTGCTTTGCTGTGAATAGTGTCCCAGTTCACACTGGTAGGAAGATGCTGCAGCTGCCACCCTGGGGCCCTGACACGTCTGCTTCCCCCACTGGCCTCTCTGGTCCTTAGCACTGGGGCTCTGGACACTGGACACAGCTGCTCTGTGGTGGCCATTCTTAGCAGACTGTTCCCATGAGGTCCCTGCTCCTTTGCCTACTGGCTTGGATCGCAATTGGAGCCAGGAGCCCTCGTCCGGCTTCCTAGGAGGTGTGAAAGCAAGGAGCTGGTACTTTCAGTCTCTCTGATGGGAGCTCTACAGGGAGCCGTGCCTGGTTCCCAAACACAGAAGAGATGCTCAGATACGCGGCATCTGAAGTAGCAGCAAAGTTCAAAGCAAGAAGCTGGGATGCCCCCACCTGAGATGGGGACACAGTAATCAACGTCCCCCAACACAGTTTTGGTCACATCACACTCTTACACTAAAACTTTCAGTGCACCCCATTTCATGGCAGAACATTCTGGTCACCTGGTCATGGTTCTGTGGTCAGCTCCAGCCTGCCTGTCCAGGCTACCCCTCAGCAGAGCCCCCCACCCTCCCTCTGCTTGGCTACAACCAGCCACTTAATCACCCCACCTTCTCTGTTGGTTGGTTTCTTTTTTAGGTGAAATTTTCATACAGCAACACGTACCAGCCTTAAGCGTGATGACCTGATGAGGGCTGACACGTGCAAACAGCTTTGTCAGCCAAACCTCTATCAAGATACAGACTTTTTTATTGCCTGCCTCATTCCCTCCCGTCCCCTCCCCAGTCAGTCCCCAGAAACAACTACTGATTTGCTTCCTGTCACTATGGATCTGTCTGTTCTAGAACTTTTCATCCACAGAATAAAACAATATGTCCTTTCACTGTGTGTAGTTTATGTCACTGGCAAAATGTCTGTGAGACTCATCGATGCCACGCCGTCGTGTGTGTTAGCAGTTAGCTTAGGGTTCCTGCTCAGTGGGCCTTGGGAGACCGTAGAGCTAATGGGACCTCGGTCACTTTCAGTTGAACAGGGATGGTCCTGATCCCTGAGACTGGCCGAGGAAGGAGGAAAGCGGGTCACATGGGTTCAGAACCACCTCGGAACCACCAGAGTCAGGTCCGGTTTTGTCTTTTTATACACTGATGCTTTGGGTCAAGTTTTGTTTGGGGATGAAAAGATGATTTTCTTCTCTAAACGTCATGTGGGAACCACGGGTTGGTTACCTTAGGTAAGTGCACAAGTGCCTGTCCCCTGAACTGAGTGCACCTGCCAGGCAGAAACTACTTTCATAGTCGGGTGAGCCTGAGATTTTTAGAAAGTCTGTGAACATACATTTGGCTGCCCGGCATGCGTGAATCTGTAAGATTCCCCAAACCTCAAGACCCTACCTGCTGCGGTCCAGGGCCTCACTGGTGAGATGAGACAGAACACTGGTCAGGAGTCCTTGCTGCATTTCCACAGAGAGCTAGACACGGTCGCGTTCAGAGAGCAGGGACCTCGTGGAAAGCCAGGAAGCATGGTAAGCGCTGGCAGAGCCCTGGGAAATGCAAAGAAAATATTAGAGGTGGGGGACACGCGCGATAAGCTCACTGTGGGGTCGTTGCCAAGCCATTCCCGTGTTCCTGCACAGTCGGGGCTTTCTGGGCACACGCTCCTGAAATCTGAGATCCTGGACGAGGAATAACTTTGGAACTTAACTGGCAACAGCGTGGTGGGAGGATTTCAGAGAGATTTGAGGCGAGTGGTGGGGGGAGGGGCCTGGACCGGGGACACCGGGCTTCCCACGCTGGGAGTGGCTGACACACAGAGGGCTGGGGCGAGGATTCCCAGGGAGCCCCTCACAGGTGCCACTCCTGCTAACGTGACGCCCACTCCTCTCTTGTGGATGCATGTTTATGGGTAAATAGAGCCTGCGGGTTAAGAATGTAGGGGCTGACAGCTCGTGGGATCCCAGACCTACCTCTCCCACACCACGCCCCATGGTTCTCCGTCCTGGCAGAGACAGGTGCACCATGCTACATGACGTCACGCCAGACCCAGATTCCTCTCCTCCTGCTGCTCCCTCGTCCCCTAGACTCCTGTTCCCACCGAATACACTGGAAGCACCATTGCTCCCGCACCTGCGTTCCAGCCTCTGGGAAAGACTGGGTAAGGGCAGACATGGGAAATTCGCAGTTTGCTCTCAAGCCAAACATGGCACCTTTCTCTTCTGCTCAGTTTCCACTGTCCCCTATTAGTCACATGATCATGAGGGGCTGAGAGGGAGCCTGGGAGAATCCCTTCTGTTCACAACCCTCTGATTGGCCTATAACGGTCACATGGCCACATTAAGCTGGAAGGGAGGCTGGGAGGTGTAGTCTCCACCTGGTTGGGGGGCAATGCCACTGAAACTCCATTAACTTAGAAAAAGGAAAGAAAGAATTTGGGAAGACAGTCAGCAGGAAATCCTTGAAGGATGGCGGAATTAATTCATCAGCCCGGATGGGTTTTCCTCCTCCCCGGACAGTTAGGCTACTTCTGTAGTTTTGCTCTTTATGGACCTGCCTCCTGTGCTTCTGTGGCCCAGAGAAAAGGACTGTTCCAGGCCTGGTGCCCATGTCTGTATGTCTCGGGCCAAACCCCTTCTCTTAGCTCCTCAGCCCCCACCAGTCCCCATCACTCCCCGCCTCCCCCATCCTGCACGGTTAGTTCTGCTCTGTCTGGGCTGGTTGTCAGTCTGCGCACATACCCTGAAGTCTGCGGACTACCTCTGTTTTCTGGTTTCCCCGAAAATGGAGCTTATGGGGTTTTTAAGTTCTCCTTCTTCTTTATGCATGATTTCCGGGAGGAGACATAGAAAAACCATCTTATGGAGCTATGTTCATTCTGAAAGGCAATGGACTAGTTTAACGAGTCACTTTATTCTGGTTAGGAGTCAAGGACTTAGCCTCTCGGGAGACGGTGGTAAAAGGGATTTCTCTGTGGGGCGAAGAGACTGCGGCAAGTAGCAATTTAGGCTGGTGGCAGAAAATCGTCTTGATTAACGACAACAAGATCCAACGAGGAGGGGAGAATGCATCTGAGTTAGGGTTGGAAGCAGAACAACCTTGGTAACATTGCTCTGGGTAACATGCGAGCTGGTTTTCCAACACGGAAATTGGTCCTGATGCACCTTTCCCAGGATCATAGGTAATGATCCTACAAGAAAAGTAAAACAAAACAAAACAAAACAAAACAAAAAACTCCAGGAAGGGAATGTGTCAGTGGCCCTGAATGAGTGCAAGAGATTTCTGCGGGCCCTGGTGGCCTGTGCTGGGTGCAGTAACTATGCGTCATAGAGACGCAGAGAGCAGAGGTCTGGGAGACGCACTGTCAGGGCCGCAATGAGTCCCTTCTGATGTCTCTGGCCACTCCAGCCACATCTTGTGGACGTGGCTTGCAGCATGAAATTTTCTCTGCAGCATACAGATTTGACATGTTTTCCTTCCAAAGCAGATTGCTGGTCAGAGCTGGGAACACTTCTGTTCCCACGATGTAAACCACCACCAGGTAACTCTGGACATTCTTTGATGCATTTAAATAAGGCAGCATGGCTTTCTTCCAGGAATGCCTCCATTCAGGACATCCTCAGTAAGCCAGTTCTGGAGGGCACGAGTCTGAGGTCAGAGTGTCTGTGGGGTGGGGTCCTTCCGAGGCTGAGAGAGGGAGGGTCTGCTCCAGGCCTCTCCCCATTGACTTCTGATGGGGCGCCATCAATCCATGGTACTCCTTGGCTTATAGGGGTATCAACCCAATCTTTGCCATCGTCTTCATGTGGCCTTCTCCTGTGTGATGTCTGGGTCCAAATTCTCCTTTTGATGAGGACACCAGTCATATTGGATTACGGCCTGCCCTGATGACCCCATTTTCACTTGATCATCTGCAAAGACTCTATTTCCAAATAAGATCACATCCCAAGTACTAGGGGTGAGGGCTTCAACATCTTTTGGGAGTAGGAGGCTCAATTCAACCCATAAAATTGGTGTTGCATGGGTAGATGAGTTTGGGAGCAAGAGTGCAAAGCAGAAGTCCGACTTCATTCCTTGAGCATTGTGCAGAGTCTCTGCACTGGACTGACAGTGTCGCCACTGGTACCCTAACCCCAGCCTGCAGTTATGAAGCTCCTGGGAGGAAATCAGGTTAATAAAGGGACAGCAGGGACAGGCTGAGCAGCAATCACCTGCAGGCCCCAAGGACTCAGGGTCAAGGATTCCCACCGGTGTGAGCCTTGTTCTGGTCCCACCTTGGACCCTGAGTAACTGATGTTCCTGGGACAGGGTGACCGACCTCGTGCTGGTAGCTTTGCTCTCTCTGCACTGCCCTGCATCTTTATTTCCATCACAGGCCCAAACCTGGTAGCCTGATCCCAGCTCTGATTAGAAGGATGCCCTTTCTTCTTGCACTGAAAATTCAACATGGTGGCTTTGAGAAAGGAAATATTTAAGATCCTGACATCCTGAATCAAGACAGTAAATCCAGGTGCCTTACCAGGGCCTTGAGGGAAGGGACTCCTATGGGCTGAACTGTGCCCTCCCTGAAGTCACACTTCACGGTCTCGAAAGGGACTATATCTGCAGGTGGGGCAGTGAGAGAGGTCATTAAGGAAAGCTGAGGTCATGAGGGCGGGACCTTCTCCAGTCTAACTGGTGTCCTTGTAAGAGCAGGAGATGGGGACCCAGACACGCACAGAGGGCGGTGCCATGAAGCCATGGGGTGAAGACGGCCACCTTCACGTGTGCGGATGTCATCCATCCATTCTTCTCCGTCGTTTTGGTCAACAGAGATGAAAACTTAATTTTCTTTCCAAATAGTGCAGTCCCAGCATCAGCATTTTTGGCAGTAGTCTCCCCTACTGGCCCTAATTTTATATCAATGGCTATTACCGGAGAATATAATCTGTGCCAGGCAGGAGGCTAGGATGGCATCATGTGTGTGTGGCCGCAAGCCCAAGCGCCACACAGCGGGTTTGGGGAACCTTCCGTTCTGGGAAGCTGGAGGCATTGGGGAACTTGTCACGTTCTGAACTGGACAACAAATTAGTTGCTCCTGGGATAAGTTATTTTTTGTTGTTGTTGTTGTTGTTTTAGTTATTTTTTGAACTTTGCTTTTACTTTTGGTCACCTGGGGACAGAGCTATCTTTCCATAAGATGAACCATATAATTCCCCAGAAGATAGGTGAGAGAAATCCAGCAGATTTCGAGAGGGGAGGACTATTTTAAAATAAGGGGTTGAGAGTGCACCTCACTGGAGAGGGAAGAAGAATAAAGTCCTTTTTATCCCTACATTAACTCTGGATTCTGAAGTCTGAAAAGAAAGTACTGCCAAGGTCTCCCTATCTCTCCCAGATAAAGGACCTGGAGCCACGTGACTATTGATTACAGACCTTGGAAAGGCAGAGGAGGAGCTGAAAGTCAAAATGAAGGGCCATCAAATAAGGAGAAATACATTTTTCCTCTATTGAAATAAGCTCTGTATTTTAGCCTGGCACTCATTGGGAGATATAATTAACGTGGGGCAGGAGGACAAGACAAATCACAGCAAACTGATTCAGCAGAAATCATATCGGAGCTGGTTACTGACCTCAGCAGGGGAGAGAAAAACCAATCATGGAGGCTCGGAGCTGCCAGTAAATGAAATGCACCCCCCGCCCCCCCCAACACGGCCCTCTACTTGGGATGAACAATTGTTAATCTGCACGCAATAAAATAAGAACAGCACATAAACAATACTCAGTGTCTTAAAAAATGAAACCATTAGTGTAACTGCATATGCTGCTCATCCTTTCCCTCCTGAAACGTATGAAAAATCCCTTTGCCGGGGCCAATTAGGATCTTCTACCCCTTGTGCAAGGAGGCTACTTATTATAGGTGACAACATAATGCTGAAAAGATGCTTAGAAATAAAATCCAAGCTGTAATCATTTGGCTGAGTAAGACTCCCTGGCTTTGGCAGACTCCTATATTTGCTGAAAATCCTCCTTTCCGCAAAGGTTATGTCTCTGTTTACTATTTATTATTGTGCGTGTGTGGCTGGCTGGTGGCAGTGGTGGGGGGTGATGGACAGGAAACGCGGCCCACAACTTGGGTGTGCCAGAAACGTTTTATGTCCTCCGTGTCTTTAAATCAACTTAATTTTATCTCCACTTGGCTGGTGGGCACACAGGAGGCATTTTTATGGAACTCTCCCGCTGTAGCTTTTTCTAGAAATTAAGTCTTGCCTTCGTGGAGTTCCAGGTGGAGCAGACAGATGAGAGCAGAGACAGCCCCTGCCAGCTCCTGTGGACCCTTCAGCTCTGAAGCCCCTTTGGTGCCTCTGAACTAGGTTTGGGGTGGGATCCACACCTGTGGGACATCACGTGGCCACTGTCTCTGAGGTCAGGGCACAATTTGGAGCGTCCCTTTCCTGCCCTGTTACTTTTATGCCACACACCCAAAAGATGTTCTTCTTTTTTTTAAAATCTGAAACTCTGTCTCCACATTTCCCTCATGGGCTCACTTCTCTCTTCCAACTCTGTGTACCCAGTGAGCTTAAGCTTTTGAAACTAAACCAGGTTGGGAAAAAGGTATCGGGCAAGCTCTTCCCTTCCTGCACCAGATCTCCTAATGCTGACGGAATCAACGGGATCCGCTGCGTGAACTCTGCATTTCCGTCAAGTGGGGACTGTGGCATCTCTGGTCTCTGACCTCTCCTTGTGTCTTGCTGGGCCAGCTCTTAAAGAATCAATAGGGGGAATCAATATGTGTGTGTCTAATGATGCAATCTAGTGTCTTCTAATGGACGTTTTTGGAGTTGGCACTGCCATCAACTTTCTTGTCAAAATGGAAGCTAGTATCTAAGATGGTGGGTTCGAGATAACCGCCACAGGACCTTGGCTGTGGGGTCAGCAGGATCCTGGCGTATTTGGGTTATGAACCATCTTGAAAAAGTGAGCATGTCCCCAAGAGTCATTTGTTTATTCATTCAACCTAGTCCAGAAGCAGCTGGAAATTTCAATGAATATGAATAATTCTTTCAAATCAAGCAGAATTAGGTAAAGATATGCCTGGGCATGCAATTCAGATGAGGGTAATGAAGCCATCCTTTGTAGACGAGGAAACGTGGCTACCCCACCCGCAGCAGACAAGGGGTTTAATGATCTCTCCAGTAAGAATAATGGATTCACGCTAATCTGTGTTTCTCTTTTACTTCTGGTTTCTAAAATGCACTTCAGGTTCCAGTTCTGGGTAAGATGGAATAACACTTCCCCTGTATTTACCACTGTGTCTAATCATAAAACCTGGGCAGTGTGCACGGGGCAGCTACCAGAGGACCCTCAGAAAACAGTGCTGGCAAGACTGGGGAAGAAGGCCAGGATTTAAAGGACCTCCAGTGGTGGGGAGTTTGCCATTTTTTCCCTCCAGTGTTGCAGCCTGGATAGGATGTAGCTGGAAACCCACATGGGAGCTGTGGGGGCACAAGCAGAGAGCACTCTGGGGAAGATGCTAGCTCTGCTTTGAAGTAAAAAAAAGAGGGGACTCCTAATCCCCCCAAAAGCACAGCAATGCCCTGAGCTTCCTTTTCTTTCTTCCTTCTTGTTTTCCCCATTCTCCCATAGCCGGGCCTTTGGATAATCCCAGAGGTGGTGGCTGGTGAAGGGGCCAGCAGAGGTCCAAACTCAGAGAGGGGAGCTTCCTATGTTCAGTGGAACTATGACCCTCAATAGGTCGCTGACCCCAGGACTCTCCTCTCCCTGTCCTTCGTCCACAAGGACATGCAGTCCTGAATGCAGAGGTGGCCATCAGACTGCAGAGCCTTAAGCTTTGGCCAGAGGACCGTAAACGGGGCCTCAGAGAAGTGGAATGCCTCGATACACTTAAGGTTGAAACCATACAAGGTACACTTTCTAACAACAGTAGGATTCAATGAGTGACTGATGACAGGAGAAAATTTGGAAAACTCACAGAAACATGAAATAAAAGCACACTTCTAAATAATGTAGGGCAAAAGAAGAAATCACAAACAGAATCAAAAAGTATTTTAACATGAATGAGAAGAAAATGCAACATACCAGAACTTAAAGAATGCAGCTGAAGAGTGCTTAAGGGAAATTTATAGTCCTAAAAAACAAAGAAAGAAGAGGAATGATTCAAACCAATCCAGCCTATCCACATTAGCAAACAAGAAAAAGAAAAGTAAGCAAATAGAAAGAAGGAAACCATAAAGAATAGGGCAGAATACGATAAAATAGAGAATAGAAAATCAATATAGAATATCAACAAAATAAAATGGGTTCTTCGAAAGATCAACAAAATTGACAAACCTTATGTAGACTAACCAAGAGGAAAAACCAGAAGAGTCCCATTACTAACACCAAGAGTGAAAGAGAAACGTGCTTAGTGACTTCACAAAAATAAAGATTATAAGGGAATTCTGTGAACAGTTATAGAGATAACCAAGAAAACAGATGAGAGAGACAAATTCCTAGAAATTCACAAACCACCAAAATTATCTCAGGAAAAAATAGAAAATCTGAATAGATTTATAGCAAGTAAACAGTTTGAATCAGCAACAAAACTTCCCATGAAGAAAAACCCACAACCAAATCACTTCACCGGTCAATTCCATCAAACACCGAAAGAAGAATTAGCACTAATGCCTAACAACCTCTTCCAAAAAATAAGAAGAGGAAGAACATTTACTAATTCTGTGAGACCAGAATTACCGATACTGAAACCAGACAAAGATATCACAAAAACAAAAATACTCCAACACAATATTCCTTATGCATAGAGATGAAAAATCCTTAACAAATTCTTAGTAAATGATGCCCAGCAACATAGGAAAAAGATATGCCACGACCAACTGGGATGGAAAGTGAGGTTGGTTTGATACACGAAAACAAAGCAATATAATAAAAACATTAAGAGACTAAAGGACATATGCCATATGATCATCTCAATGGGCATGGGAAAAGCATTTGACAAAATCCAATACTCTTTCATAATATAAACAGTCAACAAACTAGGGATAGAAGGGAACTTCCTCAACCTGACACAGCATCTATGAAAAACCTGTACCTAGGACAGTTATTGGTGAAAAATTGAAGGATTTCCCACTAGGACCAGTAAAAAGACCACTAGGCCTGCTTTTACCACTTTGTGCCATGTTGTACTAGAAGCTTCAGCCAGGGTAGTTAAGGAACAAAGAGATATAGAAAATCCAGTTTTGAAAGGAAGAAGTAAAACCATCTCTATTTGCAGAGATAGGATTTTATATTTAGAAAATTTCAAAAAACGTGCTTAAAAAAAAACCCTATTAGGACAAATGATGAGGTTAGCAAGGTTTCAGGATGAGAGATCCACACACAGAAATCACTCGTATTTCTTTACACTAGCAATGAACAATCCTAAAATAAAATTAAGAAAACAGTTCCTTTTATGATAGTATCAAAAGAGTAAAATAATTAGAAGTATATTTAATAAAAGAAGTTCAAAACTCATACATATTAAACTATGTAACATTGTTGAAAAAAAGTTCAAAGATCTAAACAAATGGAAAGACATCCCATATTCATGGATTAGAAGACTCATATGGCTACGATAGCAATGCTTCCCAAATTGTCTACGTATTCAAAGCAATCCTGACCAAGGCCCCACCTACCTTTTTTTCTTTTTGCAAAAATTAACATACTCATCCTAAAATTCATATGGATATGCAAGGGACCCAGAATGGCCAAAATACTCTTGAAAAAGAAGAATAAAAATGAGTTCTAACACCCTCCCACTTGAAAGCTTATAACAAAGCTACAGTAATTGAGATAATGTTGTACTGGTATAAGGAGTGATGTTCAAATCAAGGGAACGGAATTAAGAGTCCAGAAATAAACCCTTATATTTACGTTTGATTGATTTAGAAGAGGCTGCGGAGATAATTCAGTGGGAAACAATAGTCTTTTCAGTAAATGATGCTGGAACAAGTAAACAGCCACATGCCAAGGAACAACGTGGACCCCTTCCCCTCATGATCCACAGGTATTAATTCAAGGGACTGTAAACCCAAGTGTGAGAGCTAAAACCACAACTAGAAGATAACACAGGAAGGAATCTTCATGACCCTGGGTTAGCCGAGGGTTCCTTAGATATGAAACCAAAAGCATGAGCCAGAAAAAAACAGAGATAAATCTGACTTTATCAAAATTAAAAACTTTGAAGCTTTAAATAAAAACATCAAGGGGCCCGTGGGTGGGTTAAAGCCTCTGCTTTCGGCTCAGGTCATGATCTCAGGGTCCTGGGATCGAGCCTTGCGTCAGGCTCTCTGCTCAGCAGGGAACCTGCTTCCCCCCTCTCTCTGCCTGCCTCTCTGCCTACTTGTGATCTCTGTCTGTCAAATAAATAAATAAATAAATAAATAATCTGAAAAAAAGAATAAAAACATCAAGAAAGGGACAAGACAACCCACAGAGCACAGCAAAATGAAGATTTATATCTGATAAGGAACATAAAACCTCTTACAACTCAGTAATAATTGATTTTTTAAAAAGATTATTTATTTGACAGAGAGAGATCACAAGTAGGCAGAGAAGCACGCAGGGGTGGGGGAGGCTCCCTCCTGAGCAGAGAACCTGAGGCATGGCTGGATCCCAGGACTCTGAGATCACGACCTGAGCTGAAGGCAGAGGCTTAACCCACTGAGCCACCCAGGTGCCCCAATAATAATTGATTTCTAAAAAATAACCCAATTTGAAAAACATGGGCAAAGGATCTGAACAGATATTGCTCAGTAGAAGATATGTAAATGGCCAGAAAGCACACAAAAAGTTTCCTAACATCATAACAAGTAGGGAAGTGGGAATCAAAACCTCAATGAGCAACCATGTCCCACCATCCAAGATGGCTGCAGTCAGCAAGACAGAGGACACGAAGTGTTGGCAAAGATGGGGAGAAATGGGAACCCTTGTGCACGCTGGCAGGAATGTGGGATGGATCAGCCACTTTGGAAAGCACTTGGGCAGTTCCTCAAAATGCTAGACACAGAGTTATCGTCCAGCCTGGAACTTCTGCTCTAGGGTTTCTCCCCAACGGAAATGACAACACAGAAACCTCGTGCCTAAAAGCGCACGGCAGTACTACTGGTCATCTCGCCGAAGGGGAAGCGAGCCGGTGTCCACCTACTGATGGAACTGTAGTCTGTGCTCTAGCCATGCAGTGCGATCCTTTTCAACGATAACACAGAACAAATTACCAAAACATGCTACCACGACCTTCGAAAATATGAGAAATGAAAGCAATACCACCTACTGTACGCTGCCCTCTGTTTCGAGTGCCCAGGATGCAGATCGACAGAGAGAAAGTAAATTAGTATTTGCCTGGGGCAGGAGGGTGGAGGTCACATGGGGGGCGGCTGAATCCCAAGGTGCAGGGTCCCGTTGGGGGTGACAAAACTGTTCTGGAATTCGATTTGCGACGGCTGTAAAACCGAATATATCAAAACCCGCTGAACTGTACCCTTTAACTGGTGAATTGTACAGCGTATGAATTCTTTCTCTCTCCATCTTTGTATGCATATATTTAAAGGATCAGCACATGCTTCTGGCTGATTCTTAGGACATCTTTACCGCTGACATCAGAATTTGTGAGTGTTAAGATATCAAGATATTCTGGGCTAGGGTCTTAGCTGTCAGCAGGTGGAATGGCAGTGGGCGTTGGCCCTATGCATCACAATGGAAGTCTCCATTAATCTGGCTGAGAGACAGCAGGTCTAGGATGCCTGTTGTCAAGCCCCAAGCAACCCCAAGCCCCGGCTCTCGAGAGGACCATGGGACAAGCAGGCTGCAAGGCTGAGGTCACACCTCGGGCGTCCTGATGCACAGCTCCAGGTTGTAATCTGTGTAGGGGGTGGCCTCTTGCGTGCGTGAACAGTTGCACCTTGACCAATGCAGGGCATTGAAGTTCACAAGCTGTGTTCTTACAACATCTCCATGAATTCTCAAAGCCAGTAATTACCACCGGGTGTGTGTGTGTGTGTGTGTATTTCTTCTTCCAGATTCCTGTGGCCATTTGACAGTGAAGCAAAGAAGGCTGGCTAGGATTCTGATGCTGGGGAAACCCTCCCCGAGGTGATGACTCCTCCAGCCTCAGGTTGCTGCCACCCTGCATGCTTGTGGTCGTTTTGGGAGGAAGAACAGAGAACACGAGATACGCTGAACACATTTCCCTGCTCTGGTCCCTATGAGGCATCCCCTGCCAAGGCCTTTGGGGCTGGACAGACGATGGAGAAGGCATGGGGGGGATGGCGGCTGAGGCTCCTCTCTCCAGCTGCCTCTCGGGGGGCCAGTCTGCAATGTGTCACATGTTACACGGGGCTCCTCTTGGGGGAGCATATGCAGAGCAAAGCAGGGAACCCCCACTTCAGCACGCATCTTTGTGTCAGCTCTGGTCTGAGGTCCTGATCTTTGGGGGCTGGGAAGGACAGTTGGAGTCCTAGGAAAATGCCACCCTACAGGAAGCCATGTGGGGGGCTCCTGGGAGCACCCTGGAGGAGGGAAGAGGCTCTGGGGGAGGAGGTGTATTTTATCAACCATCTCTTCATAGTCTCACTTCTATGCATGCCCCTCCCTTAGGAAGGGTCCAGCGACTGACCCCATCTTGTCGCCATTTGGGCAAGTCCTACAGCGGCTGCACTGTTCGATGCTTCCCCGGATATCTAGACTCTGAAACCACAGTGCTAGGACTGTGACAGTACATCCGAGCGAAAGGAGAGAATCTGGAGGAGGTGGTAGGGTATAGCAGACAGAGTGGCTGGGCTCGTCATGCAGCAGCCTCTGGTTCCGGACAAAAGACCTACCGTGAGCGACGAGTGACAACCTCTCTTGACAGAAGGGACAGTGATTATCGACAGGGAATCAAACGAGAAAGAAACCCCAGTGAAATGTCTAGGTGGTGCTGACTCCGTTTTTGGTCCGCACAGCTGCATGGGACTGGAAGTGAACCTGACCTCCCTCATCAGCGACCAAGAGCCTGTTCCCTCGTCCGGTCCTGACACCTGACAGCTCTGCTTCCTCTTTGCCGGGACTTGTATTTGACCGTTTTCACCTCCTTGTGAAAATACGGGCAGCTCTCAGTCTTTTTCTCCCCCTGACATCTCTACAGACTTCTAAACTCGAATCACGTGATGTTCTGATTAGAAGGTCAGTTCGTGCCGATGGCAGAAAATCGAGGAAATGCACAAAATTGTGGGCAAAACAAAGATTGCCCCAATGCACCTCCCAAAAGCCAGCGTTCCCCTCTTGGCGTGTCGCCGTGCTCTCATTTTCCGCCATTGTGCACGGTTTTCCACGGCCTGGCGTGAATCAAGCGCTGCTCTGTTCGGGATTTTATTTTCCTCTGTGTCTCTTTGTCTCTGTATTTACTCATTTCAGATTCGGATCTTGCTTTCTGTCCCCATAATGTTTTATAGCTCGCATTTCCCAAGGCCATACCGTAGCATATGTAGGATGGGACGTAGGATGGTCAGACAAGCTTATCATGGTTTATTTAACTGTACACTTATTTTTACATATTTAGGAGATTTCTTATTTCTGGTTGTGAGTAACTTTGTATCTCTATTTGTACCTTTGTGTGTCTGTGGATTTTCTACTTGGGTCGAAGTTGCTATGTGAGATTCCTGGTCCAAGGTGTAAATAGTGTGTGTGTTGGGAATGCTTCTGTCCCAGGGCTCCTCCAGAAATCCTGGGGGGGGGGGCTTTCTATTCTGTAAGCAGTTGAATGAAAATGTCCATGTCGTTGCACTTATACTCAAGAGGCATGCTACCTTTTCTAGAGCCTCGAAATTTCAATTTCTTAAAAAAGATTTATGTATGTATTTGAGAGAGAGAGAGAGAGGGAAAGAGAGAGAGAGAAAACACATGAGCAGGGGGAGGAGGAAGAGGTAGAGGGAGAGAATCTCAAGTAGACTCCACACTGAGTGCAGAGCCTGATGAGGGGCTTGACCTCACAGTCCTGAGATCATGACCTGAGCTGAAATCAAGAGTTGGATGCCCAAGTGACTGAGCCACATGGGTGCCCTGGAATTTCAAAATTTTTTAAAAAGATTTTACTTATTTATTTGACACACACAGAAAGAGATCACAAGCAGGCAGAGAGGCAGGCAGAGAGAGAGAGGGGGGAAGCAGGCTCCCTGCTGAGCAGAGAGCCCAATGCGGGGCTCGATTCCAGGACCCTGAGATCATGACCTGAGCCGAAGGCAGAGGCTTAACCCAATGAGCCACCCAGGCGCCCTCTGAAATTTCAATTTCTAATACTTCATTTTGCACTGTTCTGTATTTTTTTTTAAAGATTTTTATTTATTTATTTGACAGAGAGAAATCACAAGTAGGCAGAGAGGCAGGCAGAGAGAGAAGGAAGCAGGCTCCCTGCTGAGCAGAAAGCCCGATGCGGGGCTCGAACCCAGGACCTGGGATCATGACCTGAGCCGAAGGCAGCGGCTTAACCCACTGAGCCACCCAGGCGCCCCCTGTTCTGTATTTTTGATGAGTACATCAAATACTGTACGTGTTTGGTAGTTATTTTTCTAGTTTTAGACTGGCTTCAGAGTTATTGTTCTTCGTGTACACTGTTCCTGCTTTATCCTTCCATTTTTAATTGTGTTCATGGGTTCCTCCAGCCAATTTCCATATGTTGGTATAATTCCATTAATCTCTGGGCCATTTATCTTGTGTTGTTATGCCTGAGAGTTCCTCTCTACCTTGAGAGTCTCTGTATTTCTTTCCACATGTTGGTTTGGTTTTTATATTGAGCTCTTTAAACCATCTATCATTTATCTGGTATATGATACAAGGAAGGAAAAGGACCACTTTTCATTCATTCATTCCCTATCTCGCTGCATTTCGTCAGTGAGCGGTGGGTGGTGTGAGATGTGCTGCCAGATACAGGAATAACGACTCGGGATTTGGGACCACGCTGCCAGGCTTCATGCCCCCAACCTCTCTGTGCGATCCTTAAAATGCAGAGAAATGGTGGGCTTTTTTGAAGCATTAAATTACTACTTTTACCTTGAGATGTAATTCACATACCCATAAATTCACTGATTCAAGGTGTCTAATTCAATGGTTTTTATTTTTTTTAAAGATTTATTTATTAATTTGAGAGAGACAGAGAGGGGGAGACCAGGAATAGCAGGGACAGAGGGAGAGAGAGAAACTCAAGCAGACTCTCTGCGGAGCCCAGAGCCTGACTTGGGGCTTGATCTTGCGACCCTGGGATCGTGACCTGAGCTGAAATCAAGAGTTGCATGTTCAACTGACCGAGCCGCCCGGGCGCCCCTGTAATCATTCCGTGGTTTTTAAATAAACTCACATTGTTGCACATCCAATACCATCATCAATTTTAGAATGTTTTTATTACCCAAAAAAGCCTATCCCGGATTATTTCCTACGGAAGGAATCACACCCCATGTGGTCCTTTGTGATGAGTTTCTGCCACGTGGCCTGTTTTCAAGGCCCCTGCACATGGCTGAATTCAGCTCAGCTCCTGGGGTATGCCGTATCTGATTTATCCATTCTCCAGCTGACAGACACTTGAGCCGTTCCTACTCTTCGGCTGCTATTAATCCTGCTGCCGTGAATACTCCTGATCATCACGTGCTTTCCTGTCCCATGGGCATGAACCTAGGAGTGGGACTTCTGGGTCCTATGGTAACTCCACGCCTGTTTGACAACTGGCCTGGCCGCCTCCCAGAGTGGCTCCGCCTCCTTCTGTTCCCACCCCCTCCACCTCTCTGTCACTTGTCTGACTTCTTGATGACAGCCCTCCTACCTGCTATAAAAGATTACCTCCTTGTGGTTTTGATTTGCATTTCCCTGATTACTAATGAAGCATTTTTTTCATGTGCTTATTGGAGATCTGTAGACCTCCTTTGGGAGGAAAATAGAGAACATATAGACAACCATAGCCTTTGCCTATTTTCAATTGGGTCATTTGCTTATTATTGAGTTGTAATAGTTCTTTATATGTTCTAGATATTGTCTCTTATCAGATTTAGATTTCTATCTAAGCACAGACCCCGCCCAATATAGGATTAGCAATTTCATTTCCCTCCCACTCTGTGGATTTTCTTTGCAATTTCTCCACGGTGTCCTTTGAATCACAAAAGTTTTGAGTTTTGATGATGCCTCAGTGTATCTATTTGGTCTTTTGTTGCTCAGTGTTTTGGTGTCTTATCTAAGAATCCGTCCTAATATAAAGTCATGAAAATGTACAATTGTGTTTTATTCTAAGAATGTTACACATTGAGCTCTTGCACTCGGGTTTCTGATCTGTTTGGGGTTGATTTTTGTGACTGGTATAAGGTAAGGGCCCGATATTCTCAGCACCATTTGTTGAAAAGACTTATTTTTTCTCCCATCAAATGGTCTTGGTGGCCTTGTCAAAAATCAACTGCCACAGATGTAGGAGTTTATTTCTGGACTCTCAGTCTATGGTACTGATCTTGATGTCTCCGCTGCGTTGGCACCAAGCTTTCCTGATTGTCACAGCTTTGTGGTGAGTTTTGAAATCAGGACAAGTGAGTTCTTGAGTTCTGCTCTTTTTCAGGACTGTTTGTGCAATTCTGTGTGCCTTGAATTCCTACGTGTTTTAAGATCTTGTCAGTTTCCTCAAAGAAAGGGGTTTAGGAGGAATTTCAACAGGGATTGTGCTGAGTCTGTAAATCACTCTGAGGAGAATTGCTACCTTAAAAATATTAAGTCTTTTGTTCCATTAATAGGGGATATCTTTCCATTTATTCAGATCTTTAATTTCTTTCAACAATGGTTTGTAGTATAAAGTGTAAATGCTTTTCACTTCTTTTATTAAGTTTATTCTGATGCTTTAAATTCTTTTTGGGGGCTATTGTAAATGGGATTGTTAATTTATTTTTGGATTGTTCATTGCTCACGTATAGAATTTTAACTGAATTTTTGGATTGATTGGTCTCGTGCCTTGCAAACCTGCTACTAAATTAGTTAATACTTTACCTGGCAAGTGTCTGGCCCATAGTATGTGTAATGTAAATGCTTAAAATAATGAAGTAAAATAATATAGTGAAATGAAATGAGACTTTCACGTGACATAACAGTGGTCTGCATGACTTTTAGGCATGGGGTACTCTAAACGTTCTCGAGTTAACTTTGCTCATCGTTACCTAAGAAGTCATTTGTCATATCTAAATGTTCGGATGTAGTGGTCTTCCATCTCCATTCTGCATGAGCTGGCTGGGGCTGCTGTAACTTGGTACCACCTGCCGAGTGGCCTGACCATCAGAAATACTGTCTCATGGTCTGGAGGCCAAGGTGTCGGCAGAGTCGCGCTCCCCTGCAGGTGCTGGGGGACGATCTGGTGGCTCCTTGGCTGGTGGTGGCATTTCTCCCACCTTCCTGTGATGTTCTCCACATGTCTTAATGTGGAGATGGATGAGGGGCATGGTGGGCAAGGTGTGCAGTAATACAGGGCTGCTGGCAATGGGGAGAGGGAGTCATCGGGCGCTGGGGGAGCCGGCAAGGGTCACGTGGAGGAACCGGCATCTCAGGCACGCCGTGAAGGACTGTGGGGCATGGCAGGTATGGAGGAGGGAGAAGCCAGTGGGGCCCGAGAAGCCATGGAGGGGGTGCAGGCACATCTGCAGAAGATGGACACATTCTAGTCATAGAGCCCGAGGATGGGGTACTGTTGAGTCCAGCAGTGGGGCTTACGGTGGCCACGTATTCGGCCCACGGCTGCTGTGACCAGGGAGGGGCTCTGCCGCGAGCCCGCGTGGTGACATTCTCACTCCAGGTTGACTACAGGATTAATTCCCGCTGTACCTGGCCTGTTGCGCATAGCGATTCAGTCAAATAGGTTCCAGACGATTCCCCTGATGGTGACCACGAGGATTTATGCAAAAAAGGACATCGACTTAATATCCTTCTTCGAGGTTGTTATGGATCCAGCCCACCCGGGGGGCTGCTTCACCCTTCTCCGTCCGCCACTCCCCGGGCCTGCCTCATTTGTTAGGTTGTGACCCCATGGTGAGGCCGGAATAGGGCTTGCTCATAACCACAGCTGAAAAATTAAATTTTATTTTCAATACATCTTTGCCCTTCGTGCTGATCTGTCTGGCTCCAAGCCAGTCTCCCCGTGGCATTGGGTTTAATATGTGGCCATAAACCCCTCAGAGCTGCAGCCACTATAAGCTGGTCCTGGTGTCACTTTCCTCAACACAGTTAATTAAATTCCAAGCACAGTGTGCACACGAAGGCTGTAAAACTCCTTGGCTGGAGAGAGTGGGTTGGATGCATCAGGCGGACATTCCGATTCTCTTCTTACAATGGTGTCAACGCGGAATGGGTGGAAGGCATCCTGGGGCTGGACGGGAAGTGACACCTCTGAGGTCTTTTCCGAAACAGCACGACGCTCCCACCTGTAGAGATTTACCCAAGGTAGAGGAAGACACAGTCCACGGGAGGCTTTCCCAAGAATGAGAACAGCAGTATTACTGGTTTCGGTCCCAAACTGGAGACAGTTTAAGTGTCTGTCGCCATGGGAGAGGATAAGCGGACAGTGGTACATCCAGGCCATGAATTATCACCCAGTAACAAGAAGGAACAACAGAAAAAGCACATCCTGGCCGATTCCATTGTGTGAAACTCAGCGGCGAGCAAGGCCAAGCTTCAGTCACAGAAACGAGAACACCGGTGCCTTGCGGTGGACGCAGAAGGGGCGCAAGGAAACTCCCTGGGCTGATTTGGAAATATTCCATGTCTTGCTGATATGGTGACTGCAATGCTGTATGTGTTCATCAAAGTGTAAGTTTTCTCATAGGCGCATTTCACTCTATGTAAATGTTACCTCATAATAAAAAAAAAAATAGTTCCACGATGATCCAACCCTGAGAGTTACCAGAAACTGGGGCGCTCATCTCACTTACCTGCTACGATGGAACTCCACGGGCTCCAGCCAGCGTGTGCGACGATGGTGCAGATGGGGATTGCGACCAGCATTCACTCCCTTGCAGGTTTTCTTCCAGACCCTTCCAGACATTCCCCTGGCGGTAGAGCCTGAGGGATTTCATTCCCGGCTAAGCGCAGATACTCCACCTGGAGAAGGACCTTGAGGGTGGGGTCCACCTGCTGGAGAGAAAACCATGTATGAAGTGGCGGCTGAATGAGCCCGGTGTCTGATGCTTATAAGAAATTCTGTCTTTCTGAGCTCTGCGAGGGCCTGTCTGTCTGCTCAGAACTGGTAAAATAATTCTCTGTGGAGCAGGTGCTGTGAGCCGTGGGTGAGATTGGGTGGAAAGGACCCGAGGCTCGGTGGACGTCGTCACATGTTTGTGTCTCTCCTGCCGGGTTGGGGTGGTTTGGGCCCGAGAGGGAGGCATACTGACTGTTTTTAGGGTTGGTGTAACCTTTCCTTTCCCAAAAGAGCCTGTGCCTGCATCTGTAGGGTTTCACTCACCATCTAACTCAATATGGCCAAATAAAATTTTCCGTCCCCATCGAACTTTACTTCCTGACCCCCGACCCGCACCGCTTCTGTCAGTGGTCCAAGCACCCCCCCCGCACTGCCTCAGGCACAAAACCTAGAAGTTTTCCTTGATTCTTTCTTTTTAAACGCACCCTGTCCAACATCAGTTCCCACCTGGACCTCAGCCTCCTCACTGGCCACCCTGCCTCTGTTCTCTCCTCCTGCTCCTATTCCATCCCGCCACCTGGAGAAGCCTCGTGGGATTTTATGAGCCGGAGACAAGCGCTCCGAAAAGCCAAGCCCCTCGTACAAATCGAATCCATCGTGACATACCTCCTCATGCCATTAGAATGGCTATTATAAAACAAAACCAGAAACAAAACCAAACAAAAAAACCAGGGGCACCTCGGTGGCTCAGTCGGTTAAACATATGCCCTGGACTCAGGTCATGATCCTGGAAGTCCTGGGATCAAGTCCCGCATTGGGCTCTCTGCTCAGCAGGGAACCTGCTTCTCCCTCTGCCTCTGCTGCTCCCCCTGCTTGTGTTCCCTTTTTCTCTCTCTCAAATAAATAAATAAAATCTTAAAAGAAACCCAAACATAGAGACAACTGAAATTTGAACCCTCGTGCACGTTGGCAGGAATATAAAATGATACGGGCACTGTGAAAAACAGTATGGCAGTTCCTCAGGACACTTGACCACAGAACCCAGCAGCTCCACAAAGAATGGAAAGCAGGGAGGGACTTACTTGCTCACCCGTGTTCATGGCAGCATCATGCACAATCGTGAAAAAGGTTGGAAGCACCCAAGTGTCCACTGATAGATGAAGGGACAAGGACATGACACACAGACAAACGGACAGACACTGGAATATCACTCCTCCTTAAAAAGGAACTCTGACATGCACCACCGCATGGATGAACCTTGAGGGCACGATGCTGATGGAATAAGACAGACACAGAAGATAACGCTCGCTGAGGCCACGTCTCAGAGTAATCACGTTCACAGGGACAGAGAGCAGGATGGAGAGGACCCCGGGCTGGGAAGGGGAATGGCCAGTGAGTCTCTAACGGGTCCGAGTTTTAGTTTTGGGAGATGAAATTCTATAGAAATGGACGGTGGCAGTGCCCCTGAACCGGACACTGAAAAATGATTAGAACAGTGAATTTTATGTTGTGTGTAGTTCACCCCAGTTAAAGAACAAGCTACTTTCAGTCTGGGAGATGGGCCCCTGGACGCCTGTGGGAGGCTACCCTGGGGGGGGGGGGTTGCTGGTTGGCTGTGCTGGATCCCTGGCCAGCCTGGGCATCAGTCAGAGCCGGAGAGGAGAGAGGTGAGGACTGCAGAGTTGGTAGCTGGCCACCCGCTCGTGTCACATCCGGGATCGTCCCCGCACAGCCAGAAGCCGGCCACCCCTGCCCTTGTCTGCTACCTGTCCACTGCCCTGTGCCCCACCCTCGCTCCCCTTCCAGCGTCAGCTTCAGCAAAAACACTAAGTATGAATTTATTTTCATGTGAATTATTGTTTAGGTTTATGTATATATTTGAACATTCACAAGAGTTATAAAAATTAATCGTAAGCCAATTCCTAAAAGATAGGTGGTTGTGGTTTTCTTTCTTCCTAGCCTTTCTTTCCGAGCGTTGTTTACAGAGATAAGCTAACACTGTCTACACAATCCTGTGTTTTGATGTTTTCCATCCAGCATTATCATTTCGGCATTTCCCCATGCCGTACACATTCTTCGGTGTTACAGCTAGCACACCTGCGTGAGACTGCACTGTGACCCTGCCACCGTTCTTATCGCTCCTGCTTCGTTTCTAATTATCTCTATTTTGTGAATAACGTGCCAATAAGCAAATTTTCTCGAGAATCTTTTATTTATTTATTTATTTAGAAACACATTGCCAATGACCAATAGCCATACTGGAAGAGACTTCCAGATGGTTGTTTTTTTTTTTTTTTTGACGTGGACTCATCAGGTCAAAGGTGGGAATCATTTTAGAATTTCTCCCACACACTGCCACTCTGTTCTGCTAATGATGACGCTTGCTTTCCACATATTTACTTACCACTGTAAACCTGTATACGAGCATGGTTTATTTTCTTGTAGTAGCAGGGCTCAGGCAATTTCCTTCGGTGACTGTGATCTAAGCCCTTTTTATTTTTTTTTTTAATTAATTTTTTAAAAAAGATTTTATTTATGCATTTGACAGAGAGATCACAAGTAGGCAGAGAGGCAGGCAGAGAGAGAGGAAGAACCAGGCTCCCTGCTGAGCAGAGAGCCCGACATGGGGCTCGATCCCAGGACCCTGAGATCACGACCTGAACCGAAGGCAGAGGCTTTAACCCACTGAGCCACCCAGGCGCTCCCTGAGTCCTTTTTACTTGTTTTAGTATTATTTTTCTTGTTTTCTAGGGAGTTTGTAACAACTTACAGTTTCACTGAGGGTGTTCATGCTTCCAACTCTTTCCATGTTTCATACATGCACTTAACGTATGTAATATACATTATATAAATGTTATATAATATATGCATGTTATTACATAATAGTTATCATATAACAATAATTTTAAAGTTCCTACTTGGTAGTCAAATACGGCATTTACAAAGTTACGTTTCTGGTTACCAGGGAGGTTGAATGTCCTCCCCGATGTTTACTTACATTTGTGTTTCTTGTTTTGTGAATGTCCTTTGAATGTTTACCTGCGGGGCCTGCTGTTCTTACTGATTCACAAAAGCTCTTTATAACTGAAGTCTACGAACACTTCATCTGTCGCATTTTTGTAGACATTTTGCCCACCTCACTGTTGACAAGTTTAATGAGGCAGATCCATGGCGTTCCTGACTCTCTTCTCCTCTGTTTCCGTGGGGCTCACTGTGGACGGGTGCTGTAAGGGAACGGTGCAGGGTGGCCTGGGGCGGTAGGTGGAGCCTCGGGGAGTCTGGGGTCTCCAGACCCAAGTTCAGGAAGCTGCTTACCATGTGGGTTTGGGTTGCGTAATCTCAGCATCAGAGAAACGTGCAGAACGAGGTCAGTTGGAAGGCAAAAATGGGCCCTCATAAGAGATCATTAGAAGCTATGTTTTTGTTTTTTTTTTAAGATTTTTATTTATTTATTTGCCAGAGAGACAGAGAGCACAAGCAAGGGGAGCACTAGGCAGAGGGAGAAGCAGGCCACATGCCACGAGGGTGCCTCTCTCAGATGCCACGTGGAGCAGAGGAGAACGGATGAGTAAGAGCCACAGAACAGGACCAGAGCACGACCACATCCGCACAGAGTTCAGACACAGGCCAGCCTTGTCCATAATTAAGTGCTGAAGAAGTAGTAACCTGGGGGGTGGGTTGGAGGCCAGGCGGTGGAGGACAAGGTGGGGAGGACCATGAGGGAACCTTCTGGGAGCTGGAAGCCATCCGCATCTTGACGTGGGTGATGGTCACGCAGGCGGGAACACAGGTAACGACGTGCCCGCTGTGCACGTGCAATTCACGTGGTTTACTACCCTGGAGTTACAGCTCAGTAGAAGTGGGTTTAAAAAGAACTAAAAATAATCATCACACAGATAATTCAGGCAATGAGAAGAACCACATTCCAGTAACTCACGGCGAGAAACTTCTGCCATCATTTTTGGGAAACCAAAGTCGGATCTTTTTGAGTTGTTCTCTGTACGTCCTCCCTGAAGCAGGAACACGCGCTTCTGCAGACACACTTGTCCAGGCCGTTGCCGGCCGAGGGCCTCGTCACTGAAGTCTGCCACACGTCTTCCGTCCTGGGCAGCAGGGGAAATGCTCTGAAATGCATCAGTATTCACGACAAAATCGTCCTTCCCTTAAAGCTTCATTGAACAAGATGTGTTTCAGAGATTGGAAATATGCAGATTTATTTAGTTTCTAAAACAACGCCCAGTACACGAGGGCCACCGAGTGCGTCTGCAGCAGGAAACGTTTAAAACTGTTTTAACATTCAGAAAACCGAGGGTGGCCCCTGCGGGGCACACCTGTTGCTCCCTCATGGTCGGTCGGCGGAGGCATAACAGGGCCCGGGAAAGACACATTTCCTGCTGCGGGTCTTCCTTGGAGAAGAGAGGAAAAATCGAGTTCTGAGTGGTGGGGAGGGGATGTGGCATCGAACTTGAGGCGTTAGGAGGCACTCAGTGAGTACTCAGACACTGAAGGAATGAAAGGAGATTAAGCCAAACATCCCAAAGGTTCTCTTCTGCTGACAGCTTGGAGCTGGGTCTGGACAGATCATCCCAGCTGAGGACTTGCCGTTCCCCCTCCGGCTCTGTTCTGTCCCCCCACTGCCGCGGCAGGTACACCCAACCCTTCCTGCAGTCTCCCCAGTCTCCCCAGAGCTTTGCAGGCCAGGATACGAGCTATACGTGGTGGGGAGGGAGAGGGGAGAGGTGCACGGGGATTTGCACGTTCCTAAGTGTCAGGGCTGGAGCCGCTGCCCCAAATGCCCCGCTCCCTTGCAGAATCCCAGCCAAGTGCAGGGGATACATGCCGGCTAGGCTAGACCCACCTCTGTGCTTTGCGGCCTGGCCTGCAGGGGCCGACGTGAGCAGATGACCGTGGCCTCGGGTCATAATTTTTAGCTCCAGTAAAATCCTCTCATATTTTTTTTTTACACCTGTTCTAAATTCATTTGGGCTCTGGGCCTTTTAGGCCAGGCTAATAATGTGCAGGGCTGGGAAAAGGCAAATGGGCCTCGTACTGTCTATAAAAAGGGGAAAAGAAAACTTCTGAATATTTATGCCTGGGGCCCTGGACCCAACCCCCCTCCATCCATCTCGCTCCCATTCCCAGAAGCCGTAAGGAGCCAGCTGCCGCCCCTCTCCTCCCTGACGGCCGCGCTGCTTGCTTCCACGGACCCCTTCCCGGTCACTTCCTTCCCGGTGTTTGACACCAGAAATGCTCCAAGGCGTCTGGTACAGGGAAGCATCCAGGGCACCTCCCAAGCCATCCGGCACTTGATCACTGGTGTCCGCGTGAGGAACCAGTGCCGAGAAAGACATTCGGGCGCTCCGGGATGCCCGTTTGGCCAAAGTTCACGTTACACCATCTCGTTTTTAGGAAAGATCTACATCGGTGCCTGTTTTCACTAAGCAAAAGAAACATAAAGAGGATTTTTGCTTTTATGGGAAAAGCTGCTTCCCTTAATAAGGTATGCCATGATGGCTTAGGAAAGGTTTCATAGACACATTCTCCTTTTGGTTACTAAGGGATGCCCGCATCTAACATAAACGCTCCATCAGCCGGAGTCAGAGTCGTTAAAGTAACGGGGATTCAGGTGAATTAAAAGAGGAGTGGGCGCCTGGGTGGCTCAGTGGGTTAAAGCCTCTGCCTTCGGCTCAGGTCATGATCTCAGGGTCCTGGGATCGAGTCCTGCGTCGGGCTCTCTGCTCAGCGGGGAGCCCGCTTCCCTTCCTCTCTCTCTGCCTACTTGTGATCTCTGTCAAATAAATAAATAAACTCTTTGGGGAAAAAAAAAAAGAGGCATGTTATCCTCTAATTCCACTGCACAAGAAAAAGACTTATTTCATTGTGGTTGTTAAAATGTTTCTGGAGCTTGAATGGACTTCTCTATGTCTGCAAATCCCGTCTAGGAACATCGGCCTTTCTAGGACATAAAGATCATCTTGGTTCAAGGAATCACTGGGCCAGAGAGGAAACGGGCGACTTCTAGGAGGGATACCGCTGGCAGGCTGGCAAGGCTTCATCGCTGGCTGTCCCGGGGCAGACGCCCGGCTTCCCGGTGCTCACCAGTATCATGGTGTAAATTCTCATGCGTGCCTGACTTCAAGTGGCCGGTGTGACATCCCTGCACGTGAGTGGGGGTGACGTGTGCGTGACCGGCTCTCTCAGCTGCTACGAGCCAGAGGCTGTGCTGCTCCCAGAGGCTTTTTATTTTTTTTTAAATTTCAGCTATGAATTTATTCTGCTACAAATCTGGCATCTTTCGCCTAAAAATCAAGTGCAAAAAAAAAACAAAAACAAAAACCAAAAACAAAACTTAGGGATGAAACAGTGCCATGGGGGTCATCCTACTACACCCCAGTCTGGCCAAACTGGGGGCCTGGGTTGGTTTCTGGCTAAAAAAAAAAAAAAAAAAAAAAAAAAAAAAAAAAAAATGCTGAGACAGTACAGACTCTGTCTTTTCCTTTAAGATGTCCCTCAATGCATAGGAACTCGTCCGAGAAAGCTCACTGAGGAGCGTGGAGGTTTTCAGTGCTCTCTGCTCAGAGACTGGCCTGGACCGGAGGAAGGACTCCGCCGCTCCCCAGCTCGGTGCCTTCAACTCACTTCTCGCAGGAGGAGCTGCTCTTTGAAGCACTGTCGCAGAAAGCGGCACGAGCCCACAGGAGGAACCTCCTTGCTCCTCGTGTGGGCAGGGTCCCAGGAACCTCCTCGCCCCCCAGCTCCAGGCCTGGAGAGGGTAAGCCACGTGGGATCTCCACTTCGGGCGGCTCCCGTGTCGCTGCCATTCGCCTGCGGAATTCCTGCTTCCCTAGGGGCCCCTGTGGTGGAGGCGGTGGTGGGGAACTGGGACAGAAAACACAATGAAAACTAGCGCCGTGGCTGTACCTACACCCGCAGACTTGAGTCCTGTGGGCCTCCTCCTCCCCTCACCTCGCCCTTCCTAAAAATAGAGGTTCGGTATGCACGTTAGTGGTGTAACAGTGTTGCCCATGTTTCCCTCTATCTAAGGACTTTTGCCAGATGGGGAGCTGGAGATCAGACAGGTAGTTTCTCCAGCTGAGAGAAGCTAGGATGATGGGTGAGCTCCATCCTCAGGGAGACCCCCTGGGCCTGGGTTAGCTGTGCTCGCAGAACTGGTTCTTTTCCGTTGGTGCCTCTAGACGCAGCTCCGCTTATTAATGTCTATGTCTGGCCCTCCAGGGTACGTAGGGTGCTTATGGGTACCATCAGGCGTCTAGTAAAGCTGTATTAGAGAAAGATAAGCCGGATGGAAAAGGATGATGAGGAAGAAGGAAGAGGAAGGGAACGTGATGATGGAAAATGAAAGGAGTTTTAAGACCATGACACTGCTCCCCCCTGCCCAGGCATCTCCCTGGCCCCTGCGTCCCCCATCCCCCTGCCTGCTTTGTGGGACTGGCTTGCCCACACCAGCCCCTTGGAGCTTTCCTGCTGGCGAGGGTCCAGGAGCGGCCAGGTCTGAGCCGTTTCCACTCATCATCCTCTGCGAAGACAAGGCTTGATTCCAAAGTTCCATTACAACCCCCAGTTCTAGAGAGGCTTATGTGACTGAAAACAGGTCTGGCTTGGGGTAGAGAAGTGGCTTGGAAGCTCCTCCAAGGAAGGACTAGATGCATTACCAAAGGAAGAAGAAGGAAAACCCCCTGAGAATCAGATCATGTGTGATGCTGGCTCTTTCCAGAGCATTCTGAAGGAGTGTGGCGGTAAGCTGGCAGGTCTGACTGCCGCGTGCTGACAGCCTGCGCTGCGTGGCAGGCCGACGACTCTCTGTTACCGCGTCCAGGGTCTCAGATGAGTCCCCGCCGCTGAGCTAGTCCATCTGTTTCTTTGCTGGGAGTTAAGCTGGGGGGTATGTCATGAGGCGCAGATACTCCTGAGTGATTGGTTTTTAGTCTCATGGAATAGACCTAAGGGAAGACTGTTGAAATCTTGCACAAAGAGGAGATAATCCCTGGACTGCCCAATCTTTTTGGAGATGTGAGGAAACCCAGATGTCTATGGGGCCTGCCGCTGACTTGAGCCAGATCTGAGGCTGGAAACCAGGTTTGGGAGCTTGGGTGCTAATAATACGTTGAAAAATGTGGGAAAGAAACCTTCTGGAAAACTGAGGCCCAGACCGACACAGGGCTGTCTGATGTTCTTTGGCTGTGTAGAAGGTGTGAGGAAGGATGGCTGGGAAAGGGATTAAAATGTGGTCTTGACCCTAAAGTCCCCACCAAACTCCTGTCCAGTGGTAGAGATTTAGTTGTCAGGAGCAGTGGAGGTGAGAGAGATTTCAGGACAGGCCTGCCGAGGACCTCTCAGAGTCCCTTCCCCGGAGACCGCTGCTGGTGAAGGCTGCTAACCCAGAGACACCGCGCAGACCCCAGCTGCCCGGAGAGCTGGCTATTTCAGCTTCAGCATAAGGATAGATGGTTTTACTCTGGATGCCACCGTTGGGTAGATCTAGTCATTTCCACTGTGACCTGCCTTTATTTTCCAGCAATGACTGCCAATTCGCAGGCGACTGCTCACATCTTGGATTCTGGCATGGTTGCAAAGAGTCACACCATATTTTTCAAAGCCATCAGAGTATGAAATGAACCTATGAATATGAAAAGGGGCTTCAAGCCTATTAGCTGATGATTAATTCCCATCTCGGGTTGAGAGGGAGGATAGGACGTTGCCTGCACAGAGAGCTTGGGTTTAACTAGCTTCCGGTCAAGGACACAGGTGGAAGAGGTAAGTGTGAGCTGGAACCTGCCCTTTGGTTGGTTAAAAGGGTATAAGACTCCCTTCACGTGTAAGAACAGGGTATAAGAGCACACACGATGAGGACAGAATCCAGGACGACCAGGACGGGCTACTGCCCCTGGAGCGGCTGCTGCAGACACCAAGACCAAAACCAAATGGGCCATGATGATATTTAAAAAATGTGCCTTGAGCCAAAAGGTCCTGGTTGGCTAGCCTGGCATTTTGATAATTTCTTCTCTGAGAACTTTTGTATTATGCAAGCTCCTATCATTTCCCTCTTTACAGCATACAAAATCGGAGTATTTAATTTTAAGGATATAGCCTAATAGGATTTCTCTATCCTGCTTCCATCCACTTCTTACTTTACCAAAGGCTAAAGTAAGCTCCAGCTAGACTGAAAACCGTAGTCTTTACTGTATGTAGAATATTCGAGGAACCCAGCTGGCCCACGTGATCATGGCTTTGGGACATGTACTCCCCTCATTCTGCTTTGGGACATGAAATCCTAAGAGTTTTGGTGTCAGGATCACCACCATGCAAAATAAGGCACAGACAGGTCCACTGCTTAGGAAGACAGTGGTCCTTCTGCCACCCAGCTTCCCATCCCAAAACCACTTTCTGGTTTCTACCATCATTGATTTGTGCTTTTGTCTGTTCTGGACTTTACAGGAAACACCACACTACATGTCCTCTTTTGCAATTGGCCTCTTCTGCATGACATAATGTCTGTGAGATTCATGCACGCTGTGTATCAATCAAAATGTATCCAGAGTTTGGGGCGCCTGGGTGGCTCAGTGGGTTAAGCCTCTGCCTTCAGCTTGGGTCATGATCCCAGGGTCCTGGGATCGAGCCCCACATCGGGCTCTCTGCTCCACGGGGAGCCTGCTTCCTCCTCTCTCTCTGCCTGCCTCTCTGCCTACTTGTGATCTCTGTCAAATAAATAAATAAAATCTTTTAAAAAACCCAAAACACTGTATCCAGAGTTTGTTTCTTATGGTGAGTAGGACTCCATGGCCTGGAGTTTGTTTACCCACTTTCTGAACAAATCCCCAATTTACCCACTTGGCGTTGATGAACGCTGGGATGATGGACAAGGCTGCCATGAATCTTGTGCACATGGTTTGTTTTCACTTCTCCCCAGGGAACACCCAGGTAAAGACTCGCTGGTTACAGAGTAAAGGAGATGCGGTGTTTCGATGGGAGGGAGCCATTTTCTGCACCCCCCAACGACGAGGGCATCCCAGCAGCTCCACACCCTCACCAACATTTGGTAATGCCAGCCTTCTAGGTGGTTTGCCATCCTGGTGGGCAAGAAGTGGTTCTTCCCTTTGTGTGGCCGTCTGCTCTCCATCCTTCCAGACCACTCGGACAGCTCCATTTCTTGTGAGGCTTTCCCACTTGACTCTGTTTCCTCCCAAGACTTCCGTGGCCTTGCTGCTGAATTTGAACCAGCCTCGAGCTCCCTGAGGCAGCAGCTGTGCTTTCTCTGTCTCCGTCCGCCTATCCCTCCCCAGTGCCTAGCCATGTGCCTGGCCCGGAGGAAAAGCCCAAACAAGCCCGGTGAGTGAATGGGGAGTAGAGATGGAGTTTGAGGCTGGTTTCTGATTTCGAAGTCTTGGCCTTTCTGATTCTTTTAAAATGGGAATTTCGAGAGACGTTGAGGTTAAACTGTATACGGCATTATCAATATATGGATTGATGGTGTCCGATACCATCTCCCGGTCCTCAAATTCCTTAGATCACAGCGGGCAGTGGCACCACAATTTGTTTTGCTTGAATCCTCAGAGGGCAGAGGGAGGGAGCGGAGCCCCGGAGGCGCTGTCCGCGGCGTGCAGGGTGCTGCCTAGCCTGTGCCTTTCATATGGACGCGTTTTAATGAAGAAACCACCTCCGTGTACACTGGAGAAGGTGCTTGCCTTGCTAGGGGGGTGGTGGCGGCTTCCGTTCTGTCCTCACGGTGATCGCCAGCCGTGATCCTGGCTGGTTCTATGTCCTCCCTTCCACGTCCTGGTGTGCTGTATGTGAACAGGCTTGGATCTCCCCTACTGGACTCCAGTTTCTCTATTTAGCCAGCTCTGTTCAGCCCTATGCACTTCTCAAGACCCCACTCAAGTTTCACCCAATCCAAGAGGACTCTGGAAATTCTAGTCCTTGTCCTGTGCCCAGTTCAGGACCCTGCATCCAGGGGAGGCTCGACTGCTGGGTTAGCTTTGAAGGTGATGGGGCTACAGCAATGCCTCCATAGCCAGGGTATAAAGGAGACTGGGTGTTCTAGAGCTGAGATAACAGTGGGCCCTGCACTTGCTGCCATCACCCCCTGATAGGCAGATGGGTGGGCGTCTGTACAGCGCGGCACAGGGAAGAAGGCCCCAAAATGCCTTCCCTTGCTGTGGTGCGGAGAAGGATTAACAGTGAGAGCCTTACCCCCAGATTTTGCCATATTTCTTAAAACATTCCAGTTCAAATTCCAAAATCCTGTAGAAGAAGAAAGTCCTGTTCCTGGTGATCTCCTGCTGTGTCGTTGCCGCTCAGCCGCTCAGCCCCTCGGAGGCTCTCCTCCACCTTCCCATCCACCGTGTCCTGACACAACGGGCAAGATGGCTGGGTCACGACATGCACAAACACTTGTGGGGGTTAATATGAGCTATTTTCAGGTAGACTAGAAAGACATCTAGCTAGTACATGTGGTTTAGAATTTCTAAGATACTAATTACTTCCTAAATAAAGCTACACTGATTTAGGTTAAAATAGAAGAACAAAGGTTGACGTAAAGAAAATCATGGAATGAATTATAGTACAGATTGTGTTTGGATATGGATAAAATAGTCAATGCCAAAAATTCAGAGAACAGTTCACTAGCCCAAAGCCCCGATCACAACGGAAGAAGACCACGCAGGAATTTAAATCATCCGCTCTTGGCCTGTTGCGATTCCCGCTCAGGGGCGGGAGAGGAAGTGGTCTGCACACTTGTCTGTGTGGCTCAGCTACTTTTCAGCCTGAAAAATTAGCCCTGGTTGGTGCCTGCATTTGCAAATTAGTCCAAGAGGTGGGAATGAGCTGCAATGAATGGGCTTTTCCTTACACAGAGACGTCATTCTCAAGGACGCTCCACGGACGGGGACACTGGGTCCACTCACTTCTGCCTGAGCATTTCCTGCCTTGTTTCCAGGAACTGGAAATCCTTCTTTCCTTTTCCACCATGTTTGTTCCAGAACGTTCTGTCCCTCTGTTCCACGACACACTGGGATCACCCTAATCCCCAGCACCTGCTGTCCCTCCTGCCGTGAGCGCCATGTCCTTGGAACATGTGAAGTGACAAGGGTGATAGCTAACGTCTGCAGGGCCAGGGCTGACTCCTCACACCTTCGTTGGAGGCCCCTGTGTCTGCCGTGATGTGGCCGAGGGCCCCCAGCGTGTGGCATTTCACGCAGCACTTTACTCTGTTTTATCTCCTCCACATTAGCTCCCCCCACGGAGCTCACAAGTCACTCACTGATGCTGCTGAGTGTGTCACATAGGGATGAGCACGGAGCCCTCCCAACACCTTCCTGACCTTCCCCGAGGCCTCATTCTGCTCTGAGAATTCAAGTTTGGCCACCAGGCCCTGCCCTGCCCCATCTGGATCCCTGGATGCCTCTGCCACCACTCCCAGGTGTGTCCCCAAGGCCCTGCCAATGGGGCAGGGGATGCCCTAGAGCCCAGCAGGCACATATCCATGGGCCTGGAGATTCACTGCCCTCCCACCTCCATCTTCACCCCCATCCAGCTGTCCCCAGCCCCCCAGATCTGTACATCCCCACCCTTCCCCAGTCCCTCTGATCTAGACAGGAACTGTCGGTGCCCCCTCACTGACAGGCCTAGGAAGTCTGGGTTCAGGCGGGAGACTCAGCAGCAGGTGCATGGCACGGGCCGCTGGGTGCATCCAAGTCCCCACAGACAGGCTTGGAAAGATGGTCAAGTCCTCAGGCTGGAGAGGCCTGGGCAGGCCCTGAGAGCTGCACCTACATCCGCGTGCCACTCCTGAGCTGTCCCCAGAGTGCCAGCCTGTGCAATCTCCTGCCTCATCTCCCTTTCCAACAAACAAGAGGGGGAGGCGTTGCACCCTCTTCCTTCCCAGACAGGATCTGTGCTTCGGTTTCAAGGTGCTGCGCTTGTTCCTGAGCTGGGGGCACTCAGTGCCACCAGCCTGCCCCAGGGACACACCCCTGAGTCCAGGGAGGAAGGCGTGCCCTCCCTGCCTGACCGCAGAATTTAAAAATGCAGGTCATACAGCGCTGAACACCACCGTCTGTGCAGACCCAGGGGGACCTGTAGGGAGTGACCGGATCTGGACCCACAGTTCCTGTGCTTGCTTTCCTTCTCTCCCTGCGGTGTTCCCTTTGGCACTGCCACGCGTCTGTGCGGTAAGGACATGATTTTTACACCTCCGTGTGACCTCCTCTTCATGTCATTTTCACAACTGCAGGCACAGGAGCTGGATATGCAGAAACGGTGGTGGAGACAAGCCCTCAGCCTCAGAGGTCTGAAGCTGGGACTGGGGTTGGCCGTAGGGGGAGCTGCCTGGGAGCGGCTCCCGGAAAACGACAGGGGGCGCGGCAAAGATTTGAGACCAATGACGCTGGCACATAGGGACGGGAGTCTGCACAGAGGGGTGGCCACACACCCCACTATCAGGAGGAGGGGGGGCGTGGAGGGTTAGAGAGAGGGGGCTTCGTCGAACAGGAATGTGAGACTCACACCTACCCGGCGTACCACGGGACAGGGGCCTCAGCTGTCCCACTGTGGTGGGAGCAGAAGTAGGGGGAGATGGACGCCCCCCGATCTGAGCTCTCATCCACCATCAATTTTCCCCAAAGACTCTGTTATTTTTTTTAACTTTGTTTTTATCATTATACACAGATAACCCACAAATATATTTTCTTTTTTTTCAATGTTGGCAGATTTACTGGCATATAACTGACATATAAAACAGATATTTAAAGACACACACATACACAGAGTCATCTCCACAATCAAAGCAGCTAACATATCTGCTCCCCATAAAACTCTAATCACTCCCTCCTGCACCCCACGAACTGTCTCTCACTTGTCCACCCCCCAGTGAAGGACCTGCTTTTGGTGGTACGGATTTGCTCATGTTTATCCCAGAATCTTACATAGGATAAAAACCACACGGCACATTCTCTGCTTGGCCTGCCTTCTTCACTCAGCAGATTACTTTCAAGATTTGTCCACGGGGCTACGTATATTCTATACACATATTCTCCATTCTTTCTGTGGCTGAGCAGTGTTCCCCCATACGAACGTGCCACGGTTGGCTTATTAGTTCTCCTGCTGATGGACGTGTGGGTTGTTTCCAATAAATATCCTTTCACCCTTTGAGATAAATAACTAGAAGACCTAAATTATATTACACACGTGTGTTTAACTTTTCGGGAGACTCTGAAACTGTTTTCTAAAGTGGTTGTACCACCTGACTTTGCTACCAGCAGTGTATGAGGGCTCCAATTCCTCCAAAACCTTACCAACACTTGTTATAGTCAGTCATTTAAATTTTAGCTCTTTGGATAGGCACGTAGGGGTACCTCCCTGTCATTTTTAAAACTTTTTTTTACAGTGGTCACAGATACACAGGGAATTGCAACATTATCACAAGAGTTCCAATATAGCTTCACCCGGTTACCCCCAATGCTTTCATCCTATATGATGCTAGTACAAGAGCAAGGCTGGGAGGCTAACAACGTTACAATGTGTGTGTGTAGCTCTATGCACCCTATCGTATTCTGGATTTGTGGAACCGCCACGGCAATGGAGACACGCAATAGTTCCATCACCCCAAAGTTCTCCCTCCTGTCCCATCTCCCCATCAGCCATCTTCCCACCAGCCAAACCCTGGCAACCACAAGTTTCAAGACTGTTGTATAAATGGACCACGCATTTGTTTCTCTATTGACACACTACATTGATGAGACCTTTTTTTTTTTTTTTTTTTTTAACTGAGCTCATCTGATTTTAGCATGAAGCTAATACTTGCCTCCTAAAATTTGCTGGGAAGTGCTCTCACCTCTTTTGTTTTCTGGAATGGATTCTACAGAATTGGCACTAATTTTTCTTTAAATATTTGGTGGAGCTCTCCAGTGAATCCATCTCAGTGTGGAAATTTTTTTTATAGGATGCTTGAAATTATGAATCAATTTCCCTGATAGCGACAAGGCTATTCAGATGATCTATTTCCTACTGAGTGCTTTGTGGTAGTTGGTCCTTTTCAGAAAATTCACCCACTTCATCCAAGTTGTCAGATTTATGTCTGTAGAGGTGTTTGTCGTATTCCTTTATTATCCTTTCAACGTTTGCAGAATCTGTTAAGGACATCCCCTAATTCATAAAATTGTGTCTTTTTTATTCTTAGTCTTGTTGGAGATTTGACCATTTTCTTAACTTTTTTCAAATAACTAGCTTTTTCTTTTACTGATTTTTATCTATTTTAAAAAAAATTTCCTTGATTTCTTCTCATTATTATTTCCTTCTCCTTGCTTTGCTTTGCTTTTATTTTTTGTCCTTTTTCCAGTTTCTTGAAGTGGAAGCTTCAGTTACTGATTTCAGAATGCCCTCCCCTCTGATGTAAATATTCAGAGCTAGAGATCCCCTATCAAGAGTTCTTTCAGCTGTTACGTATTTTCATTCGAATTCAGTGCCATGTGCCTTTGAAATTTCCAAGAGACTCCTTTGCCCCATGGATTATTTAGAATTCTATTTTTTAGATATCAAATATTTGGGGGAATTTCCTGTTACTTTTCCAGTATGGATTTGCAGTTTGAGTCCGATGTGCTCAGATTACGCACTCCATACAATTTCAATGCTCTCAGATACACTGAAATTTGTTTTATGGCCCAGGATATGATCTCTCTTGGATAATGTTCCATGAATACTTGAAAGAAATGTGCATGTGGCTGTCTTCGAATGGGGTTTTCTATAAATGTCACTTCATCCCAATGGTTGATGGTGTTGTTGAGGTTTTGTGTAACCTTATCAGTTCTTGTTTAGTTATTTTATCAACTGTTGAGAGAAGGGTGTTGAAGTCTACAACGGTGACTGCAGACTGGCTTTTTCCCCCCCTTTCAGTTCTATATCAATTTCTGCATGTCACATTTTAGTTCTGTTGTTCAGTGCACACACATACAGGATTGCTGTATTTTCTCATCAAACTGACTCTTTAATCATTATGTAATGTCTGTCTCTAGTAATTTTCTTTGCTCTGAAGTTTGCTTTATTAGCCATTCCTTTTTTTTTAATTGACATTTTCTATTCCTTTACTTCCCACTTACTTATATCATTATATTCGAAATAACTTTACTATAGAAGACATATAGTTTGGTCATTCCCCCCTCCCTGTCAACCTCTGTCTTAGACTTGCTTTATTTAAATTATTTACATTTAATGTAACTATTGGAATGTTAGCACTGCCGTTTTATTTTTTGTTCGGAGTGTGTTCTCCCTGTATTATGTTTTTTTCTGTTTTTGTTTCCCTGCCTTCCTGGGGGTTTCATGAACATTTTTTCTTTTTATTTGTCCATAGTGATTTTCAGTGTCTCTTGAAGTTTTTCAGTCACTGATCTAGAATTATGTATATAAAGTATTAATATACATACATAAAGAGCCACGGGCACGTCACATGCATCCCATGTATATAACTCACTACAGTCTGTGTCAACATTTCAGGAGTTCAGGTGAAGTACAGAAACTTACATCTCTCTTCATCTCTTACCCCTCCCATTTATATAATAATTGTCTTAAATATTTCTTCTACTTACAATGAGAATACATTAAAAAGTGTTATCACCTTTGCTTCAGAAGTTGGAAAACTCAGAAGAAAAGTCCATCATATTTACCCATGTTTCTGTCTTTCTGCTTCTTCGTTTCCTCAGGGTTCTCAATTTTTTTTTTCTGGTTTCATTTCCTTCTTATCTGAAGGGCTTCCTTTAAAAATATTCTTTTACAGATCTTCTGGCTACAAATTCTCCTAGTTTTTCTTTATCTGACACTGTTCTTAATTTCCCCTTTGTTTCTGAAGGTTACTTTTTGCTGGATATAGGGTTGTATGTGACAATTCTCTTCTTTTAGCACTTGGAAAATGTTGTGACACTTCCTTCTGGCCCCCGTGGTTTCTGATAAGAAAACACTATACTTATTATTTTTTTTTTCTCTAGAGTTAATGTCCCATTTTTTTTTTTCTGAGTGGTGTCAAGATTTTTCTTTGTCTTTAGTTTTCAGAAGTTGGACTATGATGTGTCTTGACACAGATTTCTTCACATGTATCTTTTTGGGGTCACTCTGACCTTTTACATTTATAACTTTTCCCAATCTAGGGAAATTTCAGCCATCATTTCTTTCAATACTCTTTCATCCCAACCCCTCTTTCTTTTCTCCTTCTGGGACTCCAATAACCCAAATCTTTTATTATAGATTTTTTGTTTAGCTTCAAATGTCTCTGAGATTCTATTCATTTTGTTTTTCAGCCTATTTTCTCTCTCGTGTTTGGGTTGGGTAATTTCTAACATTCTACCTTCAAGTTCACTGATTCTTAAATGTATCCTCCTCATTCCCCTCTCTACACTAAGACTAGTTCAGTTATTGTATTGTTCACTTGGTTTTTCTTTATATCTCCTTATTCTTTGCTGAATTTTTCAATTTTTTCATCATATTTGCAATTGCTCACTGAAGTTTTTTTTTTTTTTTATGATGGCTGCTTTAAAATCTGTCAGATAATTCTAACAGCCACATTATCTTGGTATTGGCATCTGTTAACTGTCTGTTCTCATTCAGTTTATGATCTTCCTGGTTCTTGGATCTGGATCTTACTTAAACCTTGTGTTTTATTACCCGGCCTCTTCTGACAGGGGAGGAGGACAGTACCTTGTTTCTGCCAGGTGGGGTCGGGAGTCCAAGTTCTCCGGTTGGCTTCCATGGTCTCCTGGGTATGGAGGAGTTTGTCATTACAGGTGTGTGTGAGTGGGCTTTCAGGCTCCCTGTTGATACCACTTTGGAAGGGAGAGGAACAGGCACCTCATGACTGTTCTCCAACTGTATCTACTGACACTGGGTGGCAGCGGGGGTCGTCCTACTGCTGAGTGGTGGCAGAAATCCCGACTGTCCACTACACCCACTTGGCACCACCCCTGACCCTCTTGGGGAGGCAGAGGAATGATGTGTTACCTCTAGGTGGTGGTGGAAGTCCAGGCTGCCTGTGTGATCTTGGCACAGTCTCAGCCTTCCCCTTGGCCTGATCTGAAACCACCAGGTGGCAGCAGGAGGGAGAGGTGTTGGGACATCTTGTCACAGCCTGGTGAGGTGGGAGTGTGAACTCTGTTTTTGCTGGCAGGGGTAGGAGATCCCCTGTTTTTTTTCCAGTGGTATTTAGCTGGAGTAGAACAGTCATTGTCTAAAATGTTTCTCTTACTAGGTTGCCTTTTTCTAGACCTTTGGTTATGGAGAATAGAATTTCCTTAGGGCTTTTTGGCCTGCACCTGTTCCAGGTTCTGGCTTTCCCTGCACCTTGCTGGAGCTACATGAGGCCAAAACCCAGAGACTCTGGCCAGAACATGGAAAATCTGGTCAAAACCCCGAGAAGTACCACTATGTCCACCACTATGTCTTTCCTTGGCTCCTGAGGTCCTTCTCCAGTCTGCCGGCTTCTTTCAGTTTCTTTCGTTTGTTTTATCTAAATATCCAGTCCAGGATATTATCTGTATTTAGTGGAAGGAATAGCAAAAAAGAAAAAATAAAGGCAAAGAAAAGAAAGCACATATATTCCATTTTTTCCAGAGCAGAAGTCTCTTTTTCTGTATCTTCTTTTTAAACACTTGGCTTCCTGGGCTGCCTGGGTGGCTCAGTGGGGTAAGACTCTGCCTTCAGCTCAGGTCATGATCTCAGGGTCCTGGGATCGAGTCCCACATGGGGCTCTCTGCTAGGCAGGGAGCCTGCTTCCTCCTCTCTCTCTCTCTCTCTCTCTACTTGTGATCTCTCTCTGTCAAATAAATAAAATCTTAAAAAAAAAAAAACCTGACTTCCCTTGTCAGACCCTCCCACCTTATGATCCTTCCCCAGAGCTAATTAGTTCCCAGTTCCCGTGTTTCTTCATAGCCATGCCCACCCCGTATTTACCTACACATGCTCACACCTATAGAAAAGGATGGTTTTGCCTTCTATAAGTAGTCAAATGCTATATATATATATATATATATATATATAGTACCGTAATTTCTTTTGTCCTTTTATTTTATAAATGGGGCTCAAACTCATGACCCTGAGATCAAGACCAACTGAGATCAAGAGTCAGACATTTAACTGAGAACCACCCAGCCTCTCCATGCTTTGTGTATTCATTACGTCTCAGGAATCACTCCATGTCACTACACAAGGACTGTCCCCATTTATTTTAGCAGCTGTTAAAAAGGGAAATGTTGGGGTGCCTGGGTGGCTCAGTGGGTTAGGCCTCTGCCTTTGGCTCAGGTCATGATCACAGGGTCCTGGGATCAAGCCCCGCATCAGGGTCTCTGCTCAGCAGGGAGCCTGCTCCCCCCACTCCCCCACCTGCCTCTCTGCCTACTTGGAATCTCTCTCTCTCTCTGTCAAATAATAAATAAAATCTTTAAGGAAAAAAAAAAGGGAAATGTTCTCCATATTATGAATAAATGTAGTTTATTTAACCACTGCTATATAACTTCCGTTACTTATAATTTTTTATGATTATAAACAATGGTGCTATTAATCCTGGCTATTTGAGTGCAACCCCAGACTGGGTGAAAATACTGACATATCATGTATGTGATGAGGAACTTAAATCCAGAACATATGAAGGACTCTTTTTTTTTTTTAAGATTTTATTTATTTATTTGACAGAGAGAGATCACAAGTAGGCAGAGAGGTAGGCAGAGAGAGAGAGGGAATCAGGCTCCCCACTGAGCAGAGAACCCCATGTGGGGCTTGATCCCAGGACCCTGAGATCATGACCTGAGCCCCAGAGGCTTAACCGTCGTAGCCACCTAGGCGCCCCCATATGAAGAACTCTTAAAACTCCAACGATACGAAGATATGTGGCTCAATTTAAAAATAGGCAAAGGATTTCGATAATCACTTCTCAAAAGGAGAAAAATGAATGTCTATTATGTACACAGAAAGATGATCCAGGCTATTAGCCTTTAGGGAAATGCATATTAAAACCACAATATCCTACTTTATGCCCACTGGGGTGGCTGGGATGACACAGACATATGATTACAAAAATTGACAGGGATGTGGAAAAATGAGAACCCTCACACTTTGATGTCGGGAATGCAGAACGGCACAGACACGTCGGCAAACAGTCTGGCAGCTCCTCAAAATGCTAGAGTTGCCCCGTGATCTGCAATTCAAACTCAATGTATGTGCTCCGATGAGATGGAAACCTGTGTCCAAACACTGTTACACAAATACTCACAGTGGCGTTATTCATAATAGACAAAAAGTAGAAGCAACTGATGTCCATCAGCTGCTGAGCAGATAAACAAAATCTGGTCTAGCCATACAATGGAATATTATTGTAGGAAACAAACAAAAAACGGAATGAACTGCTGATTCATGCTACAGCGCGGATGGATCCTCTAAACGTGATACTCCGTGAAAGAAGCCGGTTCAGGAGGCTGTTTATCTGATGATTTCATTTCTAGGAAATGTCTGGAAGAGGCTCATTTGTAGAAATGGGAGGTAAACGAGGGGTTGCTCAGCCCTGATCTGAACCCATGACCCCACCGGTCCCACCTGGGAGGGGTTCCCAGGACCTGCTCTCTCACAGCAGGAGTGGTGACCCGCCAGGAGGCTCGCGGACACCTCTGCCCTTAGATTCTCGGCGAGTGTTCGACGTACAAGCCAAATCGCACAACGCACTGTGCTCTGCATTTCCTAATGTTTTTATCATTTTCTGTCCCCATAAATCCCATATTTTTAAGATCTTATCCACTCAGCAGATTTCGTTCCCCTTTCCACAAAGAACAACATGGTCAGCTCCTTCGAGTTTTTGGTGGAAGGCCATGGCTCCCCCGCCAAGGGCTTACTCAAGATGGAAACCAGTCTTCCTGCCCCCTCCCCAGTACCACTCCCACCCCCGCTCTACTTCTCCTTCTATTATACTTCTCACCCCGAGCAGCCGAAACAATTTCTGGGTGTTGTCTGTTGCTTATATCTGGATCCCCTTACATGGAAGTTGGTTCCACAGGAGGGGTGTTTTGACTCATTCCCTGAGGTGTCCCAAGGCCTGAGACCTCGGCTAGTGCTCAGGAAGAGAGCTGTTCAGGACTGAGTGACTGATACCTAGTACTTGGCTTTCCTTTTGGTTTTGTTTTCAGAATCAGGTACTACCATGATCATGACCATCTCTTGAGTATTCCGTGTCCCTATTCTACAGATGGGAAAACTGAGCTCAGCGTCAGTAAGAACCCGGCCACATGGCCAGGAAAGGTGGGTCTGGGTGCGAATCCAGACAGCGGGCCTCTGGAGTCCACCCCTCGGCACCTGCCAGTTGGGGGCTGACCCCTGCACGGCCTACGTAGGGAAAAGGAGGTAACTTTCCTTTGGGCATTTTGAAAAATTGAAAATATGAAACCCCCTCACAGGACCTCAGTGAACCCCTAATGGGAATAGGCCGGCCAGTTTAGAAACATTCATGGGCAGTGAGAGTCTATGGCTCTAGAGAGCAGGAATGAACATGTAGGTGCATTTCAATTTAGAGACTGCCCCAGGGTTGTGACAGCATCTGCTGTGGGGCCAGCATCTGGAGACCCCTGTGGTGTTTCAACTGAGAAGACACCCCCGCAAAGGCAGGGCCTCCAGGGGACGGAGGCAAGCACCAAGCTCCCTCAACCTGGGACATCTTGCAATGTCCTCATCATCTTTTTAGCTGCCTCCTGCTGCCCTGGCTCTTTCCTAAGCCCCGGCACGATGATGAGTCCCTCTTCCTGTCAGCCAGACAGGAGCAGGGTGTCAACAGAGGGCAGACAGATTGGCTGGTGGTGGATTTGGCAAAACCACCACCTCTCTGAGTGTAGATATGGGCAGCGGGGGTTGTGATTACAATGACTTCATCTAACCGAGTGTTTCTGGCATTAATCTTCTGACTTTCCAATCATCTCTGTTAATAGCCACCAGGATTCTCTGCAGCCTCATTGAGATTCCAGTGCATTTCCAGTTTTCGCCCAAGCTGGATTCTGAGTCACTCAAAGGCAGTAGAAAATTCAGAGACCACATTTAGTGGTGATTGTTCTTGGCATGATGAAAACAGCCATGAGTAGAGGCTACTCAGGAGGCCAGGACAAAGAGGACATGATGGGGGAGGGGGAAAGAGGGGACAGGGCAGGGGGAGAGCAAAGCTTGGCTCCCTGTTTTCAAGTCATGAGTTAAATATGCAAATACTTCCAAAACTTCATTAATAATTTTCAAAAATGTATGACACTTTCCAGTACTATAGAATTCTAAGTGGAAGATGGGACTGACCCAAGGTACAACTTCTTAGCTAAAAGAGCCCAAATTGTTCCAAAACAACATGTTGACCACAGTCCTGTTTCAGGACAAGGGGCTGAACGAGGGTAGTGGATTTTGATTTGGATGGGGCTACTCTGACCTAAAAGTCTATGAGCAGGAGAGGGTTGACGGTGAACTCTTGGTGTGGTTGGTGTGGGGCAGTCTGGACCTCTTCGTCAGAGCAGGTGCCATGGCCTTCCACTTCTGGTCCTCCTGTGCGTGGCTGGGCAGCCAGGCTCCCACTGGAGGCCCCATTTCTTGCTCGAGGTGCCCTGAGCTGATGGTGGCGGTGACAACATGAGCCTGCAGACAGCTTTTCCACCTCCTTCTCACGTACATCTCAAAACAGCTTAGTGTGATATTACAGAAAATAAACAACGCAGAGAGCATCCGCAGTCTTCCCAAGACCACCACATGGTTAGGTCACGGCTCACTCTCCTTAATTCATGTCCATGAGCAGCAGCCAGGATGCCCAGAACAGACAGGCGCTGGGGAGCGGGGGCTGTCAGCCTGGATGCCCTGGTACCATTTTCCTCTTCTATTTGAAAAGATACTCTGTGTGCGTGGTGACAGCTTCAGACCATGCCCAGGATGGAGGCAACCACTGTGACTGTGTTCTTATCTGTCTTTCCAGAGCTGGTCTCTGTACATCCTGACGTGTGTGTGTATGTGTGCATATACACACACACACGAGCACACATGAGTGAGAGCACACTTTTTGCCCCTAAAGGCATAACCTGAGGACTGCTCTGTGCCCAAAGATGTCATTTCAGCTCACATGTTCAAACAGCTGCGTAAGTTCCAGTGTGTGGACACAACAGATTTCCTGCCGCGGGTGGCCTGGGACATCTGTGCTAGAGGTGGCACTGGGCCAGACGAGCCCTGTCTCCAGGCCCATGTGGGGGGCGAGTGGCACTGCTGAGGTCGATGATGAAGGGGGCCTCCCCTCATTGGGGTCCCTGGGACACTGAGTGGCCTCTCTGATCAGAGATGCCCTTGGAGACCTTCTAAGTGGCTCATCTGGGTCTCTGTCTGGCTCTGTCACACCTCATCTCTGGAGCTGACAGTCCCCAATCTTTTGGCCCTGAACATTCTTGAAAAAAATGTTCCCTATGGAAGAACATTCAGAAAGAAATGTTCCCCAAGACAGAGCACAGGACTCTCAGCTGCAGGCTCTGGGCCTCTACCAGCTAAATGTAATTTTCCTCTTGGGCTCCCTCTGGGGACCCCACTGGGCCCCTCACCCCAAGTCATCAGGCCAATTATGCTGTCTGCTGGCTGGAGTATCCCACAGAAACATCTCAGGATGCCTCAGAAATATGAAATTTTCGTTAAAATAGCTGAACCTGGATCACATTCAACCCCATAATGTAGTGGTTTGCTCAATGACTGTGGAATATGGTTTTATCTAAGGAGAAGCAGGACATTTAAGACCGTGGAGCCCAAAATTAACAGCTTGGAATTTCTGCCCATGCTGGCTGTTAATTGGCTTACGCCATTAAAGGGAAAGAAATTTTGGCAAATCCTGCAGCACTTGTACAAGTGAGGCCGTGGACACGATCAGACCATTTAACAAGAGGCATCTGGCGAACCGATCAATTTAGGAAAATGGGCTGTATCATCAGAAGGTTTGCAAAAGCTTCTGTGCTTCCCAAATAGTGTCTGAGAACAGTTCCACCTCGAGACGGAATCAAACCCCTAAAACCCACAGAACCCAGCAACCACCATCGAAGTTCCCTTTTCTGGGGAACATGGTGAGGTCTTGTCACCAGCCTCCAAACCTCTTCTTGCTTTGCCTTTTATCTTTGGGGCAGCGCAGCTTGGTGCCCGAGGTCAGAACTGGGGTGAAGAGAGCCTGAGAAGAGTCACCTCAAATCACAGCAAGGTGAAGGGCGCGGGATCAAGGCCACTCCCCAACCCGGTCGGCTCAAGGCCCACAGCGCATCTCCAGCTCAAGCCCTCTGGCTTCTCTGCCCAGCAGGCAGATGTCTGGTGAGGTGTGGTGGCAGGGCTGGTAAGGGTCCCCTGACCTCCAGAGATGGGGCCCTGCCAGGCCGGGGCCATTTAGAAACATTTCGTGATTTTTACAGAGTATTTCTTTTTTGTCCCCAAAATACCTCATTTTGCAGAAAACACACTTTGGGCTTCCATCCATAGCTTACTGCAAACAAGGCCCCGCCTTGGCTCGCAAATCTTTTCTGGAATGACCCACCATTTGTGTTACCCTGAAGACAGCCCCAAAGACTTTCTCCTGAGCCCACGGAGCAGAGTGGCTGCTACTCCCAGGCCTGAGGGCCCTTCCTGGCCCCACAGGCTGGCCCACTCCAGCTGGTGCACCGCAGCCACTCAGAGCTCCCCGGAGGGCGACGAGGGTCCTCCCCCAGCCCCCCAGGAGCAAGAAGCAGGGTTCTCCCCGCTGCAAGTAGGTGGACAGTCTCAGGCTAACCTAACGCAAATGGAACTCATGGAGGGAAGGTCCCCAGCGTGCCCCATTGGCAGGAACAGTTTGCACACTGGCACAAAGGAAGGCGATCTCCCTAATGAGAGGCAGAGGCGCCTCCAGCTTGCTCTTCTGCTGCTGGACCCTCAGGCTGCAAGGAGGGGGCAGGCACGCCACTCCCTCCCCATAGCCTAGCCTGGGCACTTGTCACCTGGGAGGCTGGCCTGTACAGTGCAGCCTGGGGGAGAGGCGATGCCGCAGGGACAGCGGGGGCGCAGGTGTGCACGGAAAGGCAGCCAAAGCGCGAACCTCCCCTCTCCATGTCTGGCCCAGGGGCCCAGCTCTGCTCGAGGCGCTTAGTGGAGGGCCGTGCCCAGATCCCCTTTATCCTGTGGATCGGGCTCTGGGTGAAGGACAGGAGGAGCTAGAGCCCCAGTTCCTTTCCGCGGAAGCCTGGCTCGTGGGGAGGCAGGTCCCCACTGCTTCCCGCCCACGGAGGCGCACTCTGGGCTCTCTGGGGCCCGGCTCTGCGGGACTTGGGACGCAGGAAGCCCCCAGCCCGCCGCGCTCCGCTCCTCCCCCTTCCCCGTCGCCAGTCCTGTCCCCACGGACCGAGGCTCCGCGCAGCCAGAATTCCCGGCTGCGGCTCTCACCCATGCTGCTTTTCCCGCCTGGGGCGGTCCACCTACCTGTCACCCAGCACGGCGGTGGGGCTTCTCTTCCTGGCGATGAACGCCGCGTTTGGAAAGGCCTTCCAGGAACTTTTCAACAAGGACAGCCGTCCTGAGGAAGCTCTGCGCCGCCGGGGCAAGAGAACGCGCACGTCTTCTCCGCGTGCGGGAGGCGAGCATGCGCAGACAGGGCGCCTCTTGTGCGCCTGCGCACAATCGCGCCGGTGGCTCCCCGGAGCCAGGTGCCCGGCGGCACGCACCCGCTTTTTTGAAGGCCCTGCATCTCGGGCCCTCGGGGAGAGCAAAACCCCTCCTAAAAGGCAGTGCTGTGGCTTAGGACCTTGGCTCTGCGCGCCCCCAGCCGTCTAGGTTTGGAGCCCGATCTGCCCCTTGCCAGCTGGTGGCTGGCACCTCTCCGGGCGATTTCTCATCTACAAACAGGGAGCCCTGACTGTGCCTGCTGCCCAGGGCCTGGGGGAGTCTCGTGGATTAACACAAGTAAAGAACACAGAAGGCCGCCTGGCAAATGGTCGTGTTCAGTAACCAGCCGCTGTCTTGGACGCGCAGGTGCAATGTCAAATCCTGGGGACGGTTGGAAATGTGGAGATTTCAAGGTTCTATTTATGGACGATGGAAATTAGGTGGTCAATAGAGGCGAGAAAAAGAGAAAAACGAAAACGTTCTTACCTCTGGCTTGTTGATGGCAGAGCTGGCTTCTGGAGCAAGAAGGCAAAATTGGAAGGACAGGCCCCGGTGCCCCTGAGACCTGGACCCCTGTGCTCCCTGCAGCCAGCAGCCCTGCCTCTCCCCAGACCCGGCCTGCACATGGGAATCACCTGGGTTGCTTTTCAAAAGAGAAGCGGATGTCTGTCCCAGCCCTCAGAGATCCTGTCTTTGTCGGTCCGGGTGTGCCCGAAGCACTGGGATTTGCGTGTGCTCCCAGTGATTCTGAAACGCACCACGTTCGATGGAGAGCCACTCCGGGACGCAGGTGGGGATGTGGGGAGAGACACCTCTTCTGGGGGCTCAGGAGGGAGGCCTTGCTGCGGGCTGCATTCCCGCCAACCAACGGTAAGTTTGGTAGAGAGCAGTGGAACCTTTGGAAAGCACGGCAGGGGGTGGCCCTACATGGCCAGGTGCCCCTTCACCCCCACCCGACGTCCGTCTCTCCGGGAGAGCCTAAATCCCTCTGACCTCAGCCCTGCTGTCTGTGCGCACCTGCGTCTCACCAGAAGTGGGGGCTGGGATGGCTGTGTGTGTGGTTCAGGCCCGCACTGGGGTTCATCTTTACAGCCCTAGACTTCATGAGTCATTGCATCGATTCTTGAAGAAAACCACAAGCGAATAAGGAACAAAATGATGTTTTTATTAAAAATCGTACCCATAGCACCTCTCTGTCTTCCTACAAGTTTTTTTTTTTTTTCTTTTTTCTTTTCTTTCTTTTTTTTAAAATGAGATCTGGTTTTCTGCACAATTCCAGAAAACGTTGTCGGGAAAACTCCAGGAGTGACCTAAGCTCTGGATAACCCAGAAGGCGATGTTGGGGGTGGTGATAAGGGGTGCCTCCGCGGACTAGCTCGGTTCACGGATGGCTGCGGTGGTTCTGCCTTCCCGACCCTGTTCATGCTACAGGGATGCTGCGTTAAGGACAGCCAGCTTGGGATACGCGGATGGATTGCTCATTGGGAGAATAACTACACTGTGTGCCAAGAGTTTGTAAAAACTAGAAACCATGCTACGATCCGTTACGCAAACACCATGCTTCAGTCCAGTCGTGATCAAGTACAAGCCCAGAATCCAAAGACGTTTACAGAGCGCGCGCACGACCCTTCCTCCTGGCGGTGTGGCCTCGTCCCGCGCTCGTGGGGGCATGGGTCCCCTCGTTGCCCTAGGCCACACCGTCCTCTGCTACGACATTTTCTCGGGTACTTCTTAAAAGTATGACAGTGAGAGCAGTGGAGGGGAAGGCTGGGGGGAGGAGGGGATCGGTGTGGGCCTGTTTATCCAGGAAGAGGTGGTGAGGCCATGATGATGTGGTTCACGCCGGCTAGGTGTGGGGACTGCCTGCAGCTGCCCCGCCGCTTACCTGTCTGGGAAAGCTGGTGCCCAGCGGAAAGGGGCAGCCTGGTGCATGCCCAGCCCTGCGGCTCCAACAGAGAGCCCGGCCCCTCCTGGCCGCTTAGCGGGTTCATTCTTGCTCACCTGTCGGAGCAGTCTCCAGGGACCCACCCGAGGGCGTGCATGGGCGGGGCTCAGCTACTGGAGAGCACCTGGATGACGTCACTAAGGAGGAAGACCAGCGGCAGACTTTCCCTTTTGTCTTGGTTAAAGAAATGTTGCTTGTTCGTGTGAGATATTTTGTTTTTCCTCCGTTAAGGTGAGAGGCCGGGAAGTGACGCTGGTCCAGGCGCGCACTGCTGGAGGAGGCCGAAACCAGACTGGAAACCTCCCTTCCCCTGGTGCAACCTCTCCCGAGGGCCCAGCTGGAGGGTGGATGCTGACAGTCCATCCACAGCCTGCGGTGCCTCAGTTCCACAAAAAGCAAGTTCAGGGAAGGTAGAGAAAGCTCAAGGAAGAGAAGGAACCCCCCCCCAAAAATGTCATGTCGCAGCAGAAACCCGCAAACCAAAGAACACAACTCAAACCAAATCGTTCTCATTCCAACACGTCCTAACACTTTCCCCCATTATTTAAAGCAAAGTCCATATGGCTTAGAGAGCGAAGTGCACAGGAGGCAGGGTTTGTCCGAGTTCTTCCAAGAAGTTCCGCTTGCAGCCTCGAGGTTTCCTGCCCCCTTTCCCGGTGGTGGAGACGCGGAGAGGAAGGAGTGGAGGCTCTGGACCCGAGGGGCATCCTGTCCAGTGAACTGCGGTGGGTGATTCTCACACACAGGTGGCTTTGGGCAGAGCGTCTAGGATTTTTGGTTTAGAATATTTCTGCCTCCACTCAAAAAACAAAGGCAGCAAGGGAGGGAAGGAAAAGGAGGGGATTGAGAGAGAGAGAAAGGAACCTTTGCATACCCTCTAGTTTTCGGAAAAACTGAAAAGGGGCTTTTCACCCAACACAAAACTCTCCTCGGTCTCCTGGGGCCACAGGCAGCCTCTCTGAAAGCAGAGGCTGCCATGGAGGTGTAGAAGGAAAACAGTGGAGTAGGCACCATGAGCTCTCCACGTGGCCCGGAGATGGGCTCCCCCACCCTCAGGGCACCGCAGGTCACCTGGGAGAAGGGCACCTGCCTCGCTCCCCTGGGCCTTGGGGGTGTCAATAGAATGGCTGGACAGTGTCATGGCCACACTCCTTCTGGTGAGGTGGGGACACTGGGCCATCCCCGAGCTCTGGGCACACTCGGGCTGGCATTAGCGGCTCACAGCGTACACCTGGACCTAGGCTCTGGCCTGGAGAGTCGGCCACATTAAACCCTCTTGCAAGAATAATGTGACGGCTGGGCCACAGCTACAGTTTGGACTCTTGATTTTTCAACATAGTTCATGCTATTTTCATGTAGCTAAAAACGAAAACAAAACAATAGCAAAGGGGGAAAGAAATAAAACGTTTCCAGAAAACCCTTTAAGGCTAGAAGCTGGGCTGGGGTCGGGGGCGGGGACAGCAGCAGCACAGGTGGTCAAGGCAGTGTGCAGTGGGCGGAGCAAGCAGACCCCGGGGGCAGTGCTCGGAGGCAGGCCGGAGCCTACCTGCGCAGGAGGCCTGGCGAGGAGGAGGCAAGCTGGGGCCTCGTTTGCTCAGAGCTGTTTTGCTTTATTTGGAGACACTGATGCTTGTCGTCTTTCTCATGTACAAAGCTAAACAATTAATAAAAAGGCACCTGGAGACAGCAGAGACTCATTCATTTCATGTGACATATTTTAAAAAAAGATAAAAAGATTTAAAAAATACTCTGGTTAACAATGCACACGTCTTACACAACAAGCAATTATTCTGCAAGCGCCGTCTGGTTCTCTCTGGGTTAGCAGGGTTGGCCGTGTGCTGTGTTCTCGGGAAGGAGCTAGCTCGCTAAGTGAGGGCCAGCGTGGCGGCTTCCGGCCCCGGGGGGTGGTTTCCTGCTCTGCACCGTTGGGTTTAAGGAGAGAAAGGAAGAAAAAGCCCCGGTGTTTCACCACTGCAATGACACAGGGTGAGACCAACGGAGTCATCGCCGGGTCTGAGGACCCCACCTCTCAATCTCTTGCCCCCTTGCCAGGAACCTGGATGCTGATTCCTTGCCTAGAAACTGCGGAGGGAGAATATTTCAGAGGTGGATGCCGTCAGGTGGAAAAGGGCCCAGCCCAGGGCAGACTTCACTCTGTGGCCCCAGGAGGTGGCGAGAGCGCAGCTGGTCGGTGTGACCGATGGGGACCCTGGCGTGCGACTGGTTCTCTGGAGGCACAGGAGGTAGAGAAGAGGAAGGAGCACCCTGGATGCGGGCGGACAGCTCCCTGGATCCCCGCTCTTCCTCCCCCCGCAGCCTCCCTAGTCAGGCATCGGGATCGAGAAACCCGGGGCTGGGGGGCTCGGGGGTCTGAGGCCTTCCCACCATTGCACCACTGAAATACACCTTCTCGTAAAAAGAAAAGAAAACAAAGAAACCCGCTTCCTGCAGCGATGTTACAAAAAGCCGTTAAAAATACCTTCCTAATTGAAATCTAGTGTCCACAAGTAGGTAAAATCATCACTTATCAGAATTCTCTTTAAACAAAAGCTTGAGCTCAGTTATTGGAGTTGATTGTCTTAACAAAAGGAGGCTGGGAGGTCCGCTGAGGCCCCGCTGGGGCCGTCACACGAAGGAAGAGAAGCCCGTGAGTGGAGTCCGGGCGCCAGGGCCCATGGGCGCAAACACGGCACTCTGCGTGGTGACCACTGTGTGCAGGTGTGGCCCCGCCTCGCTGCCCGCCACAGCCTCGTACCTGTGCGGGGCACGGCCGCCCGGGGCCCGCCGCTTCCACGAGTTGTAGTAGGTGGGGTCGCTCATGTAGTGGTTGACGAAGGAGTGCTGGGGGGGTGCATCCTCGGACTCGGAGTCAGTGCCCTGGGGGGACAATGAGATGTGAGCAGGTGCATGGGAGAGGAAGGACAGACACGGCGGGGGGGGGGGCGAGTATGGGGGAAGGGATGGGGTGGCCTGGAGGGAGGGGTGGACAGCAATAGGGAAGGGCAGCCATGATGGAGCAGGGGGGCACAGCCACGGAGGGACAGGTGGCCACAGGGGGAGGGGAGTCCCGGGGGGGAGTGGCTACATGTAGCAGGGCTGAGCTGGAAGCAGGGAGTGGCCAGGAGGCAGGACCAGAACTAGCAACCCAAAGTGGAAAGGTTTGTGTCAGTTCCCACCCTCTGCCCCTTCCTCCCCCGACTCCCACCCTGCACACTAGGAGCACCCACACCTCCCCAGACTGACAGCTCCCCCCGCCCCCTGCTGAGCTCAGCATCTCCCCTGTGTTTACACAGGGACCATGTGCTGTCCCAGCTGCTCCTGAGCCGCTGTGTATCTGAGCCTGTCGCAGGAGGGGTCTACATTGCTCTTCTGCCCCAGGACAGGCCAACATAGCCTCCAGGGGGTGCTCTGTGCCCTCACAGGGCAGAAGCCCTGCGTGGTGGGGGGAGTCAGAAAGGCCCAGGGTCCTCGGCTTGCCCAAGCTTCCAGTGTAGGCGGGCACGGGGAGCCCGCCTTGAGCACACAAGGAGAGAAGCAAGGGGTATCCTCCATGGGACACAAATTCCGCGTGCTGTCACCTCCATGAAGACCTCTGGGGGAAGCCTGCTGAGGAACGAGGCCCTAGCGAGCCATGAGCTCTCATGGACGCACCCAGCCCCTGCCTCCCCAGGCCCCAGAGAGACCTGAGCTCTCGCCAGTGGTACAGAAGAGCCCGCCCTGGGAAGGCCAGTCTGCGAGGGTTTCATTTCCTTTCTTTTTATAGAATAAATCCAAAGTTTCCACGAAGAACATTTAGTCCACATTGTCTCTATACCTGGTTTCTGGGGGTTGATCTTAAATCACTAGAAGCAATGCCAGCTGGGACAGTGGATGGAGGCCGTTTTCCCAAGACAGTGGAAGCTCCACCCTTCCCTGCCCCAGAGGTGCTCTGTGGCCCTGGGGGCTTCTTGAACTCTGCGGAGCCCTGCTACCTGCTGGGGTGCAGCCCGCAGTCTGGCTAGGCTCTCTGTCATGCCCCACACCCTGAAAACACAGGGGGTTCCTCCCTGCCCCACCCGGGATGGAGCAGAGGCTGCGGACACCTGAGATATGCCAAAAATGGGTCCAGAAACATGCGCCTGTCCAGGCTTTCAAGTTCAAGGTGAGGGAACAGGAGCAGTTGGCTGGGTAAAGCCTCTCCCATTCCAAGATGCCCTGGCAGGGCTCTGTCCCTGACACCCGGCATGCCTCCTCCCTGGGCTCCAGTGCCTGAGCTCTGACCTTTCCCCTCTCCACAGAGGGTGTCAGGAGGCCCCCAAGCCTGTCTCAGAATCACCAGGGAAGTTTCGGGGTGTGGTTCCTGCTGTCTTGATGGAGAGGGTCTGGGGCAGGGCCCTGGAATGTGCATTTCTTAGAAGCTCTGGGAGGATTCTGATCGGTGGTCAGGCTGGAGTGAGGGCAGGGAAGCGGGAGAGAGCTGACTGCTGGCCTCCATTCTATGTGTCGTCTGTATAGAGACTCATGAAAGCCAGAGAGGGTCCCTTGGTGCCCTGAGCCACTCTCCCCCATCTGATGGGGAGGACATGGCCCGTGTCACCCACATGCAGGAAGCTCGACCCAGGGACTAATGCTGTTCTCCACCTGAGGAGTCGGCGCTGTGTCCTGTGAGCCAGTAAAGTGGGCAGATGTCCCTTCGGACATCATGGGGAGCTGGAGCCTCCTGGGATTTTCCAGACACAGACTGAAAATCTGGCTCTCACTGGAACGTTTACAGGAAAGTAACAATAAGTCACAGAGCTGGGACTCCTCAGGACGTGAGACGTAAACTGTTTATGTTTCGACCCAATCAGAGCGTGTCTGTGGTCTCTCTGCTTCTCCGTGAGTCGGAGCTTGTGTAAACGCAGGTGTGATGAAGGGCTCCCTGACACATCTCAGGACGCGGACGGCACCCAGCTCCGCCACCAGCGGACAGTGATGGTGGAACAGAGCCAGGACGACCTGCATTTTAGCAGCCGCTGTGCACACCGAGTGACACCCCCATCCAGTCTCTGACACTGCACAGCAGCCGTGAGCTGGGGATTTTTATTCCTATTTTAGGGATGAAGAGAGAGGCTCAGAGAGCAGTCATGCTGCCGGTGTCCCAGGCCGGGTGGGAGCCGCCCAGGAACTGGCCGTCTGCTCCAGCCTTTCCTTCGTGTCACAAACCCCCCGCTGGTCAGTCCCAGACCCACCGTGCTCTGCAAACCAAAGGCTGTTTTTGTAACTCACCCCAAGCCTGACCTGCGTGGGGCTAGTTTGGCAGCTAACCCCGAGCTGAACTGATGTGAAAATGTGTAGTGTGAACAGTGTTTGGTTTTGCTGCAGGAATGCTAATGGGTTTGATCTGTGATGCTGCCCCATCCTGCCGGGGCCGTGACCTAATGTCCCATGCATTCCCACACCCGAAAAACACGGAGTTCTTCAGTGGATCTGGCCTTAGGAGTTGCAGATAAGAGATGCGATAGCTGTAATTCCAGCAGCTAAGGTTTGTTCTTCCTCTGTTTTCCAGAGGCCTTGTGGGGCTTTGAGACCAAGCTCTGTGTACATCGAGATGGACAGGAACAAGGACAGAGGTCACCTGAAGGATCAGGTGGCAGCTGTGTTATCAGCCTCTGAGCTGGGTTTGTCCCTTCTTCACCCGTCTTGGCTGTAAGTTTTGCAAGTTCAGGAGCAAAGAGCTCACGTGGAGATGTGTTGGGGGCAGCCCCCTCTTGAGAAAGGCCCAGAACACTCAGGATGTGGACCGCAGGTCCCACACACGGGGGTCAGGGTCATGGTTAGCTGAAGACCGGATGTAGGGTTGAAGATTTTCACCCTCTTTGCACTGTACCCTCCGGTGCTCGGAGGCCGCCCCATGCACCGTCCATCCCAACCACGAGGGATACATGGGAGCAAGAACGTGAGAAGGAACAGCTGGATTCAATCTCCTCGTTTTGTGTCTGAAAGGACTGAGACCCACACAAGCATGTGACCTTCTCCAGGTTATACCGACCGGGGATGGAGCCAGGCCAGACCCAGCGCTGGTGTCACAGCCAAAGGTGGCAGAAACGAAGCCTCTTTCGAAACACGTTGTATACCTTCCAGGACAGCTGTATAAAGGGTCAGGTCTCTGATCGGAGGAAATGGCCACACGCAGGAGTCCCCTGTGGCCCTGTCCAACACTTGCTTCTCCCCCGTCTTGTGACCCCTGCCCACTCCTCTTGCTGCTGTTGGGTCATGGAGAAGCCCAGCTCGCAGTCGCCAGAAGGCAGCAGGTCTAGAAGGGACTCCCACGTCCTTGCAGGAGGCAACCTTTCCACGGGCACGTCCAGCCCGGATGCGGGATGGGTCCCACCCCCATATGCCTGTTTATGTGATGAACTATACAGTCTCATTGGAGAAGGCTCAGAAGCTTTATCATTATATGTTTTCTCAAGCACAGACCTCAAAGTCCTATGGAATGGAGAGGGGTCTGTGACAGATGTGGGTGCTGAGAGGAGGCCCCAGCAGGAGACAGTCCTGTGGTTGTCTGACTCACAGTGATATCCCAGTGTGTGTGTCTGGGCTGTGACCTTCCCAAATGAACTTCAGAAAGTGATCCTTCTCTGCCTGTCCTTGTCCACGGGATGAATGGCCTGTCCCTCATTAAACAATGATTGGTTCATGGGCACGCATGCGATTTAAGCTGAGCCAATCAGAATCCTCCCTGGGACTCTGCAGGGCATGGGGAAGGGCAGGGTTTTTGGGTGGCAAAGCTGGGCACTGGCTGTGCGCCCTGAGTGGGCAGGGCCCAGAGACACGGCCAAGAGCCCCTGTGAGAGGAGAAGACCATCCTGCAGAAAGACAGGAGAGACAGGAGCCTAAGAGTAGACGTTAAATCCAGTCTCCAGGCTCCAGGCTCCTGCTCAGCCCTCGGCATCACCTCCATGAGAGAGCCCCAAATCCAAATGCCACCCTCCCCGCTCTGCCTGCTCTGTTTATTGTTTACATGACATTATTATTTTTTAATGGGGATGTATTTTAGTGAGTTAGAATTATCGACAAAAAGGCAATACTGCAGGATCCTTTTTTTCTTTTTTAAGTTTCCTGTGTGATATGAAGTAGTGATGTGTGTTGGTTTCCCAGGAAACCAGAGAAGGACAGCAGGTGATTGGACGCGGTGGCAGTTTCTAAAGGTGCACAGATGCCTGGCAAATGGCTAACAGAGATAAGCTCAACACTTTTGGCATTATATATGCAAGATGAAAGAGTCAAATATTATTAGGGAATTAATTAGGTATGAGGGGGTTGGTCTAAGTTGGTTGGAGCAGGAGAGGTTTTGAAAACTGTTTATTTGGATTTTGAAAACAGTTTTTCTCATGCGATTTGAAGAGTAGTCCTGCTATGCAGTTGTGTGAAAACCTGGTGACAGACCTTCTTATTCCCAACCGGAGAAAGATAAGGAACCACAGCAGGTGTCCTGAGACACCAAGTGCCTGACTCAGAGCCGCACCGATCAGGCAGGTCCTGGGGCTCCTGTGAGCCCATTTGCAGAATGTCCCCTTTAAGCAATAATCCTGAAAATGGGTCAAAAGATACCCTGTGGAGAAAGGGACAGCATCACTAGCTTCTTAGTGAAATACTAGCTTCACAGAAGAGAACTTCCAGCCAGGACCTCACGGGGTTTCTGCCTCCTTCCTTCCTGGGGCTCTGCAAAGGGGGCTGAGGTGGAGGGGGAGGGCATTAAACTCTTGATGAAGCCCAGGGCCCAGAATGTGCCTTACTCTTCATGCCTGACATCTTGGCGTGCAGTCGATTTAAACCTAGAAGCTGCCTCCGGTAGAGAGGATTACGATCTGAAATCCAAACCCAGTCCTAGTTGAGATAGGTGCCCACTCCTGGGTCATTCTCTCTGGGACCGTTGCTGATCTCTCTGAGGGCTCTGTCTACAGTTCCATACTTTGACTCTGTTTCTGTGAATTTGGGGTTAAGGGGCCAGGCCAGAAGTCATCATTGCCAGATTTAGGAAGATTGTGCTTCTCCCCTCTGAATATCAGGACCATCAGTTACGAATGGAAAAGGTGTTTCCAGAATGGCTGGAGAGGAGCTAGCAGATTCTCTTCCTGGTGGGAGAATGATTTAACTGAGCAAAGCTATTTTAGAAGCAGGCATTTAAAGTCTCTGGAAATAGTGGTGAGGACATATAGCAAATGGAGAAAGCTTTATTCCTGAAAAATCTAAATTTCTCTAAGAACAGCAAGAGTCGGAGGCACTGAACAGTGACCCATATCTAAGCCCCACCCGTGACCCCCAGCTCAGTGTGACGGAAGCTCTATCTCAGGCAGGTATGGCTGAGAGAACTGGGTTCCCTTGCTCACCTTGTCTTCACCCATAGGCTGAATGACCTACATTGCTTGTGGTGGGCTGGGAATACTGACCCCTGGATGCCCCTACCTTGGCTAGCTTGTAGGGAAGATGATGGACACTGGGAGGGGTGAGCTCAGAAGCCCAGGGACTACTGTGTCCACCCAGTACACTGCTTGCACAGTGGGTAGGTCACTATGGGAGAGGAAGGCCATCATCCCCACCCCCAGCTTTGGTGCTGTGACATGCAAGAGGACACAGGGGAGAGAGACAGTCCATTAGAACTGAGAGCTCTGGAGCTGTCCTTAGGGGAAAGGCTTTGTTTGGAACAGAGCATGCCTAAGGGCATTGCTGAAAACAGCAGGGTTCTTTGGGATGAGAAATTAAGAGGAAGCTGGTAGTTCCATGATTGTAACAAGTGAGGCAATCAACCAGCCAGAAGTTTAACAGAGAGGACCAGGGAAAGAGAGAGAGCTCAGGAGAGCCCTCTTGGGATCAGAGCAAAATTCAGATTGACAATATCTTGCCCCTACAAAAGGGCTGTACTTTAACTGGTGCAAGCTATGGAGTAATGGAGAGCCCGGGGCGGGGGGGGGGGGGGGGGATTGTGAAAAGTAATACAGCCAGCCAGTGGCGGAGGTTAAGAGCTGGGTGTGGTACCAACAGGGACAGACCATTCAGAATCTTAATGGGAGTGAGAAAAAGAGACAGAGAAAGCCTGGCTGGGACCATCGTCATCCCTGGTATTCAGGGGGCCTGAATGCATCCCTAAGGCTGTTCCTTCTCAGGGGTGGCATCAGAGTCCACACTGTGGAGGAACCAGATTTCCAAAGAACTAGTCCAGCCCAGTCACTAAATAAGAAACAAACAAATCAGCAAACAACAAGAACAGTCCTTGGTGTGGAGGCTATCTGTATTTGGAGTTGGCACAACATATTAACTAAAATGACTAATTAAAAAAAACACCAGGATAGAGTGTGCCGTACATGGGACAAAAAACAGGTAGCCTCCAAGGAGGCCCAAATGTTGGCAGACATAAGACTCTGAAAACAACTATTATGATATATTCACAGAACCAAAGGAAGCTATGTTTAAAGAATGAAAGTAAGATGACACTATTGCACCAAGCAGAGAATATCAATAGGGATAGAAATTATTTAAAAAGAGCCAAATGAGAAGTTTTGGCATTGAAAAATACAATAGGCAAAATGAACAATTCATCAGAGGGGCCCCACGGTACGTTGGGTCTGGCCAAGGAAAGAATCAGGGCACATGAAGATATCGAGAGAGGTTATGCAATCTGAAACACAGAGAAGAAAGAATGAACACGTACAAGAAAGAATGATGACAAAAGAAGAGAGAATCTGGGGCGCCTGGGTGGCTCAGTGGGTTAAGCCGCTGCCTTCGGCTCAGGTCATGATCCCAGGTCCTGGGTTCGAGCCCCACATCGGGCTTTCTGCTCAGCAGGGAGCCTGCTTCCTCCTCTCTCTCTGCCTGCCTCTCTGCCTACTTGTGATTTCTCTCTGTCAAATAAATAAATAAAATCTTAAAAAAAAAAAAAAAAAAAGAAGAGAGAATCTGATAAGTGTATAGAGCACCCGTATGCGAGATAGTCACGGCAGCACCAGGATGAGCGGAGAAAGAAAGAGGCAGAAAAAACAGGGGAAGAAATGACTTAAAGCTTTCCAGATTTGATCAAAAGCATTAATCCATACACCCAGAAAGTTCCATAAACACCCAGTAAGATAAATGGAACCAAGTCTGCATCCACCCACCTCAGAGTCAAAAACACAAAGACAAACTCTTGAAATCATGGGCAAGGGAACTCATGTAATGTTAAGAGTTGGCTTCTAATCAGAAAGAAGCTGGGGGACAGGAGATAATGGGGCAATGTAGTCAAAGTGTTGAATAAAAACTGCCAACCAAGAATCTTCTGTTCAGTAGAACTACTTTCAAAAAATGAAGGTGAAATAAAGACATTCTGAGATAAACAGAAACATGAAAATTCATTGCTAGCCAACCTGCCTTACAGGAGATACGGAAGGAAGACTGTCCGGTCGAAAACCAGTGATACAGACAGAAATTCAAATTCACACAAAAAGACAGAAAGTACCAACAAAGCTGATAACACATGGGTAATTATAAAAGATAGTATGATTGCACATGTCTTCTCCTTTCTTCTCTTGTCTGAGTTAAAAAGCGATTGCATAAAACAGTATGTATATGATTGTATTATTGGGCCTATAATGTATAGAAATGTAATGTATTTAACAATAACAGCACAAAGGAGAAGGTGAAGTAATGGCACCCAGTGGTGACTTGGACCCACAAAAAAAAAAAAAAAAATGAAGAGGACCAGAAAAAGTACATAAGCAGGAAACACAGTAAACTCCAGAAATAGACTTGCTCTCCCTTCCTCTTTCAACTTCTTTAAAAGACATATAGTTCTATAAAGTAGTAACTATAAAAAATGTATTCTTGAGTTTGTAACAGTACAGATATACAGACATAGCATGTATAATAATAGCACAGAAAGGGGCAGAGGCCATAGAACTGTATGGGAATAAAGTTTCTATATGTCAGTGAGGTTTAGTATAAGCCTTTTCTTTAAAGATTGATTTGGTTATGTGTGTGTCTGTGTGTGTGTGTGAGAGAGAGAGAGAGAGAGAGAGATTGAGGGAGTATGTGTGCATGAGCTGGGGTCGGGGGCAGAGAATCTCAAGCAGACTCCCTGTGAGCACAGAGCCTGATGTGGGGCTCGATCCCAGGACCTGAGATCATGACCTAAGCTGAAATCAAGAGTTGGAGGCTAAACCAACTGAGCCACCCAGTCGCCCCCAGTATAAATCTTAAGTAAATGTTGGTACTAGAGCAACCACTAACAAAAGTAACTGAAAAAAATACAGTAGAAGCAAAACCAAGCAAATTAAAATGGTACACTAGAAAATTTTCACTTAAAAAAGAAGAAAGTGGGGGTAAAAAGAGGACTAAAGATGTGAGACCTATAAAAGACAAACATCCAAAGGACAGATGTAAATTCTACCTTTGCCATAATTACATTAAATGTCAATGGATTAAACAATTCATTCAAAAGGCACAGATCAGCAGAATAAAACTGATAGGTACCCAGCTACATGCTGTCTGTAAGAGATACATTTTAGATTCAAAGATACAAACATGTTGAAAGTAAAAGAATGGAAATGATACACCATGTCAACAGTAACCAAAAGAAAACCCTAGTGGTTGAATAGTATCAGACAAAATATTCTTGAAGACAAAATTGTTACCAGAGACAAAGAGGAACACACTAATATTAATGAAAGGCTCAATCCGTCTAGAAGACATAGCTATCATAAACATATATCCACCCAAGGACAGAACACCAAAATTAAACGGACTGAACTGGAGTGAGAAATAGATAATTCAACAATAGTAGTTGGAGACTTCAGTACATTAGCGGACGGCAGAAGATCAAAAACCTAGGTAGCTTCCATTACACTGTAAATCAGTCAGACCCCACAGACACGTAAGGAGCACCCTACACTCCGCACGTTCATAGAAAAACATGCTCTTTTCAAGTGCATATGGAACATTCTTCCAGCACAGACCATAAAACAAGACGCAATAAATTTTAAAGGATAGAAATTATACAAAGCATGTTCCTGGGCCACAGTGGAAGAAAATTAAAAAATCAATAACAGAATGACATTTGGGAAATTCACAAATATGAGGACATTACAAACACTCTCCTAAATAACCCATGTTCCAAATGGGTGAATTTTGTGGTATGTGAATTCCATCTCGATTAAGCTGTTTAATAAATGTGGCTCAAACCAAGCTCTCCCACCTGAGCTGGCACTTCTGAGATGATGAACGTCCCCAGGTCCCTCTGTTGGGATTCCGTAAACGTTTAGTGCCTACAAATCTCCCAAATGCATTAGGTTCAAAGATAGGACCTAGCAAGATGATAAAGTGAGGAATTCTGGAATAAAGATGGGCCTTCCTGTATCTACCTGAGCACCCAGGGGGCAGACAGAAGCCAGGCATGGAAATTCTCAGCTGGAGGTGACTGTTAGAGCTTTCCAGGGGCCTGGACCCCCAGGTCCTAGCTGAAATTCTGCACGTACATAGAGAGAGTGTCTACACCTCTCATAGGGTGTCTGATAGAGGCCTTGACCTAAAAACCAGTAGGAACCATGAGAGGCATCTGTGGGAACTTTAAAGGAGCCCCTTCCTCCTGGCACAGGGCTTGAGCTCAGCCACAGTCCTAGAGCTAGGACAACTTGATTCTGTGCAGCAGGTCTGCAGGGAGGGATGGAACTAGGAGCCTGGCACTCAGATCTGTCTCTCAAGCCCCCTAGCCCCCCACCCCCCATCAGTGCATATCCAGGAAAGACATAAAAGCTTCCGTAAGCTTTAGATTTGTCCTTATTATAGGAGGATCATGACGATCTCCTTGCGGGATTTAGTATGAATTCCACGCCCCTGTCTCTGACCCCTGCCCTCCTCCCCCTTCCCTCCCTACGCCCATCACCTTCCCTCCTCCACTCTCGGCGCCTGTGTGTTTGCATGTAGGAATCCGTGCATATATGTACGCGTGTGTATGCATGTGTGTCTATGCCCAGCTCATTTAACAATCCTCCATAAAAAGCAGCTGAATTTGCATCTCAATATACCCCATCAACCCATTTTGAGAATATTTTCACCAACAGAGAGTTCAGAATTCATGCATCTAACCCAGGCTGCTGACCCGGGGGTGCTGAGCTGGAGGGGACGGTGGAGGCCGGGGCTCAGATGACCTCATGCTCAGTCTAGTCGGCTGGCTAACGGAGAGAATCGGTCTACGTCACGGGGTGGCGTGAGCATGGGCTAAGTGTGCCCGGCCCACGGTAGGTGCTCCATAGTGCTTGGCCTCTGTTGGCCCGTCACAAGCTTGGCCTGCAGGGCTAACGCAGGAGGGCTGTGAGTCCCATCTGTGGGGCCGGCGAGCTCTCAACAGCCATGGCCCCTGGGAATTACGGACAGAGCCCAGGCAGGGGCCCTGCGAGCGCGTCTCTAATTGCTACCGCAGACAGTGTCTGCTGGGAGGCTGTCCTCTCCTTCCCAACATGTGGCTTTTGATGGAAGCAGCTAGAACAGCTCCAGAACAGCTGCTCTTTCCTTATCACAAAGCAGCAGCTCATTTTTGCCGCATTTCACTTGACAGCCCCTTGATTTCAGACAAATGTACTTTCCCGAACCTCTGTGGTGCTGCTTGCTGTTTTCCCCATGCCTGAGGCTACTGGACAGACAGGGCGCCCGGCGTCCTTCGTAAACAGAAAGCCCGAAGCAAGCGGTCGCCGTGTCACACGACACCCACCCTGTGCCCCGTCTCACCTGGACTTCATATATAGAGCACAATTTAAGAGAAGCCATTTTATTGAGCCTCGGGGCTTAATAAGGCCTGAATTCAGGGCCAAATGAAGGTGAGACTTATTTTAGATTAAATATTGATTTAGCGTATGAATGCCAAGAGGTAGGGCAGGCCCACGTGTCCAGCAAATGGCTTGGTGATTTTCCTCTCTCTCAAGACTTGGCATATGAGAAATAAAAGAGCTTAGGTTAGGGACTGATGGAGGACCACCTCCCTACGGCCGTCTAGCTGGTTTTGCTCGTAAATGCAAGGCACGAAGGCCGCACCCTCGGGGCAGAGGACATGCTCCGGGGGTTGGGAGTTGGGGGCGCTGAGCCCCTGCAGGAGCCTCCCACCACTGCCCCTGGATGACATCCTCCCCCGCCTGCTTGCTGATGGAGGCCTTGCCCCCGGGCGAGCTCAGTTCTGCACATGAACACGCAGGGGCCCAGAAGGCCTCACATATAGGCAGGCCAGTGGGTCCCGGGCAGGGGACGTCCCCTTGGGGGCAAGATCTCCCTGGTCCATCTGCTCAGTGAGGACGGGGACAAGTCAGAGCTGCCCAGAGCCTCTAATGGTCCCAGAATGGCAGTGGCTAAGTCCCCCTTCGGCACAAGGAAGCAGGGCAGGTGGGCGGGGAAGGGCTGCCAGGGCCGGGGTTCCAGGTTTGGTGGGTTTTGCAGGCTCAGACCGCCCGCCCCTCCAGCTGGGGTCTACAGGTCAGGTTCTATGGTCACCACCAGAAAACACGCTTTATCTCCTGAAGCCACATGGAAAGTGAGCTCTGGGATCAGAAGCCCCTTTGGTGAGGTATTGATCTGAGAGCCGGCCCAGTACCCATGACCTCCAGGCCTGAAGGGCCTCATCTATAAAAGGGAGTCACTTGTCACCTGTCCTGTTGGCTCCTGTGGCTTTGAGACGCAGATGGGACCCAAGGGGCGGCGCCTCGGGAAGGCAGAGTGCTCATCACAGAGGCAGGGGACGGCGGCCGCAAGCACTGACCTCGGATTCCGAAGCGTCCACCGACTTCTCCTTAAGGTTGGCGCTCTCGGTCAGCACAGCTCCGTTGTACTTGTTGCAGATGTCCTCGTCTGAGTAGTGCAGACCACCGGGGCTGGGCCGGGGTGGGGACCTAGGACAGGGACGGGACCACGAGGGACGGATGTGGGCTCAGGGCAGCTCTGGGCCACGGACACCTCCCCCGGGGGCCTCCTGACCCGCCCTGTGGCCACCGTCATGTCGGTGAGAGGACATCCTTGCTGGCGATCAGTCCACCGCAGTGTTGCGTGACGGTGTGTGAAGCAGGACTTTGCTAATCGCACGTGCGCAACCGGCCCCCTAGAGGGCCAGCCGGGGCCGGAGGCTCCTGAGCTCACTCCCCTCCTGTCTGAGATCTGCTTGCTTTTTGGAGTTCCAGAGGAGGAAGGATGCTTCTTGCCCCTTCCCTTCCTGCCCCCTTCCCAACACTGCCCTGCTGGGGTTGGGTGGGTGCCCGTGGGCACGGCGGCATGTCTGCGGCTGGGCCCCCACCCTGGCTGGTTCAGGTCTTCGGGCAGATGGGGCACACTGAGGGGGGTGGTTAGAGCGACTGCATCCCTACCTGGTCCCGTTCTTCTTCGAGAAGGTGTTCTTGACATTGAGGTGACGGCTGTTGAGCTCCAAGGCAGCAAACCCTCCGTTGTCCAGGGTCACGGTCTCCTCCATGTTGGAGATGCTCTTACCTGCAGCAGGAACGGGAGAATGGGTTCAGAGGTTCCAGGAAAGAGCCCAGCCCCAGCCAGTCAGCCTACGGGTGTTCACTGAGTTCCGGCCGGAAGCAGAGCCCAGACCCGGGCTTGGGCTCACAAGACAGTCGGAGGCACACTGGGGAGGAAGCCGCGTGTTAAGGATGATGCTGGGCATTTCCGTGTTTATTTTGCCCGACACCAAAGAACTGAACTGGTATTCTAACCAGTATCTGACGAAAGAGTTTCCAGAATGCATTATCTTTTTTAAAAAGCAGGGAAATTAAATATTGAACACATTTCAAAATAAAAAACTCACGACCACATAACAACAAAATCTCAGTAGAAAGTAGATTTACAAGGGACGACTGTGGAGGTAGTGGACAGGGCGTCTTTGGGATGGTGAAAATGTTCTAGAGTTGACTGTGGTGCTGACCGCACATATCTTCGATATACTAAAAGCCACTCAAAAATAATAAATTTATAAATATGTATGGAAACATATTTTAAAACACATCAGGAGATCAGATGAATAACAGTGTAGTTGTGAGAAACCAAAGGGGCTGAAAGGTTTCCAGTGGCTTTCTGTCCTTGGGGCCGCCCCTGTACTGGGAACTGGGAGAATCTTCCAGACCTCCTCCTCTGCTCCCAGAGGCCCACAGAGCCCCGCCTAGAGTGCATTTTTTTTTTTAAAGATTTTATTTATTTATTTGACAGAGAGAAATCACAAGTAGGCAGAGAGGCAGGCAGAGAGAGAGGAGGAAGCAGGCTGCCCGCTGAGCAGAAAGCCCGATGTGGGGCTTGAACCCAGGACCTGGGATCATGACCTGAGCCGAAGGCAGCGGCTTAACCCACTGAGCCACCCAGGCGCCCCCTAGAGTGCATTTTTGACATACTGGCTTGTTCCTTACTGTCTGCCTTCCATCTTCCCCAGCTGGACCACAGCTCTTGGACGTGGGGACCTCTCCCGTTTATCTCCCACTGTCCTCCAGAAGGACTCCAGGTTCCCTAAAACCCCATGGCACCCTCTCTGCTGTGAACCCAGAGCGCCTGGACGGGCCCAGATGCTTGACGTGCTCGCAGCAGAGGAAGCTGACTGAACACAGGCGGAGGGAGGACGGAGCTGCAGGCCAGTGGGATGTGGGCTGATGAGAGGGTGAGCAGGAGAAAACCGCTCTCAGAAAGGAAGTCCCATGAGGAGAGGGTTGTGAGGGGAGCAAGCGGGAGGGGGCTGGGCCGTAATTGCAAAGGTCTGGGTTCTGCATGGCTCCTGGCAGCAAGGCAGACGTTCCAGTAGACGAGTACGGTTTCTTTTTTTTTTTTTTTCCCCAGGCTTCAATTATGATGTTAAATTAATACTCCAGGGTGAGGCTGAGTATCAGAAGCTGCAGGTCAGATATGTCTTTTCAGGCCGGTTTTCCAGATGCAGAGGGAGAGTGAAAAGTGGGGAGATTTTCTATGCGCCAGACGCAGAGTTCTGTAATAGCATTAACTCAGTAAAATGACATGCCATTCATACATAGTAAATCCCATAGGAATAAGGTCTGATTTACGAACACTTGTTAGAAGTGAATTTATACAGAAAAAAATAAATCCTTTCTTGGAGGAATGAATTGCTTAACGTTAGGAAAGCAAATGGCGAAGCGCCTGGTTCTTTTAACCCTTCAGGAGCAGTAAGGTGTGGTGCAGGGGGGTGGGGGCCGGGGGGAGCCATTCAGCCCAGTGGCTTGCCCCCCTGGGGGCTCAGGCGCCCACTCGTCTGTGGGAGGACCCCATCAGGGATCCAAATTCCTAAGAAGCAAAGACAGACAGGTCCAGCCATGGGACCCGTCCTCCGCTGTGGTGATGTCACAGAGCTGGTCCCATGCGTGGCCCAGCTACAGCTGTGTGTGTGGGTGGGGGGACACACCACCATCCAGAGAGCCCAGTCACAGTCCACTGGTGCAAAGAACAGGTCTTACAGGTGATTATGAGAGTTTTTAAAAAATTGAGGAGAGCAGAATGCACGGAGTGTACTAATCTTAAGCCTCCGGGGTGCTGGCATGTGTTATGTGTAGAACCACCATCCGCATAGAGAGTCAGAGCAGAACACTCTCGGAACCCTGAGGGGTTCCCTCACAGCCCTTCTCTACTGATACTTCTCTGCCAGGAGACAACCAGTGTTCTGTCTTCTAGAAACTTCAGCTCGTTTGCATTGTTCCTGACCTTCCCATAAATAGGACAAGCTTTGCCATGTTCCAGCTTTGCCCCATATTCATTTGTCCATTTCTCTGATTCGGGGTGGCTCATGCAGCAACAAACACTTATTAAGCACCTACTGTATGCCAGCCATGGAGCTTATGCCGGGGAAGCAAAGGTGAGCCGGGCGTCAGAGGGCTTAGAGCAGGAACGTGGGATGTAAGGTGCGGTACACGCTCTGTTGGTCTACGGCTGTACCCCGTTGTGTGTTTCCACACATGGGTCCGGGAGCCACACCAGCATTTCTGAGACGTGCCTGGGCTCACTGTGCTCATGATACTGAGAGGTACAGTGAGTCACCTGATTGATGCTCTGTGTGTCCTATTCAAAAATCCTGTTGCGTTTGGGCAATGGTGTGGGTGAGGGAACAGGCTTAGGGAGTTCCATCCACCCATGAGATGGAGAATCCAAGACACAAGGCTCATTGTGGGGCAGAGCCAGGACGCGAACCTGGGCCTCAAGGGCCAAGGGCGCTTGACTGCTGCCCAGAGCTGCCTCCCAGAGGAAATCCGAGGCCCGGCCTTGGTCACCCTCAGGCAGACCAAACGCAAAGCCCGCACCACAGATCCCGGATTGAAGCAGAGAAAATGCGGACATTTTGGCTCCTGAGTGCATGGGCCCTTCTAGAGGTGGGGTGGGGGGCGGGGCGGGGGGGGGGGGGGAGACAAGGCAGACGCCCCACCTGTGCTGCAGCTCCTGTATCTCCGGTTCTGTCCGTGCAAGACCAGGGCAAACACCAGCAGCAGGATGACGATCAGGCTGGAAAGTGCCATCACCAGCAGGAACCACCACTCCTGGTAGAACGGGGTTTCCACTTGAGCTGAGGGGCACAGGAGCACACGGTCACACGGGATGGACACTGTTGCCACCTGTTCGCAGCCCGGGGCTGGGGAGGAAGGCAGTAGCGGGGAAGATGAACCCCGCCCCCTGCTGGGGTGGGTGGGCGGGGGGAGAGGGGGGTGGCCGATGGGCTGGTTTCCCAGACACAAGCTCCTTCTCTGTGGGAACCGGCTGGGGCCCCCTGGGCACCCTTGCCGCCCTGTCCCAGAGCTCGCCCTGTCTTTGCCATCCACACCATGCTTCACGCCATATCCCCCGATTTTATCTGCTTATGGATGTTGTCCGGGGGAAAGGGAGGAAGGACCAGCGAGCCTGGATGTCTCTGATCCTCAGTGCTCAGGCTTCCCTCCCCGATGGCCCCTGGGGCTCCTTACCCCCTCCACCACGGCCGCCACCCTATAGCCCCTTCTGGTGGCTTCCCCTCTTCCTGACATACCCCCCAACCAATCTGCCACACACTGTCACCAGGGAGATCTTACTCAATGGAAACAAACTGTCCCTTCCTAAAAGTCTTCAGTGTGGCCCACATGAGCCTTGGGGCTCAGTCCAAGCCCATGAGCCCCATGAGCTGACTCCTGCTTGCTCCTGCCCAACGCTGGATCCCATCCACACCTGCATGAACACTTCTGATTGTGAGCCCTCCTTGCAGTCCTCTGCCACCACGGAACTCCCCAAGGCCTGCGCTATGCTGTATTTCCTGCCTCCTGCAAAACTGAGCAGAACCGCTGGCCCCCGTCGTGGGAAATATTTTTTGAGAAACAAATAGTTTCACTTAAAAGTTGCTTTGGAGGAGGACACCCTTCCTGCTCATGTTTTATTCTGTTTACTAAGAACAGAGACATGGGACTCGCTGCTTGGGAGATGCCGGATGGCCCTGGGGTCCCGCTGGTGCCTTCCACAAGCCCCCTGCAGGGGAGCTGGCTGGGAGGCACCAGATCCGACAGAATAGGAAGCCCTGGTCCGCCTCCCAGCTGCTGAAGCCCCCAGAAGACACTTCTGCCTTATGTTATATCTCTCGTCGGTTGGGTAAAGACTGTGCACACTGGGGACAAGAGCGGGGAGCTGCCTTTGGGCAATGCAATGGCACAGGGCTTCCTGGGAGACGACAGCATTTTGAATCCAAAATATATCAGTGGTTTTCAGGCTGCACAGTAATTGCTCTGTATAATGAGCCAACAAATTCCAAATGACCACCCAGATGGGCGTGGAGAAGAAAGGCCTGGGTGCCCGCAGGACCCTACTCCTGGCCCCTGGGCAGGACCCCACAGATCTGAGGTCAGGGCCGCTGCTCTGAAGGACAGAGGAAGCTGACCACTGTCCCGCTGGTGGCCGCGGCTGGCAAGGGCGTGTAATGGGCTTCAGAGGACAGCCCGGCCGTGGGCTCCATGAACAGAAGGGCGAGGGGCTTCCTGCAGGAAGGAGCCTTTGCCCCTGGCTGCATGTGTGTGCAGTGAAAGGCTCTGTGCATTTGGAATTGCTTTACGTAGGTGTTCCACACAGGAACCAAGGGGGACAAACCTTGACTTGCTCGACTGGGGTGAGGGGTGCCCAGGGTGTCCTTATTCTAGTCTCTCTTCTGGAGGGCATGTTAAATTTTTCATAAGAAAGTGACAGAAATGAGAAGATTTTGATTTTTCTATGTCTTACTGCTACAGAAGCCCGTGGTGTGCTGGGGCTCCTCTTGGCAGACCCCGCCACGATCCACAAGGACTCGTGGGCCCGAGCCTGCCCGCAGATACTGTGCTCCCTCCAAGGTCATGGCAAAGAGGGACAGAAGGTATTTTCAGTTTAAACAAGAGCAGTCAGCATCTTGAACGAATCTAGAGGCTGGGGAAGAACAACGTGTTTCTCTTGGTCCCAGGAACACCCCATGTGGTTTCTGGCCTCGCCTGCCCCCTTGCCTGTGCCGCACCTGCTCCCTGCCTCCCCCCGCAACTGCACGCCCAGCCTGTCCCCTGCCTGCGGTGGGTTGCCAGCTCCCTTTCTAATCGCCTCCGCGCTGCTCCCTGCTATTCCTCCAGCTGCCTGGCAGATCAACAGTGGAGCCCCAGGCGGCATCACCACTGGGTTGGATGGGGTCCCTGCAGGTACGTCCTCCAGGCAACCCCAGGAACGCCAGGTGCAGGCAGGGCAGAAGCTGGCCTCCCCTCCCCTCCTTGCCTGCTGTCTCACCACGAGGACTTTGTCTCTGCTGCTCTCTTCCCCTGTGGCCTCACCCCCATGCACCCTTCGCCAGCCAGACAATGCTCCCTCTTCTGAGAAGCCCTTAGTGATTTCCCCGCATCTGTTACACCCCTTGCCACAGGGCTGGCGAGGGTGGCTGGTCTGTCATCAGCACCCCATGAGTTCTGGGAAAGAAACCTTGCCTCTTCCACCCAGAGTGGAGCCTAGGGCTCTTTGTACAGGGTGGCGACTGGCCTGGGGTGCACATGGGCCCCTCAGCTGTCTCAGGGGAGGCTTGGATCAGACACACCTGGGTCGGGTGCTAAGACACCCCAGCCCTCCCCGTAGCTGCCAGGACTTTGCCCAAGGCTGCCCAGTAAGGAGCCTTCAGCTGATGGGAGGGGCTGGGGGCTGCCTTCCCCTGGATGGACGGACAGACAGCACAGTGCTTAGCTCAGGCTGACTGCTCTGACTCTGGCCTGGGTCTTTGATTAGGAAAAAATGAGACAGAAATTAAGACTTGCTTAAATGCAGCTTGGTGAGGACAGTCAGGGTCCCGGTGGCGCCCGCTCCCTCAGTACCGTGTTCTCCAGGCTGGGCCTGTGCTGCTGGTGCCTACATGGTGCCGGGCGCTGTCCTCTTTCTTTGTATCACGGCTCCCAGCCATCCCCTCCCGCTCCAATGGAAGAACCGCACCCGGAGCGTCCCCTGCTCGGACAGGGCTCCCTACCTGACACGGCCGTGGAGGGGCTGCTGGGCTCCCCATAGCCTGCCTGGTTCACAGCTACCACCCGGAACTCGTAGGTCACTCCCTGCCTGAGCTTGTCCAGGCTGACAGTGTAGGACGTGGCGCCTCGGGGGATGTCCTTCGCGAACACGTCCCAGAGGCCTTCATCTGCAGAGATGACACAAGGGGAGAGGTGAGGGGTGCTCTTCTCCTGCTTCTGATGCCCTGCCGTGGGCTCCCTGCCGCCCTCACCAACGGAGCCCCCGTGAGAGCCAGAGGCGGGGTGTGCGGCCGGGGGCCACGGGCAGGGAGGCGGCCAGCCCTCTCCTCGTGCACAGGCTCTGCTGCAGCTGCAGGCTGGGCGGTGGCGTGTTGTTGAACGTCTTCCTAGCCGTCGGATCCCATCGGATCCCATCAGACTCCAGGCCTCCCTCTGGTTTCTGACTTATGTCATCTTCCGTTGAGGATTTCTGGCTCCCTTCTGGCTGGTCGTGGTCTCTCCCAGCCCCAGGATCCCGCCTCCCTGGCTCGCCTGTCCATCAGTCGCCTGCTATCCCGCACACCCCAGCCAGGGTTTGGGGTTCTTTGTAGCACCTGCCACCCCCATCCCACCAGAGGCCCACAGAGAAAACTACACAACAGTGTCTTTACCAGCCAGCTGTGAGCGCAGTGAGGCCATGGGCAGACATGTCACCGGCTCATTGGGAGGAAAGGCGCTCAGGACAACCAGCACAGAGATGCGGGGGGTCAGGGGCTGCCCTTGTTCACCCTCGGGACTCTGCCCTGCCTGCGCACACCAAACCCCCTGAGAGGTGCCCTCCACTTTGCTCATCCATTGGACTGGCTGCAGCATCTGACCTGCCCGGACCCCAGCTCGCTTTTATCATTTCTGCCCCGATGCTACCAAATATGCGTGCAAATGAGACAAACACATACTGAATTCTGAACACTTGCACACCCGTGTTCATGGCATTATTAACAATAGTCAAAAGGTGGCAGCAACCAAGCATCTGTCAACAGATGAGCAGATAAGCAACGTGGTCCGTCTGCACCATGGAATAGCATTCAGCCTTAAAAAGGAAGGGAATGCTGGCACCGGCCCCAACACGGATCAACCTGGAGGACGTGATGCTCCGTAAAAGAAGCCGGACGCAGAAGGACAAACGCTGTGAGACCCCCATGTATAGGAGGCCCCCTAACGTGTCAAAATCACAGACACAGAGAGTGGACGGCGGGGCCAGGGGCTGGGGGAGGGGAGGGATTATGGGTTCATGGGGACAGAGTCTCAGTTGGGGAAGATGCAGAAGTTCCGGAGACGGACGGTGGTGATGTCTGCACATTAGAGTGCATGTTCTCAACGCCACTGAACCCCGCACTTACAAGGGGTCACAACGGTGAATTTTATCTTATGTATTTTTTGCCACAATAAACATACATATTGAATTTATCTAAACCCCGACACGTGGGAAAACATTCATAAAGTTGACATTAAAGCCAGAAAGTCGAGATGCAGGAAGACAGGAAGAAGCCTCTAGATTGGAGGCATCTCCCAGCAGGGCCAAGGGAACGTGATCAGCGGCGTCGGTCATCAAAACCTCATAGCACAGCACTGTGGCTGAAAGAGGACTAGAGTCTAGAGAGCGTGCGTGCCAAGCCTGGCCCTAACATGCCTCAGCTGTGTGACCTTAGGTGGAGTGCCCAACCTCTCTGGGCCTCAACTGCAGAATAGTGACAACAAAGGCATCTACATCGTAGATCAGTTTGGAGGGTTAAACAAGGTTCTATCTGTAAAGTGCTTCTAACAGTGCAATACATAGGGGAAACCGTGCACGGCCTGCGTATCTATAAACCCAATCTCGAAGGAGGTTCTTTGGTAAAAAGTGGGCTCCGAGCCCAAAATGTTCATTTGAAGTGCTGATCCTTTATGAATTATAATTTCTTTTACAGGCACAGGTATGTGATCTTTTTAAAAAGAGCAGAAGATCTGGAGAGGAGAGGTGCGCTTAAATATGCGTGCTCACGCATGGACAGCTTCCCGGGGAGCTGAGGGTTATCTGGCACCGACCTTACCACGCACCTCGGAACACCAGATATGCTCAAGTGGATTAGCCCAACGGCACACAGAAAGAAAATTGCTAGTGTACAAGTCCATATTTGCATAGGATTTAGAGTTTGCACCAATTAAGTCCTTACAGCCACAGGTTAATGAAGGAACAGATGTGAATGAGATTTTAAAGGTACAAATCTCTGTAGAGGCAGAAAGAAAGCGCAATGTTTATTTATTTCTAAACATTCATAGTTACACTCATTTCTCACCAAGGTACCCATTACCACTAATAATGTCAAAATGGCAAGCCATAGCTTCAAGTCTCCCCGCTCTGGCCCTAACGGACTGAGGTTTGCGCATGGAATGATGGCTGTCTAAGATGTTCGTTCGGGGGCACCTGGGTGGCTCAGTGGGTTAAAGCCTCTGCCTTCGGCTCAGGTCATGATCCCAGGGTCCTGGGATCGAGCCCCACATCGGGCTCTCTGCTCTGCAGGGAGCCTGCTTCCACCTCTCTCTCTATCTGTCTGCCTCTCTGCCTACTTGTGATCTCTGTCTGTCAAATAAATAAAATCTTTAAAAAAAAAAAGATGTTCGTTTGGATGTTCTGCACAAGAATCATTGGGGAGTAATGGGGGCAGAGAGAACATTTTCTCTCCACAAGCCACTCCCTGTGCCTCAGGAGCCCCCAGGGCCCTGTCCTCCCCTCTGCTGCCTCCCATCCATGCATGTGATCGTTCCATAGATACTGAAGTTCTCCCTCTTTGCCTTGTTCCACCCATCGGGGAATCAGGTGAGATTTCTGTTCAGATGAGCAATTTGTAAGTCCAAGGGCAGGGGGTGGAGGCAGCTAAACAAGGTCATTCCTCCCTTTCAGACTCTTCTTGACCTCACTCCCACCCTCTAGCAAGAGATGCTTGCTTCCACCAGTGGGCTTTCTGAGCACTCCGTGGCATTTACCTGTCCGCATCATTGGGTCCTCGAGGTTTTCAAGAGTTCAATAAATACCTATTGATGTGATTACCTTCCCATCCTTCCATCTCCCCATCCATCCATCTCCCCATCCATCCATCTCCCCAACCATCCATCTCCCCAACCATCCATCTCCCCATCCATCCATCTCCCCATGCATCCATCTCCCCATCCATCCATCTCCCCATCCATCCATCTCCCCATCCATCCATCTCCCCATCCAACCAACCATCCAACCACTTTACCCTTCCTTCCTTCCATCCATCCACCACCCATCTGTCCATCCATCTCCCCATCCATCTCCCCATCCATCCATCTCCCCAACCATCCATCTCCCCATGCATCCATCTCCCCAACCATCCATCTTCCCATGCATCCATCTCCCCATCCATCCCTCTCCCCAACCATCCATCTCCCCATCCATACATCTCCCCATCCATCCATCTCCCCATCCAACCAACCATCCAACCACTTTACCCTTCCTTCCTTCCATCCATCCACCACCCATCTGTCCATCCATCTCCCCATCAACCAACCATCCAACCAACCATCCACCCAACCATCCACCCACTTTACCCTTCCTTCCTTCCATCCATCCGCCACCCATCTGTCCATCCATCTCCCCATCCAACCATCCATCCACCTACCCATTTATTCTTTCTTTCCTTCCTTCCTTCCTTTCTCCCACCATCCGTCTATCCACCCAACCATCCATCCACCTACGTATCTCCATAGCCCTTTGCAGGACCTAGCACAAGCAGGCTTCTAGTGAATACCCACCACATTTTATTTGCACTTCCTATGAGTAAGCCACTATTCTAAGGGCTTTAAATGTGGACTGAATTGTGCAGTGTTTTTCCTCTAAAAAGACTGACAGGGGTGCGTGGGCGGCTTAGTCAGTTGAGCATCCAACTACTGATTTCAGCTCAGGTCATGATCTCAGGGTTGTGGGATCGAGCCCTGTCAGTCTCTGCACTCAGTGTGGAGTCTGCTTGAGATTCTCTCTCTCCCTCTGCCCCCATACTGCCTCTCCCTCTCTCTCTCAAATAAATAGAATCTTAGAAAAAAAATAAAATAAAAGAGCAGACTATTTTATGCTACTCAAGAAACTAAAGGAAAAAAACATAGGCTCTTTTAAACGAATGTTGCTTAAACCATTGCAATTAAGGGACTAAGCATGAGAGGTATTCTCAGACTGTTCTGAGTGGGTCTGAACTCTTCTGGAGTGGGTTCCCTGAGTGTCTTTTGCATTAATGTTTCTGTAATGCTTTCCTGCTACCGAAGAAAAAAATTATTTCCCCTTCCTCTGCCGTCACCTAAAGGCCACATTTTATTTTAAGTGTTCTGTCATAGCTCCAGGAATTGCGTGCATTTTTCAAAAAAAAAATTTTTTTTTAAAATATTGATAGAGAATCTCAATGCAAAACGATTTATTTAGTGATCCGTTAACACTGAAAAATGTTGGGGGAGGGAGAGTCATAGCAAGAGAATTTCCTCCTGAGCTAACAGAAGAAAATGTTCTTGTTTTTATTTTGCTTAATTTTTCCTTGCCAAAATTAGTGTATTCGGCATTTTGGCCATCGCTTGTAATTCACCGGGCGATCTGTCTACACTAACATTTCCATCGTGGTCCTGAGTGGGTAAGGAAGGCCGGCCAGCTGTTGACGTGTCCACTCTGTCTCCGCCGCGGATTGCTTTTTCATTTGTATTATGCCGTTAAATATCTCAATAAATCAATGATGGAGAAAAGTATCTCTACAAATTAGGGGGAAAATAACATTACAGAACTATTAGCTATAATGAGGTTTGTGCAACTGATTTTCCATGCACTGGGATAATCCCCAGTGCCGGATTCCCATCTCAACCAACACGTGGGAGGCGTGCACGCCTTTGCACAGACTACAGGCTGCTCTGGGGATCCGACTCAGCAAGCCTCTGGACCCCAGGTGAGGCTGCCCCGTGCCAGGACGCTCAGGGCACCCCAGCCTGGCTTTCCCTCCGCATTTGGTCAGCTCCTCCATCACACTCCTGGGAAACTCAGGATGGGCCAGAAGAGAAGAGCAGAAGTGTCTTCCAAAGCCACTTCCCTGTCTGCCGGGTGCCTGGTGCAGAGTCCCCAGCTGGCAAAGGGCTCTGAACATCCTGGCTGACCTTCAGGAGGATACCTCCTGATGTCTGTGGGAGGGGGGGTCCAGGGCAGGGAGTGAGCCCAAATCACGCTTGTGTGTGGGGCCAGTCCTCCCTCTCCATTCCTGGACGCCTGAGGGAGCACCTGCCCGGACTCTCGCTACCACCCCTGCCCCCCTGCAAGGTAAGTGGGTAGGACACTGCTGCAAAATGAACCTTGCAAGTGTTCCTACGGGGATCCCATCGATCACGCACCCCAAGTCCCACCGGACTCAGGGGAGGCACACACACAGTCTGGCTCTTCAGCGGTTGGGTGTTTCTTTGAGGAATGTGAACTCTTTGCTTTGTCCTTGCTGCTTCCACGGCCTTCTCTGTGCCCTAAACAGGCGGAGATGCTGATAGTAAAGGTCCTTAAAGAAAGAACATTTTGGGGGCACCTGGGTTGCTCAGATGGTTAAGCATCTGCCTTCGGCTCAAATCATGATTCCAGGGTCCTGGGATCGAGTCCGGTGTCAGGCTCCCTGCTCGGCAGAGTCTGCTTCTCCCTCTGCCTCTGCCCCTCCCTCTGCTTGTGCTCTCCTTCTCTCTCTCTCAAAGAAAGAAATAAAATCTTAAAACAAAAAAAAAAAAAGAAAGAAAGAGTCCTTTTCCCACCTAATAGCTTTGGCCACCTCGGAGCTGACCTGCCTACAGCCAACAGAATGTGTCCCTTCTCATCCTGTGGCCCCCACCTCCCCTCCGCACATCTGCTCCCAGATAATGTCCTAATAAACCTGGAAACATGAACACCTCTCTTCTCAATTGAGACGGAGCCCAGCTCAGGCACATCGGCGGGCTGCTCAATTTACCCCTCCAATGCCCGGAACTGAGCTGTGTGCTGCTGGCACTCAGACAGACGCCAGGCCCCCACAAAAGTTTGATTTCATGGACAATTAAACAGGGTCTCCATGCTGAATGAAACTGTCACTCACGGGCCCCAGATTTCTGGTTCCACTAACTCACGCAACCAGCAACGTGACTGTCAGCCCGCAGCCCCGAGCAAAGGGAGGCCTGTGAGCTATTTATTTCTTAAACACTGCCTTTTCTCTCTGTGTCAGTGGTCAGTCTCCATTCGAAATCTAACTGAAGCAGTGGGGTTCAAACACGAGGCTAAATACCTTTGAGAAAAAAAAGAAGAAAAAATCACTTTTTATCTGATCTGGTTTAAGGCAGGAGATAAAATGAGATGAAGGTCTAGAAGCAAAGGGTACCTATGCCCGGAAGGAGGTGGGCACCAGGCAGGTGTAAGGACAGGGGGAAGCGCCAGGCTGGGGAGGTTGGATCAGTGGCAGCCGCCCGCCTGCCACCCGCCTGCCACCCGCTTGCTGCATTTGCTGACTTGGGGATTTCCATCGGTTTTAAACCTTTGGAATAAGGCTGATTTTCTTCTTTGTTCAACCGAAAAGTCCCAGCGCCAAAGATGGAACAGGAACAAAATGAGCAGGAAGATGCAGATAGATGTGTGGGGGGTGGTGGGGATGTGATCAGGGCCTGGGACCAGGGGGCTGTCCTCTGGCGGGCCAGCTCTCCGCTCCGGGCTAACCACACTGTTTGTGAAAAACGCTGCCTGCGCCGGGTCCGTCCTAAACATGAATTTCACGGCTGCTTCGGAGAGGAAAATATATTTATAGTTCCTTTAGTGCCATTCCAGTCTATTGTGTAAATATGTAAATTTGGTTTCGTGAGCTACACAATAAAATGCCTTGGGATAATTTGTGTAAATAAATCATCTGCATAAGCCCACTGCACAGCTTCCATGGCCTTCCAGGGAACTTTGTGACACTGACTCAGAGGAAACATAGCACAACCTGAGACGTGCCTCTTTCGCAAGGCTGTCCTTGGCTCCGCGTGCTCACTGACCGTCCTTCCTGGGAAGGAGAGAGTCCACGTTCTGGTCCAAGACACTAATCTCCTAGCTGCTGTCAGGTGGGCAGTGGGGCGACCCCACAGAATTTGCAGGGGTTACCATGACAGTGCAGGAAAGGAAAAGGCTGTGTTGCCACCTGTCCCCATCTGCCCCCACCTGCGCCAGCCCGTTGGGCGCCTCGTGGCACCAGCCACTAAGCTGACGAGCTGCCTGCCTCCCTGGTGCAAGGTGGAGACTTGCCTGGGCGGGGAGATGGCAGACCCGGCAGACAAGTGGCTCTGGCTCCCCAGACACGTGGTGGCAGGGACCCGCGGGGGCCAGGTGGACTCCATCAAAAATAAAGCCTCCTCATGACAACCTGGGCCCATCTCCCAGATCCCCACTCCCCAAGGAAACCACTCCCCTGCCTGGAGAAAGTCTTGCCAGAGAGCTTCGGTGGAGAAAATAAGATGGAGCGTTTAATGTTTTGTGTAATGAGGCCTGTAATAGATGACAGCTGAGATCCAAAGCCCTAAGGCACCAGCAAGGTGTTTAAATATTGACAATCCATAAAAGCATTTAATTTGCCTCTGAGTTGCTGCTGGCCTCTGTCACGGGAGGGAGGAGCCACCCCTCCGTGGGGAGACGGTGAGCCCCGCGGCCACTCCGGTTCGGTCCACGGTACGAAAGGGGAAATTGGGGGCAGAAGAGAGCAGAAGCGAAATCTTCAGCGCTCATGGAACAAGACAGCATCTCATAGGTCAGCCTCCTTTTGCATCTTGGTCCCCGGGGGCCGGTTTCCTCATCGAGGCACCAACTGACAGAGCTCAGGGTCCTGCCGATCTCTGGAGGTGTCCACCCGGCCAAGGCCCTCGGGGAGCGAGGCTCAGTGCGAGACCTAGCTCCGCATCCTGGTTGGTTCTTCACACCACCGTCCAGACTGCCCAAAGCTGTGCTTCTTCCAACAGGCCACCTGCTTCCTTCTTTAGGGTGGATGGAAGTTATGCTAACCCCATGAGAAGCCTGAGAATCAAAACTTCCCCTTTGCTCAGAAAATGCCAGAATATGCTCTCCTCTGCTAGGATTCTGAGCCCATGAAGCCGTGTCTGGCTGCTGACGTGGTCCATTCCCATGCTGACCTCTGACCCAGAGACGCCCTTTCCAAAGATGTGCTGTTGCCCTTGACTCCTTAGGACACCATCGTGGGATACACGTGTGTATATATATATATATATTTTTTTTTTAAATCTTAAGCTGAGCTTTTTTTGAGGTAATTATAAACAGAACTGCACGCAGTTACGGGAAATCACGCAGAGAGAAACCATGTGTCCTCTCTCTGGTGTCCGTCAACGGGATCGTCTTGCTGACACAGCCCAGATATGGAGCATTCCCGTCACCCCAGGGACCCCACTGTGGTCCTCTCACAGCTACTGTATCGACGCAGGGTCGGGGGGTGATGGTCCTAACATTCTAGTCAGGTCCTAACATTCTAGCAAGCCCTCGGCAGAAGGAGGGCAGCTGGCAGGGGTCCGCTGTGCATGTGTGTCCTCTAGTACGAGGCCTCTCACCTTTTCTCGGGCCAGAGATCCCATTGGCAGCCTGCTGACTCTGAAGGGACACCTTCTCCGAATGGCTTTAGTTGCATAAAACATGAAGGGAAGCCAGTTATGCTGTTAATACTTGTAAATACCTAAAGGTGACCGAAGGTTCCCAGCAGCACCGTCTCCCCAGACTGCGGACCATGTGGGTCACGGGGGGTTTTCGTTGGGTGACGTGTTGGGCTACGTGATTCTCTGGAAGGCAGGTGCAAAGGCCTGGATTTTGGGGGGCACCGTGATACCAGGGCCACGCTGGGTGATGAGGCCCGGGCAGTGTTCAGACGACGAGGGAAGCCATGCTGCGAGGTGCCCTCGAGGCCGGGATGGGATGGGAAGCGGCGTGACTTCTGTTGCTGCCAATTCCGCAGGTTCTTCAGCTACGTCTGTGGTTTCTTACCTACTGTGGGGGGGTTGAATGGTGTCCTCCCAAAATTCACGTGCTCAAGGTCTGATCCCCAATGTCCCAGCATGTGACCTTATTCAGAAATAGGGTCTTTGCAGATATAATTAGTCAAGATGAGGTCTTGAGGGGGTGCCTAACCCAGTATGACCACTGTCCTCATAAAAAGGAGACAGCCGGGCACGGGGATAGAAGGGCGCACAGGGAGAAGGCAGGGATGGGGTGAGGCCTCCACGAGGCAAAGAATGACCTAGACTGAGAGCAAACCACCTGAAGCCGGAAGACAGGATGAAAGAGACACTCCCTCATGGCCTCAGAGGATCCCCTTCCCCTGTCACGCCCTGCCCTTGCCCACCCAGCCTCCAGACGGAGGCAGGACCTGCACATGGGGGAAGCAGCCCAGTGTGGGCCCCGAGGCTCCGGCAGCCGGAGTAAGTGAACGTGCCTGTGCTCACGAGGCAAGGACAGGCTGGGTTTCAGTTAGGGGTCAGTGATGTCCACGGATCTCAGGAATTCTCAGGAGCCCCTTGCTGGGCCTGAAAACTCACAAAGCTACCTTTGCAATGAATGCTCTCCCCAGATTCGGGGAGAAAAGCATTGAGTTGCTTCCTTGGGGTAGGTGCAGCCCCCATGGCCCTCGGCTGGGCCCAGACCTCACTGGGCCCGTGTTTGAAGGTCTTGAAGTATCAGAAAGTGCTTGGGAATCCTATGTCCTCAGCGGGGCACCTGCTGTCTGCTCTCAGGGCTGCCTACTTTCAGAGCGATAGGCTGGTAGGGGGCTCAGTGGACGCAGAAGGCCCGTCACCGATTCGAGACCGCTGCTTCCAGAACAGACCAAGTGCCTTGTTCAACACAAGCTCCCAGGACCCCTTGGGTGGACGCGCTGAACATGCAAGTGCTTGAGTCAAAGAATTTTTCATATTGCCCTTAAAGGATGCTGTTTTGGTCTCAGGTACCAGATTTTCTACTTAGGACTTTCTGGGAGGGGCTTGCGACTAGTCATCTCCCAGAAGCAGTTTGGCGGGCAGTCTGACACAGGGACAAATGTGACCCCGCAGACCTTCACTCTCAGTCCAACGGCTTCTTGAACCATCTGACTACAGCGATGCCCAGCGCCTGGGTGGGCTTGAGCGGTGAGCTTTCTGCTGGCAGCCCAGGCGCACCATGGGTTTTCAAGTTCAGATACGATTAAATGTGCCGCCCTCTGAAGATCATGGTGGACGTGCTCTGTGTTCTCTGTGTTTGGTGACACCCCCTAGCTCCAAGGACTAATGACTGGCTCAGCGCAGCAGAGACGGATTTTCTGATAATGTCCGTGCGTCGTTATTACCGCTGACTGGGAGGGAGGGAGCGAAAACCCTTAGGGCGGACAGGGAAGGGAATAGACCTTAGACCTCATTTTCAGGAGCCTAAAGATGGGGCACGCGACGGGTGGGCTTCACTGTGATCAGAAAGGAGTGGGGCTTAATTGGGTACAAAGATGCAGAGCCCGAGATGAGCCCCTGGAAACACTCTTGGATCCCACCACGAGTAGAAGGTGTGTACAAGTGTCCCTAAGTTTGTACGTACATGTTTCTGAGGATGACAATGACCACGCCTCTAGGGACAGACGCTGTGGCAAAACACGGAGACTGTCATGCCCGCGAGGTGGCGGAGAAGAGGGAAAGATGTGACTAGCGTTTCATTGAATTCCCCTCATGTCCGTGTTGTTAGGGAAAGGCTGCGAGGAAGCCGAAGGCTCGGACTCTCAGGCTCCCAGCTTGACAGGTGTCCCGGCCCCACCCCTTACCTGAGGGCCTGGCCTCGATGACATAGCCAGTGGTGGGCGTCCTGCCTGCGTTCCCCTCGGTCCACTGCAGGGTCAGTTCAGAGGCTGACTTGGTGACCAAGACATCTCTGGGGGACCCTGGGGAACCTGTGGGGTAAAAGAGACAGGGGAGGGTGGAGATTGGCACTCGGGGGGGCTCCTCATCCCCCACATGGGGCCTGCCCTGTCCAGGCTCTGTCTACTTCTCCAGGCAGATGACTTAGCCTTGCCTGGTCACACTCTGCTCAGCCCAGATGTGGGAAGGCTACAGTGGCCTCACATAAGGCCAGTGGTGGGCCAGATGTGAACAGAGACAAGCCATGCAACAGGCCCAGGACTGCGCCTGGCACGCGGTGGGCCTGCCGTGAACCTAGATCCTGTCGCCCTCGCCTTGCTAAGAATGCAAGCAAAGGCCAAAATCGTTTCAGTGGGAAGCTCTGGGGCTTCCACGATGTGAACACTTCACACCTCTTTTGTATATCTTATTTCCAAAATTCACTAATTTGGGGGGTGCCTGGTGGCACAGCTGGCTGGGCTTTTGCTTTTGGCTCAGGTCATGATCTCAGGGTTGTGAGGTTGAGGCCTGAGTCGGGCTCCATGCTCAGTGGGGAGTCTGCTTGGGTTTCTCCCTCTCCCTCTGCCTCCAACAAAAGTAAATAAATAAACCTTTAAAAAATTCACTTGTTCCTTCCAAGGCTTTCCAGAAAACAGCCCCGAACATTATGTGTTTAAGACCTAGGAATTTGCTCATCTCTGTTTAACAAGTCCATCTGGAGAGGTTGGTGCTGGCACGAGCTTTGGAAGATAACCCCATTGCCGAAAGACCTCTGTGTTTCTACCGCTCTGGGTGGTGGGTCACCACCGCCCGGGCTGCTGAGAGGACAGGCCCATCTGGCACGGCAGTGGACACGGGGCCCTGGGTGGAGCTCCACTTACCCTCTGCTGGCCCGGCCGTGACGTTGGCTTGCAGCTCGGGCCCGTAGGCGATGGTCCGTGCCTGCACGCGGAAGAAGTAGGTGACTCCCTTGGTGAGATCGCGCACCTTCAGCCAGCGGCGCCAGTTCCCCTTCACGTCCACTGTCACCACCTTGCTCACTCCTGCAACCACCGAGAGAGAGCAAAGGCCAGGAGGGGTCTGGGGTCAGAAGCGCCAGGAGTACCACCCATGTTGCCATTACAACAGTGACGGTGGCCCCAACTTGCAAAGGAAGGATTTCTTACAATTAGGAGGAGTTAAGTGGTGGTAATGGCCAATTTTCAGCACAGATAAGTGTAATTAGTGTTCAAGTCTGATAAGTGGTGCTAGCAAAGGGAAGAGCCAGCCTCATGGGGTGACGCAGGGAGGGGGCCCACGAGTCCCACCTCGTGCCGGGGAGGCTGCCCCCCCATCCTCCCGTGCCGGGGTCAGGTTCCCCTCCCCACGGACTCTGAGCCACACAGCCTTGTGTCGCTTGTGTTGGTGACTCGGAGCTTCCCAACTCCGGAGAAGAGAGTACAAAAGAAGATGGGCTTCCCCTAAAAGCAGTCTCCAGCCGGACTGGGTTGGCCAACCTGTGGCCTAAAGGCCCCCCAGCCACAAGTGAGAACTTGGTCCTTGGACTTGGAAGCAAGGATGAAGAAAGACCATCACACCAAATATCGAAGCCCTGATTCAAACTAGGAGGACAGATAGACAACAGGGCACGACATAAATGAAGTGAACATGTTGTTGGCTGTATTCTGTGTAATGAGAAAATCAAGATTTAACATTTGGGGAGGAAGACACATAGTGAAAATTATATGATTGCAGCGTTTTCCTGGACAGAAATGGGGCTCCCTGGTTAATTAAGTTTGAAGATGACGTGTTCAAAAACAGTCTCGTAAGCTCCAAGGTCAGGATTTCTGAGAACTTTCACCCCATGCGTGTCTATGGGGTGTCCCTCAGGGAGGAGGAAAGGGCGCCCTGTTCTGACATTAGCCAGCAGAGCTGGCCAGGAGAGCAAACAGACTGTCCAGGGTGGCTGTGGCTGGGCCTGCCCTCTGTGTGGATGGCTGGTGCTGTCCCCACCCTTCATCCTTGTGTAGCCTTGAACTCAGAAGAGCCCCACAAAGTGTGTTCTTTACTACAAAACGGGTTCACCCTTCAAAGTCGTCAAAGCCAATGTCTCTTGTCCTACAGTTGTCCCAGTACCTTCTGGCTGGTTCACTGTTTTCACACCATGCCTTGTACAGAACATTGATTCAGCTAAATGAGTCTCTTCCAGACTATTTCAGAAGGATTTTTACCGTGTTTGAGTGACCTCTGAATCTGAGGTTTCTGGGTCATTTCTGCCCTGAGAGGCTGCCCTCCTCACCTTACATGGCTCAAGAAAGGGGTTTCAGGACGATAGTTTGCACACACAATGACCATCATTGTAAATGGGTGGGATCTTCTTGGATATAAAGTTATTCTGCATAGCAGCCCCCCTTTTTAATTAACAAAAGCCTTCCTTTTCCCCAGAGCAGAAACAAAGCCATGTGCAGATTTTGTGAATTCCATCCCACTAGGAGGTAGAGCTGGTCCGACCTCCCCTGCATTTCAACGATGTCAGAATCTTATTTATTTAGTCAATTTTTAAACCGTGCCCTGCACTACAAAGCCCTGGGGTGCAATCACATAAAATACTACCGTTTAAAACATTAAAAAAAACCCCATAAAAGTAGCTCTGCCATAAAATCCGTTCCCCAAGAACATGGCTCAGGCTCTGCGTGGCTTGGTGCTCCCCACCGTGACCAGGGGACTGGCCCTGGGGAGGCGGGATGAGGCGGGCCTGTCTTCTCGATGGAGTGACCCCCGAGGCCCACTGGCAGGGGGAGGCTGCTGGGCTTTCTGCCGCCTTGGCCCGGGCTGGTGAGTTTGCCTGCGCAAATCCCAGGCACCACCCAGCGCCTGGACCAGGAGGCAGAAAAAGCAGTCTGTAGAACCACCACTACTCGACACCACCATTTCACAGCCTCCCCCATTCTTGATGGCACAGACGTGTATAAACTCACACGTCATGTCTTCTGCGATCTTCGCAAGAGGGCCGGCATTCCTGCAGAGTTCGTGGGACTCTAGCCCTCCAGGAAAGATGCCTGAGGTTTTCATTACATTGGCCACTCCATCTCTGGGGCATCGGGAAGAATCAGAAATTGTTCAGAGACCCACCTGCTACTTTGATGATTCCCTGTTGGAAATCTGGATCCAACGTGAGGGCAACAGGGGTTGGGTTTCTCCAGGAGACCCCCACTCTAGGGCCCCGCACACTGAGCAGTTTGGCCAGCTGCTGCCCTAGGGGAGGGGACCCAATGAAGACTTCCTGGAGCCACAAAAGGAGCCCCCCACTCCCGCCTGCCCCCGGGAGAAATGGAGCTGGGTATGGAAGTGGGACAGTGAGGGCTGGACGAGCCTGCCAGAGATGCAGGGCAATCTGACCTCAGCAAGGCACAGGACACCGAGCTGTGTGTTCGTCATCACTGCCTTCTGTTCAGCCCCTCTGGCCTCATCCCTGAGCATCTGGTCCTTTTCTACTACATAACAATACACACCATTCTGTGTGCAACTGAAGTTCCTCTTGCCCCTCGCCAGCCCCAGGTCAAAATGCCCCAAAGGACCCAAGGCTAGAGAGAGGTCACAGGCAAGGCTCTGCCCTTTCCTGGCCGGTGTTCTCTGCCAGGACTGGTGGCTGCGGTCTGGCCAAGCCAGGGATTCTGGCAGATGCCGTCCGACCAGGCGGGCTCACAGTGACACTGATGTTAGTGGGGAGCAGGGGCACCCCAGAAGGTCACAGGGTCAACCAGGGCAGCACAGGGGTGGTGAGCTCTGCTCTTTGGGAAGAGCCCGTTGGCTGGTGGCCAGGGAAGCTGGAGGACAGGGGGACGACAGGGGCGGCCTGTGGCTGGCCTCATCCCCGGCTGGAGCAGGGGTTAGTGCTGTTTCAGGATGGGGTCTGCAGTTGAAACGGAGGGTGCTCTGACTCGTGGAAAGCCTGGAGCTCAGTGGCAGCTTCGGTGTTTCCTGTCACCAGCCCCAGGCCTGGGCCAGCCACGCGACGGAGTAGGAATCATGGAGTCTGGGATGTGCCTGAGCCACCGATGTGGTCCAAGTTTGGGAGTCTGGACGGTTTGCTCTTGAGTGCCCTGGGGACCCGAGGAAGCTGTGAGCCCCGAGATTCTGGAGAAATGCGTGAGCTGCCAAGCTCTCCTCCTGCCCTGACTTCAGAGCGGATCACGCTCACTGCCGAGGCCAGGAAGATCCAGGTGGGCAGAACCAGCCCTCCTGACACAGAAGAGACGATGCCAGTGACCCACAGTCTTATTACGTGTGGGAAGAGATAAAATGGTGCTTCCAAGTGACTCCACGTGCTGTCACTCGAGGGAGAAGGGCAAGTGCCACGGGTGTCCGGGAAATGCTTGGATGACCACTTGGCACGCTCCTCTCTGCAGCCTTCACGCATGTTTACTTGCAGAAGTGCAGGCATTCCAGACGTTTCCCCATCATGGTGGCTCTCGAACCGGCCTGCCCCAGTTCAAACCCCTCGCATGTCCACAATACCCCCTGTAGCCCCGGGCGGCCATCCCAAGGGCTCGAAACCTGAGTTCTAGGGAGACGTGAGTAAAAGCGGCCACTGCACCCTGCAGCCGTGGGAGGAAGCGGACCAGTGCGTGCAGGTGCTTCACACAGGCCCGGTCTGTAGAGTGAACTACGCCATTGCACCTACGATCACGGGCATGCACGTGGGGCCGTGTTTACAGGGAGCATGGAGAAGCCACGGGTCAGCCGCGCACGAGGGACCGGAGTGTCTAGCTGCGTCATGTGAGTGATGCCGTGGTTGCTGGACCACAACCTGACCACACCAGAGAAACCACATGCAGGATCTTCTCCCTGGAAGGTGAGGCGAGGCTGTGGGTTCAGGCACATGGAGAGCCAGCGGGACTCTGGGACATCGGGACGGCGGAACTCGGGGGACAGAAAAGCAGGGCCTGCCGTGGCTCGCGACCAGGCGGGGACAATGGCCGTAGTCTTGCTTGGACAGCAAGTACTTTTTTACAAGACTCGGGGAGCCATCCTGGGCGCCAGGTCAAGGGGTGCCTGCCACGGAGTTTCTAGAAATTCTGCAAACCCATTACTGCCCTGATTTGGAAAAGCCACTTATCTGAGGGAGCACAGGCAGACTCAATGTCTTGGTGAGGAGGTCGTGAATCTTGGTGATCCTTTCTCCTTTGTGGCACTAGTGTACAATGTCTGCAGCTTGGTCTTACGCCGTGAGTGTGTGTGCATGTGTGTACACACCTGGGCATCTGTGTACACAGTACTGGGCAACAGGATGGACAGTGTCCGGACAGTGTCCAGCGGTTCTCTGCCCTTTGTCCAGGCACTACAAGCACACACAGATGTCTGGCTCCTTCTGATTTGTGCCACTGGGACCCTGACCCCCGCCACGCCCTGGCCGCCTGGTCCCCAGACAGGCACCCGGGTCTGAAAGGCACACAGCAGGTGTGACTGGACCCCCGCGGGGCCAGGGCTGTGCCCTCTGCCATTCCCGAGCCACATTCCTGCCCGGCCTCTACGATTATTCAGCAAAGTGCATCAACCGTGGGAGACTCTCGCTGCATGTTTTTGTGTCTCTGATTTGGGGTTGATGATGCAAACGTACCGCTGTTTACTGCAAGCATTTCTTCTTTCCTAGCACTTCATAAAATAACAACGAATCTTATAGTCAATAATGGCGTTTTAGATTCGATGACATAAAATCTCGTGCTTAAATTTTCTTCAAATCAACCCCCCGTTTTACTTGAATGTACTTATTTTATTTTATTTTATTTTTTTAAAAGATTTTATTTATTTATTTGACAGAGAGAAATCACAAGTAAGCAGAGAGGCAGGCAGAGAGAGAGGAGGAAGCAGGCTCCCCGCTGAGCAGAAAGCCCGATGCGGGGCTCGAACCCAGGACCTGGGATCATGACCTGAGCCGAAGGCAGCGGCTTAACCCACTGAGCCACCCAGGCGCCCCTTGAATGTACTTATTTTAAAAGGAAACTTTTTTATCATGGTTTTAAATGGAGTGCCAATATTATTTGATGTGTTGGTTGTATTTTTTCCTCCTAGACATTAAATAATCTGTAATGGTTACAGTCTGGTGGTATGTCTTACCGGGGCAGCCTGCCCTGGGCTGGTCTCCCTTTTCTGGCCCGGTGCTGGGCACACAGCAGACGAGGAACAAAGTCTGTGGGGCTCTCCGAGAGCATGTCAGCCGTTAGTGGGGAGGAGTGACGGGTATGCGAGAGATTAAGGCAGTGCCAGAGAGTAACACAGCAAGGACATGGCTGTGCCCCTGAACGACCGAGCCCATGGCTACTCCCTTCACTTCCCTCGCTAGGCGGTGGGCAGTCTCCACCGCAAACGCACACATCCCCCACCCCCACTCCTCACCCCAGACCCCCAGTTCCAAGCCCCTTGCCAGGTGCTGCAGTGTCGCTGGTCTTCCCAGGCCTGAGCCTCTGTGCTGGGCCACGACCCCTTCTCCCCAGAAGCTTCTGTATCTTCTCTTTCCATCTCAAATTTATCTTTATGCCTTTGTCATTGGGTCTCTCAGGCTCCTCTGTGTGCAAGTGTTTCCTCTGTTCTCCTTAGAGGGTCTGTACTTCTGCTGATTGATCCCTGGAAGTGTGAGGCTGATCAATAAATCTTTTCATTCCACGGTGTTGAGACTGTGGTTGTAGCCAGAGAGGGGCCTGGTGTGTGTGGGCCAGACCCTCTTGGGCCCTGCTGCTTCGGCCCTAGTGACACGGCCCTGGTGACCGGTCCCACTGCTCTCACGTGACCTCCTCCCCACTCCTCAGGCTTGGCCTCAGGACCCCGGGCCCCAGCCCAAGTGGCCCATGTGCAGTGGAGCTTCCCCAGGAAGGCCTTCACCTGGGGCTGGGAGCTCGGTGCACCTGGGTCCTCCCAACACTGGTCACCCTCACATCGCGGACCGTTTGCGGGTGTGTTGCTTCTCTCCTCACTAGAATATCGACTCATGGACTCAGGGAAGGAAGGATCTTGATAAACAGTTGGGTGAGGAACCCTGCTTCCCCAGTTCTGTGCGTTCCCGCATCTAGAACAGTACTTGGCATGCAGCAGGTGCTTAATAAAGACTCGAGGAAATGAACGCGTGAAGGGTATTAGCAGAGACACCTCTGAGGACGCTGGGGGCTCAGCGCTCCTCCTAGGATGTCCATGGAAGCTGATGGGCCTCTGTGCTCCCTGTGCTCCTAACAAGTGGTGCCCTGGGACACAACAGTAACAGGAGAACTTGGGTCAAGTGGTGAATGTCAAAGTTGTCTCATCGTAAGTCAGTCGGGAGAGGGCTGTGCTGGAACCCAGAGCGCGGGGCTTCTGGTCCCGGCCCCGCCCATGGCTCACAGGCCTCTTGAGGTCAAGGCTGCCCACTGTCAGACTAGGAAGTGGCGTGTGTGCCCCAGTGAGGCCAGCTGTCCCCACGCTCCCCTCAGGCCTCACCTTGGACTGGTGCTAAGGGCTCATAGACCACTCGGTAGCCCTGCAGGATGCCGTTGGCTGCTGCCGGTTCGCCCCATGAGACGTTAAGCGTGGTAGAGGTTATTTCTGAGAACGCCAAAAAGCTGGGGGTCCCGGGAGCTGGAGGAACAGAGCATAAAGGGACTTTCAGTCAGGCTGCTTTATTGGTCATTTACATCCACGTCTATGCCTCCGCATAGGATAAAAGGGTTATTAGATGTTATTTTCAACTCAGTAAGTCTCCACTCTCTGGAATGAAAAGATTTATTGACCATCTCTGAACTTCCCAGGATTAATCAGAAACCGGGACCCTCCTGAGAAGAGCAGAGAAAATGACAGGGTTTAAACGCAAAGGAGCTTGAGAGACACAGTGACAGAGGCGTAAAGAGGAATAAGACAGGCAGACGCAGAAGGAAAGGCGGATAGCTTCTGGCTTTGGTTCCAGCAACTGAGGCGGCTGGAGGCCCCGCCCACCTCCCCTCCCTCACCTGTGGGTGCAGGGGGGCCCTCTAGAGATCCACCTTGGGGCTGGGGAGGGGGGGCCCAGCCAGCCACTTTGGGCCGGAGAAGATGCCTGTGGGCCAGGAGGGCCAGGCATGGGGTCAGGTACAGAGCCTGCTCCCCACCCCCCTCCCTGGGTTCTGTGGGGTGTGTTGGGGTCCAGACTGATTCCCAGAATCAGCACATGTCCTCTTGGCTGCGCTCCCACCAGTCACCCTGTGACCTGCCAAGTCCTCGGTACCCCGGGGAGTAACAGGTGACCCAGCTTGGATTCCAGAAACGGCCCCTCCCGGCTGCTGGCTGAGGCCCTCAGGAAGCCGCCCTTGCCCGTTGGCCAGTCATCTGGGAAGGACACGTGATGCTCGGGAGTCCCCGTCTCCAGGAGATGAAGCACCTGGTAGGGTTCACTGGCTGAGCGCACGGACTGCCGGGAGCCCGGCGCAGGACTGGTCTCCCTGGCTCTCCTGGCCTTACATTTCCTGGGTCCCACACACGAAGCACCTCTCAGAGATCCCCAGGACCAGCTGCATTTCCTGGGAATTCCTGACCACTTCTTAAGTTCTCCAGGCTGCTTGGGAAGCTGAGAAGTGTGGGAGAATGACCTGGAAACACTGTGTATGGGGACGGGGTGGCAGGCAGGGTGACCCCCGGCCGCACAGAGTTCTTGGGCCCGGCTGGTAGCAGAAGTCTGGAAGGTGGCAGGAGCCATTTCCAGTGGTCTGTAGCCTGGAAACCCGGGGAGCACCTGATACCGTGGCCTGGGCTCTGTGCACAGGCGCTGGTCTCCCAGTGGTGTGGATGTGCCGGGGCTAAGACCCCAGTAAGAATCTCCCTGAGGGAACCTGATGGAGGCCTGGGTACAGACGCAGAGTCTGCCTGCCCTCCGCGATCCTAGAGGGTCCCAGGGAGAACACGCACCACTTGAAGCCCTCTCATGGGTACCGGAGGCTGCCACACAGCAGGCAGAGGCCAGGCCCTGGGGGAAGGAGATGAACTGAGCCCAGGCCTGCCTCTCCAGAAAGCACCCAACACACAGCTGCATGTTACAGGTCAGGCAGAGCAGAGAGCGGTGGGGACAGAGAGTGGGGCCCGCTGTTTCAGCTGGGTTTGGGGGCAACTATAGGTTTGGGGGAGGAGGGGTGCCCAGTGGAACCCCAGGGGAAGGAAACACATTGTGCTCCTACCGGCCTGATGGGTGCGCCCCTGCCGGGGGTCGCTCTGCGGCCCGTCTCCCGCCGCATTGAAGGCGGAGATGCTGACCAGGTACTGGGTGTGGCTGGTCAGGTTCTTCAGCTTCAGCACGGTCTCCGGCAGGAACAGAACCTTCATCTTTTCTGTTTCGTTCTGGCTGTCTGCCTCCCAGTAGTAAACCTGTTGGAAAGAGCCAAAGGTTGGAGGCAGGCCGTGGGGATGGGGTGGCAGCCCCGTTTTGGAGCTCATGGGGGAAGAGGCAGGCCCAGTAGGCAGGACTGTGGGCCTGAGCCCAAAGTCCCTGGGTGGGGCCACACTGTGGCTGGGAAGGCAGAGAGCAGGGGAGAGGGAGGTCTGAGCCAGGGTCAGGCAGGGGTTCCTCAGCTGCTACTACAGTTTGGGAAGCCAGTAATTTGTGTTTCTGAGTTGTCCTTCCAGATTTGGAGCTTTGCCTAACTGATCACGGAAGTGGCACTTTCCTCCAGTTCCCCGTGAATGCCTTCCCCCTTTCAGAGCTGGGTGCTTTTGTTTATGGCCTCTGCCCCATTCCTCAGTCTTCTGGACAGGAGGAGATGGACCGTATCTGTCTCTGCTCCAGCCTGTGCAGACAACCCGAGCCTCAGCCCTGTGCTCCAATGGCAGGCGGACACATGAGTCTTCAATCCGCGTGGCACGAAAAATAGCCAGGGGAGAAACCAGGTTGGGTTCAGCACTGTGGGGAAGGCCCCGTGCTTCTCCCAGATGTATTTCCCCTCCCCAGCTCATATGTGCTCCTGGGTGAATAGATGCCCGAGTACAGTGGCTGGATGAGGTGTCCAGGATCGCTTCCCTGGACAACTGGCCTAGGACCACCGCTCTGTGCCAGTGCCAGCCCGGCTGCCCAAAAACAACACCCATTCGTGGATCCACCTTGGCTCTGCGGGCTGAAACCCAGCCAGGCCTTTAGAGCCGCTGGCCCACAAGGCAGCCGGCTGCAGAGCTGGGGAGTGCCTCCCGCGTGGGCGCGCACCCTGACCGCGGGCACTGCCGACTCGGCCCGGCAGGGGCCAGCCTCTGCTCTCCCAACTGCGCACATCCGATCCTGCACTTGGTCAGGCCTTACTAACTTGAGATCGATACCCAAGTTCGATGTCTTTATCATTAAGGAAATTAGAAAACATATTTTGGACATACATAAATAGCATCTTGCCTCTAAGCTCACAGGACTTCGCATTACCTCATTCATCACTGTAACAGCCCTGCCGTGGAGGAAGGTATTTATTTTCATCAAACACCGACAAAAATCATTTTTAAATGGACATTTAATTGGCCCAATAGTCGTCAGGCAGGCTGGCCCACAGAAACCGATGACTGACCGAGCTGGGCCGGCAGAGGGGAGGCGCGGGGGGGAGGGGGTTGCCGGGGACAGCCTGGGGCTGCTTTCTTTGGGGTGCTCTAGCTGGTTCTTCTGAGTTCTCTGCACAGATGTGGCCTTGTAGACAGGCGTGGGGGGCTTCCTGCCCGCCGGATGAACCTGCTCTGAGTTATCACCCATCGGCCTGCTGCCTTTCTTTTGCCCCATGTCCGAAATGTTTAGCTAATGTGGAATCCTGAGTCGAGTGTAGTGGTTCTCAAAGTGGGCTTCCTAGGAACCCCCAGGGAACGTGTGAGAAATGCAACTTCTTGGACTCCCCCACCAGACCTCATGACATATCCAATAGAAACCCAAGGGCAGAGCAGGGCTGGAAAACCTGCTCTTCTTTAGGCTGCTCCATTTTACTCTTAGCAGAGATATTGGAGGCTCTCAGAGTGGGTGGGTTCCCACCTGGAAGGGTTCCCACCCTCCCTGGAAGGGTTCCTGGCTGGGCCTGGGAGGGAGGGGCTGCTGGGCACAAGCCAGCTGTGCAGGGCACCGGACCCCCACCCCCGAGCCCAAAAGGCAAGGTCAGGCTAAGCCTGTTCCAGCTGCTCAGGATTGCCTGTGGCCTTCTGGGCGGACGGTCAGCTGATTGTCTGCTGGAAAGACACAGAGTGTGGCCGGGGTTCCAGCAAAGCACTCGGGAGCTCTGGGGATTGAGGCCACTTATCCTGGCCTAAAAGTGACCTGGAAGGAAGAGTCAAACCACGCGAGAGAGCATTGCCTTGTAGCCCTGGATGTTCCCATTCTGGCTTTCTAGTGGCGGTGGGTCCCATGAGACCTCCAGCTGGCTGGCCGTGAGCGGGGTCACCTGGATGTTCTGCGGAGCCATGGCCGGGGCTGAGGAGAGAACAGCACAGGACAGAAGCTGAGGCATCTGCTGACATGTGCAGGGCCCCTAAGTCCAGAGGGGGCTGCCTGAGAGTCTGCCCAGGCCGTCCAGCTTTTATGCCAAGGAACCCTGCAAAATGTTCCCAGAATCCCGTTTAGAGATGCATAAAATACAGTCTGGACAATTACAGAGGAAACGGATTCTACTGAGACACAGTTGGCAGAGTGTTCATAAACAAGGGTCTGATCTGCTCGTCTGCGTGCCTCTGGAGTGGGACGCGGGGTGGTGATGCCAGGCTGGGCTAAGGGCTGCTGGGACATCAAGGTGTGACGTGTGCGGGAGGATCTGTGGTTTTAGCACCAACCGGGGCTCGACAGGGGCGTTTGGGGGCCTGTTGCTGAGTGAGCGGCGGGTCCTGCAGGCCTCGGGGCTGTGTCGCTACGTTAGCAGTGGAGAGAGGCACTGCGTTTTGGATGGAACATGGAGAGACTAAGGCATTCGTGTGCCCATCCCAGAAATCTTATGCTGTGGGGCCCTGTTCCCTGGGGCTGCAGACTCAAGGCTGCCCCCTAATGGGGTCAGGAGCACAGACTGCCCTGCTCCCAGTGCCCCTGCTCCAAGGGCCCTTAAGGCTCCAACACTGAGGATCTGGTCCTCCTGCCCTGAGGGCCACACTGTGCCTGGTGAGGTGGGAAGGACACTGAGGCCGTCGGCCCCTGGGAAGCTGGGAGAGTGCAGAGAGCACATGCGTACATGCAGAGCCTGTCTCCTTTGCATCCATGAGCTCTGCGCCGTTTCTGAATTCCTTGCGTGATGGGCCATTCTCTGCTCCCCGGGGAGCTACTCCCTTGTCCTGCCTGCCAGTGCGCTGCCCCAGCGGATCTGTGCTGGGCTGGACCCCGGGGCCCCAGGAACTGTCTGGGGGCCTCGACCTGTGGGCCCAGGAATATTTCCGGAGACGACACAACAGCTGCTGTCCGAGGGCGATGGCCCCGCACACACGCTCTCGGGAGAGAATGACCTTCGAGAGTCACCCCGTTCCCCCCACCCCCATGTAGAATAAAATAGTAATTAACACCCACTCAGCCTGACACTGACTATTTATTTTGTTCTAACTGTGCGGCTCCCGAATTATCGCTGCCCACCCTGCCGTTAATGGAAATGTTAATAACCCACACCAGGTTGTTGTGACAGATGCTCGACCTCATTATCAGAAATTCTTATTTACCGCTCCATTAAACAACAGAATCACACAAAAAAACAATTCAATCAAAACTAACTGGAGGAATTTTAACAGCCACATTAATAATCCAAAACATAAATAAAGTTAATGTCTTTTGCATGTTTGCCATCGGCAACTCTATCGCAAAATTACTGTTGTACAATTAAAACGTGAAAGGCAAAATTGAGCACGGCCATTACCCTGGCAGTGGGTTAGAACCTTCTGTGTGTGGCCCCCCTGCCCCCACCCCGGGGTCTCCTTCCCAAAGCCCGGGCTTTCGACTGTTCTCTGGACGTGGAGGTCCACAGAAACAGGGTTCGAGGCGGCTCCCAGAACTCAAGGGCCATGTGCATCTTGGCTGGGGTCGTCACATGCTGGCCCAAACCCACCCACCGTCTTGTGCAGGGCAGCCAAGCTGCATGCACTGCTGTACCCAAGCTGAGCTGCTCTGATGTGCCCACCAGCTCTCCCGCAGCCCAGAGCTTTTGTGCCATAAAAATGCTGCGGGGAACAAGGACTTTTTTGATGACGACATGAGCAGGGAAGAGAGAAATGCGTGTAAACACACAGCGGAGCATGTCAGTTTTGAGGCATTATTTCCTTGGCTCCTGAAAGCATTTGAGTCTCTGTGCCGGCAGGACGACCCGACCTAGGGAGGCTCTGCTATTTACAATCCCAGATACAGTGCTTGTTGGTCGTTGCGGGTGTGCAGGGGGGTGGGGAGGTGCGGATGGAACTCCCGGTGAGCCCTTGCCTTCGTTCTCCCCAATTCACGCCCGTGCTGTACGGTAAACACAGAAATCAGACCTGGATGCTTTTTTAACATGCATGAAATCAGGGCTAAAGAGCATTTTCACAGCAGTCTCTAGGACATGCTGAGACACAGACTGCCCACAAGCAGCCCCGAGAGCTGGCTTGCCAAGGGGACACCTCGCGTCAGGGCTGAGGATCCCGCCGGGCTGCTGGGAGCTGGGCCTCTGCGGGGGTGGGGGGGGGGTGGGCCCTGCTACCCTGGCCACAGAGGCCACAGAAAGAGCGAGCTCACAGAGGAAGCAACGGAGGAACTTCGGGGCCCTTACAGATTCCTGCACCCGAAGAATTCTGGAATCTTCTGGGGTTCTGGGTGACTGCATAGGAAGGCCCTGCATGCAAGCTCCCCAGAGCAGGAAGGGCAGCGCTCTGTCCACCTCACACGACCACTGGGCCGACATGCTGCCCCAGAGTAGCCAGCCAGCAGCTGCCACAACCACGTGGCTGTGCCCGGCTCAGTCTTAACTTGCTGGTGAGAGGAGAGCACTGGCTCACGGCTACCTAATTCTGTGCCCACCAGGTCCTGAGTGGACCTGGTCGCTCCTTAGGCCTGAGCTGTAGACCCTCCCTTGTCAGCATTTAAGAGCTTCTGCTATGAGGTCCGGCCCCTGGACAGGCCCCACCCTGTGCTCTCACCATGGAGAAAAAGAGATGACAGTGGTTGCCTGCTTGAGAGAGTCAGGGAAGGGTTCTATCCTGCAGGAATTAACTGTGCAGACTCACCCACCCATTCAAACTACCCACTGCCTCCGAGGAAGGGTGCCGCAGCCTGTGATATCTCCCTCCCGAGGGGACCACATGTCTCCCCTTCTGACCCCAGTGTAGTCAATGACAGGGGAGCAGTGGGGACACGGGCAGGAGTGGCGCAGGCCACCTTCCAGCCGAAGCTTCCAGAAGGTCCCTGGCCTTCTATCTCCGCTTTCCCCACTACCACCTGAGCAGCAGTTCCCCTGCGGGGGCTGACTCCTCAGTCTGTGTCTTGGGGAGAAGACGACAGGGAGCAGGAGAGACACAGTTGGCCGAGGAGAACAGGGAACATGAGAGAGAAATGGCCGCTGGTGATTAAGCCGCTAGGACTAGGTGACTGGTTGTCGCCACAGTGTAATGTGCTGACATTTTCCTGAGTATCCCCCAGGCCCTAGGCTAGGCACTGAGGGGTGGGTGGACACAAAATGCAGCGACACGTGTAATAAGAGAGAGAAATCGCAGTAATCATGATAGAGCGTGTAATGGGAGGACATGTTCAAAGGGCCATGAGAAGTCATTTCTGGCTGGGGGACACAGGGTCTTTCCTGGAAAAGGGTGTTTTTCAATAACGGGGAGGATTCGACATGTGACTATGGGCCAGGGAAGCGAGGGCCACATAAGGGGTGGGAACGGGAAGGGCAACAGGGTAGGGTATCTGCTAGGGTCACATCGGACAGATGGTCATCCAGGTGCTAGTGGCACCTGGGGCCGTGCTGGGCATCTGCCAGTGCTGAACCATGCTAGGCCATGTCAGACCATGCTAGATCATGCTGAGTCATGCTAGGTCATGGTAGGCCATGTTATATCATGCTAGGTCACACTAGGCCACGCTAGATCATGTCAGATCATGCTAGGCCATGATAGGTCATGCTAGACCATGTTAGATCATGCTAGGCCATGCTAGGTCATGTTAGATCATATTAGACCATGCTAGGTCAGGTTAGATCATGTTAGGTTGTACTAGCATTTTAGATTATGCTAGCCCATGCTAGGCCATGCTAGATCATATTAGACCATGATAGGCCATGCTAGGTCATGTTAGATTATGCTAGATTATGCTGGACCATGCTAGGCTATGTTATGTTATGCTAGGGCATGTTAGACCATGCTAGATCATGCTAAGTCATGTTAGACCCTGTTAGGCCATGCTAGATCACGGTAAGCCATGTTAGACCATGCTAGATCATGTTAGATCATGCTAAATCATGTTAGACTATGCTAGGCCATGCTAGGCTATGCTAGATTTCTTTCACTTTCTGTAACCCAGGGATTTATTATTTGGGTAGAACAATTTTTTAACTGATACCTTGAGGATCACTGTTAACATTTCAATATAACGAGACAGGTATTTGTTTGATATAATAAAAAAATTACACATTCATCAGTTCCCTTTAACTACATCACCATTTTTCTGGCCAAACATGCTCTCTGATTTCCTGTCGAAGCAAACAGGAAATAGAATTCTCTAATGTAGTTTACCTTCTTGGCAAACTCTGCCAATACAATTTGTTCCTCTCGGCCAGGATACCTGGAGACAGACTCCAGCTCTGTGTAATTATCTAACCTCTGGGGCCTTTGCAATACAGAAAGGAGGCTTAACCAGATCATAGTTCTTCAGCTCAGTGGGGGGCAAGTCAAGACCAGAGACAGAACAATGACTCAGTGCAGGAACGTGGGAAAGGAGCAGAATCTCAAAAGGTGAGCTGAGCCCAGAAACACAAAAGTTTGGTGCACTTCTGGGGCAGGGGCACAGCCCCCAGAAGGAAGAGAGGAGAGTCACTGTTGTCACCCAATGTCAAGTCCAATGCCCGGGGCCCTGTAGGAGGCCAGGCAGCTGCCAGGGCCGCCCAGAGAAACTCCGGGTCTGTAAACGAGTGCTCAGTTCAACATCATACTATGATGTTTAAAAAAAGCCTATAACAGATTTCAAAGTGAGGCGATCGTGTTTTATAAATCTGTAATGAACACAAAAGACATGGATCACCCTTTTCTCAAGGGGAAGCCCCTGCTCGCCAGAAGCCTGTAGGGTCTTTTGAAGAGCGAGCTCTCATCTAGTCTGCAGCTGCTGGAATCATGGTGACCCAGCAGTGGGGTGTGACCAGGGCGCTAAGGGCGGCACGGGGGTGCGTATGCAAGCCTTTTGTCTGGGTTCGCCTCACCCCCATAACCTCAGGAGGCGGGCTCTCATTGCTGCCTTTCCTGCATGGGAAGACTGAGAAGGGCCTGGCCCCGGGACTTGACTCACACCGCACTCGACGCCAGACAGCCCGGTGTCTAGCACAATGTGTGGGGGAGGGCGGGGGATTCAAGGCCACGTTTCTAGGTTCCTGGAGCAGCCACTGCAGCCCAGCCCCATCTCACTCAGCCCGAGCCCCTCACTTGAGCTCAAATGCCCATCTTTCTTCCAATCCCCTCATTGCTGAGCGGGAACTAACACAACTCTCAGGAAGCTTAACAAGAAAAATCGGGAAGCAGGTCCCTAAAACTGTCTTCAAAAACAGTCAGTGTCATGGACTCCAGGCTATGAGGCTGCAGGTGGGAGGTCATGGACAAAGCCCTGGATGGTGAGTTTAGGATCTGGGCTCAGCCTGTGGGACTTGGGACACGGTTCAATCTCTGAGCCTCAGTTTCTTTTGCCAAACAGGAGAAAAGACCAGACTGAACAGGTCTCAGAGGTGAAATGAAATAAGTTTTGAGAGGATGCAACTCGGTGGCCAGCAAGAAGGTGGCACTCTGTAAGGCGGCCTGAACAGAGGATCTTCCTCCAAGCTCATTTGTTCAGCAGGTGTGGACAGTGTCCTGGGCCTGCTTTGGCTGTGTCCCCATGGGGACTGTCAGTAGTCACATCACTGACATGTTTAAACATCCGTCCCTCCTCTCAGTTCCTTTGTGGGCCAGGAGCAGCCCACATGTGTCCTTGACACTCTACCTTCCACAGCCTTGGATGCCGGCATCCTGATGGCTGATGGTGGTGATGCTCCATGGTCCCGCCTCCTGCTACTCACACCCTCCCTTGTGTGATCCCCTCCTGAAAGCACGTGCTTCTGACCAGCAGAATGTGCCAGATGCGGTAGGTGGTGGCCCCATGACTGGCTTCCAGGAGACTGTGCTTCCCCATGGCTAGTGCCCATCTGGCTGGCCCTCTGTCCTGCCCTTTCCCACACCGAGGGAGCCAGCAGCCATGCAGGGAGACACCCCCTACAGAGGCTCGCCATGGCAAGGAGCCCAGGGAGGCTTTTGTCCAACAGCCCACGAAACAGAGGCCTGCCAACACAAGTGGGCTTAGAAATGGCTCCTTCCCCAGTCCAGCCTTCAGATGAGACAGCCGCCCTGCGTGCCACCCTGGGCGAGACCTAAGGCAGAGGACACAGCTCGGTTGTGCCTGAACACCTGGCTCCCCCCCACGGTGGTGTAGCACATGCATGTGTTTTCAAGCAGCTGCCCAGGAAACATTTGTCACACAGCCTTTGATAACCAATCGATAACCAATACAGCCAACGAGCATAAGCTCCTCTAGGAAAGGCACCCAGCTGAGGCCCAGTCTCTGCACACTCTGGGCTCAGACAGATTGGCTTGAATTTAGTGTAGCCCCTATGCTAAATGCAGGATCTCACGGTGTTCAAGTGATAACCCGATAACCCACCATTATGGCCACGAGTGTTCATAAGCAGCCTGGACCCACCTCTGGGCTTGGCACCAATGAGCGTGCAGAGAAAGATGGTCCGGCCTTCAGACTGGTGGGTGTGTTGCAGGATTATGGGAGTCTGGAGCAGTGTAGGGGGTTGGAGAGTTTCTGCCATGGGTGCTTCCCAGCAGAGACAGGAGGAGGTCGGGAGCCCTCTGGTAGCACAGTCCCTGCCAGGTCCCCCCTCATTGGCAGGAGACACGGCAGTGAGAGCCACTCAAACAAGCCAGCCATAAAGCCTGCACCTGTTGTGGGGTTTTTCTCCTTGCCTGTAGAGTGAGTTTCCCACCAGAGCAAGACCCAGGCCCATAGGCCACGATTGGACTGGGACCGCTGGTGGTCTGTGCAGCGCAAACCATGGTCCTTGATTCACCAACCACATCATATGCAGTTTGTATTTGCAAAACTCACGATACAGGGAGGATGTTTGCTCTCATTCCATACCTTAGAAAACGGAGCTTAAAGGGACTTACGTTGTTTGTACCAGAAGGGGCTGGATTTGCACTGGGATCTGCGTAACTGGGAGGCTTGCTGATTGTCAAGGACAGGCGTCAGGGAGCTTCCCATGAAGGGCCGGGTAGTGTTTTAAATTTTGAGGGACGCATGTTCTCTGTCACAGTGACTCAACGCTGCCTTTGTTTGGCAAATTAGTCACAGACAGTATGTAAATGAATGGGCATCTCAATAAAACTCCATTCACACAATCAGGCACTGGATTTGGCCCATGGGCCTGATTTGTGGACCCTGCTCTGGGTCAATAACTCAAGGATATAGCACCTGGAGAGGTGAAGGTCCATGATCCATGTGTCAGCTCATCTTTGAACACCCACAAGCCACAGGCGTACTTGGAGATGGCTGGGCTGAAGCTGGGGGGTGCCCCAGCTCTGAAGACCGGCTATGGGACCGCTGCGTGGATGCAGACAGCAGATGGCACCCGAAGGAGGGTGGGGGCCAAGACAAAGGAGCAAGTGACGGTGCATTTGATGTTGGGGACTGCGAGTCAACAAATGGTGACCAGCTGACAGGCTGTGGGCATGAGGGCTGCAAGGTGTCAAGGCTGCCCCCCAAGGGTTGGCCTGGAATTTGGAGATGCATGGAGGCATTGCCACCGGAGCACATGGGGGAGAAAATTCAGGAATTGCGCAGGTCCAAAAGGCACCTAAGGGTGCAGGAATGAGGTAACCACCCCAGGAGAGCAGACAGACTGAGGGAGGGAATGGCGCCAGGGAGAGAGCAGAGGCTGAGCCCGGGAGCTGGGGGTCGTGCCACAGAGACGGGGCCCGGTGTTGGCCAGAGTCAAAGGAAGCAGCCCTGGACTTGATAACAAGGAGTTCAGGGCTTGGCAGTTCCAAGGGCAGACGCGGCAGACCCATGGAGCTAGCCCGTCAGCTTCTGTCCATACTCCCAGCGTCCCCAGTCAGTGGTGAGACAACACACGAAAGGAAGGAGGTTCTCAAATTCAGGAAGAGCTTGGCCGGGAAGGAGAGACACAGGCGAGGCCAGGCTCTGGGGAGAGAAGCGTGGGGTCGGAGCACTTCCAAATCCACAGTTGTGTCTGTATTGCCAGCAGCCCAGTGGCTGGATGTGGACGCCCTGTCCCCATGTGGCTGCTGACTCACACACATGGGAGTGATGCCTCTCTCATCCCCAGGGACAACTGGTGTTGTTGGCCTGCTGTCCACGTGGGGCTCTGGAAGGAAGACCCCTTGGCCAGCACGGCTTGACCCCAGACAGCCTAACCCACTTACAAGGCCCAGGCCAGGCTTCTCTCTCCACCCAGAGTGTGCGCTGCTCAAGGGCAGGACCTGGGCTTCTCCCTCCAGGGGCCCCTCCAGCCGCTGAGGGAGTGGGCGCTTAGTGGCGAGGTCTCCATCCACCCCCAGTATGGTGCTCAGAGGAGCGTCCTGAGAATCTGCCCAGCCCAGAACTTGGACTCCAGATGGCGTGATGTTTGGGATCCTTTCCAAATAAAGCATTAGGATTCGAATATTCTCCATAACCTTCCTACGCTGATGGAAATTAGGTTAATAGAAATGTCATTTATCTACTAACATTTCATCTGCTGGGGAAGGCAGTACTCTGCGCTGCGGAGCACATGGAGCAGGAGAGGGATGCCCAGAGCTGTGGGACCAGGAGATGCTCGCGGAGGCCGGAGATGCTGCTAGGTGGGAAGGGCCCCAGGGCCTGTTCTAGGAGCAAATTCTATATATCTCCCTATGAACAAGAGGGATCCACTGAGGGGTTGAAATCGGATTGGGGAAGAATTACTCATGCAGGGGTATGGAAGCTGGGGTAGTCGTGGTGATTCTAGAACTTTCCATGGGTCTCTGCTATAGGGCATCAGCTCACACCTGTGCCCTTGGTCTGTGACACTCGCGGCACCCCAGCACTGACCAGACTGTGGGAGCTGTCCTCCTTTCCTCTCACCTCTCCCAGGCCATGTCTGACTGCACTGACGGCTTAATCCTGGGTGCACCCCTGCCTCAGGCCTCCCCTCACCCCCTCAGCACCCCATCCCCCATGTGTTTGCAAGGGCTTTAGAATCAACACAGCTGCCTGACTCTGTTACCTCATTCCCCACACAGCCTCAGGACAGGAGTTCCTGGAGTCAGGGATGCTGAAGACAGCCTGGAGGAGGCAGCAAAGGCCGGGGCCATCCCTAGGAGCTCTCTCTGGTCTTGGAGGGGACAGGCAATGTGCCCACTCCCTTATCAACATCTACTGAGCCAGCTGGGGTCAGGCCCAGCGACACTGGAGGCTGCCCCTCTGTGGGGACTGTCTAGTCTGATCTCTGAAGCAATGACTTGGGACTTTGTGCATCAAGGGAGCAAACAGTGTGCTGTGGCCCCCAAGGGCAAGAAGGAGCCCCAGGAACCCTGGCCACCTCCAGGCTGGGTGACAGCCTCCGAGCACCCACGGCTCACCTGGGACCAGAGACAGCAATTGGCCTGGCCCACAGCAGGCTGTCACGTCCCAGTGGACACCCGCTACACCATTCATGATTGCTGGCCTGTAAGCCCTGTGTCTCCACCTACACACTGTATACACACTGCGTGGCCCACCACACCACAGGCGGGACCTGCTATGGAAGCTGTCTGTGGTTTTGATCCTGTCAGGACCCGCGTCCATTAGTAATTACCTGGAGATCGCAGTGCGTGATGCCGGGGAGAGGCTGTGGCCAAAGTGCCCTTGACTCCTGGCCTTGCACCAGGCTCAGACCAGCAGAGCTACAGATCCTTCTCTGGCCCCGACCGAGGCTGGAGCTGGGCCCTGCGTCGCTAGGGGGAGCTAAAATGGCGAGAAAAGTGGTGCCATTCCTCCCTCCTTCCAGCCAGCCGCAATTAAAAACTCCAGGACTTCCAAGAAAGGTAGAACCTGCAGTTCCTGGTAAGTTTCTTTTCTTTAAAAAAAGAGTCAACCAACCATTCCAAGATGCTCGCGGTCTTGTGAAGTGACACTCGGGCCCATTGTGACCCAAATGGCCCCTAAACCAACCAACGAGTAGAACAGTGCCTGATTCTTTTCCCTTTTCGGCAAAAGTTATTGGGGTCAAAGAGCAAAGGTCAAGACGCTTTCCACTGGGTGCAGGAGAAAGTTCTGACTCCTGCTCTCGGAGGAAGAAACTGTCAAGTCCTTCCTTTCCCTGGGGCGGCCGTCAGGCTCCAGCTGCTGTGGGTAGAGTGAGGACAAGCTGCTGGGGGGTCAGGGCTCGCGGTGACGATGCTGCAGGGACCGAGTTCAGCAGGTGACCCGCAGGGCGGAGCCGAGTGCAGCTCCAGCAAGAGGCGCGGGGAAGAGGTGAGGGGGGTCCGGAGAGGGAGGGCGGGAGAGCGGGATGACTGCGGGGTGCACTCTTCTGTCCCTTCAGAACATAACACACATCCCGTTCAACCCCAGCAGAATTTGCCAAAATGGCTAGAAAGTTCCTAAAAACGGCTGAGAAGTTCTGGGAAACAAAACCCAGGGCAGAGTGTTGTGAAACAGGAAGGATGGTGATAGCGCAGCAGCGAGAGGGGCTGGTGGCATGAGCGCCAAGTGGCAAGAACCCCAGGCCACGCCCCGGAGCATCGGGGGGACCAGTTGGTCAGAGATGGGACTGGGGCAGCGGCTGCGAGAAGCAGCCACTGAGAAGCTCACGTCCGCCCAGCACCGAAACGCATTCCAGGTGCGCTCCAGAGTTTCGGGAACCAGGGACCCACGACAATCTGGAGGACAAGCTGGGTACGTCCCGGGCTCTTGGACCAGAAGCAGACCCCGCAGAGCGATAGGTTTGACCACAGGAAACTCCACGACAGACAACAAAACAGGGAAACCACGGGCCCTAAGGGGGGTCGGACGTGATGTCCCTGATGCACACGGAGCTCTCACAAATGACCCCCAGGACACTAAGACCCCGCGAGACATGTCACCGTGTATGGTCGGGGCATTTAACAGCACGGTAGGGATGACAGGCCAGTGGCCAGAACACTAGTGAGATACACTGTCACCTAACAAGTGAGGCAAGAGCCCAGTGTGGAAGCAGAGAGGCCACAAGACCCCCATCCTGGTCCCCAGGGCACAGCACATCAATGGGTTTCAGTTTCTCCAAGCAAGAAATGCTCATGTCCTTTGAGCCGGGGAGTCTGCTTCTAGCATTTTCTCCCAAGGATAGAATCAGAGAGGTTATAAAGGATTTGCAACAGTGCTCACAGAAGCTTGATTTATGTCAGCAAACCCCTGCGCCCTGTGTCTGTGCCAGTCCCTCTCTCCCAGATGAACAGCAGGAGTAACCCCGGGGGCGGTTTGTGAAGGTTCTCCACCATCTGGACCCAGCCCCGCATCCGGTGCCACCTGTCTCACCTGGGGAAGGCACCCCCTGGCTCTGACCCCCCATTCCTTATACAGCAGTGAGCCCCACTTGCCTGCTCCCCCAAACTGCTCCCATGGGGATATTCTGGTGGCCCTGATGCTTCTAGCCCCAGACGAGTCTCCAGATAAAATCCCAGACTTGGCTTCCACCCACCACTGCCAGAGCCCAGTGCAAGGGGCAAGATTGGGAGAAGCCTCTGGAGGCCAGGAGGGGACATCTTCCCTCTCCCCTCTCCAGTGAAGTGCCCTGTGCTCCCTGTGGGGGTCATCCTCTGAACCAGCAGGGCAGAGAGAACGGGCACATTCAAAGCATCTGGGGGCTTGGCAGGTACAGAGGAGCCTCCTGGCCTCTTTCCTGAATGGGAGCAGGTATGGGCTGCACTCAGAGCCTCTGCAAACAGGTGGGCCCACATGGGTCACCTCATGCACGTTCACGGGAAGGTGCTGGAGGCGCTCATGGAGGAAAGCGGGCACAGAAGCCAGACCGGCAAGCACAGGAGGCCTTCAGCGGCCGGCAGGCACCATGCTGTGGCCTCAGGACAGACGGACTGCAGGGGCCTGGCTGCCCTGACCCCATGGGTCTGGCATTTGGGGGTAAAGTCCCAGCCAGGTTTTGCCTGGGCTTAATGCCTGTGGGACCACAGGGATGGGGAGGTTGTGGCCAGCCTGGGAAGGTCAATGTTGGGCTTGTCACCGTTGAAGCAGTGGAAAAGGGGGAGCAAGGGGAGCCTCGAAGGTTTGGTTGAAAACCCCCACCGGGCGCCCCTTGGAGCTGCTGCCGACGGCCCCGCTCAGAGCAACCGCCACCCCCAGACACCATCTGGGCTTCTCTTTCCATCGCTCACCCCCCAGCAGCCGGAGGGCTTTGGAGCATGCCCTGCTTGGGCACAAGGGTCATCCCATTTCGTAGAACAGAAAACAGAGGCTGGAGGAGTAAATGCCCCAGGATTGGTCTCAGCCCACTGCCCCATAACGCCCGTCCTCCTGCTCTCCTGCCCCACACAGGGCAAAGGGGCTCCTGACAGCCAGAGGGGCTGCTCCAAGTTCGGCAGGGTTCTGACCTTGCTTTCGGGGCCCTGGCAGAGAAACACCTGTCCAAGGCCAGTGACAGCATGGTCAGGCCAGGAGGTGGCCGGACCTCTCTTGGAGCTTCTTTTGGCCATATGCAAAAGGGACTGATGGCTTCCCTGGTAGGAGTGCTGTGAAGCTGGACCTTGTGAGCCCATCCTGCCCGGAAGCCTCCGTGGATTGCCTATTCCCCTGCGTGGTGATCTCTGTGATGGCGGCTTTTCAGGGCAGAGAGTCAAAGGGTGAGACCGACCCTGTGTTTCCTCTCCTGGAGCAAGACGGCTACCCCACGAGGCCCCTGCGCATGCACCCCTCCCCTCCATGGCAGCCTGCCTTTCCCCAGGCGCCCATGGCTCTCCCAGCTGATCACATCTGGGCCACGCATCAACCCCGACTCTGCGGGCTATGCAGCATGCCCCTCATCCTGGAGCCAGCCCGCAGCGTCTGGGCCCCAGGCCAGGCTCTGAACATCAGGTGTGTCCGGGCCAGCAGCTCAGGCCCAGGCCGAGCACTTGGCCTCTTTGGTCACTTCCTGGGCCAAAACTGCTCCTGGCCACCATCACCCTGTCTGGCCAGAGCTTTCTTGGGGTTGACACTGGCTTTCCTCTCCTCTGCCATGACCATCTCGGCTCTATGGATGGGCTCATCTCTTGGGAGAGGGGGCGCATTCTGCCTTTAAACCTGGACTGAGGCTCAGAGGGGAAGCAGGGCTAGAGGTAGGCGGGGGCTGCTCACCCTGCCTCACCCCTGGAGTGAGGGTGGCACGGCTGCTGTCCGTGTATCCCTGGGCCAGGCGCCAGGCCAAGGACCTGTCATTCTTCAGGCTCACTGAATCTTCGTGTGACCTATGACAGAGGTGCCTGGGCCTGTCGCTTCAGGAAATCGAACCCCAATTCACAGGGCCTCTACAACACCCCTGTCTTCCCAAATAAGACCACTCGGTACGAGCCCACCCACTCCAGGGGCCTTGGCCTGCAGAGTAGAGTCGGGGGGCTGCAGGGTCCTGATCCTGATGGGGCAGCTGGGATGGTGTCGATGGGGCGAGGGGTCCCTGCTCCGTGAGAACGGGGGCTGTTACCCCCTTCCCTGGCAGCAGGGGGTGTACGTGTGTGTGTGTGTGTGTGTGTGTGTGTGTGTGTGTGTGTGTGGTCTCTGCTTCTACAGCTCCCACCATCAGAGCAGCAAACAGGTGCTCTGCCTTCAGTGGTCCCCACAAAGCATTCAGGGTGCGATCGATCAATTTTTGACCAAAACAGAACAAGGCTCAGAACAGAAAGCCCTGGGCTTGGTTTGGGGCCAGTCACGTCTGCTGTGTTGTTTTGTTAGAAGCCCTTAGGTTTCTGGGGTCCCCAGATGCCTGTCCTTCTTGAATGGGCAGGGGTGATGGGGCAAACAGGAGCTGGGGCTTCTGAAGCCTCTGTTAGGGCACTTCCTGTGTGTCCCTGGACCTGGGGATCCCCACCCCCACATGGCACTGCCTGCTGTCATTTGTCTCCGGTGTCCATGCTTCCGAGCAGGGCTGCCGGCTTCCCTCCTTCCTGTCTAATCTGTTCTTGTCCCTCCCCCCACTCCTTCCCCACAGCATTTACAGGCAAACCATGGAGTCCTAAGGACGGTGGGGTGGATAGGAGGGGCTCTCCGCTCTGTGGAGCACTGAGCACAGACAGACCACAGACCGTGAGTGCAGAAAGCTGTGTGTGCAATGTGTTCTGGAAGAGAGGAGGGAACCCCAGCTCTGCCTGGAGAGAGGGAGGAGACGGCTACATCCCGGAGGCATGGAGGAAGCCTGCAGGGGCTGGAGGAAGCCTGCAGGTCCTTCCAGGACCGGGAGCAAGAGCAGGGACTCTAGACGACACAGCCGGTGTCTGTTCCAGGGGATAGTGGCCTGGGAGGCCTGGAAACACAGGCAGCCGCTGATGTCATTGTCCCAGGGCAAGAGGGCAGTCTTCGCCAGAAAGTGGGGGCCCATCCTTGAGTAGCATATGTCTTGAAGGCCAGGATGTGGGCTCCTTTTTCTAGCCCTGTAGTACCCGGGACCCTGAGAACACAGAGATGGGCTTGGAGATCTCAGTGGGGACAACTGGCACAGCAGTTATGTACCATGGCACCCCACACACGGTCTCTCACCCCTCTCTGATGCAGCTCTGGCCACTGGCACTCTGCCATCCCTACATGTGGACTGTGGCAGGGAGCACCCATTCCCCTGGGGATCCTTCCTCCTATCTGGCCCAGGGACCCAGGTAGAGATGACATCATCACCTGGCTTTGGGGACCTCAGGCCGCTGGCCACTGCATCTGGTCTGCAGATGGGCATATCACTAAAGGCCGGCTCTTGGGACTGATTAGTTTTCCTCTGCAGACATCACTGAAGGGAAGCTGCCTTCTTGCTGCCACAGCTGGGCCACTGTAACAAGGAGCCTCCCCAAGATAGGAACAAACTGACAGGACAGTGGAGCCAAGACGGGCCATCAAACCAGCCTGTTAGGGTGCTGGATCCAGCCATGCCCGAAGCCGGACCTTCAGCTTTTCTGTTACATGGGTTAATATATGATTCTTTCAGCCTAAGCCTATTTGGGCTGGGCTTTTATTTCTGGCAAACTGGAGTCTCTACTGATGTATTATTTTTACCCATTTGCAATGCCTGGACTCAGAAATCAATCTCCATGAGAAATTTCCTAAAAATTACCTTGTCTCCATGAGGTGAAACAGACTAAAATCCTGTATGTTTGGGCTAGACCCAGAGAACCCCTACTCTAAACACCTTGCTCTGCAGATGAGGCCAAGGGAGTTAAGTAATTCACCCAGTGTCTCAACCATTCATTCACAAATACTGACCCACCCCGTGTGGTCATGTTCTCCACATTCATCCTGTAGAAAGGACAGACGAGTTAGGGACAGAGTCGGCATGAGGCTCCAAGTGTCCTTAGTCCTAGCTCACAGTGCTCCTCTCTACACCGTGATTCCTCAAGTCTGGGGCCCAGAGGGTTCAAGTGACTTGCCCATGGTCACACAGCCAGTAACTGACAGAGCTGCCTACAAATGGTGGACTTTATTCCAGAGCAGCCAATGCACGCTGAGAAGACTGCTTCCCTATTTTTTCTATCCAAACAGCAAAGACTCCCTGATTTCATCTGCCAGGGCCGTGGCCCTGGTCCTCCCTCACTCTTGCATCTCAAGGCCTAGAGCCCTGGTCAGTTCCTATTTGCATCCGACATGGGCAGACAGGTCTTGCCTTCCTCCCCTGGGGTGCACAGCACACCCTCTCCTGGTGTCCGCCAGGCCACTCTGCCTCTGTGCTCCGTGTCCTCAGCTGGTCTCTCTGGAAGGCTGTCACCCACATTACGGTGGAAGGAGTGAGCATACAATTTCCTTCCGTATCCTGCACCTCCCTCCCTGCCCCATCCAAGTTTGTGCAGGGAGGGAGTAGAACTGCAGGGACATGCGCATGCGTTCTTCCTGTGTGGTGCTTACAAGAACCCCCTTGCACAAAGCCTAGCCCAGAGCACTTAGCAGCCTCTCTGGTCCCTGCCCCTGCCGCCTGCCTGCCTCTCTCCCCAGAGTGTGCTCCTGTACCCTGGCCAGCTGACCCCTTTCCCTGCCCAGGTGCTGTAGGAGGCGTCGATGGTACATGTGTGTACTTGTGTGAGCAAGGGTACTGGGGTCACAGCAGTCACAGGGCAGATACCACTGTCACGTGTCTCCTTGTTTCAGGAGGAGGCATCTCTGATTAGCCCCATCCCCCCACTTACTCCCACCTGCTGAGACATGAAGCCCACCCACTTTATCTCAGCCCATCTGGATGCTTCCCAGTGCCCAGGATTCCTATAGCTGCTCTCCTGCCTCGTCCTCATGGGAGTCTGGGGACCTCTATTTGCAAGGCAGCAAAGGCATTCAGGTCCCCTTTGGTCCTAAGCTCAGGATGGGGAGCACTGTGAGAGGAGTGGTCCTGGTCCCACGGGGAAGGAAGACAGGATCGTCCCATCTGATAATGAAGGCAGAGGTGTCCACACTGCAACCGAGACTCAGGGCACAAAAGGGGAATGCTGGACCTGTGCCAGGGGTAGGTGGGTCAGAGAGAGCTTTCTGGAGAAGCAGCCCCTGGAGTCAGGTCCTGGGTGGGGGGCGGGGGAAGAGGGAGGGCGAGGAGGCTGAGTGGTGCTTCGCGCACAGAGCCCTGAAGAGCACTTCTCAGCACCTCAGCAGCACAGCTGGCTCATCAGAGCATGCGTGTGGGGTCAGACAGCCCTGGAACCCGGGCTCACCAGGTAGGGCCCCCCGTTTTCCATCTGGGGGCAATGGGGTCCAGGAGGCTGACACCGAGATGTGGGGAGACAGCACGGGGAGCAGGTGGGTGCTGGGAGGACGGGTGCCGGGAGGACAGGTGCCCTAGGGAAGGGCTGGAGTGGGGGCCCCTCCAGGAGAGTGGAGGAAGGTGAGAGGCCCTGGGGCCCCCACCCCGCCACCTCCGTGGCTCCCCCTGCCTGCCTGCCATGGCGTTAGCTCAGCGCTGCTGGATAATACCGTAGAGGCTGTCCTCATAGCACCTGGATGGTGGGGACCAGCCAGGTGTCCCCCTGCAGAAAGGAAGAGACGAAATCTGAGTGTGCATATGGCGAAACGTTCCCCAAGCATGAGACTAGGTGCTGCCACATCGGGTGAAAGCAGCCCGCTCGTGGGCACAGATGCTATGAGACATTCCGCACAGATTCCTAGACGGGAACCTCCAGGCCACCAGCTGGACAGGGGTGGAGGGACAGCTGGATGGCAGGGCCTTCTCTCCGGGAAGTGGGGCTCTGTCTCCGGAGGGGTGACGGCTGCGCCATAGCCGTGCACAGGGTGTGCACTCCAGGCTGCACCCTCAGCTTCAGGGTTGGGGGGACGGCTGACTTCATGCTGCTCGCGGTTTGCCCTGATGCTTGCTAACCCGCCAGCGTGGAGCTGAGCCTGGAGGAGATCACAGAGCGGAGCACGGAGCAGAGCATAGAGGAGAGCATGGAGCACGGCATGGAGCATGGCATGGGGCATGGCTCAGAGCACAGAGGAGAGCAGAGAGTGGAGGATGGCATGGAGCACGGAGGAGAGCAGAGGATGGAGTGGAGCGTGGCATGGAGCATGGAGCCGGACTTCAGGCCCATGGAGACCTGGCAGGTGCACACGGCCCCCCCATGCCTGTCTCCCTCCCTGGCTCTAGTCTTCTCCTCCGAGTGTCCATCTGGGCCCCTGTGACTCAGGCTCTGCCTCCAGTGCCCCAGGCCCCCGATGCAGGCCGCCAACGGGCTGCCGGGCGCTGCGGTTCCAGCTGGCCAGCAGACCCCTGTGCTGACCAGCGTGGGCCCAGTTGCCAGAGAGGGCTGGAGTGCCCGCCTTCTAGATGGCACTGGCCACGTCCTGTCCCCTCCCTGCCTGTGCTCCTGCCTGGCCTCAGCCGGGGGAGGGAGGCTCCTCTGAGGGGAGGCACATCTACCCAGAACACTGGCTGCCCAGCCCCCACCTCGCCACCCCGTTTAACCCCTGGGGGCAGACGTACAGAGCCACCAGCACAGCCCACGCTCCGGCAAATGTTGGTGCAACATTGTTGCACTTGGTTCCACTTGGTGCAAATGTTGCTTGACCATTCCAGAAAAGTCCTGCTCAGTTAGTCCCCCAGTGCTGTTGTTCGGTTTCTAACAGTAACCTCTCCAAATGTCGAAAGGTCACCTGACAGGTTTCTGCGGGCTGGCCCAGCGCCCAACCACCGTCTCCTGCAAGCCTGGGGCTCTGACCTCAGAGGGAATTCCCGTGGTTCCTGGCCTGAAGCACGATGTTCTCACCACCCCAGCTGACCTGAGCAGGAGCCCCGACAGAGGAGGGGAGAGCGGGCAGCGCCCTTGGGTCAGACGGGAGCCCAGTCTGCTCTCAACATGGCATGACGTCTCTCTGAAGCCTCCACACAAGGGACAGCCCTGGAAACAAACTCAGGGGCCACGTCTTATCTAACAGGGGTACAAACAATGATCCATGTGATTTTCCCAGACAGGAGACTGGGCGGTTACTGGGGGGTCAGGCTGATGTGTGCCAAGCCGACACTGAGGCCCCACCAGGAACTGTGGGACACTGAGCACAAATGTCCCGGCAGAGGCCAAGGTCCCCACGCACCCGGATTCCCGTGGAGGCAGCAGCCTCCCCGCGGAGCACATGCTGGGAAGCACAAGGAGGGCTCCGGAGGTAAAATCAATCCCTGAGTCTGAAAGCAAGACTGCACGGGTCTCTCCAGCCACCAGGTCAGCCCAGCCCTCAGTAGATCCGTCTTTCCCAGGAGAGAACCTGGAACCTCCTGGAGGCACAGGTGGCACCAGGCTCCTCAACGTGGGCACGCCGCCGGCCCCTGAGGGCGCCATGCCATGCCTCCCGGAGGGCAGTGGTGCCCCGAGCTTACCAGCCTCGCCGACGAACACCTCCACGGGCGCGCTGGCTGGGCTCTCGCCGATGATGTTGTAGGCCGTCAGGATGACCTCGTAGCGCCGGTACCTCTTCAAACCTACAGGTGGAAGGGGACAGGTCAGTTGGCCTGGGACCACCTCTCTGCCTTGGAGCAACACCACAGGGCCACGGGGCAGAGTGGGGGCATCCCCCGAGGGTCTGTGGAGTGGCCTCCTTCTCCTTCCCTGGCCCAGATGAGCAGCTACTGTGCACGGCCACAGGCCTCCTACCAGAGGGAAGAGTAGAGGGGGCAGGATGTGAGGTAGGCCAGCCTGTGGTCCAGAATCTCTCCGTAAGAACGGACAAGGAAGACCCTGGTGTTTAAGGAGGAAATGCACTGGCAACACAAAGCCCTCTGAGTTTTTAACCACCACGTCCCGGAAAGACAAGGGCATGTGAAACCACATATACAGTGTTCCACAGGCCGAGCCGAGTGATAGGGCGGAAGTAGCTGACTTGTCAACGAGAACACTCTGGAAGGTTCTCCTGCTAGTTAATACTGCTTCATCGTTGCTGGGCCTTCCTGAGGCCCTATGTGTGGGTCTGACCCCTGGGTGAATGGTGACTTAGCTCAGGCTTCAGATCTCCCCTCTTGGGGTCCGCAGAGGTTCAGTGAATCAGAACACCAGGTTCCTGCCCCTGCTGGCTTCAGGGCCATGCAGGGACCCACCCTTTCCTGCTCTCAGCCTGGCTGCAGCTGTGCTGCCTTCTGTGGCTCATGCACCGGCCTGGCCTGTTTGCCCCACCCCCATGCCTGGGGACCATGTGTCTCCTCAGCATCAATGGAGACAAGCCAGGGTGGACATGGGCACGGTCAGAGTCGGGGCCCCTCTCCTTCATAACCTGGACCCGGACTGCAAAGCCTGGAGGTCCAGCCTGGGAAGCCTCGTCTCTGGGACCTGGGCTGCACCGAACTCCCTAAGCTGCTCCTCAGCCAGGTGTCATGGGAGACGAGGTGCTGGGTGGAGGGGTGGTGGCTGGGTAGGGATGTGGGGCAGACCGCAGACCATAGAGCCGTTTTTAGGGGAGCAGAGTGGAGGAGAAAATGGCATGCCTGAGTCTCCCCGCCCCGACTCCCACCCCGGCCATGAGGGCGGGGCCGGCTGCCCAGGCACTGCCTGCGATGCGGTGGGGTGGTGCTCACACACTTTAGGGCCTCGGGAAGGGCTGGCCCCTCCTCCTCCCCCCTCGTTTATCCACGTGCCAGTCCAGGGAAGCTCCCGGCACAGAGGGGAGTCACACTGTGGGGCCCCTTTGCCCTGTCTCTGGACCATGGAACCCTGTGAGGGCCAGGAATATGAGAGCAAGCAAGGTGGCAGCCAGAGGGAAGGGGTGATGGACGGGCAGCCGAACCGGGTGAGTGCACGCAGGGGGGCACTACTCAGTCTTGAAGACATGGGGCATCCCAACTGTGCCCCAGCAGGGCTGAAGCTGGAAGGGGAAGAAGCCAGACAGCAGGGCAAGCACTGCTGAAGCCCTGGACTCCGACACAGAGACAGAAAGGACAGGGTGGGCTCCGGGGGCCAGGCGGGGGAGGGGTGGGTGTTTCATGGGGACGGAGGCTCGGTCCAGGGAGAGAGATAGGCCCTGGAGGCGGGCGGGGATGGCTGCACAGCAGTGTGAACATGCTTAATGCTCCCGAGCTGCACGTTCAGAAACGGTTACAATGGTACATTTTGCACATATTTTACTGCAATTAAATAAAGAGTAAAAGGAAAAGGTCAAAGGGAAGCAGAAAGGAGCTCTGGCTCCCTCTGACTCCCCCAGACTTGAAGACCAGCTGTCAAATGCCTTCCCAGTTTCTGCTTCTGGAAGTGTCCTTTCCCGTCTCCCCAATGGTTTTGGTGTGTTGAGAAGCAGCACCGGAGAGGGGGAATTCCAGAAACTAGAGCCATCAATTCCGGCTGCTTCTCACTTGGTCCACTGAGAGGCCAATTGGCACTGGCCCCGGCCTGCCCCGCGGTCACGGCGCCTCCTGCTGAAGGCGGCATGCACTTACGTGTTAATTCATACGTCGTTAATGTGGAGCTGCTGTTCACGGTCTTGAAGCTGCTTTGGGCTATTAGGGGTAAGCAAAGCAGAAAGGCAGTTAGCAGGCAGGGAACAGTTACTGCAAATGATGTCTGCAGACACGGCGGGCGGGCTGGCGCTGCGCTCGGAAGCCGCTGCCCGTCCACACTGCCGCCTCCATACTCCCCGTTAGCAACCTGGGGGTCCCCGCCTGGCTTCCTGAGACAGCCAGGGCACCTGGCCCACGACAGGGATCAGATGAGTCTCTGGCATGACAGTGCAAACACCACTCGAGGAGCCAGGAAATGGGTTTCTCCCAGGGCGGCAACTTTTCCAGACACTCTGAGGTAGGCACGGTTGTCTCTGCTCAGGTGAGAGCCCTGCTTGGACGGGGACAAGCAAGCCACAGACTGCGAGCACCTGCGCAGGCAAATGGACCCAACCGAATCCTGGGTTCTTTTATTTTGTGGTTTTGATTTTGCTACAAAGCCCAGGAAGATATTATCTGGCCACCGGCAAGGGATGCCTATGGGGCGGGGATGTGGCAGTGTGACCAAGATCACGGGAGGCAAATGAGCCACTGGTTCTGGTCAGCACACTTCTGGGATCAGCCAGGCACAGCCACTGCCTGTCTGCTGCCCCATGACCCTGGCAGGTCCAAGGCACAGCCTGCGCTGTGGTGGGAGGTGGACAGAGCAGGGATGCAGTCCCGGAGTCGCACATTCTGATGTGACACAAGGATGTCACACGGCAAGAAGAATCTTCTGTGACACTGTTTGGGGGATGCCCTCTGACCCCTTTCTGAGACAGGAAGATGCCCTTTCCAGAAGTTCTAGAAGCTGCCTCAACTGCTGTTGGATCCAAGCCAGGGGAACAGGTGGATTGGCTCAGGATGAGAGGGCTGTGCACACCATGAGGCTGGGGGGCCTCCTGAATGGACCTCATCAGAGCAGTAGAATATGACCAGCCTCTGTCGGCCCCAGATGGGGCAGTGACATGGTGTCCTGGGAGGGCCTTCCCTCCCTAACATACCCCACCAGCCTCACACGGGCAGGTGCTCCTGGCTGGCCCACTGGAAGGCCCCATCCAGGAGCCCCTTTGCTCTTCCCACCTCCTAAGCATTTACCTTTGCCAGGCCCTTGTGAGTAGTACCTGTCCTTGTGTCCTCGGTGAAATCTCTTTTCCCTGACAACCTACCTCAAATGGCTCCTCCCCCGGGAAGCCTCCCCTGATCTCCACACTGGGAGTAAGCCCTCAAAGCCCAGGGGCTCTCCGTGGGCCAACCCTCTCTGTGCACACCTGGGCTGCCACAGACCTGTCCACCCCAGTGGCCATGCCCCCTGGAGGAGAGCCACATCTCCCCTGGCCTTCTAGGGCATTTCCCACCATGCCTTGCATAGAGCTAACATGCACAAGGGTCCCTCTCCTGGGTGCATATGGTGTGGCACCTGTGCTGGGACGGGGTAGGCGTCTTACCTGCAAGCTCGGCCCGTAAAGCCGAAGGGGTTTTGAGCGTCTTGGACACGGTGGCTGAGGATGCCTCGGACTCCAGCTCCCGGTAGTAGATCCGGTAACCCTGAAGAAGGCCGTTCAGGCTCTCATCCCTTGGAGGCTGCAAATATAGCACGACCAGCGTCCTGGCAGGGCCTAGCAGCCCCGCTTCCAGCTGAATCAGCCAGCCGCGCTGGAGAAGTCTCTAAGTCAAACAGGTTGTCCTTGGTTGTTTGTGCACAAAAAGGCAGGTGCCACACTCATGAAGAAGGGCACAGGGGACCCCCAGGTAGAGGATCGGGCTCTGAGAGCCCGGGTCTCCTGGTGCCGGGACATGGGCACTGAGCATCTTACCCCATGTGCAGTCCATACTTGTAGGAGCCCCAGGCTAAGGCAGGGGACTCCATCCCAGGTCGCAGGTGGGCGGAGACGCTGCCCGTTGCCTGGTGAAGCCAGAACTCTGAGGAGTTATGCATGTGGGCTGGTTCTGCGTCACCCACCAGCTGGCCCCATCCTCTCCCTGACGGCCACCCAGGCTCGTGGCAGATTCACAGGGGGGCCCAGTGACTGCTCCGCATGCCAGGTCACCCCCACTCTTGCATGGACTCAGACCGAAGCCAGAACCCCCGCGGTCCCTCCCATGACAGCTGGTGTACAAAGGGCCTGGGGGAGGGTAGGTAGGGTAGGTGCTCATTCAATGTTTGGACACCCTGTGGACTGTGAATGGCGGGAGACGGGCCCTGAGGCTCAGAATTTAACCCACACCGGGTTGCGCACCAATGTGCACGGAGGTGTCCAGCCCACATTCTCCCTCCCATCAGTTCCTATTGATTAATGAATCTTGGGAAGGCTGCAGTAGCAAGAGAGCTAGCCTGGGGGGCCAGGGGCCCTGGGTCCCGTGTGTCCTCTGGAACACTCAGCAAATAAGGACAAGAACCATGCAAGCTGTGACTAGACAGATGGGCAAAGGGCATGCCCAGGACCCCTGGCTACAGCAGAGTTGTGAAGCCTGTCCAGGGGTAGGGATGGACGTCGAATTCCCCATGACACCCACATGGCTGCTGTGTATGGGGGTGTCACCAGCACCTTCGTAAACACTGTCCTTGTCCCACAGTAGAGGCCACAGCTTTGTTGTAGGAAAACTCCTTGGCGGTGGGTTCAGCTGTGCCCTCCATGAAGATACGCAGGTGTCCTGCCCCTGGTATGTGTGGCGGCCACCTTACATGGACACAGGGTTTTCAGACCTTGCAGTTATGAGGAGGTCACACTGCAGTAGGGAGGGCTCTCATCCAATGACTGGTTGCTTTTTCGGAGGGTAATTTGGTTTTACTTATCAAGGTTTTCAATGCACTTGCCTTTTAATCCAGCAACTACTGTCTAGAAATCGTCCCGCCATAAATGTTTGCATATAGAGTCCTGAGTCCTGCAAATACAAGCTAAATCTCCCAACCCCCACGAAACCCCAAAACAAAGTATCTACAGGTCTTTTCAATGACACCCAAAGACAACAGGACTACCTCCAAGCCTGAAGGTCACAAACAGCACAGCTGCTTGCAAATGTAATGGCAAATTTTGGACGGGTGAACATGAGCAAGGTATCATAATCGCTAATTCACACGGGGAGCCTGTGTTCCACACTATCAGTTGCTGAACATGAAGACAGAGCATATTTGGAGAAGCAATTTAGGGTCTAGCCATCATTTGACAAATACCGAGGCAATGAGAAGATCCGAAGGTCCTTGGGAGAGCCCCTTGGGCACAGCCCTGGGAGAGCTTCATGGGAGCCGGAAGCAGAGACGGGCAATGTGCTGCAATACCGTGACTTAGGAAAGAGTATCTATTTCGTCATTCAGATGAGCCAAATATGTTTCTCATACACGTGTCTTTGTCCAGAGTGACAAAGCTGTCACTTGTTATGTGAATGAGAATATAGGCTGGTCACCAGGAGAACCGACCTTGTGATCAGAGGGTTGGGACTTTCAGTCCCATCCCTGACTTCTGGGGACAGGAGAGGGGCTAGAGTTTCAATCAATGGCCAGTGGTCGGTGATTTCATCAGTCAAGCCTGTGCAATGAAGCATCCAGGACAGCCCTAGAGGATGGGGTTCGGAGAGCTCCCAAGTCCGTGAACACGCAGAGATCCGGGGTGGAGGGCATGGAAGCTCTGTGCCCCTCCCCCAGACCCTGTCTGGTGCATATCTTCCATCTGGAAGAGGCAACAGGCAGCAAACACCCCACGCAGGGTGTGTGTGTCCACGCACATCCTGGGGCTGGAGGATGGAGGGGAAGGGCCAAGGCCATAGATCCTGGGCTCACGGACACTTCTGATGAAGGAGAAGAGGGTGCTTTCGAGGCACAAGGAGAAGAGGGCACATCTGCATCCGACGGGCACAGCTGCTACCTGTGACACAGTGGGACACACCCCGATGCTGCTCTCTGGGCTCGGGGAGGGGCATGGGTGGCCATATAGCCTGGGGGTGGCCTCGTGAAGTCTGCGGTAGGTCCTGGGCACAGGAAGGGTAGGCTCCATGGCAACTCTGGGGCCTGCCAACATGGGATTTGGAATTGGGTTTAACCACACCTTCTATTTCTAGAGTTCGGAGAAAACACATCTGTCATTCGTGAAAGACTCTGGACCCCCTGGGAGGTATCAGTAGGGCAGCTCCGTGTAACACATGGAAGAGTTCTAGAAGCCATGGGCCATGTTCAGGCTCTGGATTCGAGTCCTGGTTCCTTGCAGTGTGGGTTTGGGCTGGTGGCTCACCCACCCAGGCTCAGCCCTGTGCTCATAGCAGGTGGAAGTCTGGCCCGATAGGGTCTAGCGCCTCCTGTGACTCTGGATAGAAGGTTCCCTTTCAGCCACAGACTTGCTCTACAGCCCTTGGTCCTGACCACACTACGCCTGCCGTTTCTGTCTCCACACTGACTGGTTGTAAGTCCAGGGCTATATCTTTTCGTTGCTGTTTCCCTGCAGCACCCGTGGCAAGCTTTGGTCATGGCAGGCACTCACTTAGGGCTTGTGGTTGTGAGCTAGATTTGTTGACATCCAAGATCACCCCATCTCGGGTTGGTTTCATCCTGGACTGGCCCTCTGTACGGGAGACGCTGTAGCACAGGAAGCCTTAGAAAACCTGGTTCCACCGTGCCTTCCCTTGATGCCTGGTGCTGAGTCCCAGGGGCTGTCACACCCCTAAGCCTTTGCCCAGCTGTGGGTGATGCCCAGAAGCCCATCTCTGCCATTTACCTGGGAGCATGGAGGGGGGGAGTGTTCATCTTGCAAAACACAGTCAGAAGCCCCCTCCCAGCTCCCCCTCCACTGTCTTCCCAGCGACACGTCCTAGGGCTCTGCCCAGTGAACAGAAGCTCTGCAAGGCCTGGAGTCTGGCTTGCCCTCCTCTGGGTGCTCAGACCCTACAAAGGAGCTGGTCCTCTGCAGGGGATGGAGCCCATGTGAGAGAAGGAACAAACACCAAACGTGTCTTGAAGAGCCCTGTGGCCCTCTCCCCTCTTTCTGGGTGGCGGTCATGCTCCTCTGTGGAAGGTGCCTGTCACAGCCCTGAGTTCACGCTCTGCTGGGGCCAATGTGCATGATGTGATCTATTGCTAAGAAGTTTTTAGTTTTTGTTGTTGTTGTTTTGCTAAAAAAAATGGCCTGAAAATCTACTTAGGGAAGTCTCTAGCTACCCCAGGGGGGACCTCCACTTGAGTGACAGACTGTATGAGCCACTGGAAGTTTCTAAGCAGCCAGCTTCAATGTTGTGAGCAACTCAGAAAGGCTGGTGTCCATTATGAGTGGCACTCGGTGTGAACACAGTGCCGCCACTGTCTAGAACACACGCTCAAATCCTCAGATTTCAAATTGCGCTGGACCCCATGAAAGGCAGGGATTGATTATCCTACCAGGAAAAATCAAACCTGACAAGTTTCTACAGAGGAGACGTTTAAGTGGGTCAGCAGCCTTGAAATTACAGGCGGTGTTCGCATTTTTAAACAAATTACTGGAAAAAAAGGGGTTTACAGGTGAAACATTTCATTTGGAATGCAAATCTATATTTAAACATAGTCTCTTTGTTCTGTTCGTGCTGATTTAGTAAATTACTCATAATTTTAATTATACTTCAACTGCCTGGCAGTTGACAAGCATTTATTTCTACAATACATCATATTGACCACCTCCTGCTCTGGGCTCCTTGCAATTAGTTTGTTCTGCTGGGCTCTGAACGGGGACAGCTGATGGACACGCATGCCAAGTTCCTTTGGTACAGCTCTCCGCCATTCACAGAGCTGTCCAACCACAACTATGGGGCTCGGAGCCCCCTGCGGGTGTGGGGGCCAGGACGGCGGGGGATGACAGCCACCGTGTGGAGGTGATGGTCCATCCCAAGCCTCCAAGCTGCTTTTATAGGAAAGGACCTTACCTAGTTACCGGCCAGCCAATTGCCACATGTACAAAGAAAATGCTAAATTTCTGGTAAAATTTAGCACAGTAGAGAAGACCAATTTTTGGGTCGATTAAGTTAGTAGAGGGTGGGAAACAGAAGCTCTTGGGACCTTGAATTCCCACTTTGAACGTCTCCCACCTCCCACCAAAGGCCCTAATGGAAGTCAGGGGTGTGAGACCTAACCGGTCTTGCCTCAGAGACCCTGGAGGTCACCACTGACCTCCTATTTTTACAGAGAAAGAACAGGAGCCAGAGAGGCCTGCTGGGGTCATGTCATCCACTGGCAAACTGGGGTCCACGGACCTAGAGCCAGTGAGGCCCCAAGACAAGCTCAGGGGATGAGGCCGCCCAGAGGCAGTGGGGGAGCCAGCCCCATGCTTTCCCCACACTCTGGTGAGGCTGCGCAAGACAGAACGCCAGGCAGTGAGTTTCCACGTTCACTGGAAGACATCTGGAACTGTCTCCTGATCACCTGTAAGGGTTCCCTCACTTCCGAGACATGTCACTCGGCAGTGGAGTGAAGGAGGAGTCCACAGCCACTCCATCAGTACCTGGAGAGCCTGCGTGTGGCTCGGAGCCCGGGCTATGTACGTCTGGCTCTCGTCCCTTCCGGAGCAGCCATGGCAAGTCTGTTCGTTTGACCCGCATGGAGTTTCCACCTGTGCTCCTCGCTCGGGGTCAAACTGCACGTGAGTGGGCTAACAGCCAGGCTGCCACCGAGCTGCCCCACCAGGGGAGACAGCGGGAACCTTGAGCAGTTAGGAGCCACCCCGAGAATTCTGCGAGCCCCCTCATGGCCGACACACGCATCCCAATCCTGTCTGCGTGCCCTGACGTCCCGCCCAGCACCCTTCTCCGTTAGCAGCCCCGGGAGGCCGGGAGCGCTCCTGACTTCTCTCCCCCTTGCTCCTTGCTGGGCACCAGTTCTAGCCTGGAGGGGTCTCTGGCATGCTCTGTCCCAGCCTACAAGGCCCCTGGAGCAGTCCCTATAGGACAGCCCCCCCCCCCCCCCACCGAGGGCCTCCTCTAGGTTACCCGATACAAACATGGGTGGTTTACCCACCCATGCCCTCTGGTCCATCCCTTTCCAAGGGAGTCCTTTCCAGTCCTCCCCTCTTGTCAGCCTCTGCCCCTGGCTGGGCACAGCCTCTGCCTCTCTAAGGCCATGTCCAAGCCACAGTTTGCTCTAAGTTTCAACATTACCTGGGCCCCTATATCTCCTGACCTCGAACCGCCCCCTCCCGCCCGCCTGGTCTGGATGTGATGTCGGCACTCTCTCGGACGATCTCAAGATAGAAGCAGCTTGGCTGCACGGACCCCTCCGCGGACCACCAGCCCAATGTGGCCACAGTGGACACAGACCAGCGCACCTGCTCCCCGCTCTGACCGCATGGCCCCGGCTCTAGGCACTGCCCTCCTCCGAAGGCCACCCATTCTGGGCTCAGGAACTTCCCTGGCTGCCCAGAGCTCCCACGACGTTCTCATTGCTGCCCTCGGCCCTGCCTGTTCCGGTGCTGGTTCTGTCCGGCCTGGGTCCAGACCAGCTGCCGAACCCTACTGCCTGGCCTGGTTGAGCCCTCTCCACAAACCTGTGAGCACCCTCGCTGGGCTTGCCTGGGGCCGGGGCAGCCCTCCTCACAGTTCTCCCCTCTCTTATTTTTGTCTTCCATGCACGTTGCTGTTGACAAAAGTATCCAAATTGGAAATGAGGCCAAGAGAGAGCAGAGTGTCCTTTTGACGTCACGTTACTGTTCACGGCCCCGCAACGTTACTTGATTGTCTAGGATAAGGTGCCTTGATGGGACTGTTCACTGAGAATTAACACTGGGCACGTAGGGAGGATGCACGTAACCCCGTGGGTATTTTGTCTGTTAGTGGATGATTCCTGTAGAAAAGATCACTCCCCAGCCTATAGTTTTGCTGCCCTGTCCAATGCCACCTAGTTCTGTGTGTACCATGGAGGCCTGCAGGACCGTCCTTCCCCAATAGCCTGGGGCATTCAGCCCAGATGCCCCGTACCAGCCCTGCTGTCCTGCTGGCCCTCCCAGGGAGCCGTGCTCAGGCTCCTTCCCACAGCGCGGCTCAGGGGGTCCGTGGTGCTCCCCCCTGCAGTGGGCACGCCAACTACACGGAGTCCCGTGACCTGCCACCGACCCTCAGACACGGGGTCCAGCGGCGGGCAGGTTCCAGCCTCGGATGCAGGTTCAGGAAACACCCTGCCCTTCCCGGGCCTTACCCGCCACTGGATCAGGACAGAGGAGGTGGTGTGCGGTGTCACCGAGATGAAACTTGGAGGCTCTCCCGGAACTGGAATCCAAGAAAGGAGAAAGCGAGGATTAGCGGGTTCTGCTTGTACTTGGCCGCTGTGCCGGAGCCAGCTCCCTCCTGGTTCTGGCGAGAAGGCAGGGCCAGGGACCGGCTGGTGGGGTGGGGGAGGGGGTGGGCGGCTGGGGAAGCCGGCAAGCCGGCATCCCTGCCTCCACCTCCCTCCCTTCCCTGTAGTTGTCCTCCACCGGCAGAGCCCCGCTCCTGCCCAGATCAAAGGGACTGGGTCCTGATGGACGTGACAAGATCATGTCCTGCTTTTGTCCCTCCTGCACCCCGCCCCCAGCAGACCCACACAGGACATACAAAGGCGCTTGGCTATCTTTGGGAACCCTGCCTGGGGAGCCTTCCTGCTGTCCCCCATCTTCTCAGGAGCTCTCCCTGAAGGAGAGGGATCATTTGTTGGAGGTACTTAAATCAGAGAGGCTCTGAATGGGACAAAGGGCCAATCCAGGCCTGAGTGCTCTTAGTTTCAGACACTAAGGGAGGGAGGCTGAGTTCTGGGGTGGAGGGACGGCCGCTGTTTTCGGGGCAGCGGCGGAGACAGCTTGGCTCTGCTCTCTGGAGGGATACGGTCAGTTTGGCTCTGCCCGTGGCCATGGCTGTGCCCTCCATGCTGGAAACTACAGTCCCGCCCCATTCGAATGTCCTGCGGCCCTCCTCGGACACGCCTTCCCTACCTCCACTCCCACTGAACCTGTCCGGTCCCGGCCGGCATGCTAGGTTGGCTTTTTCACGGCTGCTCACTCTAAGGTCCTGAGACCGCGTATCAGATGCTTACCAAGAGTCACTGAGTGGAACAACTGAGGCTTTGTCCGCACCCCGCACCCACCTGACCGTCCGAGACTCAGCCTCTCGGTCACCGGCTCTGAGTCTCCTCCACACCTGCTGGGGCACCCAGCACCTGGGACGTGCTGGCATCAGCCTCACCTACAGCCCCCCTGCCTTCTGGGGAGCCCCCTACCCTGTGCTCTCTGGCCTCCTGCTGGCCTGAGGTCCACGCTGGACCCTTACACAGCTTTCCGGGATTTCACGCTGGATTGAGGGGGGTCTCACACCTCAGCCACCACAACAAGGAAATGTTTATCAGTGAGCCATCCACACACCCAGCCCAGGGCTCCCCCAGCCCCGGAGTCTGTCCTCTGTCCCAGCAGATCTGTTGTTAGGAGACAATCCAGCCCAAACGCAATACAGTCGACACAAGGGGACTGCAGATCTCGGAAGAGGAAGAGGACAGGGTCGGTGTGGCCAAAGGCAGGATTTCAGTAACAAAGGATGCAGACAGGCCTTTGGGAACCTGGAGAAGCCCTCAAATGCCTTTTTTTTCCCCAACAGGCCAGTTCAGCAGGAACCCGAGCTGTGTAAGAGCAAAGGGAGTCTGTGATATCTTCCTCACTGGCCTGCGATTTCCTCAAAGACTCGCCAACAAAATCAGCTTGCTGCATTTCCTGATTTCTTTTAAGCATCAGTGCTTCTCCCAAATAGAACCCCAGCTGTGTTAAATGTAAGACGAGAAGACGAGCCACAAAGACAACCGCAGGGTTTCTTACAGGGACTGTCCCAGCGGCAGTGGGAACCCTGGGTGTGCATGATCTCTGCATCTCAAGGCCCAGAAGCTGGAAGGGTCCCCCTGAACCCCTCCTGCTGGTCCCCAGCTTGCCCGAGGCCTCATGTTGGTGAAGGCAGGCTCCCGGCTTAGAAAGGAGAAACATGGCAACGTGGTGAGTCAGTCTCCAATGCTGTTGGGGGAGCTGAAGGCTCAGGCCTGCAGCCCAAGATCCAAACCCCCGCATCTGCGAGGCAAGAGCGACCCTCCTGCCCTAGAAGTCGGCCTGCCAGCGGGCCTGGCAGGATTGGCCCCCAAACTCACAAGGATCTTCAGGTCTGATCCTCTGAGGTGGAGGAGGGCGGGTAAGAACCACCTGGAGCTCTTGGGGGAATCTCAGCTCCTTCACTTCCCTGGGCTTCCGTCAAAGGGCAAAACTGTGGAGCGGTTCGTGAATGAGAAAAATGGGGACACCGCTCAAAACGCAGCTACCCTTCCATATTTATTTTTAATGACCCTATAAATTATTCAATTTCTAGAATGCTAATGGATTGTAGGGGTTTAGAAGCCAATCAAATGAACCTCCGTTCCACTCGCCAGTCCTTGAAGTCGGCTTCAGGACCACAGGCTGTACGGAGCTCTGAGCGGTCTGCTGCTAATTGAATCCTCCTGCTCGCCCTCCCTCCCCGGGGTGACTCCTTCCTGGCTCGGGATGAAAGCAAGGCCTCTCTCCCTGGGAGCCCCTGTCTCGGGGTCCAAAGGTGGCAGTCGGCCAGGGGCCTGTGTCTACACCCCCGCCTGGGTCCCAGCTGGCTCACCGTCCTGCAACGTGGTCACTGCATCCGTCTCCGCACTGAAGTCACTGTCGCCGATGTCATTGGTCGCTTTCAGGCGCAGCTTGTAGGAAGTGAAGGGTCTCAGCCTGAAACACAGATGAGCTGTAAGGGCCTGAGCCCTTCCCTGTCCTGCCCCATGCTCTGGCCATAGGAAGCGGGCAGCCCGGAGGAAGAGACCCTTGCTCGGGGACCAGGAATCAGTCATGCTCCTGCCTGGGAGGGGCCCTCAGGCAGCCAGCACTATCCTCCCCACCTGCCCCCCAGCAGCTGAACGTCCTGGCCCAAGGGTGGCTGTTTTACGCCGGGCTCTTCCTGTAATTAGAGCTTCTCCTGCAAAGCAAATCACCGCTCTCTGAGGGACTCGAGAATTTCTCAGGAGGAGCTAATTACCGCAGCCCTCACATGATTCAGAGCGTGAAACCAGGGTCCGCCTCGCCAATTCCTCGCCCGCTCGCAAGCGCACCTTCGTGGAGGCCCACCTGCCCCTTGTCCCCACACAGGGCCTGGCGAGGCAGTGTGATTCCCATTGCAGGGATGAGAAAACCGAGGCCCGGCCCCATTAAAGTCCCTTGTCCCTGGCTTGGCCAGGACTGGAGGAGGATCTGTCTTGAGGCTGCCTCTAAGACCGAGGTAAGGTCAACTGTCCATTGGAAACAGGGGAAACGCCCCCAACTGCCTGCTGAAAGGGATTTGAGGGGCACTAACAGTCCGGGCGCACGGCTGGCGGCCACCGCGCAGGCCTGCCTGCCTCCCTCCATCGACCCGGTCCCTGTGGATGGTCTGAGCTGAGCTCTGTACCACACAGACACCGGACAGTCTTCTAAGCAGATGAGCTGCGGTCTTCCTTGGGTCCCTGGCTGGCCGGCACCTCTGGCTGTCCTTGCCATGACTTCCGAAGGAGCCGATGAGAACAGCTGCCCCTGCCCCAGGGACCGCTGCTCTGTTTGGGGCAAAGCTCTGCCCGTGTCCATCTCCCAGACCAGGAGAGCCGGGCGGCTCTGGACTCTGCCTGCTCCCCCAGCTACTGGTGGGCAGACCCTCACTGCCTCCAAGCCAGTCCTCTGTCCCCCTCCCAGGCCAACCTGGAAACTCATGGGTTTCAAACCGAGCACTGTGGAACACCGGAAGCTCTGAGGGGTCCTCTAGGAGACCAGGGGGCTCCCATGCCCCCTGAGTTAGCCAATAGCACCCCACTCCCACCTGGTTTGCAAGTGGGGTCTGGGGAATTCTTGGCCTAGAGGAAGAATTCTGCGTTTTCAAAGACCGATGACCTTCTGTGGACACAGGATTGGAAGAATCGTCCTCCGTGTTTTCACATGCCCTCCTGCCTAAGACGGGATTTTGCACTAGTTCTCTGTCGGCTCTTCCCTCCAGCCCTCCACCACGCCAGCTCTCCGTGCCACGGCTGGTCCGTGACTGCAGGCCTGTCTCCTGGCCTCTCTGTGCCCCGGTTCCAGCTGGGCAAGCCATGCCAGGCGACCTTGCCTTGGCCCTGGCTGTCCTGGGGGCGCTTCCAAAGTTCCACCCTTAACAATGATCTTTGCTCGCAGCTTCTGGGGGAGCTATCCTTTATCAAGTGAAAACAAATAACTTCCCATCTGTTCCTAGCTTCCTAGGAGCTATTTTATCTAATTCTTGTGACAATCGCATGGTTTTCTCCTTTGGTTCCTGCCTCAACCACCTGAGGCCCCACATTTGCATTAGCTTCTCCTCAGATGAAAAGGCAGCCCAGGGCAGTTGCCAGGAGTGAGCACTCTGGAGCCAAACTGCTCCCACACTGACTCCCACATCACCTTGGGCAGGTCGATGAGCCACAGGCGCCTCACTTGGGCCGACCGGAGCACGGGGTCGTGAGATGTTTGTGTGGATGACGTTGAGAAGTGCTTAGAAAAGACTAGGACACACGCAGTGCACTCACTGAATCCTGGCTGTTCTTCCCATCAGGACCCTCTGGCCACAGCTCACATGGCTTCAGGAAGAGCCTGTGCGCTGAGTGCTGTCCTCTCGGCCTGTCCATCGCCTCACCAGCCCTACCATGATTTGTAAGGAACAGTTTGCTTCCTTGACAACAGTCTGCCTTCCCCACAGGGACACAGACCGAGGTGGCCTCTTTCACTGCTATGCCCCGAGCACAAAGAACAAGGCCTAGTACCCAGGAGGTGCTCAGTGAGTATCTGTGAAGGAAGGGAGGAAGGAAGGGAAGAAGGGAGAGAGGAAGGGAGGGAGGAAGGGAGGGGAGAAGGGAAGGAAGGAAGGGAGGGAGAGAGGAAGGGAGGGAGGGAAGAAAGGCAGAAAGGAAGAAGGTAGGGAGGAAGGGAGGGAGGAAGGAAGAAGGAAGGGGAAAGGAAGTGAGGGAGGAAGGAAGGGAGGAAGGGGGGGGAAGAGAGGAAAGGGGAAGGAAGGGAGGACTGAAGGGAGGGACGAACGGGGGTAGGATTCAGGAGGGGTGAATGAGAGGATGCAGGTAACAATCAGCACGGTGTCTGGCATGCACTGGCGTGTGGGAAACTACCCCCTCCTTGAATTCAGCGCTTATGCTCACTCAGCGCGTTACATTTAGGACATGTGTCAGACGCATCATTGATCCATTTGCGTTTAGCACCTCACTGTTTTCTAGCGCTTTTGGAATATGAGGCCAGTGGCAGCTCCTCCATTCCCACCCCGCCCACTGGGGGGGCACACAGCAGGGGTGAGGTACGCAAGTCAGACGGCTGGAAGAGTCCACCCCTGTCTCAGGTCAAGGGGAGGGTGTGTAGAGAGCAGGAAGCTAAGTTCCCAGCATGAGGCCCATTTCTGCCCCCCCCCCCCGCATTCCAGGACCCGAGCTGTTTGGGGGGGCACGCAGGGCAAACCCTCGCCTCAGAGTAGGAAGCCCAGCAGGTGACTTTCCTGGGAACCTGGCCCTCGGTGTGTGTCTGCTGATGGGCGCAGGGGCCTGGAGGAGACTGACCACAGCATGTCCCACACCAGATCAGACTGTCACTCAGCAAACTTCCAATGGGAAGTCTCCTGCACACACTCGTCTGATCTCAGGAGGCCCCAGGACAGATGAGGCCACTGGAGTTTAGTTTTCTCCTCTCTTTCAGAGGAGAGTGTGGCCGAGTGTGGTTCATGAAGCCACCTGGACACGCTGGCCCATGCCTCCCGAGGCTTGGGGTTGTGCTGGGGGTGGGTTTTCTGGGCTCTGGAGGTGGGGGGGGCAGCCAGTGGAGATCTCCGAGGGGCCAAGAGCAGGGCCTCTCGGGTGATGTAGCTGCTGTTCAAAGAGTACGAGGGGCGCTGGCAGAAAGGTGGGGGACAGAGCGGGACTGCTTAGCATGACCTTCTGAGATGGCAGCCTGGTCACTGCCATCCATTCTGGAGGCAGATCTCGGGCTCCCAGAGCTGAGAGAAACGGCAGGGTGGCCCCCCACTGGGCCATCACGCGGGTTCAATGAGAAATGTGGGTGCGATTTCCCAGCACAGGGCCCAGAACGGGGGGCAACAAGTATGTGGTGTTCTGTCTGAAAGGTGAGAGGAACATTGGTGAGCTTGGGAAATGGGGTCTAGGCCTCCTCCCCCGTCCCTGTGAGCAGGGCGGCTGGGGTACTGGAATCCTTGGAGCCTGTGGGCCACGCTCCTTTGTGGTCCCTGCATAGCCTGATGTGAGCTTCATGGAAAGTGACCACTGTCAGGGCCAGAGAAGGACAGGGAAAATGCCGGCTGGCTCCTTGGACGGGCCTGCTCACCGGAGAGACCCAGGGGGGCTTCTGCAGGGTGGTGTGAGCCTGTGCAGCCCAGACCTCCCAGGTCAGGATGCAAGGTCTAAGGTCACTGCTGAGAACCCTTGCCTAGACGGTTATGTAGCCCTGGTCCCTCACCCCAGAGAGGGGGTACCCTCATCTCTTACTGTAGAGGGGTGTCGGAACACGGGAAGGGACCCAAATGAGGCCTTAGGTGCCAAGAGTGAGCTGCAGTGGTCAGTACCGCTCCCCTCCGCCTTTGCCTGGTGGATCCCTCAGTAACTGGATAAACGCTGGGTTCTCAGGGTACAGTGGGGACACCCCTCCCATTTCCCTGAGGAGCCATCACTAATGGATGACAGCAGCCATGGGAGCCACCAGCCTTGCCAACTAGGAGAGAGAGCACAAAGAGAAGGTGCGAGTCTCAGCCCGTGACACCCCTTCCACACCTACCCCACACTTCTGCTTCTCAGGGGCTCGGGGGCTGGAGCCCACACTTCCAGGCTCCCCGGCCCTGTGATCTGTGCCTCTTCTCTCCCTGGGGCTTGGGGCGTGCCTGCCACCTGCACAGGGCTGGACCTGGAAGGATGGACCCGGGGCAGAGGCTGGAGAGGCTCCAGGAGGGGGAGTCCTGGTCCCTGGTACAGGGAGCTAGAGAAGAGAGGGGAGCTGTCCGGGTGTGTCTCTGGCCCCCAGATTCCCTGCTCTACTCCCCACGGAGGGCCCGCCTGCCCCTGGGTACCTTTCGACAGCACAGGCTGTGGCCTCATGGCTGACGGATGAGGAGTAGGTCTGCCACTCGCCCCTGGGCAGCTCTCGCACCTGCACGGTGAAGTAGCGGATGGGGGAGGCCCCGTCGCTGCCCGGGACCCACTGGAGCCGGAGGCTGCGCGCGGTCACTTCGGCCTGTGGCACCAGGAGCTCTCTGGGGGGCGCCGGCCGCTCTGCAACCGAGAGAGAACAGAGCGGGGACACGTGAGAGGCTGCTGCTCCCAGAAGGCCCCCTGCGAGCAAGGGCAGAGAGGGCCGAGGAGAGGGAGTGGACTCCGGGTCCACGGCCAACTTGGACGCGCCCCAGCGGGATCTGACGGGAGACCCTGGCTTGCTCCCGGAGCGCTGCTCTCTCTCAGACAGCAGACAACAGACAGATGAGAGGGTGAGCCCACACATGCTCCCCGACGACCACACGTCCCCAGGGGAGTCTCTTGAGAGACACCCTCTCCCTCCAGTCTTGGGATCAGGGCATCTGTCCTGTTGATGTCCTTTCCCTGGAAGCCACTATGAGGCTGAAACACGGACAGAGTCCCACTCAGCTCCCCCGGGGGCTGTCACCGCTGCTCTGTGCCCAAAGCGCTGGTGACTGGGGGTGCAGGGCACAAGGCCGGGACCTGGCTCCTGAGCTTGGATCGTTTCCGTCACGCGTCTCCTCACCCCATCGATTGCAGCGGAGAAAGTCCACAGAGGGAGGAATAATTGTTTAATTGTTTATCATGAAGATTATCGATCCTGTTGAGAATGTGTTGTGGGTAATAAAGCAGCGACGGCTGGCTGGCCCTGTGGTGACAGTGGGGGGAGCCCTTCCCCCTGATGTGGTCTGTGTTCCTCCGGGAGCACACGCTCGTGCTGCCCGGGTCTCCTCGCCCGGAGCAACAGGCCTGCGTCCCCTCATCAGTCCTGGGCATCTGGCAATGGGCAAAGCTCTGCTGGGGAGGGTTAGTGGGCCCTGGCAGAAAGCCCCTCAGCCCTATGGGCCCCAGGCAGCTGGTGCGGGTGATCGGGACACAGGTTGGGGTACAGGCTGGGGTGTGGGTGTGCCTCCCCCCAGCCCCATCAGTAGCAGACCTGCCGTGGACCAGGGATGCCTCCTAAAAGGTGTGCCTGTTTATGCTTCCATCTGGATTCATCAGTCACAAACTATTAGCAAACTTGTGTCTTTCCCTGTGCCTTAGAAAGTGCCGGATTCCCTTCTGGGGCTGCATCCACTCTGAGGAAGAAGGCAGGAGCCTTTGGGAGAGGCACTCAGGGCCCCGAGCATGACCCAGACAAGGAGGAGCCTGATGACCTGGGCAGGAGGGGGTTCTCCTGCGGCCTGTCCTCTGTCTGGCCAGCTCCCACCCCCAACTGCCACCCTGTGCCGGGACCATAGGTTAGACAGTGTCTGTGCTGATAGCCAGGGCCCCGAGTGTGCGCGCTGTCTCTCCATCGGCTTCACGCTCCGGCATCTCTGGTGACTCCCAGGTTGCCGTCCTCCAGTTAACAGTAGAGGTAACCGTTGTCATCAGAGGGGCTGTGCAATTGTCATCATCCTTGGGGGACTGAGGCTCAGTGGTTGGGGTCAGGGGACTCACAGTGGGCTGAAGGGTTTGGTCTTTCCCTGGAAGGTGGAGCCTCTGGAAAATCCAAAGCCACAGACAGGTGATGCCAGCTTCCCTCCATTGGCCACTGGAAGGGTCAGCTGGGCGTTCTAGCCGGGGCAGCCACCGAGCAGCAGCCGGACCTTGGTGGGCCCTTCCACCTTGTGGGGCATCAGCTTCCCCACCTGCTTAGCCTGCTTGTGTGGGAATTAGAGAAGTGGGCTGCTTTGCCTGGAACGTGGCCAGAACATGGCCAGAACATGATGAGGGCTCAACGCCCGACAGCCTCCTTCGCCTTCTACCTTTTATAGGTTTCAGATCGGCCCTTTGGATTGTTTCTCAAGCACTTCGATTCAACTCATGCCTCCCTTAGACTGTCTGCTCTAGATCGTGTCCTAGAGCGATCGCACCGGCCGCGGGGACACGGGCTCACCCTCTGAGCGCGGGCGCTGCACCAGCTCTGCCCCCGGAGGCCTGCGGACAGTGCTGGCCCTCGTACTTCCCAAGAGGCCACCGGGTGGGTGCCAGGGCACAGAGAGGGGAAGGGCCTTGCCTGAAGTCACATAGCTCCAGAGCCTGGTGCTCGGGGACTCCCAGATGGGAGGTAGGACAGGTCATTTCTCCGAGCAAGTGCCTTCCTGTTGTCCTCTTCCCTGAGACGTCTGGGACTAGAGTTGGGGTGGCCCAGGGGAGGGAGCCTGCTGAGGCAGATCCTAGAGCGAGGCTGGAGGGCATGTCAGGGGCTCGCTGATCCCCTGACATGGGAAGCCACAGCACACTGCTGTGGGAAGAGGTGGCCTGGGGCCTGGGGAGGGTGTTCACGTCACTGTCCCACAGCTGTGTCCCTGGCCAATAGCTGACTCTGTCTGCGCCCCACTTTTTCTGCAGAACGTGGGCTCACAGCCCTTCCTTCACCAGGCTCTGGTGAGGATAAACCAAGACAACGTACAACAAGCACCTCGCCAGAGCCTGGAACAGAAGCGGTGTCCGTGAAGACAGATCTCTGCAGGACCGCTTGGTAGGAGACGTGTTTTTTGAGCACTTGCTCAGTGAGGCACGTGGATCGGAACATCAGAGACCTGGTGCCTGGCTTTGGGGAGCTGCCCTCAAATGTGGTGACTCAGACCTGCTCTGGGCCAGTTACACAACCTCTCTGAGAGCAGAGAGGGACGTTCCTGCCTGTCCGGTAAATGTCAGGCTGTGTAGACATGCTACGGTGCAGGGCCTGCCCCGGGAAGCCGTGGCCCAGCAAGATCATGACTCCCGCTCGGGCCCAGCTCTCCTCCCTGGAGCCCCACGAGAGAGGGGTCTTACCTCTCTTCTCAGTGGTGATGACGGTGGCCTCCAGCGGCTCCCCCCAGCCTTGTCTCGTCTTGGCTGACAGCCTGAAGATGTACGCAGACTCCGGGGCCAGCTCGGTGGCCGTGAACTGTCTCACAGTGGCACCCACCTCCACCGTGGTGAACGTGTTGGGGCTACTGCTGGCCAGGCGGTAGGCGATCTGGTACCCTGTGGGTGGGGCAGGAGGGCCATGTGTCAGTCACATCAACCCCCCTACAGACCCCCACATTCCTGCCACCCCCCACTCTTTGTTTCCCCGGCGTCCTTCCTCCTCCACCGGCATCTGAGAAGGGGAAAAGTCGCGGTGACGGATGGAGCCTTGGAACGCTGGGCGCCCATGACCCTCATTCCCCTTCATCCTTTCTGCCCCCAAAATGTGGCAACAGTTTCACCTTCGCCACGGCTGCTGTTGCCCAGAGGATGTGGCGGGAACCAGCTGGTGCTCCTGAGGGGCAGGCCCAGTGCTCCCGCTTTTTCTGTCCTTCCTCGTTCCTCCCGCCGCCTGTCCTTCCCCTCACAGGGCCAAGGGCAGTGCCTCCTTCTGGAACGGTCCTCCAAGGGCGCCCTTCTCCTGTGGTTACATGTCCTTCCTCTTGGTCATCCTCCCTATCTGCCTGCAGATCCCAAGTTTGGGAGCTCTGTTTCCTGCTGTTAGCCCCTCCTCTGTGCCCACACCCCAGGAAACCCCAACATGGCCCCCGACTTGGGGGGCTCCCCACCATGTAATCCCCCTCCTGCCGAGGAGGCAGTGAGGTACATGTCATCTGTTCTGGGGGGCTTCTGTGGCTCTGAAGGGCTCCTAAAGTTCCTTGATTATCAAGAGATTATGGGTGATCAGATGTTATTAATGATCGAGCCACCCAGCCAGGCTGTACCGAGACCCCCTCTGCCCACGTCTGAAGAAGCAGCGCCGACTGTCAGCCCCAGCCTGGCCTCCCTGCTGGTGCTGACAGCTGTGCTCTGCCCTGATTAACACCAGAGCTGGTGGGGCACGGTGGCCTCCACCAATACGGATGACAGCGAGCCTGCTCTGGTGACACAAGGACCTCCTGGGGCAGGGGACGCGGCTAGCAGAGCTGGACTCTGTCCTCCACCAGCTCGGGCTCTGCTGGCTTCCTGGGGGTGGGACGGCCACCCAGTGACCAAGCCCCAGGAACTCCACGCTGCCTGCCCGCCTCTCCGGGTGAGATGCCCCCCACTCCTTTGCTGTCCTTCTTGCACCTTCTTTGGCTCTGCTGGGGCCCGAGCCTATGGGTGTCTTCCCAGCTCCCAGCTCGTCATCCATCCAACAACACGAGGAGCCCCACCTGGCTGGCTGTGTCTGGGGGGGATGGTTCCATGCACTCAGCATCAAGTTGCTGACCACTGTACGGGTCACCACCATTGCCACGCAGACCAGGGGTCGGGCACATCCTGCCTGGTTCACAACGACAGCCACTCACAGGCCTGCTGTTTGCAGGACCCTGTGGTTCCTTCTCCTCCCGAGGATGACTGGCTGCCCTCTAGCCTCTGGCCAGGGTGTCCTACTAGACGACTGTCTTTTACTATTTAGGGACTGATGACCTACAGCCCAGAGAAGCCAAGCTGAGCTCTGTATCCTCCTCCCACCTTTCTTTCCCTTGCCCCATTGTAGGTGGGGGCGTCTGGGGCTCTGGTGCCTTGGGACGCTGGTCCCAAGCCTTTGGAGAGTCCTGGACACCTTGCCTCCTGAGGGTGAGGACACCGTGGTCACTGTAGCCACCACAAGGGGCTCTCCTGCTGACCTCCTGGCTCCCTGAGCCCTCACAACAGCCAGGACAGGAAACCTACGAATCCTCACATGGCCACAAAGCAAAGAGAGGGTAAGTGGTCTGCCTGAGGTCACACAAGAAGTCACCAGCAGAGCTGTGCTGGGAGCCCTGAGCCAGTCCCACTTTCTACTGAGTCATACTGTTCCTGTGAAGAGAAAACATCTGCCCCCATCCTCCAGCAAAGGGAGAGTCCCCTTGCCGAGTCCTGGCTGCTGGAGACCATGCATTGCAGCACACCAGAGTACGTCTGAGGGATGACAACATGTGGGGTGCGACCAACACATGCTCTGAAAGCACATGCCCAGAGTGCGATTCAGGCTCTGGGAGTTCAGTGCCCCCCGGGGTCTCTGCATGTTAGGCTGCCTGAGGGGGCCGTGTGGCATGGATTGGCCCGCAGGGAGGGCGCCGACCACGAGTGGAGGGGAGGGGAGGGAAGGGGTGCTGGGGCCCAGTACCAGCTAAGCATCAGGCACACTCACTCCAGGTTGTAAAGTGATCACAAAGGAAGGACTGTAGGCAGTTCTCCACCCTCTGTGGCTGCAGGACTCGGCATCCCCACCAGCTCTTCTGCCTGCCGCTCTGGATGTCCTTGGTCACGTGGCCTCCAGGGAGTTTCATCCCCAGACCTCTGGGCCTCACCCACGCACCTGCTGGGTCTGGCAGCTCTGGGGAAGGGCAGTGAGTGCGAGAGCTGCCAGGGACGGGACCCAGACAGACATGGGTCAGACTCCTGCTCGGTCCCGTCGGAGCTGGGGACGGACCAAGACGTGGGAGGGACACCCCGGCCCCGCCACACCTGTCCATTTTGCTGTGTGCTGTGTGCTCCACATTGAGCCGGGCACAGAGCTGACGCTGAGTTCAGGCCTTCTGTGCGTGTTGCCTGACAGCGGCCTGTGTTCCGGGGCCCAGACTGCGTCCCTGGCCGTCAGCCTTCTGGCCGGAACGGGGTTTCCTGTCCCGGAATTCGCAATTGCATTCATCTCGGAAAATTCCTAGCCTTAAGCTGCCTTTTTTTTTTCCCCCTTAATGAAGGCATTAATGTTCTATTGCAATGTTTCGTCATTCCTCTTGAATTGTATTACACTCACAAATCATCGGCTCACAAATAACACGGGAGTGTAAGGAAGGAGCTTAAAGACACCTCTTCCTGCTCAGGCCCCAGCCCGCCAGGTCGGCTCTGCCAGCTTCTTGGGTGTCTTTCTGGGGAGCGTCGGAGAGCACAGGGTCGCTGAGGCCTCTGTGGAGACACGCTCGTCCTTGCCTGAGTGTGCACGAGCTGGGCCCGCATCCGGCCCCGTGCCGGGCTCTCCTCGGTAGCACCCCTGGGTAGGCATTCACTCGGCCACAGGTCTGGCCCTTCACAAGTCTCTGCATCTGTTTGTGGCCCTTCTCCTCCCCATGCCCGAGTGTCACGACGTCCTCACCTCTGACGGTCATGATTTCCACAAGGTACTCAGTCCCTATTTCCTCCTACAGCACCCACGGACTCGACCCTGGGAATGGGGTGACGTTGGCGTACTTCCTCCCCCGGCTTGTCAGTCACACACGGCTGATTGCTTACAGTATTGCTTTTCTTTCCCTGCTGGTCTGTGCGTTTAGCTCTGTTATCTGAGCTATTAACTCTGAACTTCGGCTCTGACACTCACCCGCTGCTATAAAAGTTATGTAAATCAACGTTCTTAAAGCACTTCTGACCTCAGGATGCCTCTCTCCGGCTGTTATGAGTCGTGTTATTATTTTTATGTTGTCAGGATTTGCGGCGAGGCTGGGGGGGACTAGCGATGCCTGCTCAGCCGATTTAAAGCGGCGCATGGGACAGATCAAAGCTTTCGGGGAAGGCAGCCGCTGTCCCAAGGCTATGTTGCCTGCGTGGGGATGTGGTCCATACACAGGGGCTGAAGCGAGCCTCACGTAGGACCAGTGTCAGCCAGAGGCCTTGGTGGCGACTCCTTCCCCGCCCACCCTGAGCATGTGGAGGAGGGTTGTCTGCGTCCAGAACAAAAAGCATGTTAATGACTGACCAGTGACATTAACATACGCATCTCCCTCAACTAGAGAAAGAAAGCAAGGCAAGATACTTTGCAAAGACAAACTGACCTTTACAATGAAGCCCAGAGGCCACACTGACAGACACAGACATTACCTAGAAGAACATGAGCAAACATAACATTTTTAAAACCTCAAGAATGATGCGGGACCCGGTGTCAGCGAGTTCAGCCATCTGAATATCGTTCCTCGTGAGGAAGAGACACCAGCCCTCCTCAAAGAGACAGAGACTTGCTTTGTGCTGGAAGCAGGCTGATGTACGTGGGTCTGGGGCTTGGGCCCCGTGCAAGGGCACACGGGATTTCTGGGTGGGAGGAGCTGAGCAGGTGTTGTTTTCACCGTGTGAGAACACGCGCTGTGCCCGAGGGAGCAAGGAGACGCAGGGACCGCCTGCTTGCACACGCTATCCCAGCACCTGGAGCGGGCCGACAGCCCGCCTTGCACGCACAGGTCTTGGGAGGTGTCCAGGCCCCTTGGGGCCCAAGATTGTGGCCTGCAGGCCGTTCCTCCTACTCGACACCTCGGACGACCCCTGCGCAACTCCCAGCTTCTCATTTCCAGTCCCTGAAGCAGAGTTAGCGTAGGCCACCCCCAAATATGCCATTTTTGCCTCTTGATTACTTTGGATTAAAGTTACTTAAGAAACGGCCAGCACCGGAGGGACGCTCAGACCCTCCTCTGTCCCCCTGAACACAGGACGTCAGTCCCCCTCGATGCACCAGGAGGAAGAGAGCAGCCTCGTCGCCCGCCTGGGGCAGTTTAGGGCCAAGGTGGCTGTAGAACCCTGTTCACCAGTCGACCCCCCAAGCCCAAACCCCTGGTCTTGCCAATTCCTCACCAATTCACTATTTCTTTCACTCAAAGGCATTAAAAAACAGCCTCTGCTTTGGTCACTTTTGAGCCTCCGATCTTTGGGGCTCCTGTACACACAAAATTAAATTTTTCTCCTGTTCACCTTATGTCAGCTTAATTCTTCGACCAGCTGTAAGACCCAGAAGGGAGGAGGTAGAAGCTTTCAGCCCTACACTGTGAATCAAGCAAAAACTCGCCCTACTTATTAGCACCTCCCACTCATTAGAGCAGCGTGAGAGCCCCGTTCTGCCCGGGGTGGGGAGGGCCTGCTGCTTCCCCAGCTCCTTCCTGCTCTAGAATGGTAGAATTCTGATGATCTGAAGAAAAGAGAGACAAGTGGAAAATAATCTGGTCACTCCACAGGACATTTGCAAGGAAATTTTGAGGGACAGCAAGGCATCTGGGAACGGGGAGTGGAGGGGCACAATCTAGTGCCCAGGGGGGATGCCAGCACAGCCGAGAGGCAGGAACTCCGAGGCCAGGGTTCCTCTGGAAAGGATGGTTTGTTTCAGAATGCAGACAGAAAAACCGGGGTTGTCTGGAGGAGGCTTGGGGTACCTGCACCAGGAATAGGGTCGGGGCAGTGGGTTCGGGGTCCCTGCAGCAGGGTTTGGAGTTCAAGCTGCCGCTAGGCATGGAAGGAACATGACAACCCAAGAAGAATGGCCCCCCACCCCGCCCACCCCAATGCCAGAGCCCTCAGCCACCGGAGCCCGGAGCACCAAGGAGGGGTAGAGCGTGTGTCAGGATGGGAGGTGGCCCGAGGCCCAGGCCCCTCTGAATGTCACATCCCATGGGCCGCCGTAAGGCACCGTTGGCCACACCGGCCCAGAGAGGAGAACGGAGCCGGCTATGCAGGGGCAGGGGCTAGACAGCCAGGGGGCTCTGCCCACACCAGACACCTTCTGTTCTGTGGATGCTGTTGCCTGAGTCCTGAGGGGCCCAGTCGGCTCCAAGACAACCCAGGGTGAAGAGTTTGCTAGGGAGGCGAGCCCAGGAGACAGAGGAAGCTCACAGACGGCGTGAGGAAGCAATTGCCCTGCTGGGCCCCTAAGGCTCTGCCCACTTTGGGGGGTATGGGAGGGGCTATGGTGGTGACCCCCAACCCCAGCTGTCATGGGCCTGCGCTGCTGGCAGGCAACTTTCCCAGGAGCCCGGCCCCGGGGCAGAGAGCGCCTTCGGGCACAGTGCCCTGGGGCTCCAGGACACGGCAGGCCAGGTTGTGTGGGGCGATGCTGGGGCCCTGAGGGCCTACGGCGTACATGGCACCTGCCACCACCTTGAGGTCACTGTTCCTATCTTAGGGACTGCTTGTTATAATTTTTCTACACTTATGAAATGGAAACAAAACCAATTTTACTCCAGGTGCAGGCTTTTCGTTCGTGTCTTCTCAGCACATCTGGAAAGCGTCATTCGTGTCCTTCAGGAGCGTGAGTTTGGATTGGCTGGAATACTGCACCGCAAGGACCTGCCCCCCGAGGCGCTACCAGCACAGAGCGGGAAGGGGGTGTTTAGGGCGGGATGTCCTGAGCTCCTCCACCACCAAAGCACGGAGCCCACAAGGCCCACTTCCTGCAGCCACGGCGTTGATTCAAGCAACACACGGAACAGCAAGGCCCAGCATCGCCCCTTTGCAACTGTGGGAAACCCCGCTTATCACCTCTGCCTTTGTTCCAGCTTCTGCATGAGCTACTGGGAGAAAGTCCCTCAACCTGGGGTTATGTCCGTTCCTCTTATCCGCCCTCAAGTCAGGGTGATGTCCCCCAGTCCTCATTCTGTGGCCTGGTGAACATAACCTCAAACGTCCTTACAACGTCACAGCCTCAACGGGCAGGAGAGGAGAGCTTGTGCACAAGTGGCAGAAGGGAGCAGCCAAGTACCCGTTCTTGCATTTGTCGGGAGTCACGGGAGATAGTGTCGTGGTAGAAAAGGCCAGTTACGTAAGTACAGCTCGAGTGCCATCAGGGACATAAACTTGCTGGGTGTCCGTGGCATAAGGGCAGAAGGCTGCGCTGGGTGTTAGGAAAGAATGGGCAAGCTGAATCAATACCAGGAGGGAAACACAGCCCGAGTGAAGTCTGATTTGTAAGGTTATGGGTGAATTATGATCATACAGGCATTCCGGGGGGCAAGGCCAAGTATGAGCCGCATTGATCCAAGGTGAAGATCGAAACTACGCGAGCTCTGAACATGCCCAGAAGATGGAAAAAAACGCGCATCTAGAAAATCAGAATCGGGAAAGGGTGTGTGTTTCGAGCCCAACACCCGTTCTAGAACCTTCCGCTATGGGAGATGCAGGAGGAGGTTCTAAGATGCTTTTGTGCTGGGAGCCAGCTGGGGGGCGGGGTGTGGCTCCTGGGAGGGTGGGTCTCAGCTGCCTCCTCAGATGGGGTGACTGTGGACCGCACCTGGAGCCCTCCGGGGGAGCTGCGAACGGCCCGTTGGGTGGTGGGAGGCCTTTCCTGAGTTGCATGCATCCTGGGCGAGCGAAATGGCCCCAACTGAGAGTTGCCTGTTCGGTGGTGTGTCCCTAGGGCCCGATGCTTGGGGGCCCGAAGCCAAGGCCACCCATGGGGCACGGTGCTGCTGACCCCCTTGGTAGCCCCAGTGGGTGGGTGTGAGAGGTGACGGCCCTGCCAGCACGCACGACTTGTTGGGAGAGCCCACGGCCACAGAATGGCCTCTGGAAGGCCCAGCCCAGGCACCGTGTGGCTTGTTGGCTCTACTGCTTATCCGCGTGAGGGCTGGGGTCAGACAAATGCAGCAATGGATCAAAACTGTATTTGCAAACAGGGATTACAGTCCCTTGCGATCCTTACTCTCAGCAGAGTCTTGGCACCCCCTTCCATAATAAGCTGAGGGTAAATGTTAGGCCCTCGGCAGGCAGGTGGAGGTGGGGGGAGGCTCTGGTGTGTGTGCGGGCAGCCCCCCGTGGGTTTAAAGAGCACATGCCGCACGTTAGCTTGGAGGCATTTAAGGGAGTGCGGAGTCGCCAGCGAGGGAGGGAGGGTGACCGTGCTCAGGGGGCTGCCGGCCGCGTCCCCCAAAGGCAGGCTCTAAATGCTAAAAGCTCTCCACAGTAAAATATTTACGCAAATAAGCAAGTGTTTTTCCCTGCAGGCGCCTGGTGCTATTTTGTGCTGTTAATCTTTTTTGGAAATGCAAGAGCATGTTTTGATATAGATTACTGAAGCCTGGGCTGGGGAGGAGTTCATACACGCACCCCGAGCGGGAGCACTGATTCGAGGTCTCTGGGTGGGAAGCCAGTCTTGCGAAAAAGATGTTTCCCTTTCTCTCCCACGAACACTGATCTGAATCTTCAGGCACTGTTTTCTCATCCTTCCTACGGCATCTGCAATTTGATGGGCTAGCTGTACTAATACGCAGGTGGCGGGCTGCCCAGACAACATTTGTTACCGTTACAACTAAAGGCCGTTACCACAGAAGATGCTCGGACGTGGTGTTTTTCTGCATTATGGTAGACGGAGCACTATTTTACCTTTTCTTTGCTTTGCCATGGTCAGAATGCACAAAGTATTAAATGCTGCCCTCTCTTTACCTGGTCTTTAGTGACGCTCCCCCCCCCACCACCTGGCACCCCCAGGGACTGCAGATCAAAATCCAAACTTTTGAATGTCCCTTATAGCCTGAATCCAACTTCTGCCCTTCCTGGTTCTTCTCCCCGTCTTGTCCGTGTGAAACCTCTGCTAGGGATGGCCAGCTGGATGCGGGCACCGGGCAAAGACTTGGGGGACAAGAAAGAATTCTCCAGTCCAGGAGACATGATGAAATACTAAATAGCCATGCATTTGAGAAAACATTTGTTGAATGCTTACAACGTGGCAGGCGTTGTCCTAAGGTTCTCATGCACAACTCAGTCAACACTACAAGGGAATGTGTTATTCCCATTTGAGGGATAGGGAAACTGTGGCATAGAAAGCCTCAGTCACGTGCCTAAATTCATCGGCCTGGGCTGCCGAGTCTGCAAGCTTGCCCACATTGCTGTTGGCCTGTCCAGAGCGTGGTGCTTCAAACCCAGGGGAGAGTAGGGGAGGACGCCCAGGATTCATGAGTTTATTATGTAGACACAGCGTTTCTGAAGGGAGAGTGTGGCATGTAGGGGAAGAACTGTGGAAATGTTCTAGCACCTTCTCCCAGTTAGTCTGCTTCCAGGCCTGCATCCTGAGGAGATCATCAGAAATGCTGTCAAGAGTCACCTCTAAGGACGTCAGTCACATCGTTATTTCTCACTGCACAATTGGGACATGATCCATATTTAAAAAAATTTTTTAATTATAATGTATTTGCATTTCAACATTACATTTTTGGGATGAATGTGTTCACATCTTGGACGTCTGAGCAGCACTTAAGTGTACAGAGAAGAGTCTGCTTTTGGCATGTGGTAAACCAGATGTCCTTAAAAAACTTCCTATTAAGACATCCCAAACTAATAAATACGGTATCAAGAAACGCAAACCTAAGTGCATGGTTGAGCCAGCAAGCGAGAAGGAGAAATCAGAGACTGAAAAGGAAACAGAACGCTAAGAATTGAGATGAAGCCAAGGGCAGCCCAGGGATAGGAGCCGCCAACAGACCTGCGAGGCTGGGCGCGCTCATCTGGGGCTGGGCACCCTTCCACACGTGCACCCAGGGGCAAGCGCCAGGATGCTGTAGATGCTGCATACATGCCGGTTGGGTATGTGCAGACACAGACAGTGGGGTGTCTACATAGGAAAGATTCATGACATGGGAAGAGAAGAGCAAAGTCACAAACACGTGACAAGAGTTGGAATGAAATCTAAAAACAGGCAACCATAATATTAGACTTTTAAGCTTAAGTTTAACTCTAGGAATATCTTATAGAAAACCGAAGAAGAGAGAAACACAAAATCCCTTGGGGGTCCTGGCGGGTTGGCTGTGGTTGACGGGGCAGGAGGGACACGTATGGGTCACCCCCGCTAAACACACCTATAATATGACGGAGAGGCTCCCTTCTAAGTAGGAAATACTTTGTACTTACAATTTTAGAAAAATGATCAGAAAAAAATATTAACATTATTTTTTGGGCAGTGGAATTGTGGTGATTCTCATTTTTTCCTGTTACATGTCTAAATTTTCTGTTTTTTTCAAAGTTTAGAATGAATGTGTTATTTTTATCTTATGATTGTCCTTTTTATTATAAATCTTTCCAATATAGAGAAAATACTGGGAATAATATAGATGGAACACCCAAGTGTTCATTGTACCAACTTGAATAAATCTAGACATTTTGCCAAATTGGACTTTTTTTTTCACATAAGAGAGAAGATGAGACAGAAGGAGTTGAGGCCATTCTGTGGCCCCACCAGACCTTCTTCAGAGGCAACCCCCCTTCTCAACTCGGGGTGTATTCCTGTCCGTGAGTTCACACGTGCACTGACCGTGTGGACCCGTAAATGGTGATAATCACACTCATGGAGGTTTCTATGTGCAGGAACCTTCTCCCGCTGGGTATATTCTTCCCCCGAACAGGCTTGTAAGACTTCCTCATGCTGACTCATGTAGGCCTTGGTCATTCCTTTAACTGCTGTGGGAAGGGTCCACAACACACCTTTCTGTGGCCTGACTGATGGACACTCGGGTGTCTTGTCATCAAACACGACATGGCAGGAGTGTCCCGTGCATGTCTCCTTGGGTACAGCTGTGAGAACTCAGGCTTATGACCTGACGGGAAGGGCCTCTGGGATTCAGGGACAGATGTACTCCCCTCGCCCAGGCATTCCAGATCATTCTCCGGGAGTATATGAGTGTGTGTGTGTGTGTGAGTGTGTGTGTGTGTGTGTGTGTGTGTGTGTGTGTGTTTGCCTATGTCCCTGTCTCTCCTGGGTCATATCCGACCTTCTAGGGCTCCCAATCTGAATGATGTAAATGCCATCTCATTGTGGTATGAATTCTCTGTTCACAGGGCTTTTTCAATCAGATGTACAAACGTTAGAGATGCCCTTTGAGGTAAGTGACAAGATTTTACTTTTGGACAGCGAGACTTGTATGATGACAGTGGGCATGACCAGGCAGGGACAGGCGTGGAGGGAGCTTGCAGACGGAGACGACATCAAATGTGACGTTAGAGGCACAGAAGGGCAAAGGACCCGCAAGTACAGTACAGGGCTGGCCCGGGTGGAGGGCAGAGGCCGTGGCGGGAGCATTGGGGGTGGGCAGGGGCTGCTAGGCCTGGGGGGGTGGGGACAAGGCCTTCCTCCTCGGCAGGCCGGGGAGACTCTGCTTCTTGGAGATTCTGGGTACTGCGACAGGTCAGAATTCACATTTTGTGCTCCAGGTTTCCTGTCTCGTGGAAAGCTGGGGCCACCCCCGGGTCATCAGACGTTAGCCCAGTTCCGTCCAGGAGAGACAGCAGCTGGGCGCGGTGCTGAGGGGAGCTCTGGGAGGCCTGTGGCCCAGCCATGCACTCCGTGGACCATCTCCTGCCCCAGGTCTGGAGCACAAGGCACGGGGCCTAACAGGGGTCTACAATCCCATCTCATCTGGCGGTATCCAAAACACACATTCTACCAGCAGCTTCTTCCATGGCTCGTTGTGGTATTAAGGTACCAAGAACCTGCAGTTCTGAAGGTTACCCAATTCAGAAATACTCTTAGCTAAGTATTCCACCCAGCAACCCCAGGAATGGCACCAGGAAGGGACAGACTGAGCAGGGCCCCAGCCTTGCAGCAGATGATGTTGGCACGCCCCAGGCTCTGTCCTCCCTGTGTTCATGAAGCAAGAACTCAAAAAACATTTGCCTCTCTGTGTAGTTATTACCTAAAAGACAAACCTGATTATGTCACTTTGCTGCTCAAAGTCCTGGGGTGACTCTCTACTGCCCTCAGCACAGATTTTTTTTTTAAAGTGTTTTTTAATGAAGTAAAACCCCTTTTCAAACCAAATCTTAGAATCCTAATGTCAGAAGCCAGTGGGTATGAGTGGTGATTTTTACTACCTGTCTGTAAGCACAAGGTTTATAATCTTCCTGTAACTACCCAGTGCATAAGCAAAGACACATGGGGGTCCGCTGTGAGTCTGGACTGAGGAAACACCCTATTGAATGCTGGCCAGGGTCTGGAGAGTAGACCCAGCCTGGGGTCCTGGCTGTTAGATGCCTGATGTCACGCGTCTGGGCCCCTGGGCACTCCCTGCATGGCCGGCCCAACCATCCCCAGCCGTCCCCGGCCCGGCCCAGCCCACGTCTCCAGGCTGGGGTCTGTCTACACTGCCACAAGCATGAGGCATTCCATCTGGTGAGTGGGTGACCTTCTTCCCTTCCTCCAGGACTGCAGAGGCCACTCTCCAGCAAGATCCAGCCCCAAAGCTGCCTTCTGTCCGTGGCAAGCCCCTCAGAGCCACGGACCTACTCGTGGGGCATCTCGTGAATGGTCACTGGTCAGCTATCATATTGCATTGTCCTCGTGCCTCACCCTGACAGTGCCAGGAGCCACTCACATCCCAAGGACGGGCACCTCTTCTTCACTCCTTACGGCTCACCATGCATGCAACGCTGTGCATGGGAGAGGCCCTGAATTTGTCATGCCGAAAGGGTGACTAAAGGAGGGAACTGATTTTTTTTTTTTTTTTTTAAGTAAGACTTGTTGCCTTTGGGGAACTAAGAAAAATTAAGGCTTTTCATCAATGCTGTCTGAGAGGCCTCCCTGGACAAAACGTTAAAAATAAACAATTTCCCGGGGACCCAAGGCACACAATTCACTCTGGAAACTTCTTAAAAGGATGAGGTGAGGGCCCGGCAGCCAAGGATGTCTCCCGGAACTGGGGAGCGAAGCCTGGGTCTCTGGCTCCCATGAGCAATGAGGCTGCTACTTCCCAGATGCCCATGGAAACAGCCTGGTTATTTTAGAGCTGAAGGAAGGGCCAAAGACAGATGGTTTTGTTGCGAACCCCAAACAAATGGAAGATGTTCTGGGCCAACAAAATGTAAATTTCAACCTGCAGAGGAACCTCAGCACACAGCTCACAGGACCGAGGTGGTATCCTGCTTTCCTTTGCACAGAAAGTGCCGGGTGGCGGCAGGCACATTTTTTTTTCTTTTGGTTCAACCTCTTTGATGTGTAATAAAAACACATGAAATCAATGTAATTGCTATTTTCCTCTGAGCTATGATCTCTTTAATCACGGCTGCTTCCTTACCCAGAACGATGCCGTTGGGCTCTTCCGGTGGCTGCCACACGATCCGCACGGATGTGAGTCGCACTTCTGGGAACACGAGCCTTACTGGTGGGCCTGGGGCTGGAGGGAGGAGAGGAAACCTGTGAGCCAGGTGTCGATATGGGGCTACAGGGGGACGTGATGAGGTTACAACATTACATAGGGCTCTGTGGGCTGGCCAAGCGTTTGCAACCATGGGTGTCTCTGTTCATGGACCAGATGCTCCAAGGCCGCAAATGACTTTTGGAATCTAACTGGCTCCACGTGGCCCCCTAATGGTGTTGAGAAAACACCTAATTTAGAACCCAGCTCAGCTGCTTTTCCAGCCAGAAAGGGTGCTCACAGACCGTGCTGGGAGCCCGAGAGTGCAAGGGGCGTGAGGCTGCAAGTGTGTCAGGCCCAAGGTCAAGATTCTGCCAATGTGGGCTGAATCCTTTTGGGGGCTTGACACCTGCTATCAGGAGTTAGATAAATCCGATGGCCTAAAGTCCCTCCCCATGTTTACAATGAGTGATTATTCCCCTATGCACCGTCTTAGAAAATTAAGAGTTGATGTGCACAAATGTGTATAATAATTCTGTGTGGCGTGGCGCCATTGCCTACCAGTGTCATGGCCCTCGTAAATATATTTATTTAAAGGGGGAGGCGAGTGGCCAGTCCAGAACTTCTTGTTGGAACTGAACAGATTCCCAGATAAGAGGCAAGGGGCTCAGAACAACGAACACAGAGATAGGATTATGGGTGTTAGTCATTCCGGGGCCGCTGAATTCTGCCTCTCACTATTAAGTGGAGAACAGTATTTAAAATTTTAAACCTGTGGTTTAAATAAATCTGTGATCCTTGTGTTTGGTAACATAAATGTAAGGAGGGTATGGGTTCAGAAGCCAGGACCAGCTGCAAAATATGTGAATTTCAACAGCAGGCTTATGTGGCCTCTGTCCCCTGCCCCGTCCCCAAGCCCCATCACTGGGATCACACTGAAATGAGGGAGTGGAAAGCATGCTTCCAATCACACTGTGGGAGAAGAAGGAAGAGCATTCTGTGAGTTCCAGCCTCTACTTTAGAAGGAGGTAGTTGTGACTGGCCAAGGTTGGAGGCCCCTTGTACTTTCCATTCCTGTGACCCAGGCTGCCATGGGTTCGCAGAGCTCTGCTAACATCCTTGAGGCCACTGGCCCCCCCCACCCGGAGCTCTGCATCCAGGACAGGACGGGGTGCAGAGCTCCTTCCTCTCCTTGACTCAAGCCCAGCGCTGCTGCCATCTCCCAGGAGAGCACAAACAACCGTGGGGCTAACTGAATGACCTCGGCAGACGCGTACCAGGAAATCGAGTTGTTGCATTTCTGCGAGAAGCTTCTGATCCCTAAGGTGTGTGTGGGGGGTGGGGGCGGGGAGAGCTGTATTTCCCCTAGAATATGTACCACCCCCTCCCCGACTATTTGCTACAGCCCATGTAACAATAAAAATGTAAAAAGAGATAACCTTTAAGTGTTTGACATCTGCAAAGTGGAAAAACATATGCGCTGACGATTTAGACTTCCATAAAAACAGAGCTGTCAAGAGGCGCTTGTTATCCCGGCCTGGAAGCATGGGTGTGGGGAGTCTGGAGCCCGCGGAGTCCACAGAGCCCGCTGCACTCAGGGCACGAACTTCTAGGGACCTCTTGGCATGAGGACCGCGGGAGCGGCTGGCACCAGGGAAACAGAGGCACCCAGGCTGGGGGTGGGGCTCCTACCCGATCTGTGCAGACACCACCAGCCGGAGCGGCTGGATGTTTTACGGCCCCTGCCCAACCCGGCCTTTACTGTGAGGCCTCTTTCAATTTACGACCGAAATTCGCAGAGGTTCATAATTAGGCTGTAAAAATTCACTCCGGGCTGAAATTGGCCATATAAACGCTCAGTGACTGAAAAACAATCCTGTTTTGTTTTTCTCAACTGAGAAAAGGTCGGGGGAGGGGGTGGTGGAAGTGGTTTGAAAATTAAGTTACTAATGACCAGCGCACGGGTCGCTGGGGCTGTCGGAGCACGCCGTTACCATACCGTCGTCCTTGGTCCGCTCCAGGACGAGGGGCGAGCTGGGCACGCCGTTGCCGATGCGGGTGAACGCCAGCACCTGCAGCTCGTACAGCACGAACTTGCGGAGCCCGGCCAGCAGCGCCGACTGCGTGTGGTTCCCTCGCACGACCTGACTGCGGGGCTCGGGGTCCAGATCTTTGGCCCGGAACAGGATCTGGAACCACAGCGTACAAGTGTGTGGTCACGGGGGTGTGGGTGTCAGGAGGGGGTCCCTCCAGCACACGGCCAGCACCAGCTGACTGCGGATTCTCCTCCACAGCGGCTGTGTTCCAGGCTTACGGGTCTAGTTTCCATACGCTGGTGTTTTGGGGGGGAAGACGGTCTCCGGGGCAGGAGAGGAGCTGGAGTCATGACCCAGGCCGAGGCTGGGCGGGCTACCCCCGAGCCATGAATAACAAGATCCGAGGCGCACGACAGACAGTAGCCATACCACCTGCGGCCATGAGGACGAGGCCTCCGTCACAAACGCAGACAGTGTGCCTCCTGCAGAAGGAGCCAGCGCCACCCCCCCCCCCCCACCTTGGTTTCCTAGCTTCTTGGGAAATTGGGCTCCTGCCTCAGGACAGCTGCTGTAAGTCCCGGAATCCCGGGCCCCACGCACAGACACAGCACCCTGGGAGGCGCCGCTCCATGGCCCTGCCGGCTCCCTCTGGTTTGCTAAGTCCTCATTCACAGCTCACCCTTCCTGAGCGGGTCCCTCAGTCGGGGGCCCAGAAGGCCATGGAAGATGGCGGTCCTCAGGGAGGAGCCTGAACGCCACAGGGCAAGTCTCTTCGCCGGGACCCAGGTCACTGCACCTGCCCAGTAGCAGCGCCATGTCCAGCAGGGCCGGAGGCAGCCTGAATGCCCAGGGGAGCAGGTGGGGAGAACCAGACACTAGGGATGAAAACCAGGAGAGCGGGGAGTCCCCATGCCCAGAGGCCGTGTGGGGTGGGGTGTAACAGACCAGGGTGGAGGGGGGCTGCTGGGCACATCCGGGAAAACCCATCCCTTTGTTCAGGGGAGGGGATGGAACACAAGCACACGTGGGTTAAGGGCAAGTAGGACTGAACCCGGCAAGGGCTCCTGGAGAAGAAGAAAGAGCACGCCCCTTCCTGAACCCGCCATCGCCTGGGACTGCCCAGGGTGCTGGTGTCCCCGTGTGTGAGCAGGTAGCTCGCACTGACTCGGCACACGCTAGGAGCAAAGCGCTTCTTACAAAATCAAACCCCCTTGCTTCTCAGGCCAGACTCAGAGCCAGCCACCACGGGTACTCCTGTTGTACAAGCCTGGAAGCAGAGGCTCGAGTTTACGCAGCCGGCTCCCATCCATGCCTTATCTGTGCCTACGTTAGGACATCGTACCCGGGCCTCATCCCCAGATGGGAATGAAGTTTAGAGGAGACAACAGATGTGAACATCACAACACAGGCTTGTGCTGCAGGTCTGGACGTCCCTCTGAGCTCCTTGGTCTAGGGGAGTGACACGCGGGTGCACCTGCAAGGCCTAAGCACGCGACGGTCACCCCCGACATACCTTGTAACCCAGTATGAGCCCATTCTGGTCCTGTTCGGGCACCGAAGCCCACGTCAGTAAAATCTGGGTGGAGCTGACGGCCTCAGCAGACACGTTTTCAGGCGCGGCTGAGGGAACTGCAAAGGCGAGTAAAACAGATTGGTACCCAAAGTCCAAGGGCTTCTGTAAATAAAGATCCAATTTCTACCCAATCAAGTTGTCCTTGAAAGAGCAATGAATTCTAAGCATTTTGGAGTGATCAGATTAAGCCTGCAGGGGTATAACAGAAATGTAAATCTCTTTAATATTAGCAGCAAATTCCACAAATCCGGGCTACTTAGGAGCTCAATCTTACCTGAAACCACCCAGCAAGAAAATCTGCTTGGTCTGTTTTTATATTAACTTGTGGGACCTGCAGACTTTGATCTCAGGTCACTCTCACACACCAGTTCAGTGATATCTCTGAACGTGGTATTTCGAGAGGGGGCAGAGGTGCTGGTGAGGAGGGGACAGCATGGTCTGCATGAAGGGGAGGGGAGGGAAGATTTCCTAGGCACTGACTGCACGTCCTGTCCTAGGGGTCTCAGATCCACCGTCATCTCTAAGAGCCACAACAGCCCTGGGAGACAGGGGTTATTAGCCCCATTCTGCAGATGGAGAGACCAAGGCTGGAGGACCCCCCATACATTTCAGTGAGGGCTATTCCACGAGATGGACCTGTGGACACGAGCTATGCAATTCTTGACCTGTGTATGTGTAGGATTTTATTCTCTTCTGTTTCGGCATATCATTGAACAAATTTCAGTTTGTCTTCTGTGTTTTCAATGGTTTGGATAGAAAGTATGTAAGGGCAAGAGTCAAGCTTTAAAAGCAAGGCTTTATATTCCAGATCATCTCAATTTGCTTTGAGAGTTTCCTTGTGAACCCATTTAAACTTTATTCAGACAGAAAAGAGAGATCCCAGAGCTCCCCAGCAAAGTCAGGGGATGCAGTGTTCACGGACAGGCACTGAGCACAAGGCAGTTGTTGGCTGTGGCCTGAAGGTCACACCTCCCACCACGTTCTGGAGCCTCCGTGGTTGAACAGGAGATGAGACCCTGCAAGTCCAGTGGGTTTCATGGAGAGTAATACGGGATAGGACTTGGCATTCAACGTGGGAGGGATCACTCTGCAGAGGAAGGAATGGAGGCTCCGAGCGGTCACCTGCCCACATCCCTAGTAAGTGACAAAACCACCTGAAGATGAGAGGCACCGAGGTGTTCACAGGGAAGGAACAAGCTCACAGGCTGCAGAGCGAGAGCAACTCGACAAGAATCCCGGGCCATGGGACCTGGGGAAGATGCTCTGCTCTGCTCTGGACCTTGACTGTCCCATCTGTGAAATGGCCAAGTGCAGCCCACCCGTCCTTGAACCTACCCTCTTTCTCCCCTGTGCCCATCCCCAGCACTCAGCTTTGCAATGAGGAGGCAATCCGTGGCTCTCTGTTCTGAAGAAAGTGAGACAATGACACCATAACCTCCCTTCCCTACTGAAGGAGGGTGAGTGGAAGGCTGCCAAGCCCCCAGCCCTCGCAGCATCCATCCCTTCTCTGCAGGCCACCGTGGCTCTGTGAACAGAAGGGGGCGTGCCCTCAAGTGCACCTCAGAAGCAGGGATGCTCTGCTTACAGGGGCTCTCGCCACCCTCCATCCACAGACCCAGCCACCCTCCTTCCCTCCCTCCCTCCCTCCCTTCCTTCCCACAAGTACTCTGTCCTCCTAGCAAAGCGACTGTAAGCAGCTCAGTCATTTGCTCTGAACATACACAGTAACGAGGCTTTGCACAACAATGCTGCTCTCCAATGTCTGATTCCTGGATTTTCTTCACTGAAGTGATTTGGTCTTCATTATGGGTTGAACTGTGTCCCCCTCCCCGCCGGCCTCCATACGCTGAAGTCCTAACCTCTGGCAGGTCAGAATGGGACTTATTTGGAACTAGAGTCACTGCAGATGTCATTAGTTACAAGAGGCCATACTGGCGAAGGGCAGCTAATCCAGCATGACCGGTGTCCTTCGGAGGGCATCGCAGGAAAAGACGGACACGCACGCAGGGAGGCCACTGTGGCAAGTCTGGAGGGACGTGGCCACGAGCCCGGAAGCCAGCAGGAGTGGGGACAGGGTCCTGGAGCAGAGACTTCCCCAGGGTCTGCAGAGGAGCGGGACCCTGCTGATGCCTTCGTGTCTGACTTCTGGCCTTCAGAATGGCAGGAGAGTAAATCTGTGCTGTGTTAAGCCCTCGTTCTGGGGTGCTTTGTTACGGTGGCCTGGGAAACTAATACTGTCTTCAAGAAAAAAGTGCCAGGAGTCATGTAGATTCTAGAGGTGCTGTCACCTTATCTTCCAGCTTGGCCAGGTCACCACCACAGCCAGTGGCTCCTGCAGACAGAGGCCGAGAAGACCAAGGAAAGCCTGAGAAGGCACACTGCTGAGGGAACATGGAACTTGGGGGGTTGGTGGGCAGGGTTTGGTGCCTTCTGGTCCCCAGATAGTGGAGTCATGGAGGCCTCCCGGCGGCAAAGACCCTGGCTCCAGCCCCAAGCCCGGTGACTTCCCGGCCTCCACGGCCCAGCGGTGGGCCTGTCCCCGCTACTCACCACATCAACCACCTTCAGAACACAGGCGTTAGACTGGCTGCTGGTGGAGGCCAGTCAGCGTGTCCCCAGAACAGAAGAGTCACCTGTTGGTGTCTGTTCGCATAAGGGTTCAGGGATCTTCCTCATACTTTTAGAGAGAGACAATGTCGGTCAGCCCACACCTGCTGGATACACTTTTTCTTCCCAAATATGTCAGTTGGGAGTCATTCCTATGGTTTGTCAGTCATTCAACAAAATAGTAGTAATTTATCTGAGCAACTAAGTGTCACAAAAAAGAATATAATTTCAAGCTTCCTCAGCTCTCTAAGGGACATGTGCTTGCCACCCACACTTCCCTGTGTCCCCTGTGACTTCTGGTGGTGGCTCCTGCAGGGCTCATGCACATTCTCCATGCCCGAGGGGGCTCCTGCCACGGCATTCACCCCAGGACATCGCTCACACATATGCTTATTGTGTTCAAGAAACAAGGGTTACTTGGCTACCTTGATTCAACTGTGAACTGAGTCATGACCACTCGAAGAACAGGTAAGCTGACAATTTATCAGACTCTATTTAGAGTAAGATGAGAACTCCAAAGGTGCTGCGTGCCCACGACAGCAGTGCTGCGTTCTAAGAACTGTCCCTGCCTGTAAGAGAGAGAGACTGTTGTCATAGCAACACAACGCGTCCGCCTCTCTAATCCGTAATGGTTTCCTGCGGGTCCATGTGTGACACGGTGAGTGCTCAGTCCTTACCACGGATCTACAGATCACACTGATTTTCTAGGGTATGGTAATATGTGCATCTGTGTCCTGAAGGGCATCCACTGCCCCAGAGAAAGAAGGCCACCCAGTGAGTGGGATGACTGGATGTGGCACCAGGAGCTCGGCTGGGTGTCCAAGGACAGAGCCACAGAAAAAGGCCACACTCGGGATTCCGTGTCAGTGGATTCAGATCCCACTGGGATCCAATCTGCCATTTAGTTACAAAGTATCTGTGGTTTTAAGATTTGGTAAGAAAAGAAAAATCTTTTCCATTATCTGTTTCAAGGTAGATTCGACTTCCTTTCCAACCTGCCATCTTGCATCTGGGGACAATGTTAGAGATTCCTTTCATGAAGAACAATCCTGATTAAAACGCTTCTCTTTTCTTCATTCGCTCTCTCTCCAGGATTCCTCACGGCTCAGTCTTTTTGATGTTTAGGGCCTCATTAATCCTTATATCATAATAAATCAGAGGATGTCACGAAGCTAGTTAGAGCATACTTCAAAATGGGAAATGTCATTTCAATGTGGTTCAAGATGTTCTGCTCTGTGCTCCCCACACCAGCTTTCTGTACGGCCATGACTATGCCGTATGAGAGGACCCCTGTGTGGCCATCTCCACAAGACATGCGTCTGCAGTTCTATTCTCCCCATCGGCTCCCTCCCCCCTTTGCCTCCCCATCAGCTGCACTCCACCCCTGGGCCTTGCAACACCTGCCCTCTCTACCACCCCCATGGGCTGAGGGGTGCCTGGCAGGATCTGTTCTAGGAAGGGGAGATTCCTCTACTGGACCAGGGAAGGTAAGACATCAACGTTGCTGCAATGGAGAGGGGCCTGCTTATCAGAGGTGAAGGGTTGCCCCAGTAGGAAGTTCTGGAAGCACTGTTCAAAGGTGGAGGTGCTGAAGCCCCAAAGGACCAGAAACATTGGAAGGGATGCCAGAGAAGGCCCCAGGTTGGGGGGACCAATGTCTGAGTGCCAGTACTCTTGGTGGAGAGGTCAGCCCAAGAGGAGTCCTAGGAGCCCACTTTTCCTGTACCCCAAATGTCTGAAGTCTGAGTCATCTCATCTTGAAATGAAGATCAATAACCCTTTTATTCAATTTGTGATGAAAACATCTGGAGAACCAAAACTCTTCTAATTGAACAAACACCCCATTAAAAGCCAAAAAATAATTTTCTGTAAGCCAGAACCCTCAAAATAAGAAAGAATGTGTGAGCATAAAGCAGAACTTACATTGCAAAGACAATTTTGAGACCAGGAACTTTCTCAATAAGCAAATGATGAAATCGATGCAGTTAGTTCGGGGGGCCTAGTTCCAGCCTATGATTCTCCTTTAGCTGTGCAAAAATATGTCTGTGTTGTTTCTGTCAACCAAGACAAAAACAAACTCATCGTGCCTTTTTTTTTTTTGATACTGAAGCCACACCTTGATATTAACTAAAACACAGAAATGTCTACAAAAACAGTATCATTCAAGAGAGTCTCCTCAGGGCGCCTGGGTGGCTCAGTGGGTTAAGCCGCTGCCTTCGGCTCAGGTCATGATCTCAGGGTCCTGGGATCGAGGCCCGCATCGGGCTCTCTGCTCAGCGGGGAGCCTGCTTCCCTCTCTCTCTCTCTCTGCCTGCCTCTCCGTCTGCTTGTGATCTCTCTCTGTCAAATAAATAAATAAAATCTTTAAAAAAAAAAAAAAAAAAAAAAAAAAAAAAAAGAAAGAGAGTCTCCTCAGAGTTATCGGGTAGGAGGCAACACAAGATTGTCTGAAGGGAACAGAGCTAGAAGCAAGCATCTGGGGTGAGCTGATGCCTAGAGTGATCTCCCCAGCATTCTCCTGACCACTGTAAAGGGACCTTTGCAGCAGCTGAACAGATTTCTACAAAAATATAGTCTCACCTCAGCAATTTTACCATGAGTTTGTCTTTTGAGAGTGTTCTTTGGAAACCTAACAAAACAGTATTATTTTCCATTTTTATTACATTTTATTCAATCTTATGTGTTATTTAGCTTACAGTTTCTGGAACAAAATCCTTGAAAAGTAATTTAGCTGCATGTAACACTTGAGGTTAACAGTTATTTTCCCTCAGCTCCTTCAAGATTATTCTCATTCCATTATGATTCCATTGTTCCATTGTCCTCTGGCCTCCACTGTTCTTGAGAAGTTGGCTTCAAATTGTCTTGTCTTCTGTAGGTAAGATGCCTTCCCTCCAAGTGTTTTCAAATTTTTTTTTGGTTTTCATGCTCTACAGTTGCAGCATAATGTATTTCGGTGTGGATTTATTTTATTTATTCTGTGCAAGATTCACTTTTCTTCAGTCTGATAAAGTATCAGTTCTCAAGCTCCTTGGCTATTATCTGCCTATATTTTCTCATTCTCATCTCCTCCCTCCTTCCCCTCTGAGTCTTATTAGTTATATGTTGGACCTTCTCATTCCATTCTTTATGTCTTTTAACCTCTCTGTCACGTTTTCAGCCTCAGTGTCTTTGTACTATATTTTAAGTTATTTACTCATACCTAGCTTCCGGTTTGGTAGTTCTCTCTTTAGCAGTGTCTAAACTACTTTTCACCTAATGGTAGCATTTTATTTTCAGTGGCTGTGTCCTATTTGTTTTCTTAAAGAGTGCTTCCAAAGTGGCATCTTTACCTAAAGTTTTAATGCTTTATTTTCATAATTTAAGACTATAGCCTTATTTTATATTTATTCCAGTTCTTATCAGGATATAATTGATACACCACATTGTGTAAGATTAATGTGTACAATATGTTGATCTGAGACACTTATGTACTGCAAAGAGACTACCACCATAACATTAGCTAACACATCCATCGGTCACAAAATTATTGTCCCTTTCTTGTAGTGAGAACATTTAAGATCTACTCTCCTGGCAACTTTCAAGTATATAATGCAGTATTATTAACTATGATGATGATGCTATAGATAAGATTACTCAGAACTTATTCATTTCACACCGGGAAGTCTTTAATAATTTTAAACTTATATAAATAAGTAAATAACTTATATAAGTAATTTTATACTTATTACATATTCTCTTTCATACTATTATGTATTTTAAAGCAATCAAAGCCCTATTTCCTCCCTACCTCCTTTCCTTTCTTCCTTCTTTCCTAAAACAAAAAAGATCTTACTCTTACTCATACCAGAGTATTTCCTTGTGTGTTTGAAAGTTGTGACTTTATCTTTAAAAGCGGATTTTTCTTTGGGACAAGTTGGCTGTGGCAGTATCTCTCCAGAGATGTTTCCTACTTTGGTTGCCCAGAAAGTCTGGCCTAGAACCGTGTTTCTTTCTACTTCCTTTTTCATTTTTTGTTTTGTCTTTCAAAAAAAAAATTATCTTGTTTTTGGAGGATAGTGAAATTGTTTATTGGGGTATAATACATAATCTTTCAGGAGGAGTGGATCACTGTTTCCCTGGGGTAAGAAGATTTTCCGGTCAGTGACGATGGTCTTCCTGGCCTTCCAATGATGTAGAAAGTGTACAATCTCTGAACCATACTTATTGTAATATCACTTAACACCTGTTATTGTCCAGCTTGTTTTTTTAAAATTTTATTTTAGCCACCTTAGGGGTGTGAACTAGAATCTCATTGTGGTTTTTGTTTTCATTTCCCTGGCGGTGAATAATGTTGAACATTTTTTTCATGTGATTACCTGACCATTTGTATGTCTTCTTTGGAGCAATGTCTGTTCAGATCCTTCATCCAGTTTTTAACTGGGTTGTCTTTTCATTGTGGAGTTGTAAGAGATTTTTTATGTACATCCTGGATATGGGTCCTTTATCAGATGAAGGATTTGCAAATACCTTCAATGATTGGGGGACTGCTTTTAATTGTTGTTTTTTTTTACTTTATGGTGTTCTTTGTAGCACAGAGGTTTTCGTGTTAGTGAAGTCTCTTCTTTTGTGGCTTGTGCTCTTGGTATCTGGAACCAAGTTTTCCATTGGTTTCTTTTCTAGGAGTTTCTGGACCCAACAGAGTAAATTCAAAACTCAAACCTGAGTTGGGCACAGGACTTAGAGTTACATTTTTTTCTTATTCAGAGTCTGGGTAGACAGGTGGACTTCCTGTCTACTTCCTGTCCCTGGGCAGAGATTTTCAGTCTCTCCTTTCAATGAGGGTACAGCATTCAGGAGCCTCATCTGTGTGCAGAGACCTTGATTCTAACTCCCCACCTTGTGCAAACTTGTGGCTGAACCTTCTATCCTTGGCTGCAAGTCTCGAAGATCCCAGGATGGATGTCCACATCCCAGGATGGATGTCCACCTCCCAGGCCAACCCCTGGGGTGGCCACAGGACCAGCTCAGCACTTATGGGTTCAGTCCCTGTCTGCCTCTGGCTTCTGGGGATTTCCTCTGGTTTTCTTATGAGGACATCAATACATTCTAAATCTCAATGATATTTTGTCCATAATTTTCTAGTTACTTACAGCAAAGTTTTTTTTTTTTTTTTAATGTTTTCTTGCTCTGCCTATTGCTGGGGTTAGAACAGTCCCCTTAGAATGTTTCAAGTCCTCCTTTTTGTCACAAAGACTGAATAGAGCTTTTATGTAATCCATGTGAGCACAGAGCCACAAGCTGAGTGTAGTGTCTCGATCTTTTCTTTCTAATGTAATAAAATCTACAGCCTAAAAGAAAGCCAGGAAGGCATCTGAGCCAGCCCCAGCTACTCCGGCAAACCCCTCTTCAAATATCGGTCCTCTTGGAAGGGGAGCACTATGCTTCCTTCTCTTCAGGAGATAACCTCGCCATTTCAGACCAGGTGGAAAGAACTGGTCTGTGTCACTGTGCGCCTTTAAACATGACTGGAGCCCTCTTTGTCACTCCACTAACTCAAACCAGGCTAGCAGGGGTCCCCTAAACCACAGGTTAGCCTGCAAAGCCTGGCAGATCAGGGGAACTCCCTGCAGCCCAGACTGTAGCCCAAGACTACTGAGTGCTGACCTGAAGTACTTAGTACTTTTCCTTTCCTCCCTGGGTGCCAACAGTAACCCCGAGCCTGGTGGCTCTGTGCAGAGGGGTGTGTGCTATTTCTGGACAAGTGTTAGGGGCCAGGGGTGTATGCTCTTTGCTCCTTCTTCTTCCTCGGGTAGCTGGGCCCAGACAAGGATTGGGCCAATAGCACAGCGGAGTCTAGGTCCCTGAATTATGAGCCCCCTGCTGAACAGGACCCCCGTCCTACTCAGTCATGAGCTTGAAATGAAGCTCTGCTGTGTCAAAGGCAATCGAACCTTCGAGGGGCTACTTGTTAGTGCCAGGGAGATGGTCTCAGCCCCTCCCACACACTACTTTGTCAAGAGGAGGTCCAGAGCCTTGTGTTATAAAGATCTCCCTCAGAATCACTATACACCCTTGCTTACTATCATTAAGGGTGAAAGTCATACCTAAATTTAAAAGATAATACCATGAGTCCAGCCCCCAGTAAGACCTATGATTAATTTCAAATTAGTGGCTTGGACTCTAATGACATTTTCCTGAAATTCCCACTGACATTGACCTAATTTCTGGGTTAGGAAAGTATTGGCATAGACACGGTGGGGCAGAGTCACTGAGATGTGATGTGGGGACAGTGGACATGGAGCCCCATCTCCAGGGAGACCCAGGTCGGGGCTGAGCCTCTGCCTCACCTGACTCCCGCGTGCGGCCCCGCACTGCCTTGCTCCAGGGCCCGGCCCCGATGGCGTTGAACGCCTGCACCTGGAGCTCGTACTCCGTCCACTCCTCCAGCCCCTCGATGGTGAACTCCCTTTCCAGCCGGTCGTGGATGACCTGCGCCAGTGCCGGGGCCTGAAGGTCAGGGCGCCAGTACTTAATCCTGTAGCCCACCGACTCGGGGTTCCCATTGTACTGGGAATCAGGCAGCGGCTGGAAGCAAACGACACGCATGGTGAGCCGACATCTCAGAACCACCCCGTCAAGGTCCCCAAGCGTCCGCCGGTCTTAGCAGGCCATGTCCATGGAAAATACTTTCCGGGGGGAATAGTCTTAGAACCTCTACCATGTTGTTCCCTGGAACTCTTCTTCTGTTAATTAAATGAAATCCTGTCAGTAACTCGGGCTGGACATAATTTCTTTTTAATACATTTTGGCTTAGTTTTGTGGGGGAAAGTTTCTGAATAAATGTCAAGCTACCTCTCCTACAAACACCGAGTGTTGGCTCCGCGCTCACCCAGCTTAAGGACTTACGGGTCCGGCCTGCAGCACCACTGGCTTCCCTCCCCCAGAGACGACTCCTCCAGTCCAAGAAGCCAGTGAGTAATGCTACTACTCATTAGCAGGATCGCCTGGGCTGGTCTGCGACCCAACACCAACTGTGAAATGCAATACTTTTTGGTTTAATGGAGAGATTAGCTCTGACTAGGACAAAGCCATGTCTGAGACACTGCTAAGCTCTGGCTTCACGTGCAGACATGGACACTCCAGGCAACTGTCCCTGCAGCCAACTTCCGGCCCCCAACTCACCACCCAGCGGAGCCGCAGGCTGGTCTCGCTGGCCGTTCGCACGGTGAGGCTGGTGGGGGCCACATCAGGGGGGGCCTGCAGGGTCTGGATGACTCGGGATGACTGGCTGAAGGGGCTGGCACCAACGACGTTCACCTGCCTCATGCGAAACCTAGATGGAAAGCCGCAGACAGAGTTATTCTGCAGGAAAGACAGAACAAACACCCACCACCTTCTCAGGATGTTCTGCTGTATGTCTGTATCATGAAGGCTGTCCCGAGGATGTCCTCTTTCTACTGGGTTTCATGAAAAATGCAAATTGCGTATTTGGCCCTTCCCACTAGAGTCTCCAAGGAATGGTAAATTTGTTCCAACGCAAAGACTTAATTCCCAAGCAAAGCATAACTGAATGGGTTACATGGCCAGAAATCTGTCATCAGATGCCATTGGTTGACTTGTGTTTAGGGTAAGGCTGGGGATCAGAGGGCGAGGAGCCAAATGATGGCCTTGAGAGTCTGGTGTCGTTTCAATGAGCACGGGTGCCTGTACCCCATTTTCTGTTGGCTCAGGGGAGGAGCACTGGCCCCAGAACCCACACCCCAGGACTCGGACCCCATTGGAACTGAGACCTGAGGCAAATCAGACTTGCCCCCATTTCCTTACCTACAGAATGAGGGTGCGATGGACGTGCTTTAGAGCCTCGGTTAATATTTTTGGTTCTCTCTCCTCTATTTATTTGTACAATTACTTGGAGAGATCTTCTCCCCAGGAAACATGGCCTGAGCACACATGCGCATTCACCACAGGGGCTGGGAGAGGATGGGGGTCTCCAATCACAGTTTCTGACCTTGGCCGTGATGATACAGCTGGTACCAGCTTCACAGGGTAAGCTTGGAGCCCCCGCAGCTCACTGTTTGAGAAATGTTTTTTCTCTAAAAACAAGTGTATGGGGCCTTGATCCATCTGCTCTGATCTCAGGGAGGATGTCACAAGGAACAGAGGCTGAACAGCAGCTCTCATTAGGCATTGTTTTAAAAGCTCTAATGTCGGTATTATACCAAAAAGAAAATGTTCTTCATGAAGATGTAATGTCACCTTTTACTCTCTGAATTAGTCATTCTTAGTCTTTTACTCCCCGATCTTATGAACAACGACATTATCAAACCCAACATCTGGTGATAACTGGAAATTTCATCTCGGTCAATGATCTTACGGGAAGTTATAACGTCTCTAACGGCTTGTGATCACGCTACCCTTTGTTAAAGCCAAGGATTTACTGCCTGGATAGGTTTCAGGATCAAGAAGCGAAAGGTTACACCGCGTGTTAAGTGCTTGATTAGTGAGCTCTGCCACTCCTGCATCCCAGGAGGGGGAAGGAAAAGACGTTCCAGGGAAGACTGCTTTGTTTACACACGCATGTTAATAGTCCCAAGTGGTTGTGGACTTTGTGGGGAAAAGCCCCCTCTCGGCTGCCCATGGCTCTTGGTATTGAGCCCAGTGGAAGAGTGAGCCATTGCAGCTGGCGCTGATGGCCGGAGCGCTGCAGAGCCAGCATCGGGTCTGCACCGGAAATAGTACTCAGCCATGCGTCTTGCTCCTAAGGTTCAGTGGACTGTTAATACCTCTTGGAAATGTCTCAGTTATATGCATGGAATCGGGTTTTGCTCTTCTGGGCTGAAGCCAACTGTTGGCATTGCCAGCCTTCCTCCTGTGGTGGCTTATCACCTGCTGCTCTCACCTGTAATGAGTGTAAGGTGTGAGGTTTGGGATCTCCAACATCTGGGCGTCGGGCTCATTCTCCTCCTCGTAGAGGCTGACCCACTCCTCCTCATCACCGATGGCTCCAACCTATGGGAAAGATGATGCTCATATGGGATGGATGAGCTGGGGCATGGAGACGGCCATGTACAAGACATGTGGCTGCCTGGTGTGTGTCAGGCTGGGCAGAGCCATGCGTGTCCCCGACATGGGCAGATAACTGGATCTTGCACACGCACCCTCAACTAAGCCCTGGAGATATGGCTCCTGCTATTCCCGTCAAGGTCAGGACCTAGAGGATGAAGTCTCTGGGAACAAACCCCCCAGGGCTAATCCACCATGGGAGAGGACCTCCCATGCCATCCTGCCCTTCCTCCTGGTTGACATGCAAGGACTCAAAGAGAGGCCCAGAGAGAAGACTTGGCCAGGATCCCACTTAGGGTCCAGAGCCATTTCCACTACACACTGACCAAGCGGACTCTGTCTCTCCCTTTCCCACCCTGCCCATTTCTGTCCCAAACACACACCAAAGAACCAGCACAGGCCTTGCACAGAGAAGGACTGGACCCTGCCCTGGGAGCCAGACCAGCGGGCCAAGTCAAGAGAGCCATGAAGGGAGACAACATGACTTCATACCAGCCAGGAAAGCCCTAATTCTCCAACACAGGTTTCTGCATCCCTGTGCCAGGCACATGTGGCCTTGTGTAGGCCATGTGGCTCTGGGGACCCGGCAGACGCGTGTGGAGGGAAGGCTGGGAGCGCAGAGGGGGTTTCAGGCCAAACAAGTGGGGGTGAGGTGGGTCAGCCCAGGCCTCTCTGCTTTTAACGCTCTGTAAATATGTCAGATGACAGTGCAGAAATGTGCTCATTAAATCTGCGGAGAGATCATTTGGCAAGTGGCCAGGTGGCTGGAGGACGGCTTAAGAATTTAAAGTCTTGGATAACTGGAGAAAGGTTCAGGAGGGCATGGAGGAGGCCAAGCAGACACAGAGCTGGGCGGCCCACCTCCTCCAGAAAGCTAAGTGCAAACTCGAAGCTCGGAACAGCCTGCACGGAAAGCACAGACACAGTCTGGCAGTTCCTCAGAAAGTTAGATGGAGGATGACCCTGTGGGCTAGCGAGTCCATGCCCAGGTGGACGCTGGGATGACCCAGAAGCTGGTCCTCTAGGGAGCATGCGAGCACTTCTGTTCCTGGAGGCTCTTCACAGCGGCTACAGGGGAAGGCCTCACGAAGGCCGGTCACAGGAGGCACAGAGGAACACTGTGGTGGGTCCACATGGGGGAGTCCTAGTTAGCGGGACACAGGCACCTACAGCCTACGGCATGGGCGAACCTCGAAAACACGAGGCTAAGTGAAAGAAGCCAGACCCTAAAGACCATGTTTATATGATTCTACTTCATAAAATTCACAGAATAGGTAAATCCAGAGTCTGCAGATGGCAGGTGCCAGAGGCTGAAGGAGGAGGGAGCTGGGAGTCACTGCTTAAAGGTACAGCATTTCCCTTTGGGGTGATGACCCCAAAACCAGGTAGATGTGGGGGTTGCGGAGGGTCTGCACTCAGCGTTGGCTCTATGCCCGGCTCAGGGCAGAGCACGTGGCACACAGCAAACAGGACGGGGTGGCTCAGTGGGTTAAGCATCTGCCTTGAGCTCAAGTCCTGATCCTGGGGTCCTGGGATCGAGCCCAATATTGGCCTTCTCTGTGCACTCTCCGTCAAATAAATATATTAAATACATTTTAATAAGAAGTGTTAAAACGTGGGACAACTGGCCAGAACCATTTGGTAGAAAAGACCTAGAGATCAGAGTCCATGAACAGCCGGGAGACAGAAAGCAGCAAGGCAGTTGAAGGGGGCAGTGAAATCAGAAAATGAAGCAGTTTCCACCACTGGCTGGTGACAGGGGGACAAGGCGGCCAGCCTCCTCCAGTCCTCAGCCCTGGGACCCCCACCGGAGCCTGCAGACCCTCACTTCAGAGACACAGAAATGAAAGAGGGAGAAAACAGACAGATCGAGGCTCAATCCAGGTGGCACAGAAGCATGTCTTGGAGAACAGGAGGGCCAGGCCAGCCCCAGACAGCACTGCATGCCCCCAGGGCCCACGGCGGTCAGCTGCCGCCTCCACTGTGCCTGTGAAGTGGGAGAGGCCCGGCAGGGAAAGACTGGCCAGCACTGACCATGGCCTGGGTCCATGCAACGCTGCTGGGCAGATGGAGGTGAGTCCCTCTGCAGGTGTGACATCAGGGCAGTGCACGAATGTCCACGTGGGAGCCTTGTGTGTGGCTCAGTGTCCAGCCCGCAGGAGACGCAGTGGGCGTCTGTGGGATGAATGGCTGAGGGCCGGTCTCGGCTCCGCACAGCTCACAAATGCCTTCTGAACCCTCAGCAGCGGGGCGGGGAGGTGGGGAGGGCGGGAGGGCTGGGACCACGTTCTCTGCTCAGTTATCGCCGCTCTAGACATGAACAAGATTTATGAAGGTCTTAAAGCCAAAACGCTAACAATTCAGCTGCCCTGTACTGAGCAGCGGGCCCTGCGGACAGGGCCTCACGGGAGGATCTGGTGGTTTCTGAGTCCCAGGTGACAGGGAGCTCCTCTGAGTGAAAGGGATCCCTGGGAGACTGAACCAGAGCACCTGTACTCGTTCTTGGGAGACAAGTTTGGCGGGGAAAAAGGGAGAAAGAAAGAAAAAAGGAAGAAGAGCCAACTTCAGTTTCAGGGCAATCCGTTCAAGAGTTTTTATTTACCGCCAGATCCCAGGCTGAGAGGGCGCAGGTGAGTGGGGTACTCGGGACACTGAGGGATGGAGGCGAGCGCCGGCCATGGGTACCTGCTCGTGGCCATTGGGCACTGCGGCACCCGTGCTGCCTGGTGCCTTCATGTCTTTACGTGTCTGCCAGCGTGTGGGGGAAACCTGCATGCTCGGTGCCGCTTTTTGGCCAAATCCCCAGCCCAACCGTGGAGCTCTCTTGTGCTTTTGCAAAGCCACTCCCCTCCCCTCCTCTCTCCAGGTGCCCTAGCCTCACCCCTCCGACTGTGGTTGCTTTGTTTGAGCTCCTGGGGCAGAGGGATGTCCCCAGGCTAAGAAACAGCAGGGTGGTGGTGGCAAGTGCTTGGCCTTGGACCCTGGCTGTTGGCATTCCACCTGCCTGGTTGCCTCCCTGGCCTAGAAGCATCCATCTGCCGGCCGGGTGGCTGCCCTGACCCCATGGCCATCACCCCTCCCCGGCCATGGCCTGCTCCTGGCCACACAGCTGCCATGGTTGACAGGGCTCGGCATGTGGCCTCAGCGGGGTCAGCAGCAGTCAGCTGCACTGGGTCCCAAGCCCGTTCCACTCACGTGCCTGTAAAGATGGGTGGAGAACTGGCAAGGCCTCCTTCCCGGGCCAGTGGCGGGGCTTTGAGAAGGGAGGACAGGATGAAGCAGCAGGCTCCTTTGGGTCTTGGGCCAGGTTGGCCCACAGCTCTGCCGCCAGGATGTGGGGTGGGGGAAATTGGATGAGGACTCCTACTTAGCCTACCCGGGGAAGGGGGTCCCCCAGTGGAGGGCCGCTGAGCAGGGAGGGCTCTCCTTCCGGAGTGCCAGGGCCCTGCTCACCTCCACCAGCCCCAGCCTCCTCCTCCTGTGAAGGTGGCCGCTGGCTGAGGGCAGGGCTGCTGTTCCGCCTCTAGCAGTAGGGCTGACACTGATGGCTGGGGACCCCCAAGGTCATACTTCCCGCCTTCTCACGGAGCACTCTGTCTCCTTTTGTATAAAACCTGGATTTGAATGTGTGCCGAGTGAGCGGTGAGGCCAGGTGGCCCCACACAGCTTCTGGGCTCTTCCTGCCACTTCTCCCTGCAAAGCCAGTCTGTCATTCTGGGGAGGCGTCACTCAGCCTTAAACACCTGTAGCTCGCAAATGTTCTGCCATCTCTCTGGAGGGCGCCTCCCCCTCCTGCTCCTGTCCTGGTGCCTGGTGAACTCCTCCAGAATCCACAGAGCACCTGGGCCTCTGGGAAGCTTCTGCGACCCACACCCCACCACCCCCAGCTCTGCCCCCCCACCCCCACCAGGCTGCTACCTCTGTGCTGTCAGGGCATCTTCCCTGTCCCTGACACACAGCGCTCCTCCCACCTGTCACAGCCCCTTAAAGACACGACTCTCCTACAAACACATGGTGCGTGTCCAGGATTCCTTTTGCTCACAGATGAGGGAACCAGCAAGGGTCTAGAAATGGTTCAGACAATACCAGATTCAAAGTATGCGGGGTCTGCGAAGGAGGATGCTGCGACAAGGTGGCCAAGTCAGAAGTAAGGCCAGCTACAAGAGCATGGCGATCATAACCTCTGGGTGTGCGGCTTTCCATCTCCTCTACAGTTGCATCGAACTTCACAGAGCCTGGCCGAATCATAAACAGTAAGATGAACAGTTATAGCTCTTAAGACAGATGAGCCTTAGGAGTCAGTGCACTCTGGCTGAGGGCCAAATCTGGCCCACCTCCTGTTGTTGTAAATAAAGTTTTATTGGAACACGGCCACACTCGTTGGTTTGTGTACTGTCTGTCAATGGCTATTTCCATGCTCCCGTGGCAGAGCCGTGTGGTTGTCACAGAGACCATCTGCCCGAAAGCCTGAAGTATTAACTGCCTGGCCCTTTACAGGAAAAGTTTGCCATCCCCCCTCCAGCATTTCACCCACAGGACATGTAGCACTCCCTCTGCCTTGCTTCCGAGGTGACTTGCCACGTGTGTTCTCCCTTTTGTCCGCGTGAGAGCCCCCAGGCATGTTCAGGGTCTTACTCCTCTCTGTAGCCCTGGCATCTCCCCCAGGGTTCCAGCCTAGGCTGTTGGCTCCACAGACGAAGGAACATGAGGGAACACGTGCACGGTTTCCAAAATCGATATTGAAAATGGGTTGTCCTGCATTGAGCCCCGAAAGCAGAGGATTACCGAAAATGTAATTTTACTTACGGACCTCTGAAGGGGGGATGGGGTGCTTACATTTCTATAATAAAAGGTTTACATTTTGATCTAAAGCGACCAGAATTCTTCTTAGTGAGAAACAGAAGTCTTTTTAACACTTGCTGGGCTCCTCTGGCTCTCTAGTTAGATTTCAAAACCGTCATGGTGGAGTGTTCCAGAAGTAACTGGCTGTTCACTAATGATGCACTGGACATACAGTGTGGCAGAGCTCTTTAAAGATGAAACAAATCAGAGCTCCATGGGGAAGCTGGGATTTTGACGGTTTTTTTCTTCTGCTGCTTCTTTTAAAGCTAACAAACAGCACTTTACAATACTTAATACAAAAGCAGAAATGCCACACATTTCAAATGCTGCGCATCAGGGGGTGGTCGTTAGGACCCATTAGGAAGCTGCTGTCCTCCTTAAAGCCCCAGGACTTGCTGCCCTGCCCACGTTCCTCCCTGAGGGCTCCGACAGGCACATCTGCTTGGCTGGGAGGGTGGGCTCTTTTGGACACAGGTACTCATTTAATACCTGGTGGGGGGAGGTCCCAGACCACCGCCTGCCCTTGCCAAGTGGGTTTTTCCACCAGAGCTGGATTTGTCTGTCCTAGGAAGGCCTCTGCTGTCAGTGGGGCCTCCAAGGAGTCGCGGGGAAGCCAGCCTTCCCCGGGGCAGGACCTCCAACACCCCACCGAGGCCCCGGTGGCTACGAGGTAAGTGGCTACTCAGAGGACGGTCATTAACCTCATCTCATGAAAGGTAGCCGCAGACGGAGAGGGAGCACGGGAACCCGCATCTGTGCTCTCTGGGAGAGGAGGGAGGACGGAGCCGGGCGGGCGGGAGGAGACAGCTCTCCTTTCATCCAGAGCTAGGAGAGGGAAAAAAGACTCTCCAAGAATTCATTCCATGGAACCCTGCCAAGCCAAGAGCACCCTGCTGGCTGAAACTCTCATGTCAGCAGGAAAACTTGCGAGTCAAGCAACTTCCACACTTCCCAAGTCCCCTCTTGTTCTGAGTGCTGTCCCCAGTGCCCCTGCCAAATGAAGCCCCCCAGTGAGGACGGGGGACAGACGGGGCCTCTCCGCATGGTGCCGCTGGCAGGTCATGCACAACCAGGAAGGGGCTGAGGCCTTAGCAAGGCCCAAGGCCAGTTCTCCAAAAAGCCCCACAGTCATGGGGGGATTGTCCGCACACCTGACCAAGGAGGGGTTTGTTCCTTGCAAAAACCCGAGCCATGTTCCCCAGGCCTCTCTCCTGTTCACAGCTGGGCTTGCTGGTTATTTATTTATTCTTTCCTAATTGCTTAACATCCTCTCCATCTTCAGACTCGGGAGGATCGGGAAATGATGGTTGAGTCTTCTACCATGTGGGGCGTCAAGAGCATTGGGTTCTCTTGGCCTCCTCTGGCCTTCTAGCTGTTTCCTCTCCTTTGCCTCCAGTGACCCCAAAATGAAATCTCCCTGCAGGTCTGTCCTGGCGCTCCTCCTTTGTCTCCCTTGGCATCGCTCTCCTCCCTCTGCGGATGGCTCGGACCCTTGTGTGTGGCCTTCACTCCTACTGACCGCCAGGTGGACTAGATAAGTTCTGGCCATCTCTGAGTGAGTCCCTCGGACCCCACAGGCCTGTAAGGGCCCCTGTTCTCTCCCTGCCAGGATGCACCCCTGTCCGGGTTCCTGTCATCTGGTCAAGATCCCGCAGCCCTCTGTCATCAAGGATGGAAAACCTGGAGCCCCGTCTTGGTGCCCCCGTTCTGCGCCGTGCTGGTGGCCCCCACTGCCTCTCACAGCAGTCTGACTCCAGTGATGTGACCTGTTTAGAAGCTTTAAGAAGCTCCTGACCTGTTGTTTGAATGACTTTGATAGTCTTGCTCAGTGAGTTAAACACAGAAGAGAGACTTGCTTATAAAAGACTGAAGGTCCAGGCTGCTGACCACTGCCTGTAGGATCCATAGGGCAGTCGCTGGTCTGGTGAGTCACTGGCCTGGAGATTTGCCTCCCTGACCGGCTGGTGGAAAGCCACCAGTCTGATGGCACCCTGACTTGCACCTCTGGGAAGGAGCCCCCTCCTCGCCAGTCACCCTGCACAGCACACCTGCTTGTGTCCCTCAGGTACAGGCCCCAGAATGCTGTGAGCCTTGGGCTGCTGCCGCCATAAAGGCGGATTGGGCATGGGGGCAAGGTCTTCCCTGCCACCCCGCACTCCAGGCTGTCCCCGGCCTCACCTGTGCCTTCTGTTACCCAGTCCTTCCTGTCTCACCTCCCCTGGGCTCTCCAGGTCTCCCCCACTTTATACACAGTCCCCAAATGCATCCCCATCCAAAAAATCCTTCTAGGGACAATTTTTCCATGAAGTGCTCCCCTCCTGCGAAGAGGTTTCTCCCATAGGCCCTCTGTGCACTCCTGACAATCCCTGTCCGGAAGCCTGGGCTGTGAGCATGGCTGCCTCAAGGCATGGCTGTCCCAGCTGCCATGGGGATGATGAGCTGTTGTCCCCAGCACCTGCCCCTGCTTATCTCTGAAGTGCAAGTGGCCTTCTCTGCATCTGTCCCTCCTCACTCATCAGATCCAACTCATCTCAAGGACAAACAGGAAATGCCCACACCTCCCTGTGCTGCTTCTCAAGATGCCGAAATGCCAGCGAGGACTTGGGCCCCATTGTGCTTGGAGTGGGGCCCGAGGGGAATGGCAGGACAGGCATGGGGCCAGGAGAACCGCCTGTTACCTGCTGCCTGCTGCCTGCTTTGTGATGCCAGGACCTCGGCCTTGCCTGTGAAGCAAGGACAGCAATGACATTCCCTAAATGTCACCAGGAGACTCTGACAGGACGGGAGGTGTGAAGGGCAGGGGACACCCGGATGCATGGCACTGTGCTGTGATACCCCGGGGGGTAGTTTCCCAAGGACACTCTTGGGCAGAAACTAATCAGGCCGTTCCTATGAGCTCCAGCTTGCCTTCCTGTCTCCCGTCCCACCTGCTCACACACCCACTCCGCAGCCGCCCTGCCTTCCCCCGCAGATATACCCGCTACGCTTCCAGTGTCCCTGATGTCTGGAGTTCTGCTGGCCCTGGAGAACTCAGCCCACAGCTCGCCGTGATGCACTTTGCAAATGTAGACCACCGACCCAGAGCCCACACTGCAACCCTCCTCCCTGGGGCTCTAGAGCTTTGGGCGACCGTCCCCCCATCCAGTTCCCCAGGGCCGGGGACCACACAAATAGCCATTATGCCCTAGAGCCACTGGAATTACTCCAACTAGCCATCCTGGGTCTGCTCACCCTGCCTTGCCTGCTCCTTCCCGGGTAACCCACGAGAAGGCTCTCGCCCACGGTGAGGCCTCCCTCTGCCTGCTGACTGGCTGGCCCTGCTGCCTCCCCTTGTGAAATCCCACGCTCCCTCCTCTGCAAACTGTGAGTAGGACTCTATTCGCGGTGAGTCATCTCCTGACCTGTTGGCCTCACCCCGCCTGAATAAAAACAGAGTTTAGGTTCTACCACAGTAGGACACATGCAACTTTGTGACTCTACCTTTCATGCCACCGTGCTCTTGGCTCCAGCGCCCTCCTCCCTGCCTAAGGCCTGCTCACCCTACCTCACCCCACGGCAACCTAGCATCCACAGGAGCCTTCCTTGGCCGCTCTGGCCAGGCCCCCGCTTGCTTTCGGGCTCCCTTCCAGCAGCAGGTGTCATCTGTATCGGCCAGACTCCAGGTCAGCTGTCCCTCCCATGTCCCCCAGCCTGGGAGGCTCTGGAGCTCTTTATAATCTGGCACTGGGCACGACCCCCCAGACCTGGAACACTGCAGGTGCTTAAGAAATGTTTGCAGGGTGAATGGGTGACTGAGCGGAACAGATACAAAACCCGACGACCGGAAAAATGAAACATGGGTGAACCTAAAAATCCAACATGAGAATTAGGATGAGAGATGCTGAGTGGTCCTCAAAAAGAATAGGAAAATATTTCTCTTATGACACTTAATTCGGTTTGACAGTTGTGACTTAGCTATACGTTGACCTCCATTTCCTGAAAATGACATTTGTGGTAAAATGTTTCCCTCAGACCGACCCGCATTGTCCCTTGCACTACAGTATTTTCGGCTCTGTGGTATTTTTTTAAGTCCCATAAGAGGACACAGAAGGATCTGATAGACTAATGAACAAGAAGGCCAGTTCAAACCGTTGATCTTCTATAGATTTCCCACACTGGTCAAGAAATAAAAGAGAAGAGTCATTGTCAGGGTGTTATTAAGCACAATCAAGCTGACACTAAGCATTTTGAAAAATCTGAGCGTGTACGCTGCCGCTGCCTCTCACCGCGGTGCCCGGACACTTAGGCAGAGGTGTTGTCCCTCTTATCCAGGTGACAGAGTCATCGCTGAAGGAGCCAGAGAGTGGGTGACAGCCCTCCTTTGCATACTCAACAGGCTATTCAGAAATAAAGTCGCTCTTCTTCTTCCGATTAAGACAAAGCAATTCCACCACAGTCAGAGCTCATGACAGTCAACACGCTGACAGATACTGATGAAGAGGGCCACCGACGGCCCTAACCTCCCTCTGCGATGAGGGAAAGGGGAGAGAGAATTAGTGATCAGAAGTTCCCACCTGCAGATCTCGAAGTGATGAGGCAAAAAATGTCTGGCCTCTGTCGCTACAGGAGACAGAACACACTGGAAAGCCTTTCTAATGTCAGTGGTGACAGGAGCAGGTGGACGGATAAATAAGGAAAGGAAACATTTTGAAAGCATGGGAAACTCTGTCCCTAGAGTTTGTGCCGTGACCCACAGGCAACAGGCTTCTCTGGGCACCCTTCTTCCATGTTGCAGGCCCTGTTCTGGGCCGGAGGGGAGTGCCCACAGGACAGATGAGGTCCTGGTCTCACCAGGCTTACGTTCCCAGGAGACTCTGTAGCCAGTGGAGAAGAGCCTTTCTGTGACTAGGAGGAGCAGCGTGAGAGTTTCTGGCCCTCCTGGCTCGTCTGCCTCCTGAGCAGGTGGGATGTCAGTGAGCTGGGAGCCCAGGCTGGCCCACGCCCTCCAGGCCAGGGGAAGTCTCCGAGCCCAGAGTGCCGCTGGGAATGACCCCTGCCATGCACAGCCCTGGACATTCCAGGGAGAGCTGGACTTGACATTTTTCAAGCTGTGGGATTTGGGTTCTGTGTGAGTGAGTTCTAAGTACCGCCAGCTTGACTCTCAGCTGACACTCTGGGTGCTCGAGCCGGGCTGGCATCCGGCCCCGGGAGCCTGGGCCTCTTCCCAAGGGGCACGGCCTACTATCACGGGGACACTCCGTCCTCCTTGGCTCTCTGAGCCAGAGCAGCTCCTGCCCTGAACTGGCTTGACTTTCCAGGTGTTTCTGGGTGTGGCCCTGCAGCCTCCCCAAGAACACAGTCTTTCCTCAAACACTTGCCTTGACCTTATTATTTTTATCATGAGGTTCCATTTATTAAATGCTCTCTATGTGTGTGTCCCATGCTAGAGCTTTCAATGCCCAGTTCTTCCCATCGCATGTCCCGGTGTGTGTGGTCTTCGCCCTCAGCCAGCTGGTGGGAGCCCATGGACCCTCCCACACCCAGTGGCCTCAAGGCCAGCTCTGCACAAATGCCCCTAGGGGCCTGCTTTTTGGCACTGTGCTTTGCTGCTCTGCCTGTCCCTTTGCAGCCTTGCCTGGGGCTGAATGAACCACAAGGGTCCTCACCGGTCCCACACATCCTGCAAAGATCAAGGGCAAAGCTTCCACTATGAGTATCTTATTGCAAGAAACCTCCGATCTCTTGGCCTCCAGAGTTGCTCTTTAACACTCTGATGGATTCTTAGAGGGCAAGAAATCACTGAAAATAGTATACAGGCAAGTGGACGGTTTCGAGCAACAGTTTACAGGAGCTGAATGTGCACACCTCCCACTTTCAAACGCAAGGTCTTCGTAACTTCAGTCTCTTCGGAGGCGGACAGCCGTTTGCCCCCCGCTGGAAGGCTGGGACATGAGTGTCTCCCTATCTGTCAGAGCCACGGCTGCTTTTCCTCGAGGCTCCAGGTTGGTGCAGGACTGAGCCACAGGGAGTGGACGAAAGTGCAGAACAGAGGCAAATCCAGCTGAAGGGAGTGGGGGAGGAGAGCCACGGTTCTAGAATTCTCGGGCTTCACACTTGACTTTAAAGCCCTGGCAACCTGGGCATGAAGGGAAACACCCAGGCTGTATGGGCTTCTACCTGGAAGAGGAGAAAGGAGATACACTGGTCCACCTGGACACCTGCCCCGTGGCTCACTGCCGGGAGAAGTTCACTGCGAGAGGCCACACTCACAGGTGGGCGTCCAGCACACAGGAAAGAAAACAAAGACCGGCCGTCTGTTCATCAGCCTGCGATCCTGTCCCTCAGTGGGAAGTGCCCTGGGAAGTAGAGAACGTCCATCGGCACCTCCACTTCCTCTAGGAACGCCGTGGACGGGGGGCCACCTTGGGCATCTGGGGTGCTCCGACCTGCTCCATCCCACTGCTCTGTAGTCACGGAGACCGTAGTCGGCAGACTGGCGCTTTATTTTATTAGCCCATGACGCTCTCTGAAACAAGTCCTTTTAAGAAAATGGTGCCATTATGCACAAACAAGCAATAAGCGGGCTTTTCTTCCCCTTCCCCTTTTTGGAATGGGAACGGTTTTATCTGTACCACTAGTACCTTCTTTACAGGAAACCTGCTCGAAGCAGCCTTTGGAGGAGACTCGATGTTATTTCGGCTGTTAGAGCACAGTGAACGGCTGCAGACGGCAGGGGTTTATCGAGAAGGCAAACAGGAGCGGCAAATGAAAACATAAGACATTTGCATTCTTCCCATCTACGTGCACCATAAAAATGCAGGAGGACAGGTTTTGCTCACCTACAGCCAGAGGTTACTAATTAAACAAAGCATTACTGAGCCAGAAATGCCTATAAAAGCTGCTTTCTAGATCTTTAACCTACATCTGAGCGTTGGCTTACTCTAGGGCCTGGCAACGCGTTCCTCCAAGGATTAGGGTCTTTTCTTCCATAATTCACTGGCGAGAATGCCGAGTGTGATACAACCTTCCTTGTCTGCTTTCAAAGCATTCAGAATGTAAAGGAAACTTTTCTGCAAAGATGATGTGATTGAGAAGTGGATCAAAGGAAAGAAAATACCAGTATCCTGTCACGAAGTGTTTGGTAGGAGCCAAATCCTCACATCTACAAGGCCGCTCAGCCATTGCCTGTCCCAACTGATGTTCACGGCACCTGGAGATGGGGCACAGACATTGTCGTCTTCCTGGGCCTCCACCAACCCCCAAACCAGGGCAGTGCCCTCTGCACGCATTTTGCCAGCACACCGGGCTCACTCTGAAATCACCCCCTGCTTTCAGTGTGACGAGTCGTCAGATGGCCGCCTCCTCACGAGCCCTGGTGCTCTGGCCTCTTACTCCTCTCTGAACTCTGGCTCATGGCCAGGCGCAGGGCAAGAGAACGCTGGAGTCTTATGGCATAGAAAGCCTGGGTTCAGCTCGCATCCATACAAAGAGAAGTAGGTGAGGAATATTCCAGAGGCTTTGCCTACCCCAGTGACAGTCTCCAGAGCCCTGCTGCTCTGAGTTTAGGAAAGTTGGAGTCTGACTTGACCATGGAACCCACTGAGATGTTCTCAGAGAAGTGGCTGGTAAGCTGAAGGGAGGCTTCACAGGAGGAACTCGACATGGGCGAATCTTATACACAGAGGTCGGGGACATAGCTACTGTGGCCCAGAGTGGGTTTCATTTGTACAAAACCTCATGCCTAGAGAAAGCAAAGGCATGCTCATATTAGATCAGAAATACGACAAAGTGTTCCAATTCTTTCGCAACCCCTCAGAGGAGGTATGACTATCTCTGCTTCACAGCCCAAGAACCTGAGCTGGGTGGCTTGCTTGTGGTTGTGCAGCTGGGACATAGCAGAGCTGGGGTTCAAGGTTCAATGGTTCAAGGCCATTTGCCCTCATGTCACTGCTTCATCTGAGCACCAGGTAGCCTCAGGGAACTAGTCTGTGGCCTTTCCTGGGAGGTGAGTCGGACAGTGACCCATGGATGGTGGCAAATGCCCAGGAGGGGGCAGGATGGGGTTTCCAGAAAGATCTCACAGACAGAGTCCTGGCAGTAGGAGTGGGAAGAGGGGCTGCAGATCTGCTCTTCCCCTGGATGAGGGCCAGTGAGCACTGGCAGACGACGTGGGTGGGTTGGGGTACATTCCACCAGGACTTTGTAGAGAAGTAGCAGTGGAGTGTCTGCCAAGGCATTTGAAGAAAGGCCCTTTGCTGATTTGTAAAGGCATACCCTCTGCAATACGTCTTCGAGATTAGTAGGAACAGGTTGCAAAAAGAAAAGCAGTATTGGTTCAGCCAAGAGAAAAAAAAAGGGATATTCATCCTAACCTTTGCCACATCATCAAGACATTTCCCTGGGATAACTAAGTATATGATTGAAAACGGGTCCAACGTGTTCAACCAAACTGAATGGACTGGGACAACAGAAACCAGGGTTGCAGTCTGTTGAAGGAGTCAGTCTGTAAGTTTGAGGAAAAGGGCATTTTTCATGTGGCCAAGCAGTCACTGGAGAAGGCCGGACCAGCTCTGTGACAGAACCAGCTGGGGGCTCCCAGCACACCACGTGGTGAAATGCCCATGACTTGTCTTCTGTCTTCTTCTTGCCCATGACTCTGTCCAAAGGAGCCTGGGAAAAGTCTATAATCCTTACCTTCTGGGCTTTGGAACAGAGCTTCTGTTTATAGATGACTGTTTACTCTCTAGGAACATTTAAACACAAATCATCCAGATAATGAGCTTCAGGATGAAAAATTCTCTTTGGATTTTAAACGATCTACACCACTACCAGAATTTTTAGGCTTGCTGAGTTAATTTTAAAATACTTTGGAGAGAATAGCTATAAGGGACTTCCAGTTCAAGCAATATGGCAGACAAGATAAACTTTAAGCTTAGCCTCCTGCCCCAAAGCCAGAGCAGTGATGGATAGGCATGACGGATGTCTTCTCAGATGCCTGCCTGAGCACTGGGGAGCAAGGGATGTCTCTTGAGACCGACATGAGTGAAGCTGTAGTCAAACCCACCTCGAAACCTAAGCGAGCACTGCCTGTGAGAGAAGGTGCTTATAATAATCACAGCCTCTGGGCACAGAGAGAAACACAGTGGACTTGAAATAGGGACATAATCACAAGTGTGACTGGCTCAGAATTAAGACATAATGATTAACTTAAGATTTTGGTGACTTCAAAGTGCATGGTACAATTTTTAGGGCAGCTGGTGGGGGAAGGTGGGGTCGGGGCCCATGCAAATGTGTCCAAGCAGGTGGCAGCCCCCTCAGGTGGGAGGACTGCCCACTTACAGGGGGATTTGGCAAATCAATAAATAACTGAGGTGAGTGGGAGCCAATAAAGGCTAGTATGAATGTGGAAAGGGGTGGCTTGCATAAATAGATGCTACTGAAGTGTACTTGGAGGTGCTGGTATGAACTAGTGATTGTCAGTGTATGTAGACAGATACAGAAATAGACTGAGGTGGAGACATGTGTGTGCCCGACAGTGTGTATTTCCTAGCTCCGTGCACTGGAGGAGGCCTGGACATCCAGGGGCAGTGAGCACATCTAGTGGTCAGATATTGGTTTCTAAATACCACTCTCCACTGAAAGGACCCAAGGGTCCTTGGAGAAATGGCTGAAAACAGAGCAGCAAGAAGAAGAGGAGCCTAGAGTACTTTGTTGTGCTGGAAGGCAAGGGTGTGGTTAGAGTAATGGAGGCACGTGAGGAGAACACGAAAACCAGGTGGGAGGGCCAAAGGCAGGAGGGTCAGAGCACCAATGGAAATAATGATAGCAGTGGATGAGAGGGATCCGTGCGTCTACCCTGATATCAACAAATAAATGAATAAATAAATGGCAAGAGAAAAATTGTCTCCTGCAGGAAAGTCCAAACAATAAACACAGAAGAAATGACTGAATTAGAAAGGTTGCTATTTGGTGCCCTCATTGTACTAATTACTTCAGGCAAGAAATTTCAGTGGATGACAAAACTAGTGGATGTGAGTGGGAGGGGGAATGAGATTCTCAAGAGTCTCAAAGTACCTCCCCACAGAAGACTTACAAACTGTGAAGCAGGGGAAAGCAGCTCTACCTGGCAGATGCCATTTTAATCACAAGAGCAAAATTAACTCCACCAGTGACAGGACCCGTCCACATCTTATTCAGCCCAACAGGATGCAAAGGGAAGAGCCCAGCATCACTTCTGTGACATTCTGACCAAAAATGGGTGACCTGGCTCTACTCATAAAGAAATGTACAAGTCAAATTGAGGGGTCTTGCAGGAAACGAAGGGGCTATCACCCTCAAAATCATTAATCACCCACAAAATCAAGGACTGGCCGGGAAACTAATCCAGGTTGAAGGAGACTGGAGAGATGGGACAACCCCAGCGGCAGTGTGTCACCTTGGGCTGGATCCTTTTCCCACTGAGGACACGTTGGGCCAACGGACCAAACTTGCACGGGGTCTCTGAGTGAAGGGAACTTTCTGTAGTATTCTTATGACTTTTCTGTAATTTTGAAATATTCTCGAGGTGAAAGGCAAACATGAACTTCAGGGAAATCTCAAACTCCTGCTAGAACCTTTAACCACTGGTGGCAAGCCGAGTCGCAGTGAGCGCAGCAGCCTGGGGCACACACCTGGGGAGTCTGTGTCACTGCAGGCACCGCACCGAGGACCTTCACCACCTGGGACACTCTCACACAGGCCCCGGGGGAGCATGAGTCCTGGAGAAAGGCACGGAGCCTGCCCAGACCATGCTCCCCTGTGGAACTGGAGCCTTTAAACCCACGGGAGGAGACATGGAGATGCCAGATCCCTATGCCCTGCTCAGAGACCCAGCGCCCAGAGTCCCTACAGTGGGACCAGCACAACAGGAACTATGGCTCTTTAATTCACTGTGTCACCTGGAAGTTCTCACCCACAGGACAATGTTCCACCCCATCCCACTCGCTAAAGCTCAGCCAGGATTGGGAAACCCAATGCGTCTATGGAAGATGCCCTTGAGGCTCCTGGTCTGCGTCCGAGTGAGAAAATAAACTATTGATCTTAAAAGCCAAACCAACAACCAGAAAAGTCCAAGTTCACTTATAAACATGAAAACAACAATTTCAGCTCCTAACTAAAGCAAACAAAAGAGCCAGCAGGATCAAGCTCTGTTTATCCCAGGAGCACTGCAATGGTTGGACACTAGAGTATCAATGTACATCATCTTACCAACAGATGTTGGAAGAAAAACCGCGAACGACTCAACAGACACAAAGTAATACTTTGACAAAAATAAACATGAATGATTTTTTTTAAATCCTAAAACAAACAAAAACCCCATAACTCCTAGCAATCAGGATTAGAAAAGAGTTGTCTTAACCTGATATAGGCTAGGTATAAATACAAAAAACATAGCATAAATGTAGTAAATGTCATAAGTGATGATAAAGCCTTAACAGAATTTCTTGAAAGTTAGTAATGAAACAACCACTGTTCTGTCACTGTTTCTGTTCAATACACTACAGGAGGACCTCACCCCCCCCATCAAGATTACAGAATAAATACATTAAAAGAACAAAAACAGAGAAACAGAGGATTTCAAAAGAAGAGAAAAACCGGTCATGATTAACGGACAATAGGACTTCTTTGTAGAAAACTAGGTAGAATTAATAAAATAAGAGAATTCTCAAGAGTTTTCTGGCTACAACCCCATCCCATAAGGCCGAGATGCAGCTTAGTGCCACTCATTAAAATAAGAAAAATATTTAAAAATCAATTGTGATCCTATATGCCAGCAGAATGTTAGAAAATGTAATTAAAGTTATATACACATTAATTAACCTTCATGGTGATCTTGCAAATAGTACTACTGACCCCATTTCACAGATGAGGAGATTAAGGCTCACAAAGAACTTAAGAAATATGCCCAGGATTGCAGAGCAGGGAAAGAGGGGGGCAAGGCAAAGGATGCACAGGTCTGCTTGAGGCAAGGCCCACACTTCCTTCTACAAGTTTTCAAGCCATGCTGATGGCCCCTGACTTTTCCTGTATTTTTTCAGAACAAAGTAAGGGTAGGAATAGATAGCCCAGTGCTTTTGCCAAGAAGAAACCAGCTGACAAAAGTAGATTTAAGCAATTAGAAAGGGTATACGTGTCATGTTCCTGAATAGAAGACTCACCATCCTAGGACGTCAACAAGAGTAGCCAGACAAATCCTAAGCACGGCAAGGGTAGGGGGTGCGCGTGTATGGTGATGAGGGTCAGGAAGACCTTACCAGATAAGAAAAACACATTTTAAAGCCTCTATAATTAAAAAATGTGGCATTTGTGCATGAGTAACCAGACTAATAGAACAGAATAAAAAATTCAGAAATAAACCCAAGTACCTATGGGAATCTAACATTATAAATCAGGAAGAGGGAAAAAAATGGGACTTTTTATTAAATGGCTTTGGGATAATCACATAGCTATTTGCAAAATTACAAAAATGGATTCATACCTCAGTCCATATATGAGGTCGAATTCCAAATGGTTGGGGAGCTAAATGGCAAAAAAGACAGCGGTGGTAGAAGTCAGGCGAATTCCTTCCTAACTCGAGGGTGGGGAAAACCTTTCTGCCACCGACAACCTAAAAGCATGCAAGAAATGATCAATCTGACTTCTATTTTTTTTTGTTCTTGGCATGGCAGAAATTCATACATATTGCTGATGGGAATGCGACATGTTTCCACCTACAGCAGAGGGATCTGTTAAAGTCTAGAGAAATTACATATTCATTGTCGGATCTAGTGATCCCACTCCTAGGAATCCATCCAAAAGATTCAAGATTCAAGGCCAAAGACAACTTTTCGGGCAGAATAATACCCCTCACCCGGGAACTCCACACTCTAATTCCTAGGACCTGTGAGTACTAGTTACCTGACTGTGTAGATATGATTACCGTTAAGTGCTTTGAAATAGGGAGATTATTCTGGATTATCTGGGTGGGTCTGGCCTGTTCATGAGTCCCTGCCAGTGGCCGAGATAGGAAGGAGGGTAGTCACAGATAGGAGGAGGAGGAATCGAAGCCCGAGAAGGACTGGATCTGTCACTGGTGGCTCAGAGGATGCAGGAAGCACGGTCACGGGCCTAGGAACATGGTGGCCATGGATGCTGGGGATGGTGATGGGCAGCTGGGTTCTAGAACCATAAGGGGTGAATTCTGACAACACATGAATGAACAAGGCCAGCGACACCCTGATTGTAGCCCAGGAAACCTGTGTTGGCCCTGTGACCTATAGAAGTGTGAGTTAGTGCACGAGTGCTGTTTGAGCCACTTAGGGTTTGGTCCTTCATGACAGCAGGAAGACAAGGGGTGTGCACTGCAGGGGGAGCCCTGGCACGTGGGCATGGGGAGGATTGCGTCTGCAGGAAGGGACAAGGAAAATCTGCCTGCGGGATGCGTAGGGGTCCTCAGGACCCGCCTTCAGGCCAATGGAGTGAGAAGCAAGGAACACAAGTGTGTGTATTTGTTTATGTTGCCCAAAACAAGGAAGGGTAAACCGAAAATCTAACATGGGACTTTTGGGGGACAGAGGCCACAGGGTAGAGGGGGAAAGAGGAACATGAATGTTTCTAAATAGACTTTTTCCATGGTTTTGACTCTGAGCTCATGCGAATGAGTTACCTGTTGGAAAGTAAAGTAAATTTCAAATATTTTAACAACTTTTTAAAGTAAAATGATTTTTCAAGAAAGCAGTCATTAAAAAATGAAAGCAAAAGAACAAAATGAAACCCAAACCAGAATGAATGGACATAGTTTTGTATGAAGCTGCTGATGTAACCACACAGAGAAAATAACTTAGAGCTCCGTATTTTGTCTGTACGTCCATAGTGCAACACAGCCCAAGGACAAATACACCACATTTGAGAGTCTTATTGTGAGGCGTACCGTTGAAATTATCACTGTGAAACTCTTTGTACGAGAGTAGGAGAAAGAACATAAGTAATGATGTTAATATTTCTAAAAACACAATTTTAGAAAAAAGGTATTTCAACCATAAATTCAAAGTTAAGAGTAATCTTAAGTTTGACTGGAAATACCAGCATGAACTCATGATACTTTTTTTCTCTGTCCCCTGGAAAGGACTCTGAGATCATACCCTGAGCCTAAGGCAGATGCTTAATCGACTGAGCCCCCCAGGCACCTTTGATACTAAGGAATACTTAATTAATCATATCAGGTGTGATAAGGGCATTATAATTTTGGAAGTATCTATATTTTAATGTAAAGTTTTTATTGAAGGAAATACAGATATACAGTCAAGTACCCTGACCACAGGGTGCGCACTCAGATGTCACCCACATCCTGACTGAGAAGCGACACTCCAGCGTGCCGGGGCCTTCAGTCACCCTCTCCAAGATAAGACCCCAACACCAAACATTACTTTTTCTTGTTTTGGAACTTTATATAAATGGAATCAAACAGTGTCTACTCGAAAACCTGAGTCTGGCTTTGTTTGCTCAACACCATGTCTGTGAAATTTCGTCCGCAGTGTTAGGCGCACATATAGACAGAGACACAGCCTGAAAATTTCATGGTGAAACGATGTGCGGTCTGAGATGTGCTTTAAAACCCTGAGGCCAAATCAAACCATCAGGCCGTACACCTTAAACTTAGTGATAGATATATGTTGACTATTTTTCAATGAAGCTGGGGGGAATAATGTATAAATGTGTATATAGAAATAAAATTATGTCCATGTGTACCTACATATGTATAAAAAAGTTAAACTACCTAACCAGATGAGCTAGAATTGGTCTTCATGAGATAAAGTGATTTTTCTCCTGTATTTTCCTCTCTGTGTTTTAAAGTTTCGCTGTTCTCATTTTGGTTTTCATTCACTGGGGACCTCTGTTCTCACTCAGTGTGAGGTAGGGACATGCTGTTGATTATTTCCTGAGGAAACGGGTTGTCAGGCCCTTCTGTCGATGTGCCCTGACCAGCTGATTCTCACTTTCAGATTCCTGCATCTGTTTTCAGAAATTGTTGCTTAATGGAAGATTTGTGGATGCATGTGGACTTAATTCCCTGAGTTACGGCCAGTTTCCGAGAGTGAGTTGTCTTACAACAAAATACCAGCACAGCGACGAAAGTCCCTGAGATTTTACTGGAGGAGGGAAGTGCTGTGACACTTTCTCCTTCCACAGTTTGTCTCCTCAGCTTTTTATCTCCTGCTCTTGTGGGAACTGGAACTGTGGCTCGTGTGGTGCCCCCAGTCCCGGGGAACCCCGCATCCAGGACCCTGTGGGATTTGTGCGTGGGGCTCCTCGAGCCCAGTGCCTCCCACCCTTCCCCACCCTGGCTCCAGTCCTCAAGGAGCCTCAAGGACTGCTGGTCCTTGACTGTGATGTGTGTTCCTTTCTCCCAAGAAGGAAATTCCTCCTTTCTGTGTACTGCCTGGAATAGTGCTTGGGAACAAACCTGCTCTCTACACGTTGCGGACACGTTCCCTCACGCCATAGACAAGTTGTACCAAAAAAAAAATCTTATTTGTACATTTGAGAGCTTATTGTTACCCGGAATTCAAAAGAAATAAATCAGCTATGCTATCTAATTTGGGTACCTAGTTGGAGCCGAAGCTCAAATGTGAAGCCCTCTTATCACTCCTTCTACAGTCCATGCAGACCTCAGCCTAACATCCTGTCCCTCTTACCTTTCTACATCCTGTCCCCAGCAGCCCATCGTCTCCAGTCTCTGGCTCTCGTCCTCCAAGCGCCCCCCCTGGGAGGCAACTGTGCCCCCGACTAGCCATTCTGTAGACGCAACAGTCCCCTGATTCCCACGCACAGGGCCATGAATGACTGTCTGGAAACCCTGCAGTCCCTCCCTCGAGAGCGTACCTGACCCTCCACGATCCACCTGGAGATGGAGGTCTTCCCATCGTAGCCCGGTCGGAACTGAAGCGTGGCTGAGCGGGGGCTGATGTTGGAAATGACCAGATTAGACGGGGCGCCAGGGAGCTCTAGAGACAAAGGAGAGAAAAGACGTGGAGATGTAAGCTCCCACAGCTCAGGAAACGCACCAAACATGCCAGTCAGTAAACGGTTTCAAAATGCCTGGATTTGTTTTCAAAACCACGTGAGAAACACTGCTTCCCCGGGGACGTGACCACCACACGATCCTTATGCTCTGGGTGCCACACACTAGGCTCCACGCCTCGGAGGTGGGACGAGGACACATATTTATGTGGTCTCTGGATTATCCGCCCCGAAGGTCAGGACTTACTTATCTCCATGCGTGGCAGGTAATTAACAGATACTCATTGAAGGAAGGAAGGATGAAAGGATGGGATGCTTCCAGGCTCTGAAAAGAACACAACCAAACGTCCACCCTCCCCTTGGTGATGACTATGATGCCAGGCACGCAGAGTGGGGCAGGAGGGAGACAGCAGGTGCCGCATGGGGCTGCTGGGTGTGCGGGTCCTGAGCCCTAGGCCCCGGGTGTGGTTTCCAAGACAACCTTGTTCAGGTTTAAGTGCAGAGCTCTCCCCACTCTGCCTGAGCTCAGTTGCTCTAGCAACTAAGTGGGTGAGAGGGGGATTCTGATGGGCTCCCATCCTGGGAGGTTACCTGGGGCCGCAGCCTACTCACTGAATAGAGACCTTCGGCCAGGCTGTCCCCCAACCCCAAAGAGCCTGCCCCACTCACAAGTGAGATGCCACCAGTCTGAAATGCGGGCTCCCGTCTTACCAGGCAACACAAGCTATTCTGGGGAAAGACTCTGGGATGGAAAGAACGAGAGAGGGACGCCGTGCAGGGGGCAGGGGCGGCATGCTGCGTGCACAGCATCTGAGGGGCGCCTCCTGGTCCAGTCCCTGGTCCTGAGGGGCCAGAAACCCAGACTCGCACGGGGACGATCGAACTGTTTCAGTGATCTGTTGGGCACTGGCGCAAGGGGTCTTTTCACATCTCGTGTAATGAATCTGAAGCAGAAAATGTTGACATCGAAGGACAAGTGACTCTTGTCTTTGTGTCACTTGTCTTTGTATGTCTCCGCTCACTGGATTCTCTCCATGGTGTTCTAAATACGACTGGATGTTGACTTCCAGCACAGCTGGTAGAACACAGACCTCCAGAGGGATGGCCGTCGTGAGGGGACGCCTGGGGTCCTTCCCCAGCTCCGGGTGACCTGACCTCTCGGGGAAGCGGCAGCCTCTCCACTGCTTCCATCCCCCAAGCTCATGAGGGTGTACTCGGCATGGTGTACACCCCGCTGCCCCGGCCACTGAGCTGCTTTAGAAGGCCCTGGGGTGCTGCTGTGGGGGAGCGTGCAACTGCTGCTCCCCGGCAGGCAGAGCAGGTGGCTGAGGGCCTCTAGAAAGTGTCCTCTGAGCTTGTCCTGTGGAGGAGGGAGGAAGTATGGCACCTCCTCCTCGGCGCCCCCCAACAACTCAGAGGGCTGTCGGGCTCTCTCCAGCCAGTCCTGGGAGGAGGACACACTCGTTCCTGTGTGGGTTTCCTGCTTTACTGTGTGTGTTTTACATGCTTTGCATCCTGTGCAAGAGAACAATGGGCTCTGAACGCAGGTCCGGAGGCGCAGGCCACTCTAGGAGGGAGTGCTGATTTCGGAGGGAGCTTCAGGGCCTCCTCTTCGAAGACTGACCCGCATGAGGCAAACTGACATCTTTTAAAGAGCAAGAGGCCCACAGCTCTAATTGCAGAACTGAACCGAGAGCCCCACAAGGCTTCCTCACATTCCCTCGCATTTGTGAATTCCCAGGAAAAACACTTTCATTTCGAACACAAACTTAAAATCCGAGAGAAAAGAGTTGAGTGAAGAGCTCTGAGGCTGAAATGAGTGTGCTGCGCGTTGAGAAAGGTAATCTGAATTTCCAAAAGGACAGGGCAGCAGGGATCACAGGTGCCCACACCGCAGAGCGACCAGCGGAGCACCCTCCCCGAGCCCGTGGGGACGGTTGCCTCCATCTGGAAGACCTTCCCTTCTCTCCTACCTCCTCCTACTCCCTCTCTTATTGCAAACCAAATCGCCATGGTTTCGCTGAGTGAATAAAGCTTTATGCTTCCTATTCTTTGTTTTAATACCCCTGCCTCCTCCTGCTCACTTGGGAGGAAGCCTGCATCTCCCTGTCCGTGGACCCTGACCGATGGTCTCCCTGGAGGACAGGACCTCGGGGCCAGCTCGCTCCCTGGGGTACGCTCCCTCCAATCCACACCCCAACTGCAGACGCTGGAGGATGAGGCCCAAATTGGGTTACGATCCACTCGCTACCCCACCGCCCCCTCAGGAAGCAGATGTCCCTCTTCGGAAGGACCCCAGGCCCGCGCACAGGGTTGCCATCCACCCAGAACACCAGCAATCTCAGAGCACCATGCCCTTAAAGACGTGGCCACAGGGTTTTACTGACCTGGGGGCACTCCAGAAGAAATGGTGGATGAGGTGGCCAGGCCAGTCCCCGCGGTGGTGACAGCAGCCACATCGATGGTGTAGGTGGTGAGCGACGACAGTCCTTTGATTTTGTACTCATGAGTCGTGTTACTGAGGGAGTGGGTGAGCCGGGAGCCGTTCCGACCATACACCTCCCAGGAAACCTGGTAGCCTGGGGAGCGAGAACACAGGGTTAGCTGGGCTGTCCAGGGGCTGCTGTTGTCACTGAGGAGCTGAACCGGCAGGAGAGCCCGGCAGGTGTGCTGAAGCCAGGAGGGAACCTGCTGCTCTGCCCACACGAGACTGCCAGCCAGGCCCTTCCTCCATCCACGGGGTCCCCATCCCCCTGCCACCCAACGGACAGCGGGAGCCCGGCCTCCAGTGCCCGAGCTGGCTTGAGGAAAGATGAGTGATGGCTGCCAGCCTGTGGTGCCTGATTTCATCTTGTGTCAAACTGTGGGTGCGTTTCATCAATATTTCCATTTTTATACGCTGATATTTTCATTACATACTACTCTAAATCGGGAACCTGCTCCTGGCTTGCCACTAATTCGTGGAAACACTGCCACTTTTTCCCTCCTGAAATGATTGATGGGCGCTCTCTGCCATGCAAAATGCTTTCCCTAAAAAGTCCCTCTCTGCCGGAGTGCCTGAGTTCTCCTGCGTCCCCACTCTCTGAACCTCCTGTTTTCCTGGTGAAATCTGATTCTCCCCTGGTCTCTGTTCAGTTCAGTGGGGCCCTGTGACCACAGTTTATCCAGCCCCAGATTCCACCGTGACTTCAGGCTCAGAGAAGAACGCCCCAGCGGTATCTTGAAGCAGACCCCGTGGAGGGGAGTTAAAGTGGTTGGAGGCCTGGCAGAGCACCTCCTCAAACGGGAGACAGTGATGGAAGGCGCTCGTGGGTGCAGAGGCAAGGGGGGCCGCTGAAAACGCTTGCTCCTCCTTCTTTCCAGTCAATAAACTAAGGGATACCGAAGCACCAAGAGGCGTCTTAAAGCTCATTCTGATGAAAGCAATAAATATAGTTAGAAACTTGTGCTTGCAGGTAAACAAGAATTTAGAGAGCATCTCGGGAATTTAATATTTTGAAAAAAAAAAAACAACCCCCCCCCAAAATAAAACGAATGTTAGAAGCCGCTGCCTATCTGCAGTCCCACAGCCTGGAGACTCGTGTGTGGACACCAGGCATGCAGGCTGGGTGGTGCTGATGGGACATCCGGGAGAGCAGCAGAGGGGTACCAGCCATGGCCCCTGCCCTGCATGTGCATCTCCCATTACCTTCTGGTCCCAACACAGGCCCCTGTGCTCTGCGCAGGCTACCTGGGCCATGGGCTCCCCCAGACCGCCCACTGCCCTGCTCCCTCCAGACCTCAGACTCTCCCTCCTCACACTCCCTGTGCCCCTTGTCCAGCCTCCGCCCTCCTCAGTGCACCAGACAAATCAGTTCTTTTCATTTTGTTAATTTGGGATTTTGGATCTAATGGTACAATCACCAATCAAGCCTTCTGGGCAATGAGTATCAGGATCTTCAAGCGTCCAGAGTGTTCCCAACGTTCCTGGCATTCCAAGCACGTCCCCTACATTAGTTCATTCGGTCCTCACAGCAGGACCTCCACATCACCATCCCCACTTGCAACAGAGAACACGAAGGTGCAGAAGGGTTCACGAGCTTCCTGGAAACTGGCAGGGGTTTCTAGGGTCGGGCCGAGCTCCCGGCTTCCCCACAGAGCCTCCGTCTGTGCACCGGCTTCCCTCTGAAGCGCGGATGTGCGTGAGCGTGCCTGACCACCCCCCGACCTCGGTGGGTCACTCCCGATACATCACTGAACGATCTGATCCTCGGAGTCTTTCCTGAACGTCCAGGAAGAGAGGGCTTTATGTTCCAAGCTCGTCTGCCAGGCAGTTAACTTGTTTAGAAGCTGTTCTTGATCAACATTTACGAAAACACAGCATGTGGCTCGTCATGGCAACCTGGACTCCAAGCCCGGAGCTTCCAGCATCCTCGGGAGGGCAACGCTGTTGGGGTCTGTGACATCAGGCTTGGGGGTAGGGTGGCATCGTGGATGCAGATGAGACCAAACGACACAAGCAAAGCCCCCTCCTCCCACCCCGCGCTGGCAAGAGAGCACGGCCCGGACAGCTTGCCGCACACAATGGACAGAGCGGGGTGCGCGGGGGTGGAGGGGTGCCCGGGTTCCCGCACCGCTCCTCAGCAGGGGAGTGGTGCACGGCGGCTCAGGAACAGCCAGAGAAGGTGGAGGGGCTGCCCCAGCCGGTGCCCGGTGCCTTTGGCGGGCGGGTGTCCTACCTGCTCTGAATGCTGCCTAACGGAGACTAACGACTGCGGGAGCTTCAGAAATAATTTTCTGTTGATCTGAAGTAAATTCTCTACAGGAGAGCAGTACATCCAATCACAAGCTGTCTGTCTGCATCCTGGCCCTCATAAATCAGGGTTTACGCAGCGTGAGTGGAAGATGCTGGAATTCACAATAAGTGCGATGGGCAATTTGCTCGGCCCTCCGGCCGCCCCTGCTCGGGGCTGCCCTCTCTTTTGGGCCCGAGGCTGCTCATTGTGCATTGTGGCTGATAAGGAAGGGCTTCCCCCAGTGTCTGGACCACCAGGGGCCCCATGTGGAGGACCACGCCCGGCGCCGTTCATCCGCCCTGCGGGGGCTCCAACAGCAGCTGCACCAACAAGGAGGCTCTGACAGCCCCAGTGCATGATGTTCCGAGGCTGGCTGTGCTCACAGACCGGGCTTTTCTTCCGCTCGTGGGGGAGATACTCGGTCTGGAGCCTGGGATAGACTGGGTGGTGCTGCTGGCACGCCCTGCCCAGAGCCCTGTCTGTGGGGAGCGCAGACCTGTCTGCGGGGGCAGGCCCGGCCGATGGCAGGGGTCACCGGGCAGGTGGCTGGAGGGACAAGCAGTGAGGGGCAGGAAGAACCGCCGTTGGGTTCAGCTCCCACAGGCTTCTTCCTCTGCAGTTTTCCCCAGAGCTCCTGGGACCCTGGGCACAGTTCATAGGGGAAAGGAGACAGCACAGGCCAGACGGAGTGAGATGGGGCACGTGTGGCCACTAGGAGGGAGGAAGACCCTAGTGGGAGGCCATCGGAAGGCCAAGCTCCAAGTAGACTATAGGCTCTGCTTGTAACGACACGGATTTGTTTAAATAAAATACGAAATGAGTTCATTAAGCCCTATTAGCTGGCGAGAACGGAGCATCATAAATTGCGATATTGGCAACCAGCGCTCGGCCGGGAAGCGCCGGCCCCGCTCGGGGGTGCGTGTGCCCGTGGCTTCCCTGAAGCTTTACACCAGGACTGAGGTGTGCGCTGTGTTCACGAAGGCCCATACGCGTATCGAAGGAAGTCAGTCCCCACGTGCCAACGTCCACCCGGGAGCCCTCACCAGGTGGCTGCGGCTCGGCTGTGGTGAAGGCCACAGGGACGCTCCGGTTCTGAGACAGATGGTGAATGTGAGCCTCATTCCAGCCACAGGACCCCCAGTCCCTGATGGGTCTGCTGGAGACTCTCTGCTTCCAAGGGCAGCCTCCCTCTACCGCTTCTGGTGTTTTGCTCTTTTGTTTTTCCTAGCACTGTCCGGCCTTTGTTCTCCCTCCGGATGGCTTAAAGCAAAGTCAGACTACAAGGGCTCCCTTCTCTGCCCATCCCCCACTGCGTCCGGCTCCCGGGCTGCGGCGGGGGCCTCTGTGACCAGCACATGCACACTGGCCATCCTGGGCTGGAGGCAGAATGCATGTCCCAGCTCCCGTGGTCCAGTTCCCGTAGCTGCTTCTCCCCTGCCCTGGAGTTCCGTTGTTGCTGGCTGTAGGTTATGTCACAGCATCAGCTCTGGGGCCAGACCGGACCCATACACGTACTCTGCTGAAAAGCTGGGGGACGGGCGGCTTCAGAGCAGAGGTGCCCTCTGGGGTCTGTGGGGGGCTCTGGCTGAGCACAGGTGACTATGCTGTGTTCTGTGGATAAGAAGCAGGAGGGGTTGGCACCAAGAGGTTTCCTGACTAACGGGAGAGAATAGAGGCATTTAGGAGAGGAAGGCGGTCCCCAAGCTCTGCCCTAGGGCACCCAGACACCGCCCAGAGCCCTAGAAACAGTGCAGGGACACAGTGATGCTGGGCACCTCCCGCATCACTGGGGGTTGGGGGGGAGACACTCCCCGAGGGAATGTCCCCGGGGATGACAGAGAGCTGGAGCTTGAGCTGTTCTCAAGGTTAGGGTCAGGGTGTGCTATGTACCCGTCTGGGCACACACCCTGTCTTTGCGAAGCTGAGTTTCTGGTGGTTTCTGTGATACAGCGTGAAGACCAATGTGGGAAATGAAGGAAATTAAGGTGGTGGGGTCCACTCTGACCCCACGTTCAAGAAGGTGGGCAGAGCCTGACCCCAACATCAGGAACACGCATCCTATCTGCTTGAAGAAGGAAATACAGATGTTTTTCTCTTTCAGTTCATTTCAAACAGCTGTTAAGTTGTTAGCATATGAATCAGTTGTTTGCACCAAGTGACCTCAGAAACAGCTGTCCGGGGCTTCTTTTGGCCCTGGGTGCTTTGAGAGACTTAGTGAGAGGCTGTGACCCCAGGAAGTTGGGAGACTTTCTCTGGTCTGGGGTTAGGAGCACGTTTCGAATCCCACTGCCAGTGCACTCGCATCCCTGTGCTGGCCATGCGACATGGGGACAGCACAACCCATGGTCTCAGATGCGGTTTGTAGGAGGGGCTTTGTGTGGCTCTTTGAACAGGATCCTGTGAGGCTAAGGTGCTGGCATGTGGGAGTGCCCAGGGCTGCCACTGTTGCTGTCCAGACACAGTGTGGCGGGGGCGGGGGGGCCCTGAGCCCTGAGGCTGGGCCCGGGGTACACACATCACTGCTGGTCTCTCCTGTGCACCTGCTAGTGTGCGTGGGCTTCCACAGGCTTTTGTGGGTGGCTAGGTGAGGGACAAGGAACGTGGCCCAGGGTCCTAGCATGCTCACAAGTAGGATGAATGAGCCTCGCTCAGGAGCTAGGTCCCCTTGAAGCCTCAGGGTCCAGGTTCAGAGAGCGGAGGCAAAAGCCCTGGATGTGACAGATGGTGCTGCCGGCAGAGTCCCAGAGGGCACCAGCCACAGACTGCGTGTCCCAGACCCAGTGGCGGAGCTGTGGGAACATGAGCTGCTGGCTTGACATTTCAAGTAACACTTATGAAATGGACAGGGCTGCTGGCGGCTGTGACCCTGGTGCCTTGTCTCTGTAGCCCCATGAAGAAATGGAGGCTCTGGGAGGTAAGGCGAGGCTCCCACCTTCCCGAGGCTGAAGCCAGCCAGAATTTTTTTTTTCCAAGCCAAGATTTAAATTCAGGTTAAAGCTCTTCTGTTTGAAAAAGTCATCAGAGCCCCACAAGAAACACCTACAGCCCAAGAGGAGTCTGCCCGGGGAGTCCCAGGGCGCTGGGCAGAGGACAAGGGGTGCCAGAGCCAGGACACCTGGCTCTGCTGTGGGGCCCTGGTTCAGGTGGGGAGGGACTGGCCGCTGCCCAATCGGCAGTGTCTCAGTGCAGCGTCTGCACGCCGTTGGCATCCGAGGCACGTGTGCTGAAGGCGGGCTCTCCATGCCTCGGCCTCCTCTGCCAGTGGGTCATGATACGGGCATGGACTTTGCCATGTCACTAAGAGAACTGTGGGGGGGGCGGTGTGTGTAGGGGAATGCGCCAGGAAATGCCAAACTTGAGAGGTTTGTTAAGGTAAGACTCGGCGGCCGCAGGCTGTCCAGGGCCATGCCCCCCTGCTGGTGGGGTTCCGGGGGCATGCCGCCCGGTGTGCTGACTGAGCCCTGAGCCGACAGTCAGGTGGACGGGGCCGTTTCCCGGAGAGGCCGCTGGTGCCTGTGCCCCGGCCAGCTAGGCTGTGTACAGCAATGCCCGTCTCCCTTGTTGGGACAAGCTTCTTTTTCCTTCTTCTGAGATGGGGATACTAACCTGTGATGATGCCGTTTCTCTCCAGGGGCTCCTGCCAGCTGACCTTGAGGGATGTGTCCAGGATCTCCGTGAAACTCAGATGTCCCACAGCTCCTGGTTCTAGCAATCAAAAATAAAGTCACCTGTTAACACCAGAGCCCCCTTCTCATTGGGTCAAATGTGTGTGGAAAGTTCTAACCAGGGAAGGGAAGTGGGAGCCCAGGCTGGGGCCCCCAGGCAGGACTTGAAGGAAATGCCAGTAAGAACCAAGAAGAGGGGAGGGAATTCAAGGTGTAGAAGGCATCCCGGGCACATAAATTGTTTCATCAGCTGCATCTCAGCCATGCTGAGAACCAGACGGGCAGCAGGAGGTTCGTACACACCCCATTCTCCTTCTCCTTGATCTACTCTAATGAGAACAAGCAGGCTGGCTGGGCTCTGAAAAGCGGCGGCTGGCACCCGGTATCCCTGGACACGCCTTGCAGCGAGCATCTGGCTGGCGTGGGGTCTCTGCTCTGTGCAGCCAGGGCCACCCACTGCTGGAAGCAGGGTGACGCCCCCAGACCCAACCCAGAGTTCCAGGCTCCCTACCCCCACCCCCCTTCCCTTGAGGGGACCCACAGGGTTGGGCACTATGCAAAAGTTCCAGCAACATGCACTCCTTTGCCAGGAGTTTCTTTGAGCACAGCTGTTCTCTGTGGCGTGGGGGGCAGAGGCTCCACGTCATCCATTAAAATGAGGAGCTGCTGGGTTGGAGGCCTGTCCCCGGACAGGTAGCTGCTACTCTTAGTTCCTAGCTGTCTTACCACCCCAGCACCACGTCATTTTTCAGAGGAACTGTCTGCCGCTTTGAAAAGCACCCAGAGAAAAAGACCAAGAGGCCCAATGTGAGGTGAGCAGTCCAAGGTCATGGACGTTCATTGCCAGGGGCCCTGACCAGCCTCCTGCCCAGACCCCTCGCCCTCTTTGCAGCTATAGCATGCAAGGAAGGCCAAGCCTGGTCAGTGAGGACCTGGAGCCCCTGCGTGTGGCCCTCTCATAGGGTGGCTTCCTTCCCAGATCTGTGGGGGTGGGCATGGGGGACAGAGAGAGAAGGAAGCACTTTACGGGAGACTGGAGTCTGGGAGGGAACGGGGATGGGGCGAGGGAAGGGGTCAGGGATGGGCTCCACTGCTGAGGGGCCTGAGTGTGGGTCGGTCGGTTGGTCATCTCCCGCAGCTGGTGGGGCCACTGGCTCAAGTTCACTCTGCCCCCCTAGGCCTCCCCCTCCCTGTGCCTAACTCTGGAGGCCACACTTAACTGAGTCAGGGAGGAAGGAGGGGAGGCTTGATGGGAAGAACCAGAGACAAAAGAGGAACAGAGGAGAATGGAGAGGAGCCAAGTGACCCACCAGCTCAGCACAGACGGGAGAGGCACACGCCCCTGCCCTGGCCCCTCCAGAGCTGCCCCGCATCATGCCTCCCCTGCTCTGCCCTGAACCTACTACACAGAGATCTTTTTAACCAAAGCACGATGCAGTATTTTAAGCTTCAAATCGGACAGCATGAAGACAAGGGTGCTGGTTTTTCTGCGCGAGAGTGGAGTTGGGGCATCCCCCCATTCTGGCTGCTGTGGGGCTGGCTCACACAGATAGTGGGTTCAGTACCGGCTTCTCACCTGGCATCTGGACAAAGCCTCCTAATACATCTAATTAAAAAAAAAGAAAAAAGATGGAAACAGCCTCAGCAAACACACTCATCTAGGTGAAACTTCCGGAAGACGTTTTATGGCGAAGCTCCAACCCCGATAAAGACCACTCTCGGGGCCGGGGAGACATAGAACTGCTGGTGAATCCCACTCATCTTTCTCCAGGTCTGAGTTTCCAGAAAGACATTCTGACGGATTTTTGAATGGACTTGTTCTTTTTTCGATCGATAGAGCGGCAAAGAAAGCTTTTTGCTCCTTTTATATTCTCAGTGTTTCTGCTTCTTGGATTCCTGCCCAAATCTGCTGTCCCCTAGCTCTACTGGAACAAGCTGGCAATGTCTAGCCTTAAAATTCATATTCCGTTTCCCCCGTACTGTGTTGCCCGCCTCCCCCATCACCCGCTTTCCCCCCTGGGTTCTGATCGCATCGGAGCTTCAGAAAAGGAGGCCCGTGGGATGCAGAGCCAAGGGAGGTGCCCTCAGCTGGAGAGCACATGGGGCCAGGCCAAGCCAGCCTTGACTCCCAACCTTGCCATGACACAGTCCATGCTCTGAACAGCGTCAGCAGGCCCCCCAGCTACCGAAAACTGGTGACTCTGTTAGAAAAATTCTAAAGAGGGGTCATCAGTTCTAGTTCTCTCAATTCCCAAGAAAGAAATGTCCAATTGCTCTTTTTACCTACTAATGGTGGGCGAAAATTCCCTTAAGGCTCTGCTTCCTGGCCACAGAGCTGAATGGGGTGTGTCCCCACGGTGTCTGTAGCTTGCTTAGCTGGCAACAACTGGGTTTCCGTCTCTGAGCAAAGAATTCAGCCAGGACTCTTCTCCTTTTTCTTTGGAAGGAGTTACCTTCTTCTGCCACTTTGTCTTTTTAATCAGTGTCCTCTGGAAAGTGAAGTCTGATACGATGCAGTCGGACATGGCTGTGGCTTGAGCAGAGGTGTTGCCCCAGCCTCTGCTTTGGTAAGTGAACTAGATGAAAACGTCCACGTAATGCAGAGGTGTAAGGGGGAGCTCCCAACATTTGTCCCCCAGCACTGCCCTCCGCACCCCATCTACACACAGAAGGGAGTTGGGCTGAGTCTTCCTACGGATGAGTGCAGAAAGTACCCTATGTCCACGCCAGGCTCTTTCTTCCTCCAAGACCCCATGCGGGCCCCCTGCATGCCCCCCTGCAACCTCGGTCCCACACGACTGGGCCCACACCCCCTTGTCGTACACCTTGGCCCACCAGATCCCTACAGCGACTTCATCTGCTCAGGGGGCTTTACCTGCTGGGGACCTTAGAGCTCAGACACCCTGAGGTGGAATGGATTTCAGATATTTCCATCTGGGGTTAGACCATATACTCAGTTACCTTCCCTAACCCTTTCCTGGAAAGTAAGATCGCAGTTGGGAATTGCCAGGACTCCCAAACCCACTCAGACACAGGGGCCCAGATGCTCTGCAGTCGCCACACACCAGGCACACCCCAAGTTGGTGCAGCGTCTTCACCCACCCAAGACCCGTTTCCTACTTTGGTGGCCTCATTGCCCTCGTAGTCACATAAACCAAAGCACATTGAGTCATCCTGGATAATCCCTTCTACCCCTCTATCAGAGAGCCCCCAAAGTCCCTGTGACGTGTGCTCAGGATCCATCCCCCTCGCTGCTGTCTCCATGGCGTGGGTGTGGGCTCTCTTCATCTCATGCCTTCTTCCCGGCTTCCTTCACCTTGAGCTCCAGAACCTCCACACAAAACCCGCAGACAGAACTTCTGAAACATGGATTAAGTCAAAGCACACCCCTCATGGAGAACCTTCTGTGGGTCTGTCCAAGTGCCTGAACGTAGCAGTTGAGACTCTTCTGACTCTGGTTTTCTGGGGCTTGTCCCCTCCCCGACCCCCACATGCTGCACCACAGCCACGCCAAACACCTCACTCATGTTCTCTCAACCTCGCATTCTCTCCTTGCTGCCACAGATGCGGTTTCTCCCACCTGCAACGCCCTCAATTCTTCTCGGCTCATCTGTTAAGACCAGCTCAGTTGCCACCTTATCTACAAGACTTACCTGCTCCCTGATGCTCCTCAACCAGCTGCTTTTCACTGGGTGGTGGCAGCCACATCCCTCGACCTCCCTTCTCGGTGGCACTGGTCTCAGCCACGTCCCTCACGTCTGACTAGGTGAGAATCTCTAAAGGCAGAGGCTCTGCTCATTTATCTCTGCAACCCTTTCAACATCCAGCTGGCTGCCTCGTACATGTCCACAGACAACCTGAATATAAGTGCGCATGCTCATTTCTGCATTGGGAAGATGGATGAATGGACTGTTCAATTAACATTTAACTACAATACAATCACAGTAGGAACAAGACTTGATGAGACAGGCGTACATTTTTTTTTTAAAAATGGAAAAGCTGATCTGATCAGCCTCCTTTAATCCTAAACTCTGGTTGGGGCCAGTGTATACAAATTAATAATTGAAAAACAGATCTCACAGCAGAATACACATTACTCTTCTCAAGCACTCATGAAACATTCACCAAGACTGAGCATGTGCTGGGCCATAAAGCAAACTTCCAGAAACTTAAAGGAATTGAAGTTTTACAGTGTGCTCTCTGACAATTATGGAATCAGGCAAGAAATCCACAGCAGAAAGACAATAGGAAAATCTCCACACCCACAGGAACTAAATGGCACCCTTCTAAATAATGCACGGGCCAAATAGGAAGCCTTAGAGGGAATAAAAGCACATAGAACTGAGTGAAAATGAAACACAATATATCAAAATATGTGGGATGCAGCTAAAGCAGTGTGGGGAGGAAAATTTATGGCATTAACTCTTTATAAAAGAAACGAGGACAGGCCTCAAATCAATAGTTTAAGTACCTACCTCAAGAAATGAAAAAAGGAAGACCAAAAAATAAACCCAAAGCAAGCAGAAGGAAGGAAATATTAACAGCAAGAATCAATGAAACTGAAGATTGGAAAACAGTGGAGAAAATTCAATGAAATAAGCTGGTTCCTCAAAACAAAACAAAACCAAAAAACAATAAAATTGACAAATCTCTAGGAAGAATGACAGAAATAGAAAAAGAGATCAGCAATATCAGGGATGAAACAAGGAAGATGATGACATATTCTACAGCCATGGGAGGATACGAAGGGAATCCTGCCAGCAGCGTTACACGCACAGACACGACAACTTAGAGGATCGGTTCGTCGAAAAATCACAGACTGCCAATGCTCAACCGAGAAGAAGCAGACAATAGAATAGTACAATAACCACTGGAGACACTGAATTTATAATTAAAACGCTCCCCCAAAAGAAATAGCCAGGCCCAGAGGATTTCATTGGAAAATGCCACTAAACATTTTAAAGACGGATTGATACTAATTTTACACAATGTCTTCTAGAAAGCCAAACAGGGGCTGGAGCACCTGGGTGGCTCTGTTGGTTAAGCATCTGACTCTTGGTTTCAGCTCAGGTCATGATGTCAGGGTTGTGAGACTGAGCCCTGCGTTGAGCTCTCTCTGTGCCCAGCGGGGAGTCTGCTTGGGATTCTCCCTCTCCCTCTGCCCCTCTTCCCACTCATGCACTCTCTCAACTAAATAAATAAATCTTTCAGAAAGAAAGAAAGAAAGAAAGAAAGAAAGAAAGAAAGAAAGAAATGTAGGTAGGAGAAGGGGAACACTTCCAAACCTACTTTAGGAGGCCAGCGCTATCCTCACTACCCCGGACAGACAGAAAGTCCAGGAAAATAAAACTGCAGACCAGTATCTCCCATGAAACCCAAATGCAAAACATCACCCACAAAGTATTAGCAAACTAAAGCCAACGACATGAGCAATAATTACACACTAGGACAGAGTGGGATTTCCTCCAAGTGTGCAAGGCCACTTCAACATTTGAAAATCAATCCACTGTACCAACAACTTGCTGAAAAGAAAAATCACAAGATTGTGTCACTTGCAGTCGCAGCAGCTGACAAAACTGAATGCTTGGTAAGGAGGTCATAGTCCAGGGCTGGGGTGAGAGTGGCTGCTAGGGGTCATCGGGGATGCAAGAGGTTAGGGGTCTAAGAAATAGCTTCTCAGAGAAGGAAGTGAGTTCACCAGGAGCTCAGTGGGTCGGGGCGAGTACGGAGTTGCCACTTTCGGATGAGGGAGATCTGGGCATATTTGTGGGCTGACAACTAGTCAGTCTTCATCCTCTGATAGAGAGGAACTGGGGTGAAAACAGAGGGATCCTGAGATGGGAGCAGACGGGGAGGAAGCTCATCTCAGGTGGCCTTGACCTCTGTAAATGCTGCCTCTGTGAGTACAGTGAAGCCGAGGCCTCAGGGAGCAGGGCAAGGCTGGGCCATGATACCCCAGGTGGCACAGGGGGCCGGCCACACCCAGAGCCCCATGGCCGGGACAGGAAGAAGCTGGAGTACAGACGAGTAGCAACCCCCAGTGACTTTTTCTTAAACATATATTAGTTTTAATATAAAGAGATAAAGAGAGTACGTACCCACTGTAGAAACAAGAATATATCGCAAAATCCAAAGAATGTAGAAACATGCGTAATCACACCACGTAGAGCTAACAACTGTGTGTCATACAAGTGTGTTTTTATAAAATTTGGATCTCCTATAGTTTTGCATATTATTTTTTTCACCTAACAGTAGATTATGACCATTTATTCAAAAAACTTTTTAATAACGACAAAATATTTAGTATACTGTCATTCCATAATTTTTAAAATTACACCCTTCTGGAACACTTGCATGTTTTTCTTTCTTTTTTTCCCAATTACAAATAACTGCAATGAGCCTTCCCATATTCAAGTCTTGGCACACATCTGTGGTCATTTTCTCAGAGAACTTCACTAGATGATGTTTTCCACAGGTGTCAGCTGACCCGAGGACAGAGAAGGAGCTGGTCTGAAGTGAGCAGATGGGGACAGTGCCAAGTGAAGGTGCTCAGAGGGGCTGCTGGGTTGAGATGCCCCAGGGAGGGTCAGGGAAGGCACAGCTGGGAGGCCTGACAGGGCATTTGAGAAGAAGGTAAGGGGATCTGGCAAGATTGTGGAGGAGTTGGAGGCCTTAGTTTTATCTGGTCCCAGGAATCCAGCTAGAAAGCTATCAAATCACTCTGAACACCTGTGAACACAAGCAGAGATGTAAGAAAGAACAGTTGCAGTTCTACAAATAGAAAAGCAACTCTGTAAGGTAGGAGGTGCGGAGAAGTGAATCCAAGGCGATATATCGGAAGATAAGCCACGGTGGGAGGGAGCCTCCATCAACGGGCACCAGAAAGTGATAGAGCAGGAGAGCACAAAATCAGGACTTTTAGAAGTCTGCTCTGGTGAGAGACGGCCCTGCCTGAAAGGCACTCAGGGAGCAAAGTGGGGCAGAATCCTAGGTAGGACAGGGTAGTCTCAGGATCCCTGGGGTCACGGGAACGCCGGGGTGCCTGACTGCAGCAGAACTCCCAGGCTTCAGAGCGGGGAAGCCACCTGCCGTCAGTGAGCCCAGGAGTGAGGCTCTTAGCTCGGGGTTGCCTCATACTGGAACTGTGGCACAGCTGGGTGACCGCACTCCGAGCAGGGGCCCCGTAAGCGGCAGGACCGCAGCAAGACCCCCCACCCCTGTTCCCGGGGAGGAGCAGTGTGGGTGGGTGCCACAGGAGTCTGCAGCTTGTGGAGACTCAAAGCATGGTCATGTGCCTGAGATAGAAATGCTCAGTCACAGGCCAGGTGAGCATGGAGTGCGTCCAGAGACCAGGGCAGGGGACTGACTGCTTTTCCCTGATGTCTCACTGAGGAGTGGGGCCCCAAGCTGTTGGCTCCAGGGCTGGAGACTGGGAGGCTGCCAGTACATTCTCATCCTCAAGAATGGCATGGAAAGGCTTCAAGAAACAAAAGCCACATAATACAAACCTGAGCTACTTAGCCTGGTCCCCGGCAATGGTGAGGCCATTCACAAGGGGCAAAGACACCTGAGAGTCAATGCAACCGGGCCCTCCCCCAGGAGACCAGCAAGAACATCCAGCCAAGACCAAGTTTACTGGTCAAGGAGAACCATAAAACTCCAGTGCTAAGGGAAAACAGTACACAGAATTCATGTTTTTTTCCCCACGGTTTTTTAGTCTGATAATTTTATTTTTTTTTCTCTTTCCTTTCTCAACCAATTTCTTATTTTATCAACTCTTTTTTAAAAATCACCTTTAATTTTCATTTTTATACTTTCATTCTACCTTTTCATTGTATTTAATTTTATTTTTACATATATATAAGTTTTTCTTTCCTTACAATTTTGGGATGTACTTTCTTCTAACAAAGAGGCCAAAATACACTCAGGATATAGTGTGTATTGGGGCGCCTGGGTGGCTCAGTGGGTTAAAGCCTCTGCTTTCGGCTCAGGTCATGATCCCAGGGTCCTGGGATCGAGCCCCACATGGGGCTCTCTGCTCAGTGGGGAGCCTGCTTCCTCCTCTCTCTCTCTCTGCTTCTCTGCCTACTTGTGATCTCTGTCTGTCAAATAAATAAAAATAAAATCATTAAAAAAAAAGGATATAGTGTGTATTGTTCTGTTCTCTTCACCTGTCTATTTATATTCCTTCTTTTTTTGTCTTTTAATTTTCATTTTTATACTTATATTGTATCCTTTCAATGTATTTAGTTTTATTTTATGTATTTAGTTATATTTATAATTTTGGGATATAGTTTTCTAACAAACACCCCAAAATACACATAGGATTCAGTGTATTGCCGTGTTCTTTCACATGTTTGATCATATTCTCCTCTCTCTCTCTTTCAGTTTCTGGTCTCTTCTGATTTGTTTAGTGTACATTTCTGAGGTCATTATTGCCTTTTTTAGTATTTATTCTCTTGTTTATCTATTCTTCTCTGGACGGAATTACAAGATGGAAAAACTCACCTCAAAAAAAAGAACAAGAGGCAGTACCGACTGCCAAGGACCTAATCAGTATGGACATTAAGTAAGATGTTGGAACTAGAGTTCAGAATAATGATTACAAAGATACTAGTTAGGTTGGAAAAAAGCATAGAAGACACTAGAGAATCCATTTCTGGAGAAATAAAAGAACTAAAATCTAGTCAAGTCAAAATCAAAAGGTTCTTAATGAGTTGCAATAAAAAAATGGAAGCTCTAACTGCAAGGAGAGACGAGGCAGAAGAGAGAATGAGTGATATAGAAGACCGAATGATGGAGAACAAAGAAACTGAGCAAAAGAGAGATAAACAACTACTGAACCGTGAGAGGAGAATTCGAGAGATGAGTGATATCATAAGATGAAACAATATTAGAATAATTAGGATCCTAGAAGAAGAGGAAAGAGGAGCAGATGATATATTGGAGCAAATTATAGCAGAGAACTTTCCTAATCTGGGGAAGGAAATGGGCATTCAAGTCCAGGAGGCACAGAGAACCCCTTCAAAATCAATAAAAATAGGTCAATGCCTTGACATATAGTAGTGAGCCTTACAAATTTCAGAGACAAAGAGAAAATCTGAAAGCAGCTCACAATGAGATGTCTGTAACCTACAAAAGTAGAAACATTCAACTGGCAGAGGACCTATCCACAGAGACCTGGCAGGAATAAGGGAATGAATAAGGAATAAGGGAACATATACACCTGAACTTTTTCACAACTTGAACAGACTGACTTCTCGAAAAGTTGAAAACAGAGCTACCCTATGACCCAACAATTGCACTACTAAGGATGTACCCCAAAGATACAAATGGAGTGATCTGAAGGGTACCTGCTCCCCAGTGTTTATAGCAGCAATATCTATAATAGCCAAACTATGGAAGAGTCCAGATGTCCATCGACAAATGAATGGATAAAGAAGAGCTGGTGTGTGTGTACACATACACACACACACACACTCTCACACACAATGAACTGCTACTCAGCCATCAAAAAACTGAGATCTTGCCATTTGCAACGACATGGATGGAACTAGATGGTATTATGCTAAGCTAACTCTCAATCAGAGAAAGACAATTATCATAGGATCTCGCTCGTATGTGGAATTTAAGAAACGACACAGAGGATCATGGGGGAAGAGAAGAAAAAAAAACAAGATGAAATCAGCAAGGGAGACAAACCATAGCAGAGTCTTGATCATATGAAACAAACTAAGGTTTGCTGGAGAGGAGGGGGGTGAGGGGATAGGCTGACTGGGTGACAGGCATTAAGGAGGGGAGTGCATGTGACACAATGAGCGCTGGGTGTTGTATAAGATTGATGAATCACCGACCTCTACCTCTGAAAACAATAATATACTGTAGGTTAACTAATTAAATTTAAATTAAAAAAATACTGGAACAAAAAAAAAAAAAGAAGAAGGAAAGGGGACTAAAAGTTGAAATCTGGGGGAAGAGAAGGCCATCAAGACCACAGGTGCACCACATGGCTCAGACCAGACTGTTTCTCTGGCCCTCTGAGCTCTTTCAGCTAGCCTGGCTTCCAGTTCCAGGGACCACCTCCCGCCGCTCATCACTGATACTTCCCACTGACTGATCTCCCTCAGGCACGCAGACCGCAAACTCTCTGAGGACATGGAGGTTCCTGATGAGCCCTCAGCCCTGGCCCGGTGTGGGATAGGACAGTGGTGGGAACCTCCCTGATGCCTGACTTGTGACTGTTGAGAAGACACACAGTGGAGCAGTACTCACTGTCTTCATGAGTCCAGACGAGCTGAGGCGTGCTCGGAGGTCCGTCCCCCGGAGTAGTGAAACACAGAACGGAAGTGAAGTACGCTGTGAACTTCTTCAGGTTCGTTATATACCCATGGTGGACTCCGTGGAAATCTGGCGCAATGGTGACCACAGTGGTGGCCTCAGGGACCTCAGCTGGCCACGCGAGGAGCTGTGATGGGACATGTGGAGAAAAGAGATGCTTTTGAACTGCACATCTTCACTCTCAAGTCTGTTATCAGGATTTTTAGTTTGTAATTAATGTATCATCAAAGAAAGCAAAGTCATGACTAAGAAACTCCATAAAGCTTACATTTTGCAATGCTGCTAAAAAATCTGGAGTTGAAAAAATATCTCACAGATAACTGAACACAGATATGTACTTATACATATATTTTATACATGTATGTAAAAACAAATTATCTAACTTTAACCCATGTTGGAATAATAGACACTCCTTAAACCTTCACTTAAAGATGTTCCAGAGTGTAATGTTTTTTAACACTAAGCAATAAAGACAACACCATCTTTATTTGACTTAATCAGTAAAAAGAAACATAAACACAAATATCAACGAAACATGAACACAGATTTTTTTTTTCCCCCGGGTAGGCATCTACTCTGCCTCAAAGACAAGCCCCTGATTCAATAGGAACCACTCTTAATTATTTACGATTTCTATCACACTAGTTTTCTGAAAAGAATTTTAGGAGGTCGAGTCCAATTTTAAAGAAATATCCTACACGTACGCATTCCAAGGGAAGTCGTTTTAACGTTTGGGCAACATTATGTATGAGCATGACTTTTAATTCCTTTGACACCAAACATTTCCAGGGTTAATTAGGTTTGAAGGTTGACATGCTGCAGGACACAAAGCGTATTTGTATAGATCAAACCCACACTGAGCCATCGAATGAATGCTCTGGTCTTGCCAATAAGACTTGACAGGAAAGTCAAGGAGGCAAAAGCATCTTGGTTGATCAATATGATTTTCTTTCAGACAAAGCTTCTGAGGGTAGATTCCTCTGGGGAATTGAAAAGGAAAAGAAAAGGCAGGGCAAATTCCTAGCTACCTCTGCCTTTCTAATGAAAACAAAAAAGTGTTTTTGTAAGTTGAATCCAAATGGGAGAAAAAAAAAAAACTGAACCATGTGTCTAAGGAAATAATACTCTTTGAATCTGAAATTACCAAGAATTCAAGCAGAACATGTGGAGTCCTTTCTCCACAAGGATCTTCCCTGAGTTTACCTGTTATGGCAGACCACTAGTGACTATGCTGTAGCTAAAATCAGGACAGGATCCCAAGTCCAACCAGTAGCTGATCTAGAAGGCAAGACGGACTACACCTTTGGAAATTGCATCCAAATACATCCATGAAGGTAATAGATTCTGGTAGCTAAGGACAGAGGGATGTTGGACAGAGGGAATCTGTGTCTCTAATTCAGGCCAGGTAGGTGTTCTGAATTCACTGAACAGAACTTTCCCTGAAGCTGAGATGGGGAGGGAGTAAATATCTTCTTTTGTTAGAAGTCTCATTCCCTTGCATCGAGCACCCTTTATTCTAAGTTGGTGCCCCTGGGAGAGGTCTCTTCTCCAGGAAGATGTGGTTTGCACAAATACTGATTCCAATCAACCCAGACAGGTTTTCCACTGCTAATTTAAAAATGAATGGCTTTTCTCAAAAGAAGTCGCTCTGTTACGTTTGACCACCCACTTAAAAACTAATAATTTGAGTTTCTGAACCCATAGAGCAGAGAAGACCTTGGATAAATGGTGACACCCCCACCCGACCACCAAAGCTAACACACTTGGTAACTTTATGTGGTAGGTTCTCCATGAAATGAGGAGTGGGCAGCCTTCTTATTGGTCACAAGACTGTGACAGACCAGGACGGCCACCCAGGGCTGAACGGTGTACCTTGTATCCCTGGTTGATGCCGTTGATGAACTGCTGAGGCGGAGGGTTCCAGAGGAACTGGATGGTTGTGGAATTCACAGCTTCCGTCTGCACGTTCTGTGGGGGTGCAGTAGGCACTGTTCCAAGGCAGTCGTGGAAGATGGCAAAACAAACAGTAGGAGGCCCAGTAGGGAGGAGAGAGGAGAAAGAAACTCTTAGCTGCCACTCATGATTCACAGGCCATTACAGCATTGAGAACAGGGAAGTGTGATAAATGTTTCTGGAAGCTAATAGTGGCATTACAAAGAAAAAGAACTGGGGCTATTTCTCATTTTCTGCGGGAGAATTCTTTAAGGCATCGGCGGAAAAGTGGACCGGATCATCTCATTCCACGGGTGAGGCTTTCTCAGGAATCCCCAGATAAATAGCTAAGGAGAGCTTTCTCTGGTTCATTTCTCAGTTACTCAGGGTTTGAGATCTAGGCAAGGTCTCGTTGAGAGACCCCCTCCCCCAGCAGGTACCACTATGTTTCAAGTCATATGGGGGAAAAAAAAAAACACCCTCTCCCATATGGATTATTCATTCATTTGGAGGCTAAATTTCTCTTTGTCTGTTACAGGGACCACCATTTTTTCTTTCTGTTATTGACCAGTTACACACTCGCCAAATGGCCGGTCTTCCAGAAGTCGCGAACTCGGGGAGATACTCATGCAACAGAAATAAGCACACAGGCTCTCTGGGGGCAGGGGACGCCCAGGACAGAGCAGCTGACTCTGCCCCAGGAAAGCACGGAAGGCTTCCATGAGGAGGCACCTGGACTAGGTCTGGAAGAAAGGGCAGATGTCTGAAGAGGGAAGGGCCTTCTCCATTGGGAAGATGGAGTGAGCAAGGCCTGGTGTTACAAAACCCTCTTGTACCGTGAGAATATAGTGCGTGGGCTAGACACAGGGCACACAGGGGCAACTGGGCGTGGGGAGTCGCCTTGGGTACTGCCTTGTGCCAAACACAGTGGTTGATGACGTACACGGCACACCATGGGAAATCCGAAGTGTTTTGAAAAAGGCAGCGATGTGATGTGGCTAGCTGTTGGAGGACGGGGACCTCCATGGCCTTGGAGGGGACCATCCCACAGGCTGTGATCCAACTTTCTACCAAAGAAGGTCTTGGTTCTCTAGGGCCTTGTTTCAAAAATAACACACAGAAGCCAAACGGATCCTTGGGCTCCAGGTAAAGAAATAAAGATGACATAGAGTCTCCTAGCACAGAGCACATGAGGACAGAGCATGGTCCTGCTAAAGATGACTAAGCCTTCCATTATTCCCATCTTGTTAGGCAGAAGTGAAAAAAGCATAAAAGAAGTGAAAAGTGAAAAAAGCAAAAAATTCCCCCAAGCCCCTCAAGAGTACACTTCAAGTCATGCTCTCTTCTCATCTGCTCTGGACTCCGGCTGCAATATTCCTCTGTCCCCTGCCTCTGCATGTCACCAAGCAAATGGTCCGTTTCCCCATTCCACATTTTGTAGATTAAAAAAAAAAAAAAAAAAAGGCCAGGGGATCATAGTGCCTGGGATGTAGAATGCTGGGAAGAACGTGACATCCAAGAACAAGAGGAAGCTGAACTAACAACTATAAAACCTGTACCTCTCTTGAGCCCACAGGAAAGCCGAGGTCAGCGTGGCCACTGAATGTTGAGAAAAGATGGGCCTCTTGGAGGAGAGAGCATGGGAGTGCCGGCTTACCTGGGACGGAGCAGGAGAGAGGACAGGGGGACACCGCATAGCTGGGTAAGGAAAACTCAGCTCAAATTCCTAACTAAGTGCTGGAGGCTCAGTGGGGGCCGGCAGGGGAGGACAGAGTGTGTGTAGGCTGTGGACGCCCAGACAAGTTCAATACTGCGGAGACACAAAGGAGGGAATCACAAGGGCCTTCTCATCGGAAGCCAAGTGAGCCAGGAGCAGTAGAGTGATACGTTTCAAGTACTGATGGGAAAATCTACGGTCCCAGGCTTCTTGTCCTGGAAAAGCGTCATAAAAGACATTTTCAGGAAGACGAACACGGAGCGAATTCATTCCCGGCACACCTGTGCTGTGAAAAACACTGGAGGCTTGTGCTAGCAGATGGACACCGAGGCTGATGATCTATGCAGGGAAGTGGGTGATTTCCAGAAATGGTTAAGATGATGGTAGGTAGAATATTTTTGTTATTTTTGACTTACTCTCAAATATGGCTGACTGTTGAAGCAACCAAGGTAGCATTCCATCGGGACTTGCAGCAGGAGTGCGAGTGAGATGAGGGGTCCCAATGCCTGAGAGATGGGGTGAGGCCCCAGAGGCACTGACCAGGCTCATCCATCGTACACGGGACTAACTTTAAGATCAACTGGGATTCAATGAGGAGATATATAGTAAACCCCAGAGCAATTACTAAACGAGTCCAGAAAAGGGATCTAAGATAAGGCAAGAGTGGGGAAAATAATGTAAATATAGGAATATCTAATTAATCCCGAAGCAGGCAGGCAGAAGGAATGGAAAAGGAGAAAACAGGAGAGGGATCAAATAGAAAACAATTGGCAAGACGATAGATTTTAACCTCATTTTTCAAGTCGTGTAGCATGTAAACAGTACACATACCAACAAAAGACGGGCTATCAGATGAGAGGAAAAGCCCAGCTGTGTGGTGTCTAAAAGGATCTCACTTTAAAGGTGAAGACACAAAGAGAGTACAAATAAAAGAACAGAAAAAATACATGCTGAAAAAAATAACCCCTTGGGAGCACAGAGGGACAGCGCAGGGGGTTTTGGGGGTGAAAGAGATGGCCCAACTCCATTGTGGTTGGGGTTGTGGCTGGCATGCGTTTATCAAACCGTATCCAATCGTACACTAAAAAGGGGGAATTTGTTTCATTTTCTGTAAATTATATCACAGGGAATCTGACTTCTAAAAAAGTGCTTCAAGCTCTTTGATGTTTTTCTGCCCCCGAGGGGTGATGTCTGGGTCTGGGCCCCTTGCGGAGAGGCCCCACAGGTCTTCCAACCAGCAGAATACCACCCAGGCCCTACTGAGCCTGAAGCTTCTACTCTCCAGGCCCAGCCTCTCTGGGAGCACCCTGAGCAGCCCCGTAAGAAGGCCGGGACCCTGACAGCACCCTGCAGTCCCAGGGCAGCCCAGTCTTGCAGCTTTCCCTGCAGAGGCCCTGATATGTGCATGGATCCATGCCCCCCCGCATCCCGCCGCCAGCCCAGCTGGCTGCCAGTGCACTGAGGAGCCACCCGTCCAGGCCTACTGCGGTTCCAGGCCCACAGCACCATGACATCTAAGAGAAGGCTGCTTGTCGTAAACCTCCAACTGTCTCAGGGAGAGGGAAGAGAAGTCCCGGGGGCAACTGGGAGGACACTCCGAAGGGTCTGGCTTCTTCTCTCAGATGCTGTGCTTGCGGGGGCCGAGGAATGCAACGCTCTTTGCGGGCTTCCTTCTGGGGTCTCGTGGGCCCAGTTACTGACTAGAATTCCATAAAACGTTCCCATCCAACGCCGTGATAGTCCCTAGATAACACCACGCTGATCTAACGCTTTTAAAAACTTGGCATTTTTGCATAAATTAAATTGAGCGATGATCTCCTAGGGCTCTAAGGGGACGTCTAGCAGTTCTGCATTTCTTTCTGGCACCACAACGGGCACGCGGAGGGGCTGCTGCTCGCCTGGGTCGGCCTGTTCAGCCTCACGTCGCGTCAGTGCGGCTCTTCGCCCACCCACATCTCAGCAAAACCCCGGGGAGCTGGGCTGCCCCCGTCAAGAAGGCAGTTCTGTCCTCCCTTCTCATTTCCAGGGGTCATGGAAAGTCAGGATGCCAGCAGGGCTCTGCCTGCTGCACCCCTGCACCCAAGTTCATGGGGCTGGATGTGCGTTCCTTCCCAAAGTCCCAGGAAGCAGGTTCTAGAGCCCGAGATTCCTTTCTCTCGCCCACCTGGGGCTTTGTCCAAAAAAAATCACCCGTTGTCCTAGCCACCATTCAGCTTCTTGTCGTCCTAATTATTGTCATCAGAAATGACTCACCAATACAAGGATGATGGAATTAAAAATTCCCTAGAGGGAGAGAAAGAGCTACAGCCAGGAAATCCTTCTCCACAGTGTTCCCCACAGAGGCAGAATGGCCTTAATTACTGCAGGCCGTGGAACCCTCCTCTTGTAAGGAAAGGCAGGGGCCTCGCTGCCAGGTGGGACTTCTCTGCAGTCTTCACAGGAGAGCTCAGGGAAGCAGGGAGGGGAGCCTCCCGCTGCTCCTGAATGAGGCCTCCTGGGACATTTTTCTCCCCAGATAATTAGCATTTAAAGTGCAGTTCTTCCCTTGTCCCTAACTGCAGGCCTTGAAGTGGTCTGGTAAAGTGACAGGTGGTGTTATGCTCTTTTGTGGTTTTCTTTGCTAAAAAAAAAAAAAAAAAAAAAAAAAAAAAAAAAAAAAATTTAAATCCTTTTTTTTTTTTTCCCCTAGATGTTTCCCCCTGCACTGATCTAGAATGCTCTCAGTCTTAAATTCAACACAGCTTAAATCCTGTCTTGATTCTCCCGGCCAAGGACGAGGAGCTCTGTCATAAGCAGCCAGCACCCAGCACCCAAGGGCACCTTCCAGCTGTGGCACGTGGAGAGAGAAACCACATGAGCAGTTTTAGAAACAGGAATTGATCTGTTACAGGCGAGCCTGTGGCTGGGATAAAGCAATGGCCAGAGGTGGGATTTCTTGGGATGGGCACGTAGGAGGCACCAAGGGCAGGGAGGCCCTGTCCGCTGGGTTACACCAGCACCAGAGTTGCTCGTGTCCGTCAATTCTTTGTTGTCGTCAACCGTTGTTCAGAGCCACTGGAAAATTACATTTGAAAACCTTCCCCACGCATCGCGTATTGCTGAGTGAAAGGAGCCAAACTAAAAAGGCTCTGTGCTTTGTGATTCCAACTATAGGATATCCTGAAAAAGCAAAACTACAGAGGTAGTGCATTCATGGTTTTCGGGGGTGGGGGAATAGGTGGAGCACAGAGGATTTTTTAGGGGAAACTATTGTGTATGATTTCATCACGGACACATGTCATTACACTTCTGTTAAAAGTCACAGGGCGTACAGCAATGAGAGTGAACCCCAATGTGAACTACAGATTGTGGGTGCCAGTGATGTGTCGCTGAGTTCCGGGACTGTAATAGATGCACCCAGCATCCTGGGGGATGCTGATGGTGGGGCAGCCATGGTGGAGAGGGGTACTGGGTACATGGGAAATCTTTGCACCCTCCACTCAGTTTTGCTGTGAGCTTAAAACTGCTCTAAAAATTAAAGTCTATTTAAAACACAAAACGAGCCATGACTTTGCTAGACGCTTTCTGAATCCAGCCCCTGTTACCGACTTTCCGCGAGCATCTGTAGGGAGGCCCCAGGGCAGCAAAGATAACAGCGCCCTCCCCAACATCCCCATCAGCCCATCTTCTCAAGTTCACTTCCATGTTCATTTTCACCCAGTCACACATAGAGGCAGTGTGCAATTATGGTTATTTCCTGGCGTTAGGTGTTCCCTGGAAAGATAGGAAGGATTTTTAAAAAATCTTTAAAAAAAAAAAAATCTTCTTCCTCCTTCCCTTCCCTTCTTCCTGGCTAGTCATGTAAATTCAGTAAGATCTGATTTTTGATGGTTTTCAACACGAATCCTGGGTTTCAGAAATATTAAAATGTTTTAAAATAATAAGCTACCTAAATAAATCAACTCATTAAAGAGGACTACAGAGTTTTACAGCTTCAAATAATCGACTTTTTGAAATATTTGGGATCAGAGAGTACATAATTAATATTTATAGGTCATGAATTTTTCAAAATTTCAGGTTTTCACTCAAAAAATTCATCTGCAAAATTTCTTAAGAATGCATACAGCACCCAAAGAACAAATAATCCAATCAAGAAATGGGTGGAAGACATGAACAGACATTTCGGCAAAGACAACATCCAAATGGCCAACAGACACATGAGAAAGCGCTCAACATCATTCAGCATCAGGGAAACACAAATCAAAACCACAGTGAGATACCACCTCACACCGGTCAGAATGACCAAAATTAACAAGTCGGGAAATGACAGGTGTTGGCGAGGACACGGAGAAAGGGGAACCCTCCTGCGCTGTTGGTGGGAATGCAAGCTGGTGCAGCCACTTTGGAAAACAGAATGGAGGTTCCTCAAAAAGTTGAAAATAGAGCTACTCTATGACCCAGCAATTGCACTTCTGGGTATTTACTCTAAAGATACAAATGTAGGGATCTGAAGGGCCATGTGCACCTGAATGTTTATCGTAGCAATGTCCACAATAGCCAAACTATGGAAAGAACCTAGATGTCCATCAATAGATGAATGGATAAAGAGAATGTGGTCTATATATACAATGGAATACCATGTAGTCATCAAGGGAAATGAAATCTTGCTATTTGCAATGACGTGGATGGAACTAGACGGTATTATGCTGAGCGAAATAAGTCAATCAGGAAAAGACAATTATCATATGATCTCTCTAATATGAGGAATTTGAGAGGCAGGGCAGGGGATTGTGGTGGGTAGGGAGGGAAAAAAATGAAACAAGATGGGATCAGGAGGGAGACAAACCATAGGACCCTCTTAATCTCATGACACAAACTGAGGGTTGCTGGGGGGTGGGGGAGTAGGGAGAGGGTGATGGTCATGGGGGAGGGTATGTGCTATGGTGAGTGCTGTGAAATGTCCAAGCCTGATGATTCACAGACCTGTACCCCTGGGGTAAATAATACCTTATATGTTAATTTTAAAAAATGCATTCAAACAAACTTTTTGAAAAGTTGATTTCTGAAGTCATTGAGGCCCACAGTCCACTGTAGGTACTTTATATTTAAATATATAAATACTTACTAAAATTATTTATGTCTATATTATTGATACTATTTTGTATTTATAGAGACATAATGAACAACATTCTGATTAAAGGGAGCCACTGGGGACGCCTGGGTGGCTCAGTTGGTTAAATGTCTGCCTTTGACTCAGGTCATGATCCCAGGGTCCTAGGATTGAGTCCCGCATCAGACTCTCTGCTTAGCAGGGAGTCTGCTTCTCCCTCTCCTTCTGTGTCCCCCTCCAACCCCGCCGCTTGTGCTCACTTTCTCTCAAAAAACTCAAAAATAAAAGGAGTCATCAGGTACACCACGTCAGAGAGTAAAAGAATTTTCTACCCGGGGAATGTCAAGGCGATGATCTGAGACTGAGGTCTGTGTGCTCAGATCATTTTCTTCAGCCCGAAGTCAGTCTTTGATGGCAAAGGAAGGGGATGAAGTGAGTGAGGATCCCAGGCAGATCACGCCAGCCCTGATCCTATCCAGAAAAGACTAGAAGTGGGAAATTGGCTGCAGCTACAAAATAGGAAGGAGGGGTATTTACGAGTTTGGTTACAACCATATCAGGTCGAGGGCAAGAGGCCGGCTACAATGACCGGCTCCTGAGAGCTAAGGCCAACGCTCCTCTCGCTGCTGCAGAATCCTCCACGTTGCCGGACAGAGCAGAAACTGTCAGTGACACGCCTGGGGCCGGTGGGCATGGGAGACAGGACAGGAACCCCTTCTGGGGAACGTGGTGGGGAGCTGTGTGGACGACACATCAGATGGTGCAGGGATAAACTTTAGTGGGAAGGTTATTGAAGCATGACGTTCTGATTCACTCTCAAAAGAAATGCTGAGAACGTTCCTTATGTGTAAAAATGCACATCTGTGTGAGACTGAGCCTCCTGCTCGTGAAGCATTTCCTGTATCAGCTCTACGGGGGTTCTGGAGATGCCCCCAGAAGGAAGTGGGGAGGCCAGGAGAGCTCAGGAGAAGATACTCTGTGAGAGGCTGGCTGGCAAGGCCTCGGCTGAGCCCTTCTAGGTGTCCTCACCTGAGGCCGAGGGACTGGATTTTCCCAGGCCCACAGCAGCACCGTTAGCCACAGACTGGCCCGTGGCAGGGCAGGGGGCCCTGGGGGAGGCAACGGGCAGTTCTTGGGGGGGGGTGTCACAGCGGTGAGCCCTGAGAAGGCCCTGTTCCAGCTCTGGGGGAGGGCAGGCAGGCCCCCCAGAGCAACTGATCGGGATGGGGACACCGCAGCAGACCCCACTCCAGACACGCTAGGAAGGATGAAGTGGCCAAATGCTAAATGGATGTTGGGAATAAACAAGGCATCAAAGAACAGAGTCGTCAGTTTTGCATACCAAAGCGAACAGCATGGTATAAAGATTTTACTGCCACATTCAGTCCGAAAAGCCTCAGATACAAGAAGTCCATTGTTTTATTCACAGAGAAGTTCTCCTCAGTAAGAGGTGGCCTGTGGCCTCAGACTCCTCATTAAATGATGCTATCGGAATGGTAAATCTAGTAATATCTAAGACCTTTTTTTTTGTTGCAGTTTTGTGAAAGACAAAAAAAAAAAGAAAAGGCATCCCTTTTGACAAAGGATTTCTTTTGAGGGACTGAAGATAATGCTACATGTCAGGTGAGGTTAGAACTACCAGTATTCATCGGCCCATGATGCAGACTTTTCGGAAAATAATGATCTGGACTAAGTGTGTCTCTGGACCACCTGACGTGCCAGCTGATGGTCTTCTGATAGCATCACTCGAAAATGGGAATTTTGTTTACTCTTTCTTTCTTTCTTTTTTAAAGATTTATTTATTTTAGAGAGAGAGGAGGGGGAGGGGGAGAGGGAGAGAATCCATAAGCTAACTCCCCTGCTGAGCGCCGAGCTGGATCTGGGGCTTGATCCCAGGACGCTGAGATCATGACCTGGCCCGAAATCAAGAGTCGGTTGCTTAATTGACTGAGCTGCCCCAGGTGTTCCCCCCACCCCGTTTCCTATTTCAAGTTCAGATGGAAGCCTATGGACTGTCGGAAAGCAGAACCTCCCAAGGATGTGTGAACTGTATTGTTCACTTTTGTTATCGGTTTTGGAGACTGGGTGTCACGATGAAGATTTGTGGAAGCAGGAGTTATTGGTACTAACGGTGGCTTAGTTAACTGACATTCTTTTTTTAAATATTATTTATCTATTTGAGAGTGAGCAGAGCGAGCGAGACAGAGCACACAAGTGGACGGGGGCAGGGGCAGAGGGAGAGGGAGAAGCAGACTTGATGCTGAGCAGGGACCTGGGATGCGGGGCTCAATCCCAGGATCCTGGGATCACGACCTGAACCGAAGGCAGATGCTTAACCGACGGAGCCACCCAGGTGTCCCACTAACTGATATTTCTGAGCACCCAAGTGGACATGATAGAGAATTGCCAAGACCTCGTGGAAGCATCCTGACCCAAAGAGGGTCAAAGCAGAAACTCAGCTTGGGGGGCGCCTGGGTGGCTCAGTGGGTTAAGCCGCTGCCTTCTGCTCAGGTCATGATCTCGGGGTCCTGGGATTGAGTCCTGCATCGGGCTCTCTGCTCAGCAGGGAGCCTGCTTCCCTTCCTCTCTCTCTGCCTGCCTCTCTGCCTACTTGTGATCTCTCTCTGTCAAATAAATAAATAAAATCTTAAAAAAAAAAAAAGAAACTCAGCTTGGCTATGGAGTTAACTGTGCACTTGTGGTAAGAGGATGGATTTTATAATTCTAAGGAGTCACTATTTGAACTCTGAAGGCAAAATATTAAGACTGACAACAACACCTGTGTAGATTCATAGAAACACCCATTATTTTGAAATACTTGCTATGAAAAACATTTGCTCAGAATCCAATCCATTCACCTCATCACAAAAAAACATTCAACATTATGTCTGTCAAGGAAATAAAAGGAAAAGCTGTTAACCTAGGGGAGCATTATACCCGTAAAGCGCCATTTAAGGAGGCTAAATTATCTGCATTCCGGTTAATGGCAAGGAAGAGGTTTCTCCTAACCGGGGAAAAGGTAGTAAATAATCTTCAAACATGTGACCACTTTCTCGTCAGTGGTAACTTCCACGTATTTGAAGAGGTTAAAAGCCTGCATGCAGTCTGAACGGGGTCGTCTCAGGAATAAAACCAGATACTAAGGCCCTGATGCGTTCACCAATCAAGGTCAAGTATCTCACTCTAGATCTTGAGAGTTATGATTGGGAAGGTTTACACAAATTCAGCATATAATAGTTTCTGTTAACGTTCTCCAAAGGTGACCAATGAGGCTTAAAAACAATACCGTTATGAATCCATGGGCTGAAATGTATTTGAAGCATTTCACTTTATTGCAATTATTACTAGCGTTGATTTTCACAGGTTCCCAACTTTAACTAGTGGGAGCCTCTCTAGGTGGGCATGAGTCTTTCTGACAAGCCCTCACTGGCGTTCAATAGTCTCTTTGCTTTTTCAGAGGTCAAGATCTCGCAGGCTTCTCTTACGCATTACTTGCCAGAGACCTGGCCTGGAATCATCCATTTACTTAACCGAGATTTATTTTTATTTATTTTTTTATTTTTGTGGTTTATTATTGTGGTTCCTTGGAAGCTCAGTGCTCCTGGGTTGGTTCCAATTTCTAGAACTTTTTAAAAATTTCTCTTTGTTTTTTTCAGATAAAGTCATCATACTATTAATTCAAATTCAGAGAGTTTCAACTCTGGCAAAAATCTCAGTTCCCAATAACATCAACATAATACTTACTTGCTTTACCTCCTAACTCTCTTGCAATTTGCCTTAAAATGGAAACCCACCACTGCCACCACCACATGACTGCTGAAAACAGTTTTAGCCATTTTTTTCCCCCCTCTGGTTTTTGTTTTTATGCTTGGATTATATCCTGCTAGGGACACACTGTCAAATGACCATGGTCTAAAGAGACTTGAAGTAATTGCTTTCTGTTTGGTTATGCCACCAATTTGAAATACGCGTATACTGGTGTTTTTTTTTTTTTTTTAAATTGCCTTTCATTTTTTAGAACTTCTTTTTTTTAAAGATTTTATTTATTTATTTGCGAGAGTGAGAGAGAGATGGAAAGCACAGAGGGACAGTGACAGGGAGAAGCAGACTCCCTGCGGGGCAGGGAGCCCAAATTTGGACTCCATCCCAGGACCCTGAGATCATGACCTGAGCTGAAGGGAGATGCTTAACTGACTGAGCCATGCAGGTGCCTCTAGAATTTCTTTCCTAAATGTTTTAAAGTTAATTTAGTTTCATAAACAGATCAAATAGATACATGGGCCCAAAGTTGATGAGAAGCCTGATTTCTGTTTGTGTTCCCCTTTTCCCCCAGGGGCTGTTCTAGAAATGCCCGAGTTCCTTCCTGACAGCTGTATGATGGTTTATGAGCCAAGCTTTGTCCCGCTAGGACCGTGGGATGGACATTTTGATAGGTCTGGTTCTCATGGAACCTCCAGGGCTGTGCTGGACAGTCTCCTGGATGGGCCTTCCCATTTGTTGACATGTGTCTCATTGAAGTAGTTCCCACAGGTTGGGGGATAGATGGTCTCGCCAATTAGCGACATCAGAAGTTCTCCAGTTTTGGGTAGAACGTGAAAAAGAATTAGTAGTATTTTAAAATGAGACAGATAATTTTCATTTTGAAATATGTGAAACTTACAAAGAATCTGAAATTACATGAAGACTTTTTTTCTAAACTGTTTGATGGTGAGCAACCAAGTTACGCCCCTCACACCCCCAAATCCATGGCATGTAATTCCTAGAAACAAGGACATTCACCACCTGACCACATGGAGTCGTAGAAACCAGAATGTCAGGACTGCCTCTAACCCACAATTTCTCCTGCTTCTCCCGTAAGGAGCCCGGCCATCCCGCGCTGCTTTCAATTTCATGACTCTTCAGTCTTCAACCTGGAGCAGTTGCTCAATTCTTCCTCGACTTTCAGGGCCTGGGCATTTCGGGGTATTCCAGGCTAATCAGCTGTAGTCTGGGCCCCGATCTGTGTCTGGTGTTTCTTCTCAACTAGGTTCCAGCCACGTGTCTTAGCCAGGAGGAGCACAGAGCTGGTGCTCTCTTCTTTGGTGGCGTCCTCTCTCTGGTGCACGATTTTGATCCGTCCCATTGCTGGGGATGAAACCCCCGCTGCCAGGTTTCCCCTCCATAGAGTTACCCCTTTCTCCGTCAGTTGTATGCATTTTGGGGGGAGATGCTTTGAGACCACGCAGACCTGTTCCTCGTCGTACGTCCTCCCGCGAAAGGCGGCATCCACTGCCCTCTGCTGCCGGACCTACCTCTGTTTGTGTCATGTTGCCTTCCCAGCAGCAGGGAGCAAGCGTGCGTTTCAAGCCTTATCACGGAATACTGTCAAATTTTCACACTTTTGCCAAAATGATAGGTGAGAAACGGTGTCTCTGTGTAGTTTCTCTTTGTGCTCCTCTTATTCTGGCAAAAGTGAGCATCTTTTCGTGTGGCTAAGGGTCATTTGCACTTCTGTTAATTCTCTTATTTCTTGACTTCTCTCTCTGGCTTACGGGTCTTTTTTCTTCTCTATTTTAGAAACTCTTAAAGTAGAGCTTAATATGCAGCTAATAACAACTTGTGTGGGATATAATTTGCTGTTTTTCTTCCCCCCTTGCTTTTTTTTTTTTTGTATACAGAATGTTTCAGCTATTTAAACATTTTATGTAGTCAAATTCATCAATTCTTTTCATTTATTACTTCTAGAGTTTAAAAGAAAAGTTTCCCCCACTTCCAGGTTATCATGGAATTTGCTGTTTTTTTTTTTTCTCTAGCACTTCATGTTTTTATTTTTATTTTTTAGTTTTTTAATAATTTTTAAAATTATGTTATGTAGTCACCATATAGTACTTTGTTAGTCGTTGGTGTAGTGTTCAATGATTCATTGTTTGCGTATAACACCCAGTGCTCATTGCCATCGGTGCCCTCCTTAATACCCATTGCCAGGCTCACCCATCCCCCCACTCCCCTCACCTCTGAAACCCTCCATTTGTTTCCCGGAGTCCATAGTCTCTCATGGTTCATCTCCCCCTCTGATTACCCCCTTCAATTTTCCCTTCCTTCCCCTAATGTCCTCCATGCTATTCCTTATGTTCCACAAATAAGTGAAACTATATGATAATTGTCTTTCTCTGTTTGACTTATTTCACTTGGCATAATCTCCTCCAGTCTCATCCATGTTGATGTAAATGTTGGGTATTCATGCTTTCTGATGGCTGAGTAATATTCCAAGTTTTTAATATGGATTTCTCTGACCCATTTGGAATACATCCTTGAATATGGTGTCGGGCATGGCTCCCCCTTCATCTTTTCCCACAGAGGAATCCACTCACTTCAATGCTATTTATCAGAAAGTCTGCCTTTGTGGCGCCTGAGTGGTTCAGTGGGTTAGGCCTCTGCCTTTGGCTTGGGTCATGACCTCAGGGTCCTGGGATCAAGCCCCGCATCAGGCTCTCTGCTCCGAAGGGAGCCTGCTTCCCACCCCCCTCTGCCTGCCTCTCTACCTACTTGTGATCTCTATCAAATAAACAAAATCTTAAAAAAAAAAAGTCTGTCTTTGATTAGACATGCAAGATGCCACTTTTATCGTGTATTGAATTTCCAGGTCTAACAGTCCGTTTCTAGATTTCCTACTCTGTTCCATTCAACTTCCCTTCCTGCACCAATACTATACTCTTTTAATTACAGAGCTTGGTAATATATTTTCATTCCTAAAGGACGAGTCCATCCTTGCTGCTTTTCCTGCTCAGGATTTCCCTGGCTACTCTTGTTCATCTTCTTCTGGATGAACTTTGAAAGTGAACTTCTCTAGTGAGAAAAAACATTCTGATACTGTTTTTTTTGAGACCATGGGGCATTTCTACATTAAGGTTGGGAGCACCACAATCACTGTGACAGTGGGTCTTCTCGCCCAAGTACATGATGAAACTCTCCGTTTGTTTGTGTCTATTTGTATGACTTTCAGGAATGTTGGTAGTCAGCCATTTCTTATTAATTTCACCCCCAGATTTCTTTCCCTTTGTTTCCTTTCTAATGCTTTCTGCTATTATAAGTGGGGTCTTCTCTCGATTATAGCTTCTCGCTGTGTTTTCTTTGTGTTTATGGAGTCTCCTGTTTTCCTGTGTTGATTTTGGAATGGGCTAGTTTGATAAATTCTCTTATCGGTGACAGTAGTTTCTCCACGGGGCTCTTTCAGAGTTTCCAGATATCAAATTGTATTGTCTGCAGGTTAATTTTATTTATTTATGATTTATGAACTTATTGTCTGCAGGATAATTTTAGTACTTCCTCTTCAGCCCTAGTGCCTCTGATTGCTTTATCCTGTCCACTGCTTTGGCGCACAATCTCCCTGCGATATTCAAAAGTGGAGAGTGTGGGCAGCCCATCGGTCCTCGTTAGCAGGAGCACTGGCTGTGCTGCCTCATTAAGTGAATGGAGAAAATGACCTCAGGGGCTGAGGCACCTATGCCCTTTATCAGACTGAGTAAATATGTATGAATTCCTATTTTATGACACCTTTTTACTACGGAGGAGTGTCAAATATTGTCAAACGTCCAAATCGCATTCTTGGATTAAACCCCACTTGGAGATGATCTAGTTCTTTTTCACAGGCTGTTGAGTTTTGTTTGATGATTTTGGGGGCATTTTTGCATCAATATTCATAAAGTGAAACACTAGTTTGTAACTTGCCTTCGTTGATACGATCTTTGTATTCTCTGGAATCGTCTGGGATTTTTCGTGGCCCAAGACATGCTTGATTTTCATAAATGTTCCCCATCCCTTTGTAGAACAAGGTGTATTTTCTCTTGCCAGGGTTCACGGTTGATACCTAAGTTCTACTTTGTTTATCGTGTCATTTAGGTATTCTATGCTGTGGCTGATCTCACTCTCTGTCCATGTCTGCCTGGGGCTGAGAGACACGTCAACGTCTCCTCTCATTAGTGTCTCTCTGTTCTCTTTGCGTCCCATACAGTTTCTGCCTCGTGTAGGCCACTGCTGTGTTCCTAGGTCCACGAATGAATGGGGTTACTTCACGGTGAACTGCGGCTTCTGGCATTAAAACATGCTCTCCTTTGTCTTTTAAAATTTTGTTTTATATTTGGATCTATGGGTCAGAAATCAAGAGTATGTCACCTGCTTTCTTTTATTCCTATTTGTCTGTATACCTTTTCTACATCTTTTTACTTTTTGCCTTTCTAAGTCCCTTCCTTTAGGGTATCTCGTGTCTAGGGTGTCACATTAGGTTTTGCTTTGCCAGCCAATCTGGAAATCTTTTTAATTTTTATAGGCTAATTAAAGTACATTACAATTATTTATTATATTTTACATTTATTTATAGAATCAATATATATATTATATTACGTTATATATATTATTGTATTATTATATTATATATTATTATATATATTATATATTACATTTATTTATAGAATCAACAAATTTGTCTTCAGTTCTGTATACTGCATGCACACACATTACATATATACATATAACACATGTTATATACATGTTATAATTATACACATGCTTATTGCTATGTCTCTGTGCATGCATGTACGTGTGTATGCTTCACTGTGTGGTCTGTTTAATTTTCTCTTTTCTTTGGTATGTTTTGGTAACTGGGAAGGTTTGTATTTTTGTTCTAATATACGCACACACTAACATGTTTACATAGCCCTGAAGTCCTCTTTTTCGATACAACCTATTGGTTCCCTGCCATGGGTGATATGGCAATGAGCCCGTGAACTTGCATCCTTCCCTCCCTGGAAACACTGTGATGTGATCCCACAAGCTGATGATCCAGAGAAACACACCAGCTGGATATAGAAGGATTATTATAATGTGCTGGAAGACTTGTTATTTTGGCTTCAGATTCTCATTTACGCACAGAGAAGCCAGGTTTATCTCTGGTGAGGGCATGCCAATGTGTGAGTCCATATGTGTGTGTATACGTCTGTGTGGGTGTGCATATGTGTATACAAATGTGTGTGTGTGCATGCATCTGTGTGCAACGGTGTGTGTGTGTGTGTGTGTGTGTGTGTGTGTGCCATGTTTGCATATGTATATCAGGGCCTACTGTGATCAGGTCAGGTCCTTCCTTGGTGCTTACATGGTGAATATGGGTTTGTGGTCCCTGCCTTCATGGGAGTTTAGCATCTAGTGGGGTAAGCAGACATTTGTAATCCCATGCATAAGTGCTTCTTGGAAGGTCAACACAGATTTCCTTCAGGAAGACTCTATGGAGGAGACAGGTCCTGAGCCAGATCTTTAAGTAGGAATTACCAGGTGCAAATGTGGTTGGCAAGTTATTGCCTGGGTGTGTGCCTAAAAGGCATGGACACAGACTTAAGTCCATGTTCTACAACAACATCATGGTCCTATTCTACGACATTACAATAACCAGAGCTCTGATACAGAATGATTCCTTTGAGAAAGTGTCTCTGAGGCCAGTGCCCAACCAGGCACGCTGCTGCTAGTGCAGATCGAGGTGTGCAGAGCAGAGGAGGAAATGCAAGGCCCCCTCCCCCCCCGAGGCCATGGGGTTCACCCGCAGCACCAGACAGGTGGCCCATCAGCTCCTGTGGGCACAGTGTCTCGGAGCTTCTCAGACACGGTGTTCCTGCTCTTGAGATCACCCTGCACTTCTGCTGTGCCCAGTAAAGGGGCTTTTCCTTATTCTCCACTCAAACCTCGCCTTCTACGACATGTGCCCAGTGACCTCCATTGGTCTCCTGGGTAAACTGTACCTCGCACATATTAGACTATTTGAAAAACCACAAAAATGTCCAGTTAGGCTTTACTCCTACTGGCCAGACAAGCATCCTGTTTCTCTGTCTCTCCCGTATAGCAGGATTTAGGGAGCACTGCCCATTCTACTGGCCTTGGTTTTTCTCTTGGTGAGGGACCTGGAGCCGAGCTCAGGGCTCTAAGCGGCATCCAGCCGAGACCCAACTCCATGGGATTGTAATCTGCCTTGATTTGGAAAAGTGTGGTCTCTACAGGGAGATTGAGATTGTGGTCACAGCTGCTATGGGTCCGGGTTCACCATGCCCATGTACCTCTTGCCCCCCGCTTTCTGCCAGGAACGTATATTATTATTTACAACCCAGAGGATCTGAGATGATGACAGGTGAGCACCTTTCCTGGACCGTTCTCTGCGGCTGAAAGACTGTGTCTCAGACAAGTTCTCCAACGATGTTCTCGTAAAAGCCTACGTGCAACACCCTTGAGTAAATTCTAGCCTGTTGTTACCATTCATTCGTGATTCAGTCTGTGTAAGCGGCAGAACCAGTTTACGGTCATTGTTAATCTAAAGGAAGTGGTGCGGACCACGGGGCTATCTGACATTGTGGAGGTTTATAACATATCAGGCAAAGTGAACTGGGTGACACTGTGGGAATTCATGGGGCCTCCCGGGGCAGGGGCTGTGGGCGTCCAGGCTTCTGTGCTAGGACAATGCTTGCCTTCTGCACCCCACTTCTAACCCCAATCAGATGGGGGCAAACCCAGGCTAACGGTGCGGGGCAGCCCCTGACGATGCTGCAGAATCAGCTGAACTGAGCATGCAATGAAATGACGGTGCTTCGCCCCACACGGTTTTCATCTAGTGAAGGAGCCGGGCCTTATCTGTTGCAGATAAACCCAAAAAGCCTTGCGCGCTGCTGCAGAAAGAGTTAATCTCTTGTGGCTCTCAAGGGCGCTGGGGGGCAGCCTGGCATGGGGCCGTTCAGGGACCACCTTGCCTGGGAAACGGTCTCTTCACTTCGGATCTGTGTGCTGGGGATGGACGCCGGCTGGACCACAGGTCCTGGAGGGGCCCCCCACCCTGGGTGGCGCAGGGGCACTCAGGTCTTTATGTCTGTTTTTCATTAGCCTTAAAGTAGATGATTTCACATATTAAGGATTGCAGTGTCTCTCCGGAGCATAGTGGGGATTCATGGGCATCCAGTTCTCCAGGTGATCCTAAGGAATTAAACGTCTCTGCCTTTCAAAGAGGGGAGAAGCCAGCTCGTTATTTGGAAGAATTACTGGCTCCACATCGCTTCATGGATGTATATGTTATGATTTGTGTGTCGGGTGTTATCGTTAATTCCAGATCGTTACAGGCTGTGGATGAGCTCTTGTGTTGTTATGGTTCTTGCGGTGTTGATACACCTGAATGTTCCCACTGCATTAAACATTCCTAGCATATTATTAGCATAACAAATCTTGGACAAATAAGCTCAAGTATCTTTTTTTAATGGCCGGAATAAAAAACCACTTTAATACTTTAAAACTTTAGAAGCGTTACGTGGCCCTTTCCGAACTTATTTTCCCTGATTTTTTTGGCCAGGCACTGAGGAGAAAACTTTTTGTGACCGGTTTTTAGACCAGGGAGGGGCAGTGCGTGGGGGCAAAGGAGGCAGGCCCTGGCCTTTCCTTTGAGATTCTGAGACAAAAAGGAGCAGGAGGGAAAGGAGGGCATCATGCTGAATATGGAGATGAAATTGGCACAGCCTTGGAAACTGAGGAAGAAACGAGAAGCATCTGTCTTTAGTCCGGCCTCTACTTACACCTTGTTTATTTTCATATCAGGCACTATGCTTGGGTTTGGGGACACAGATACCAATAAGAAAATCGGACACAGCCCCCACCCTCGAAGAGTTCCCAGGCTTGTAGGGAAGACCAGTCTGTGGGACAAAACAAAATGCTTGTCACAACAATTTAAGACTGGTTTGATTGTTCCTTGTGTCTTTCAGCAGTAGCTGAAGGTCAAGTTGCACCCTGGGGAGCCTCCCCTCACTCAAGAGGTCATCTGCACAGACCCAGGTACTGGAAGCTCCTCCAGCCCCCAGATCTTAGCACTGTGCCCAAGACAATCATCCCGCTCATGCCCCCACTCAGACCCTTGCCTGGTCTTTTATCGTGGGCTTCAGTGGTGTCCTCTTTGAGGACCCTGATGCGTCCTACGGGCCAGCGGGAGCCTCTTCTGAGACGGACGCAAGATCCGCTGAACCAAGTGCCCTGTATTGCTTGAATTCAGTGTTCTTCAAATTGTAGGTCACAACTGCATTAGCAGACCAGGAAATCCATTTAGTGGTCACAGCCAGCGTTCATGGGAGAATGAAATAGGATAGGAAATATCGAAGAACTTCACACTGTGTAAGGGTGGCTATTGTGCTGTGACTCTGTTGTTTTAGCTGTGTGTGTTTGTGTGTATGTGTATTTGTGTGTGTGTACTGGGTTTCAATGTCAAATAGACTTCCTGTTGTAGACTGCCGTCCGAAATGACCACAAATTCCTGCAAACCCAGCTGCTGTGTGAATGGAAATAAGGTGAGATCCTGCTTCTCTCTATTCTATATTCAAGCTGCACTGGAAATCTGGAAGTAATTTCTGTCCATGTTTGATACACACAGAGCACAAATTCAGCATTTTCCAGCTACGTGACTTTAGACAAGTTAGTTACCTCTTGGAGCTCCCATTTTTCTCTGTGAAATAGGGGCAGTGACGCCTCTCTCCCACGACTGTCGGGGGATGACCAAGGTGAGGCATGGTGTGTACGCGCATAGCAGATGACAACAAAAACCCGTATAGAGCGGCTTCCTCCCAAATTCTAGTTTCCTATCCTTTCCTTTCCTTCCCTGGAAATTCTCGAAGACTGAATGGAGCCCATTCCTGATGGAACATCTCACATCATTTTGTACAGTTCTTACTTAATGTTGTAGGTAATTCTGGGAGAACCTGCAGCATTATCCTATTCTGTAGGCAAAGCCTGAGGTCTAGAAAGTCTTAAGGATTGAGAAACAAATCTTTTGTGCAATGTCATTTATGCCACATTGAGAATTTCCCAAGAGGAGATGCGAATGGAGCTTGCAAACAGAGTGTTCATTTATAATCCTTACTTTAGAAAACCTTTCAAAGCCCAAGTGAACGCTTAGGAGCTTTTACTAATGTTTTAGAAATGTGGATAACCAAATGTTTTTTCCATCTCTCTTTAAATATGAAGTATTTCTCTTTCATTAGAAGGTAATGTTCCGAAACCAGAATAAATCATTACAGCACAAAAATACCTGTTACTGGAAGAAAAATGATAAAGAAATAAAACCAGAAAAAAAAATTAAAACCTTGGTGTGCTTAAAATGATGATTTATAGTATCATTTGTCTTTGGACCCTTTATAGAAAAACCAACATCTGCGTCTTTGTGAACACAGTTAAGAAGCGGATGAAGTTCACTCATCTACACGGGCATATTTTAGGATGCTGCGGTTGTCTCTCACACTTACGCTCCGGCAGGATTCCACGCTCAACCTCTCCCGAGAACCCCATGGTCACAGCACATCTACACCAGGCTCTTCTGGGGAGCTGATCCGTTTTTAACAAAACCTGACTTGGGGAACCAAACACTGTGTCAGGGTTGGATTCGGACCCCTCGTTGCTGTAATGACTGCAGTGCTCTCCTTCTCCTAAATGATCGGGAAGTTGCTGACGTAGACATTGGCAGTAAGAAAATGCTTGTAATTATACGGGGCGTTTCATTATGCGGAACTTACATGCTATGGCCTTTTCCACTCACAACTGAAAGCATATTGATTTCCAGAGTGTCTTGAAAGAAATTCCTCAGTCCATTTCAGTTATTTTCCATTTCATTTTGGGTAATCATGATGGAAGTTTGATGAACGGGTCCCACATGAGCCGGGTTTTAGGCTGCAGCTCCTGTGGCCGGAGGGACCTTTCCTCTTACCCCCTTGGAAATTTCACGTGGCTGGCAGTGTCTTAGGGTTTTGCCGCTCGATTTGTAAGTTAGTATGTCGCATTTTAAAGTGCCTAGAGCAGAAAAGGTCAGGGAGGCACTGCTGAGATCTATTCAGTGGGATTGGTGGATAGGATAATGGCAGAATGGTGGATGGGGGAGGGGCGTGAAGAGTCGGGGAAGGTGAGAAAGTTGATATTAAAGAACCCCTCCAATAAAATCTAAAAAAAAAGAACCCCTGCGTGTCCAAGATGTTTGCCAACGTCAAGAATGCGAAGAACCCAAGTCGACAAACCAGACGTTTTTAATAGATCTCAGTGATAAATGGGATTAAAAAGAAAAATGGGCCATATGACAGGCAAATAGTAGGGATCGATAGGCCATGGTGTTGACCTCCAGGCACAGATGACTTGTTGATCATCTTTCGGGAGCTTCTGTGCAGTAAATGCACTCAAGAGCCAACCTGTGTGCCCAGCAGCAGGCAGGCGCCTCCCCCGCCCCCCTGGGGCCAATGCTTGTCCACCGCTCCGTGTCCGCAGGGGTGCCAGCAAGGGCCACCTGCGCGTGCGTGGCTCTGTCTCCCAGGCCGAGGCTGGGATGTTCCTGAGTTCTCTTTGAGAATGACCAGCCACTATGTCACAAGCCGCCTCATGGTGGCGGGATCCACACCAGCTCTCTCTGGCGTTCCGATGCTTTCTCCAGAGGAGCGAAATCCAAAGAGCTTATTAAAGTCAGGACAAATTACATCTCATTTCCCCTGATGGATCAGGCTTGCCGCTTGGCTGAAGGGAGGAGGACAAAAATCAGACGGGCTGGACGGAAGCTTTATTTTTCCAGAAGCCTGGGTGCTTCCTGCTGTTCCCAGGGTGTCCTGACAGACTCCCAGAATTATGTGCATATATGTTCCAATAATTTTCCAAATTAGGCTGAACAAATAATTAATTTTATGAGTAATTCTCTTCCCCTCTAATATACAGGCATTGAAATTATTCTCCTTCCAGCTGCAAGGGCCAGCTCAGTCCTATAGGCTTTGTCAACACAAGGCACTAACAGTCATGGGGCACCCTAAGCCCATGGAGAGGGGCCCCCAGTGTCCACAAGCTTGTTGAGCTGGTGCCCAAATGGACCATGAGCTGAGACCCCAATGCCAAGGGCTCGAGGAGCCATGTGGCTGGTGTCTGCTAATTCTTATGTGGGTGATTTCAAGGATCCTGAGGCCCTCTGCATGCAGCGGGCTGTGAGACAGGAGGTCACACAATTTTATGTCTAGAAATTGCATATCCTCTGCGTTTCACTCCTCAGCAGGAGTCGCTGTAGAATGCGAGGCAGAAACTGGTAGCTGCCCTCCACTGTCTGTCCCCCCTTCCTTTCTTAGCAACTGGCAGAAATGTATCCAGCCAAACGAGCACCTTTCTAGGCTTTTCTGCACAGAGACAGCCCATGAATTGTACACATAGTCAGCAGCAGAGGGAACTTCTAAGAAAGTTCTTCCAAGAGGAGCAGACTTGCATAGCTGGCTGCATGGTGTAACACTGTGCCTTCCTCCTTCTAGAATGTGGGCGTGATAGCTGGTATCCCAGTAGCCAGCTTGCAGCCACAAGGCAAACACTAAAGATGGCAAAGCAAAAAGAAGGAGCCTGACTGTCTGGGGACCATGGAGCTGCCAGTTAGACCCTGTGCAGCCCAAGGCCCACTTGTGATGGGAGAAAATAAAAACACCCCTCCATTGTGTTTCAGCTGTTGCTCTGGGTCTGTTTCCCGCAGCTGGACTCCATTTCCAACCACTACGGACAGTGGAACCCTAACTCCTGTGCTGTAGTCCCACCACATAGATCCCACTAAAGCCCCTTTCCATGTTGATGGCAGGTTCCTCTGAGTCTCTCGACGAGCAAGTCTGGGCAGCACACTTGTCACACTGATCTTTTGGACAGACGGGAAGCGACCACACCCAAGCGAGGCTGGTCTCGTGGGTAGGTCTTGCTCTTTCATCACAAATGTTAGTCTCCCCTCCCAGGCAAGGCTGCCCCAAATTGGACAGCGTGTCTGGTGTTTACCCCACTCTCAGGGCTGTGGCCCATCATGTGACACTGGGCACGCACTAGGTGCTCACACCCCTCGAGATTTCCCTATCGGCAGAGAATGACCCCATTTCTCTCAGTACAACCGTCACTGCAGAGACATTCAAATACAAAGCAGATGCCGGGCATTGCCCTGGGAGGAGGAACGGGGACAAACAGCAGCCACTGGGTATTTGTGTAGGCACTCAGGGCTTTCAAGGCCTTGCCTGTGTCTTCTCTCACACCCGCCCGTGAGGCAGCCAGGGCACACACTCTTCCAGGGTATAATTTTACAACGGGGAACCTGCGGCTCACAGAGGCGATGTGCTTCTAGAAGGCAGATAAGTAGTAACTGTGGAGTCAGGCCTTGATGGGCTAGCCAGAAAGGGCTGTTTCTGGACAGATGTGAGCGAGCTCGTGTGTGGGAAGACAGCTCACAAACCCATGCTTTCCATCATTATCTCCGTAAATTATTCATGGCCCCCGCTGTTGCCATTTTTCTTCCTAATGCCTCACCTTTTAATCGGATCATTTTTTATCTGGTTTATTCTGCCCCTGCTCCAGACCAGGTCCCCCGCCTCCACTCCCCGGTTCTTCCCATCTGCACGTCTAAATCCTCTCTTACATGTGTCCTGTCTTGGGTGGGAACACTGATGAGGGACACAATTTACAAGCTGTGAGGTGGCTGACTAGGACACTCCTGACGAGCAGGATTGGACTGGCACGGCGGGAGTGCATGGCATGCTGGGGCAGGCCATCTCCCTGCACGGGTACCCCTCCTGATGCGAGTCAAGTGCTACAGCCACACCCAAGGGACAGGATCCCGAAGCTGTGCTCCACAAGCATCTCTGCCCTGATTTGCTCTGGGGCTCAGGCATGGCCCTCAGAGGAGGGCCAGGGTGGATGGCGCTTCCTGGTGAAGGGTCAGAGGCTGTCACAAGCCTGAGAAGCTCTATCAGGTGACCAAGGGACAGGTAGAGGAGGAAGTGTACAGCAGCGTCTGGAACAGCAGGAAAGGACCCACTGCATTCAAGAAGCACAGGGTCCTTTCCCCCAGGATATTACAGGCATGTGAGCACATAGGAAGAGTCTAAAACACGGGTAAAGGAGAGGACTGTGTCCCCCCAGAGGGAGGATAAAGACGCCCATGTTTCCTGTGGCCACGCCGGAAGCAGCAACGCCTGCAGGGAGGAAGATGTGAATTATGTAAACGTCCTCTGGGTGCCCCGAGACCTGCAGGGGCTCCAGGCTCGGGGCTCCAACATCAGCCCTCCAACGCCCAGACAAAGGAAGATAACCCAGCTGCAAAGCTGAGATACGGATGGGGAAATTACACCCAGGGCATCGTCGAGGGATGTCAGCTCATCAAGAGTTTAAAAAAAGAACGACGGTATGAACCATACTCGGGCAGAGAACTAAAAGAAGCCATTTGTCACCTAGCGGAGGAAAGCAAATCCTCGCACCTAGCAGAAGCATCCTCGGTCAGTCTCTCCATCATCCGACCCAGAGGTAGGAGCTTGCCCCCTGCCACCTCTGCCTAGGCCTGCGCCCTGGTGTTTCAGACCAGAAACATACCAGCCCGCCCTTCTCACAGCCTGTGTCAGAGCTGTAGGAACCCATCCATTCATGGCCACATCACTGCCCTTGGGCCTGGAGTCCCTGTGGCCACTGGGCTGCTGTGGCCTCCGTTCCCCTGCACAGCTGCCAACAGGTTCATTCTCCTCATATGGCATTTTGCTCCTGTTGCTCACTGCTCTCAACCTTCAATGGATCCCCAGTGCCAATGGAGCCAAAGCCAAACTCTAAGGCACAAGCCCTTCTCAGTGAGATGGAGCTGTGCTTCCCTGTGCCCAGCACAGGACTCAGACATCCCAGTACCAAAATGAAGCACTCATCATTAACAGTAATAGGGGATTGTTAATAGCAATATTCATTACTTTAAGTATTTCCAAATTTATTGTTATTAAGTAGACGAATTAAAGCAAACATTAATTGTCCAGGTGCTCGGCTGTCTCAATTTTCCCATGAGTAATCAAGCCTCACATGCGGATGAGCGGGTCCTCCCTGGCTGTCTTGCATTTTAACTATTCCTGCCAGTGACATATTTCCCTGTGGAAGCAGAAATGACTGTGCTTCATTTATAAAGGAGGCTTTATGGACTTACGGATGATGACGGACAGCCAATCGATATGGGGTGATGATAACAGTATGTAATATCAAGGAACATTAGGTCTCTGGCATGATTTGGGGAGTTAGGGGGCAGTTAGAAACCTTATCATTTGACAAAGGTCAAGGCTTGGTGGCAATAAAAATGCCGAAGCAAATAAACTCACACCTGCGAGTCAGCATTGGCTAGAAGTGCCAAATGAAAGGAGTTGTTGATTTTGTGGGGGAACTGCTTCCCGCGACCGGGATCGGGGTGCTGAGGGCACACACAGCCGCTTCAAGACAGGGTCCATCCATTTCTGCTGGGTGAACCAAGAGTGAAATGTTTCTGAACGCCAGCCTTCCTGCGGCTGAGACCCAGGTCCTCCAGAATGTGGTGCGGGGATCAGCCTTAAAATGATGGGGTTGGGGCAGAGCCTATGACACCTATGACACCGGCTTTATGTCATTCTGCCTGGCCATTTTGGGGAAGGGTGGGCGCCAGGAGGGGTTTTTACCAATTTAGTAAATTGTTTGGCTTGTATAACTGAAAACAAAACAAAACAAAAAGGCACCAAGTTGCAAATTCCTTTACCAATAATCACAGTACACTACTAAAAACAAAATTCTAAATAATCCCTCTCTTTGGAGAACGTCCACAGTATCGCCTGGGACTCCACGGCCAGCTTTACTGTGAAACGTAGCACTGTTCCATTTAGAAACTGGCAACTGCATGAATCTTTCAGGGAGCACATGGACAGCTGATGGGTGTGTGGAGACCCCTCCCGGGCTTACTACCCAGAAGCAAGCAGCTAGAATGTCATCTGTGTCCCTTCTCTAGTACTGCTCCAGTGTCGGAGCAGAGACCGGGTGACGTGATTCCTTTCTCACTGACCCTGAGAGGTGCAGGCCCTTTACTTTTATTTCTAACACGCTGCGGGCAAATTCGGCGCGTCCTGCTCCCCAGCAAAGACCGGCAACCGTGGGGGAAAGCCAGCTTACCTCCCTGGAGGGTGTATTCAGTCACCGCCCTGCTGAAGACGCCCAGGCCCGCCCCGTTGTAGGCGGCCACCTGGATCTCGTACTGTGTCCAGATGATCAGCTCTGTCACCAGGCAGTAGTTGACCTCCGGGCTGGTGATGTTGCGCTGCTGGTGTTCTCCCGGCAAGCCGGCCAGGCGGTACCTGCAGTGGAGCAGGGAGAAACAGCTGGAACCGGGCAGCGGGCACACCCTCACTCGCTCCATGCAGGGGGAGGGAAACGAAGTCAGCAGACGACAGTGAGGCCAGAGGGCAGCCCCGGAAAACACGGCCTCCTAAGCCAACCATTCCAAAGAGGGGTCGTTAAGTCTCCCAGCGATTTTAAGTTCTGGACAAAATGGAACTGACATCTCCATGGTGTGACGGGTAAGGAAAAGAGATGGCTTTTTAAGTGTAACTCGTCTGGGGAGCACGGTGACTTAGTACCAGAAGTTCCAACCATGATTTCTGTTGGGGTGTAGCCATAAGTGACAACTTGGGAGCAATGTTCTCGTCCTGCAGCTCTGAAATGTGTGGAGAAGCAGGGAAATCTCTTGGCTTCCTCTTCCATCTGGCTTCTAGATCTGTTCCGTGAGTGTCAAGCACCAGAACGAGTATCTCTACATGGTATTCCCATTTTTCCAATGCTAGTCGATGCTACAGGACAAGTTGCTTTGTAGAGGAGCTTTGCGGACAAAATGGGTGAAGGGGTTAACTATATGGTGACTGGAGGTGGCCAGACTTACCAGGGTGATCACTCTGCAGTGTATGCAAAGTGAATTATTACGGTGTACATCTGACACTAATACAGTGTTATGGACCAATTTTACCTCACTGTTAAGGAAGGAAACATGTAGAATAAATAGGATAATTCACTCCCCAAAAAGACATAAATTTAAAGTTGTATTTATTTTAAAAGGTGACATATATACCACGTCTTCTTTATCCATTCATCTGTTGATGGACATCTAGGTTCTTTCCATAGTTTGGCTATTGTGGACATTGCTGCTATAAACATTCGGGTGCACGTGCCCCTTCGGTTCACTACGTTTGTATCTTTAGGGTAAATACCCAGTAGTGCAATTGCTGGGTCATAGGTTAGCTCTATTTTCAACTTTTTGAGGACCCTCCATGCCGTTTTCCAGAGTGGTTGCACCAGCTTGCATTCCCACCAACAGTGTAGGAGGGTTCCCCTTTCTCTGCATCCTCGCCAGCATCTGTCATTTCCTGACTTGTTAATTTTAGCCATTCTGACTGGTGTGAGGTGGTATCTCGTTGTGGTTTTGATTTGTATTTCCCTGATGCCGAGTGATGTGGAGCACTTTTTCATGGGTCTGTTAGCCATCTGGATGTCTTCCTTGCAGAAATGTCTGTTCATGTCTTCTGCCCATTTCTTGATTGGATTATTTTTTCTTTGGGTGTTGAATTTGCTAAGCTCTTTATAGATTTTGGATATTAGCCCTTTATCTGATATGTCGTTTGCAAATATCTTCTCCCATTCTGTCAGTTGTCTTTGTTTTGTTAACTGTTTCCTTTGCTGTGCAAAAGCTTTTGATCTTGATGAAGTCCCAATAGCTCATTTTGCCCTTGCTTCCCTTGTCTTTGGCAATGTTCCTAGGAAGAAGTTGCTGCGGCTGAGGTCGAAGAGGTTCCTGCCTGTGTTCTCCTCAAGGATTTTGATGGAATACCATGCAGCCACCAAAAGAAATGAAATCTTGCCATCTGCGACGACGTGGATGGAACTAGAGGGTATCATGCTTAGTGAAATAAGTCAGTCGGAGAAAGACAACTATCATATGATCTCTCTGATATGAGGGAGAGGAGATGCAATGTGGAGGGTTTGGGGGGTAGAAAAAGAATACATGAAATAAGATGGGATTGGGAGGGAGACAAACCATAAGAGACTCTTAATCTCACAAAACAAACTGAGGGTTGCTGGGGGGAGGGGGGTCGGGAGAGGGGGGTGGGGTTATGGACACTGGGGAGGGTATGTGCTATGGTGAGTGCTGTGAAGTGTGTAAACCTGGCGATTCACACACCTGTACCCGTGGGGCTAAAAGTGCATTATATGGTTATAAAAAAAAAAATAAAAAGAATAAAGTGACATACATGACCCTGGACTTAGAAAATGTATCAATTAGGAAATTGCCTTGTGTACTATGAAAGGGCTTTGGCGCATTATTGGGCAGAGCAAATGTTTTTCCTGATTTTGTTTGTAGAAGTGGATTCGTTCCCAGGGGTCGAGCGTGGGGCGGGGCGTGTGCTGGGAAGACCTATCCTGGGAAAACCTGCCTTGGTCATACTGAGGCTTCAGGAACACCCCAAATCCTGTCCAAGCGGCGGCTCCTGCCTCAGGAAGACACGGCTTCATCTGATGAGGGGGGCAAGGGTGAAGACAGGGGCGCCCTTGAGCGAGGGCTCTTGACGGCAGGTTGGGGTCTGGCTCTGCACTGACACGGAGCTCCCCCGAGGCCTGCAGTGTCTCTTTGGTCCCTGCGCTGTCCCAGGCAGAGCGCCTGGGCACAAAGGGGAAGGCCGTGCCAGGCTGCTGCTGTCAGGAAAAGGAAGACCCCCCCCCCCCATATTCAGGCCCTTCCACAGACAACAGCTCTCTGAAGAGAATGACAGCTAAAAATACAGCACGGAAGTCTGGAGAAGGCAGTAAAAGGTTCTTCGTGAACGTCCGGATTTTCTGAGGGCAGTCTTTCAGCTCCTCTTGCTACAAACCATTTGTACAGGTGAGGCCCGTGTGGTGGGAAGATACAGGAGCAAGAGCAGGCAGCACTGGAACAGCAAGAATGTTCCAGGCGTCCTCCTGACCCCTCCTGCCCGAGAGCAGCTGGCTGGAGGGCCGGAGGCGCAGGGACGGCCGTGCTCCTCCGTGACGGGCAAAAGTGGAAGCTGATGCCTCACCCTGCATTTTTGCTTCAGATTCCATCCGCTTCTGTCGCCTACTCAACTGCCTGTACCAAGCAGGTGTAGGCGCGCTTCCTAGTGGGGGGTTAGGTTCGTCTGTAGGACGTCATGGTCTTCAAGGCTGAGGCCCACAGAGAGAGAGTCCTGGCATTGAATAAGCCACGTGCCAGATATGCCCACTTAAATTCCCTGTCTACAAAATAAATAACACTGAGACAATCAGCCATTTGGGAGAAGGCAAGGGTCGGCCCCCACCCAGAGTGGCCCGGTGTGTGAATGGTGACCAGGACCACTTACAACCAATATGGCACACACTGGGCACTATCGCTTACAGAGAGCTCATTAGTTCGGACCCATCACGACACAATATGCCTTCCAGGGAAAAGCAAAGAAGTCAGCTCCAGAAGGCACAGGTTGGGAAGAAGACAGACGTGCTGGGTGGCCTTGAGCGTGGTCTTAACGTCACGTCTCTGACCTTGGATTTTAACTCCTGAAAATAACATCATCATAATAGCCTTTCACAGGGTTGTCACAAGAATAAGATGAAACGATGGGTGCTGGAGAGCTGTGACAGTGCAGAGCCCACTGCAGATACTGCTGGTTTGGAAACGCCGCGCGTCCAGAAAGTATGCTAAGCAAAGACACTGAAGACTGCACGAGCCAAAGCCTCTCCTAGATGCCTGTTCATACGATCGTGCCGAACAAGCCACGGGATTCGTGTCTTGGAAGCGGGCTGCCCTCCTTTCCGCGGCAGGCAGGTTGGTCCATTCTGACCCGTGGCTCAGGGTGCTTTTGTAATAGTCACAGGATGTCTGGGAAGGTCACAATTAATAATGAAAGTGCAGGGCATTGTCCTCTGACTGGTGGGATACGTTGCCCGGGAGACCGTCTCAGGCAGAACAAGATGACTTTTTTTTATATGGAAATAAACAGGAGAATGTTTTTAAAGGACATAACCCCTACACTCCTCTCAAAGAAGCACCCTGCCCATTATTATAAATATTTTATTACTGCACACACATCCTAACCACTTCTTACGGCCGGAGCCACGGTGGTGATTTATTTCCATTTTGTGCCTCCATGGATTTGGCTATATGTCTGACACAGACACTTGAGCCCTGGAGGGCTCACAGTTGCAAACAGAGCTGATTTGCAGACCGGAGGATTGTTTGGAAATGTTTCCAAGTAAATGCATTTTGGCATGGGCCTTTAATTTCTGGAAACTTTGCTATTCACAGGCCTTGGGTTGTACACCCTCATTTTAGGACTTTCTTGATTTAAACCCCTACAAATACAGATGCCCTCTTTCTCAGCACTCAACTCCACTGACACCATCACACAAGATCCTTTTAATGGTGGTAATCCTGCAAAATAGAGAAACGTGCAGTTCCTGATAGGGCCTTGTAACATCAGAAAGATTTTCTTATTAAAGTCTTTGCCCTGAGGTTGGTTCTGCGGGTTGACTTTTAAAGTCCTCCCTTGGCAGCGGAGCCTGAGGACCCTTCTCTGTGCATTCGAGATGGAGGCAGCTGGGATGACAAGCGTGTGTAGGGCCAGGTGGGGAGGGCAAGGAAATTATTTTCATTACCTGATGAGCACAGGCCATGAGTGACAGCTGGAATGGACAGGAGATCTGGGCCTGTGTGTGTGGGAAGCCCCAGCCTGTTTTTGGGAGGGAACTGGGAACTGCCCCAAGCCCACAGGTGCCCCCTGCCCGAAGGCCCCTTTCAGAGTTTCTTGTTGAAAGGGGAAGAGTGACCAAAGGGTCCCCAAGTGCTGATTCCAGTCCTCTAGTCCCCGTGAACCCTGCGGGACAGCCAACTTTAAACCACTTCATGTAGATAATGATCTAGCTTGTGTTTAGAGGATAATTCACATGCTTGAGGAAGACTTGAAAAGAGCAGTGAAGTGGTTGTGATGGGCTAATATGTCATACGTATGGATAAAGGTATGTTAAACCATGAGCGGATGATTACATCAATAGATACTGGAAGGAGCGGTCCTCCATATGCAAATAGCACAGAGCTAGAGCAGCTACACTTTTGTAACTTCTTATGTTTTTCTAAGACATTACGTTTAGCCCCTTTCGACCTCTGTTAACCCAGTATTTGCTGATCACAAGCTCACGAGGGCACGGGCCTGATACTGGGGGGAGGGTAGTGATGGACACCCATGGTTCTTGCTCCATAAGGCTGGGGAGGGAGGCAAAGTGCAGGTCGTGGAACGAGTATGTCTGTCTGTGGCTGCACTGTCTGTTAGAAGAGATTTCATAAATACCTTTTAACACTGCTTTATTTTTTCCTGTTCACTACTTGCATCAACAAACCACTGCAATTCCCACATTTGGCGTGAATTCAAGATTAGCAGTTTTGACAAAACAGATTTCTTCTCTCCCACCCAGCCAAGTTCTTGTAGAATCTCCTCAACATTCTCAGAAGCCTGACTGCCCCATATAAGGCAGGGAAAGCAAAGTGGCCATGCTTTGGGCCACATCTGGCCTGTGGAGGTGTGAATTTGGCCTGCCCCATGTTTCAAAACATACAGACTTCATTTCCAATGTTTAGAAACTGTGAGATCACATGTAAAAAGCTAGATTTTTAAAAATTTCTCTGAATACACTAGGAAACCTGGCAATACTGAACATGTAAGAGCTAGCCCGGTAGCAACTGGTCAATTGTGATAATGTCAACTGCATTGTTATTAATTAAAAATTATTCTATTAATAATGCATGCCCCTGGAAAAAACTGAAACAGAAAGAAAAAATTTGGAATGAATAGCACACCTTCACCCCAACACGTAATATCCCCCTTCATTCTTCTACCAAGATGCAAGCTTCAATATGTGCGCGGTTATGCTATGGTTGGATATACAGAGGCTGCCCCTGCAACCCAAGCAACCCACAGTTGCTTGTTGGCCATAGTCCCCACACTCCCTAAAGTCCGACATCAGCCTGAGTCTCTTGATTACTGTTGGGATCCTCTAGACCTTTCAGTTTGCGACCCCAGCAAAACAGACCCTGGACTCTTTATAATGAGAACCTAAAAATGGCCAAACACCAGCTACTTGCCTGAGGATGTACCCACGCAGCACCCCATTGTGCTCTGTTTCTGGGGGCGGCTGCCACTGGACCATGATGGACTGATTGGTACGCCCGCTGGCTACGATATTCTTTGGGGGAGCACTGGGCGGCTCTTCAGGTAACATCAACCTAGAGATAAAATATGGTGAGCGAAAGAGATTAGCATCCGAGACAAACGGTCCCCATTTGCATTCTCTGTCTGGCTGAATCTGGAGCTTAACTATTTACCAAAATCAAGCGATGAACAAAGCAAGGCACACAGCTGATCAAACTCAGAGGACATGCATGAAATAGGTACAGCAAATCAACATAATAGAGAATCAGTTCAGCCAGCAAGCAAGAAGACACAGGAGGTGACCTTATTCTGTCTGGATAACCCACAGCATCTCCACTCCGGGAGGGGATTACAAGCCTGAGCGAGCCAGGCCGCCGGCCCACAGCCTGAGATGCCTTCCAAATTGTGTTTTTCCTTAGCTCTTTTAGTATTTCTCATACCAAACTCCCACATTTTGAAAAAAGTCACTTAGATCTCAACTCTCCTATGATTCAGGCCCCACCAATGCTCAGGTTGGTTGGGGTGGGCACACTGAAATGGGGTGAAGCCACGGTCCCAGGTCAGGACCATTCAGGAACGTGCCGTGCCCTGCCAGATGCTTGCTTGTCAGCATGGTGGCACCAGCTCCCGTCCCGCCAGCAGCCCGGGAGGACAGAGGGAGTGAAGACATGGTCAGCGCCTCATCTCGTGGATACCAAGGCCTGTGCTCTCAGAAATGCCTTGTGTTGGTGTGGCCAGAGCGTTAGGGAAGTTGGAGACATTTCCCTCTGAGCATTGAAGGAAAACCCAGCTAGTCCAACACACGAGTGACTCCCTTTCTCTCTTCCTTCTGGTCTTTTCTGTGCATGTGTGGCCGATATCACTAAAGGATGCGGGTTGACTCCTTCTATCAATGTCTTCTTGTTAACTGGATGCTCAGCCTTGCTTTTGGTCCCAGCTGCCCCGAGAGCCAACCGCGGCTGCGCAATCACACACCTGCCTGTCTCTGCGCTGTACTGGCCTTTGCCCACTTGATTCACGGCACACACCCGGAATTGATAGGTGCGAGCTGGAGTCAGGCCGCGCACGGTGACGCCTGTCATCTCGGGGCCGACATTTGACAGATGTACTTTCCATGGAGAGTCTGAAAGAATGAGCAAAAGGAATTCAGAACCACACAGGCACACATCTGAATAATAATAAGAGAATGCAAACTACATTTCCATAAGTTCTCTCATTTCGTTTCCAGGGCGGAGGGAATGGTTATCCCTGTTCCCCAGAAGTGGAAACCGAGGCTCGTGGCCACATGGCTAGCCGCTGGTAGCCACTGGGCCTGGCATTGAACTCCGAGACCTCCCGTCGTCCTCATGCTGCTGTCGACAAGCGAAGTGGCTTCTCCTTCAACCCGCATAGGGCAGTTTGAACGGAACCAAAATATTCCTCATTCTTGCGTTCCCTGTCAGCGCACACGGTGAGGCAGACTGCAGATTTGTCTCCCAGAAAAGGATGCCGCACATGTCACCAAATGATAAATAAAAACTATATTCATTAACATTTTAATAAAAGAGGAAATGAGCATGATAAAGACAGATGGGCTGTGCATTTTGCAACCCATCTGCGTGGCGGCCCATTACAGCGCCGCACCCCTCAGTGGCTTTGGCTGGAGACAGACGTAATGAAATTCGCAGCTAGTTTAGAGTATCTTTGCACCCAGCTTTCCGGCAGGTGTGCAAGAGCGACTCTGTCAGCCAAATGGGCTCTCGCCTGCAAGGCTTCAGAGGATTCTGTTGGGCTCCCACACCTTTGCGAGATTTTATTTTTTTTTTCTTTCGGTGCAGAGTTGAAACATGCTTTCTGGCCCGATCATCTCGTAGAATGATGCCCTGGAATGAACAGGACCTGGCAATGACTTTGAACACCCACTGTCACTTCTCATTTGGAATCGTCATGATGCCTGAGCTGCATTTGCAAGTTATCAGTGAAGTGAAATTGGGGGGAGGGGGCTCTTGTGGAAATCAAACCGTCTGTCCCCTTCCTTGGAAGTGGTGCCCGAATCCCTCTCCCGACACTGGAGATGGTCAGAGAGAGGAGAGCCATGATTTCCATGCTGCTGCCAGCCGCGGGCGCCCTCCACACGTACAATCAACACCTCTTCAGCAAAAACCTGCAGACCTAACTATGAGGATCACAGGTCTGTGCCGGGAGCTCATTGGGAACACATGCCGCTCCCTTAGGAGTCACCAAGAAAAAGCCACAAGCCACTCCGAAATGAAATGAGACTCAAGGGCAACTTGCGTTGGCTCTCACAGCCAGCCGTCTACCACGGAGCTGGAGTTTGGGAGCCGGATTCCGCAACAAAAAGTTATGCCGCTCTGGAGCGGGATGCCAGTTGGGCTACAAAGGCTGAATCTTTTTAATTATTTCGAATAAAGCTGCCTCCACAAATGGCTTTCTGGGAATGCAGTCTTTAGCACCAGCTGGGCATTTAAGTGTACTTGGCTTTTGATTCTCAGTGATCTAGGTAATCTATGTTGGATGAGGACCCCCCGCTCTTTCTGTTTCCTTCAGAGTGCAACGTGTGCATCCCCAGGGAACTACAGAATTGCTCACACTGATTTCTCTTCTCGCTTTGGGAGTCTGAGACCCTTCTAGAAGCATTAAACATCTCAAGGTGCTCTGGTCTGCCAAGCAGGCTCCCCTAGCCATTTGTACACATGGACAACGCAAGAACCTTCCCTCGCACCCCTGTAACTGCTGGTGGAGAGCAGCGCCTCTCCTTGCCAAGCCACACAGCAGTGGAGACACAGCTTCCCTCCAGAAGGCAGCTGGTGCAGAGCCATCACAGCCGACTACGTGTTTCCATTGACAGTTGTTCACTTTTGTTTGAGCTTCTTCTATAAAGCAGGGGGGAGGAGGGGCAAGTCAAAACCACAGGGAGATCCACATCACAACCACAGGATGGCTACTATAAAGAAAGCAGAAATGGCATGTGTGGGCTAGACGGGGAGAGAAGCTGGAACATTCGTGCCCTGACGGTGGGGATGTGAAATGGGGCTGCTGCTGCAGAAACCAGTATGGCGGCTCCTCAGGAAACTAAAGGTAGAACTACCGTATGATCCGGAAATTCTACGTCAAAATATACACCCCGACGAACTGAAAGGAGGGTCACGAAGAGATATTAGTTATGAACCCGAGTGTCCACTGATGGATGGACAGATGAACAAAATGTGGTCCATCCCTGCAATGAAATATTATTCAGCTTTGAACAAGAAATTGACACACACTCCAACAGGGATAAACCTTGAAAATAGGGCAGTCACAAGAAGACGGGTAGTGTAGGATTCCACTGATGAGAGGTCCCTGGAGGGGTCAGATCCACAGACGCAGAGGCGAATGGCAGCTGCCAGGGTGGGGGTTGGAGGGCGGGGGCAAGACAGGGAGTCACATTTAATGGATCCACAGCTTCAGTTTTGCCAGATGAGGATAAGAGATGGGTGGCACGATGTGAATGTACTGACCACTCAACTGGACATTTAAAAGTGGCTAAGATGGTAAAATTTTATGTTATGGTGTGTATTACCACAACGAAACATTTCTTTTTTCAATGTGGAAGAAAAAATGGGGAAATAACACAGCACTCCCAAGATTGGTATTGGTCTGAACTAAGAGACACGTGCGGACTTATCCTGTGCAGATCCAGGCCCCGGTGGGTACTGGAGCTGGATGGGCCCATCCCCCTCCTATTACCCCTGTTCCTCCTTACCTCCCTGCCCCAATCTGGGCCCTGGACGATCTGCCTGGCAGGGCTGGGCTCTTTCTTACTCACTGGGAGATGGCCCAAGACTATCGCATTCCTCAGCCAGAGGTTCATGCTCTATTTGGGAAGGTCTACACCACCTCCCTCTCTGGGCTCTGCATCTCCCTTCCCTCTGTGTCCTGAGTTAGCCAGCTCTGGCCCCAGGGTCCTGGTGTCTCTCTCCACCCGACCCTGGGCAGATCTTCCCTTTGCAGACTCTCTGCTTAGATGTTCTAAGTCAAGACAGCAACCTGCTTCTTGTGGGGACCCTGACTGAGGCAGTGTTCAATAAAACTCACCTCTGTCCCTCTCTTCCTGCAGATCTCAGTGCCTGTAAGCAAACGGCTTACCTGCTCAGTTACCTACAGGGTCCAAGGTCAGAAAGAAGCAAACTCAAAAGGATGGTGGCCAAGTCCACTGACAGAGCCCATGTGTGTCAGCACAGAGGGGACAGAGAGTGCCCCACGACCCCTCTCCTTCCCTCCCTCCCAGATTCAGCTCAGAGTGTAAACAGCCCCTCCTAGTGTGGAACCCTATCGAGCAGCAGCAGCAGCAGCGAGCCAGCAGATCTGAGGCCCAGCCCCAGTCTGACTCTGCAACAGGGCCTATTAATCTGCCCTGTATCCGGGGGCTCGGCTCAGTCCTCCGGATGCGTCTAAATAAAACTCTTTATTTATTCTCTTCCCTCTCCCTCATAGAAGATAAAAGGTCTGGCAGGAAGAGAGATTAAACTGAAAACTAATACAAATGAACCCGATCCATCTCATGGGCACTCTGATTTGTACTGAAAAAAGAAAAAAAAAAGTGGTTAGTGGAAGGGAAGGATTTGCTTCTTCACAAGTCTCTGAACTTGAAGCTTGCTGAGAACTGGTAAAATGTAAAGGGCAGGTCTGTCCCTGACAATCCGTAAGCAAAATCCCTTTAGAAGATGCTCCTCCTGGTCCTCAGAAAGGAGGGCTCTGAGAGGCTCCTCTGAGGGGCTGGGATGTAGAAGATTCTTTTGAGAAAGGAAACCATCCCATAAAAGTTTCAATAGCTTTTTTCTTCCCCTTCAGGGATGCCTCTTGCTCCTCTGATCTAGAAGCCGAAGGAAACTTGGTCTTTCCCAGTCAGGCTATTAAACAAACCTCCGCTCCACGCGGCCGTCACTAATCTTTCTCTTGGCTTCAAGTGCCGGAATCCACGAGGAGTTAATCACTCCTTTGCTCTGTGGATTGGTGAAAAACAGGCAGTTTTCAGTCGCCATAAATGTACTGGAAGCTTTTTTTTTTTTTTTTTCCCTCAATAAAAAGAACCTTACCGTGTTCTCAGTTAAAGGTATCTGAGGAAGGAAAAGACTTTTTCAAAGAAAGTTTTCATTGCTGGAGGGCCCGTAATTATTACTTAGCCCTAATGTCTACATGGTAGCCTGCTGTCTGGACATGCACTCATAGCTGTAACCATGAGAATCTCCTTGGGGAGGAGGCATTGTCTCCTTTCATATGGGTCAGGAAACGAAGACTCAGGGAGGTATAAATACTGTGCCCCTGGCCTTACACGCTGTCACTTTCCAGACTCGGGGGCAGACCGAACATCACCAAAAGAGCAGCTGGGCCTCCAGCGTCTCCTTGTGAGATGCAATGGGAAGTACCAAGCAACAGCCAGGCACCACTGACACAGACACACACACACACACACACACACACACACACGATCCGAGAAAACACACAAAATCAAAAACTGATGTAAATTCCTGCCTGTCTCTGGGCAATTAAAGAGATGCAGGAACAAATTAAATGACATCATGAGGAAGCAATCGGCATGGGACATTGTGGGACATCCAGATGCCCTGGCCTCTTCATCAGACGAGAGCAGGGGAAAGGGATATGGGGCTCTTGTTGATCAAGAGATAGAACCACCAGAGCGATGGATGCACCTTGTCTGGATCTGGATTTATATTCAAAAGAATCAACTACAAGCAGTCAATTTTTAAAAAAGCATTTGAAGAGGACACAAAGAAATGGAAAGACATTCCATGCTCATGGATCGGGAGAACAAGTATTAAAATGTCTATACTGCCCAAAGCAACCTACACATTTCATGTAAGCCACATCAGGATGCCAACAGTATTTTTCTCAGAGCTGGAACAAACATTCTGAACACCTGTAGGGAACAACAGAAGATCTCAAATAGCCAAGTAATCCTGAAAAAGAAAAGCAAAATTGGTGGCATCACAATTCCAGACTTCAAGCTCTATTACAAAGCTGTGATCATCAAGACAGTATGGTCCTGGCACAAAAACAGACACATAGATCAATGGAACAGAAGAGAGAGCCCAGAAATGGACCCTCAACTCTATAGTGAACTAATCTTCGACAAAGCAGGAAAGAATGTCCAATAAAAAGACAGTCTCTTCAACAAATGGTGTTGGGAAAAGTGGACAGCAACATGCGTAAAAATAAAACTGGATCATTTCCTCATACCACACCCAAAAATAGACTCAAAATGGATGAAAGACCTAAATGTGAGACAGGAATCCATCAAAATCCTAGAGAAGAACACAGGCAGCAACCTCTTTGAAATCGGCCATAGCAACTTCTTTCTAGATACATCTCCTGAGGCAAGGGAAACAAAAGCAAAAATTAACCATTGGGACTTCATCAAAACAGAAAACTTCTACACAGCAAAGGAAACAATCAACAAAACTAAAAGGAAGCCAACAGAACGGGAGAAGATATTAATGACATATCTTTTTTTTTTTAAAAGATTTTATTTATTTATTTGACAGAGAGAGAGATCACAAGTAGACAGAGAGGCAGGCAGAGAGAGAGGAAGGGAAGCAGGCTCTCTGCTGAGCAGAGAGCCCGATGCGGGACTCGATCCCAGGACCCTGAGATCATGACCTGAGCTGAAGGCAGCGGCTTAACCCACTGAGCCACCCAGGCGCCCCATTAATGACATATCTTATAAAGGGTTAGCATCTAAAACATATAAAGAACTTATAAAACTCAACACCCAAAAAACAAATAGTCCAGTTAAAAAAATGAGCAGAAGACATGAATAGACATTTTTTCCAAAGAAGACATCTAGATGGCCAATAGACATATGAAAAGATGCTCATTGTCACTCATCATCACAAATGCAAATCAAACCTGGAATGAGATATCACACTAGTCACAATGGCTAAAATCAACAACATAAGAAATAATGAATGTTGGTGAGGATGTGGAGAAAGGGGAAATGTCATACACTGTTGGTGGGAATGCAAACTGGTGCAACCATTCTGGAAAACAGTATGGAGGTTCCTCGAAAGGTTAAAAATAAAAATACCCTACAAGCTAGTCATTGTACTACTAGGTATTTACCAAAAGATACAAAACACAGCTTCAAAGGGGTACCTGTGTCCCGATGTTTATAGCAGCATTATTTACAATAGTCAAATTATGGAAAGAGCCCAAGAGTCCATTGACTGATAAATGGATAGACAAGAAGTGGTATATACATGCATGGGAATTTTGTTCAGCCATAAAAATGAATGAAACCTTGACATTTGCAACGAGACAGAGCTTGAGAGCATAATGCTGAGTGAAGTAAGTCAGCCAGAGAAAGACAAATACTGTATGATTTCATTCCTACGTGGAATTTAAGAAATGAAGCAAATGATCATGTTGTGGGGAGGGACCAAGAAACACTCTTAACTGTAGATAACAAACTGGGTGTTGCTGGGTGGGGGGAGGTGGGCCGGGCGACGGGGTAACTGGGTGATGGGCATCAAGGAGGGCACGTGTCCTCATGAGCACTGGGTATAGTATGGATGTGATGAATCACTAGACTCTATACCAGAAACTAATATTACACTGTATGCTAACTAAATGAATTTAAATAAACACATAAAAAAAGCAATTTGGGACATATAAATATGGACTGAGTGTAAGATGATATTAAGGATTACCATTAATTTTGCTATATGTGATGTCATTTAGTTGAGCTAAGTATAAAATCACTTAAAGTTGAAATGACATAATGTCTGGGATTTCCTTAAAAATACCCTAGCAAAACAAAACCAAAAAAAAAAAAAAAAAAAAAAAGGTGGGCACTCGATGAAACCAATATGGTAATATGTTGATGGTATCAAAAATGAACGCATGAATACCTTTGTGTATGTGTCACTTTTCACACTAAAAAGCTTCTAGAAAGTGACTGTTTAATCACAACTTTGCCAGCATTGAGCACTGTGACCATCTTAACTCATGTTTGGTAGACGAAAAATGCGATTTCACTGATGCTTTGCCTTATATTTTTTACTATGAATGAGAATTAACTTCTTGCATGAAAACAACTTCCCCTGGGTTATAGAGCATTAAGTGGAAGACTTAAGATGCACATTTATTATTTTCTTAATTCTGATTCCACTGTGGTTTTGGCTACAACAGTCTGTGTACTGTGTCTCTTAAAATATAAGCTTTAGGTTATAATAATAATAATGTACATAAAAATAACACCCATTTAAATAGCCACCCACAAGATAAACTCCATTGTTTCGATTTTACTCACTGTTAGATCCTTCATACCTAGAAGCGTGCCTGATGTGGAGCAGGGGCTCGACCAGTATCTGTTCCGTGAAAGAACGTGCAATGTCCTGGGCCCTGGGGTGACTTCATATGTACACAGGTAACCTTCCCAGAACCTCGTGGCAGGTATGATCACCCTCACGTTCATATGAGAAAAGGAGACACAGAAGGATGGAATCACAGATCACAGTCTCATCTTTCCACCTTGGCAGGAACTCCCAGGTCAAGGCGACTTTGCTCTTTTCGACTTCTCATTACTGGTCACAGTTAGTATTGACTCCTGCAAGTCAAGAGCCTGGTCCCAGGGATGACCCAGAAGCAGAGCTACACTCTTGGCCCAAAGCTTCCGAGAGTCTCAGCCATGCCACACTCGTGAGAGGCTCTCCTTCCTCATGCTGGTTGTTTAGAATGTAAGTGCTCTGGGTTTCTCAGGAAGATACTGCACACTCAGGATGGGTGAGAATCAAAGCCTGGGCACAAATTAAGTTGCACTTTCCAATGGTTAAACGCCTCTCCAGCATCAACAGTGTTAAGGCTGGCTGATGGCACGTACCCCTGATTGGAAGGGACAGGAGTGGTACTTGGCTTTTGTGTTCTTCGTTTTAGAACGCTAGAATGCTGGTCTAATCACTAGAAAAACATCCCCAAGCCCCAACCTAGTGATGTCCTACAAAGCACCTAACCTGCACTCCTTAAAACTGTCAAGGTCGTCAAAAATGGAACGTCTGAGAAACCGTCCTGCCAAGAGGAGCCCAAGCACTGCTAATGTGGTGCAGTGTCCCGGGTGGGATCCTGGGTCAGAACTGAGTGAATGTGAATAAAGCACGGACTTCAGTTAATAATAAATATGTCAATATTGGTTCATTCATTGTGACAAATGCACCACACGGATGGAAGATGTTCCCAAGATGGGAAACCATGTCTGGGCTTTTGGAAATTCTCTATCTTCCCAATAACTCTGCAAACCTGAAACTATTCTAAAATAAACCAGAAGAGAAGAAAAGGCCTGTCTGTTCATGCTGGAGTGCACCAGGAAAGGGAGGGACAAGCTGGGGCAAGCAGCGTGGGACCCGTACTGGGAGGCCCTGTGCTCTCCGTGGGAGAAGAGAATGGAGCTGGGTGTGCGAGTGCACACAGTTCATGCAGGGAGGCATGCACAGCAGGCTCAGAGCTGCTGCACAGCTGGGTTTCAAGCCACTGTGACCGTTCCTGACGCTGGAGCCCGTGATGATGGGCTGTCCCACTGTCCCAGATGCAGCTCACTTCATCTCTCAGAGTTTGAGGGCCTGTTGTCCATGTGGTGGAGTGACAGCAAGGGGCCATGTCTTCCACAGCTGTGAACAGCAGTTGCTGAGTGCCCTCATGGTCAGAAGCTGGCGTCTGTTCTGGAAGGCGCAAGGACAGATGGGCCTGGAGCTTCCGGCCCACATTGGCACAGGTTCTGTGTGAGGCTTCACAGAGACCCCTGGGGTTCTGAATTGTTTTCCTCAATGAGAGCCCCAAATGACATGAGCCATCCAAAACCCAAGTCTTACCCACGGCACCATATGCCCATGAAGTGATGAGAGAAGGATTAAAAAAATATATATATCTCTATATCTCTATATCTATATATAAAATATTAATTATATATACAACTACATATAAATTTCATATACATATAAAAATTATCTATATATGTATGAAACACATCACAAAAATACATATATATTCATTAACAAAAACTTGGAAAATAGAGTATAAAAAAAATGAAACCAAACAGGCCCAGGTACATTCTACTGCTTTTTAAAAACCATTTTCATGACTTCTCAAGCACTCTCTGCAATTATCTTCAAGTTTTTCAGACTCTACTCTGACCTACGTTTCAGTGTCCAGCTCACTGAGTCACTAAAATTAATTTGGTGGGATGATCACTGTTTGCTTCTCAACATTCAAGTGCCCTGAACGTCCGGTTGTCACGAGAACTAAGAAATGTGGCTTCAAGGCCCAGACAACCAGTCCTTCCCACCTCCGCATGGCTTGGCTGCTCAGGCCAAAAGTCAATCCCTGCCCCAAGCTCCTTGTCCGAGACAGGCTGGAGAGGGGACTCAGAGGCAAGCTCAGCGGGCAGTACAGAACGGTGTCTCTTGGCTCATTCAAAGCTCAGCAGGACATTCCAAGAGAAGCACAGATAAAAACTAGTTCTGCAAAGGGTAAAGACGACTCCGGTTACAAAGTGTTACAGATGAATGGATACAGAAGATATGGTCCATATATACTATGGAATATTTTGCCTCCATCAGAAAGGATGAACACGCAACTTTTGTATCAACACGGACAGGACTGGAGGAGATTTTACTGAGTGAAATAAGTCAAGCAGAGAAAGTCAATTATCATATGGTTTTGCTTATTTGTGGAGCATAAGGAATAACACGGAAGACACTGGGAGATGGAGAGGAGAAGGGATTTGGGGGAAATTGGAGGGGGAGACTGTGGACTCTGAGGAACTAACTGAGGGTTTTGGAGGGGATGGGGGATGGGAGGTTGGGTGAGCCTGGTGGGGGGTATGGTGGAGGGCACGTATTGCACGGAGCACTGGGTATGGTGCATAAACAATGAATTCTGGAACACTGTAAATAAATTAAAAAATAAATAAATAAAAATTAAAAATAAATAAGTAAATAAATTAAAAAACAAAACAAAACAAAACAAAAGAAAGTGTTACACGACTGAGAGGCCTTGACTTTGTAGTTGTGCTGCAGTGTCCTGCTTGGCGGGTGGAAGGCGCATTGGGAGGATGGGCCATGCTTGCGACACGAGACAACAAGGTCCTCAGGACGGACAGGACGCCATGGAGCCATCACACATATCTAGAAAGTGCACTGAAGCACAAGTTTGGAAGGATTCTGTGACTCGGACCTGCTCATGGCAACCCTGGGAAAGAAGCCTGAGTCACGGGATGGATGGTCACAAACTGCAGGGTGTGGCGGAGGCCACCAGAGAGACCTGTGTCAGGGAACTCCCTGACCTGGGAGTGGGGCGGCAGCAGGGGCTCTCTCCTAAGACAAGGCCCCAAGAAGCAGACAGTTAAAGTATAGTTTGGCGCCCCCCCACTTAGGGAGAGCTTTCTCTGTTGGAGATATCATCAGAGCAACAAAAAGTGTGCAGAGCCAGAGGGAAGAGGCCCCAAGTGTGGCCTTCAAGGTCGAGAACGAAAGCACTGAGCATCTGGGAACTAAATGAGTCTCCCTGCCCCCACTACAGAAAGCGGCCAAAGCAACACCAGGGATGGGCTTTGGGACATTATGCTCTTCACATCCAAGGGACTGGAACCTATGCACTGTGGGTGAGACCTCAGATGAGACCTCAGTTAGGCTGCAAGGGGATATGCGCTCCTGGATAGGATAGGGGTGCTGAGCAGGAGAAGCCATCTGCTTCAGAGAGGTGGAGAGAAGTCAGGGGATTGGAAACAGGGATTGGATAATTCCAGAACCGGAGGGGAACGGGGCTGTGGGCAGCAGCCACATCATGATGGCGGCGGTGTGCCCACTCAACGGGTCGGATCTTGGAGAGCTCGAACTTTGGCTGGCTGGAAGCAGGCGGCCCTCTCTGCATCGGCACCAAGCAGACATAGCAGCGTGTGCGACAGGCTTGAAAGGGCCTACCACAGGGGAGCCCCAGCAAAGGCTGCAGCACTCCCCCCCACCCCCGCCGACGTCTCCCTGGAGGGCAGGGAGCGGAGAGGGCGAGAACCCCCAGCTCCCCACCTCAGCCCCTCTCTGGGCCCACGGCACAGCAAGAGAACCATGATGAGTGTCGGTGACACAACTCTGTCTTCCCGCACGGATTTTAAAATAGGAGCAAATGCCATTAATGTGAGGTTCAATATGCAAAAGCCCCAAGAAAAATGAGCTGAGACATAAAATACTTCCTAACTACTCTGAGGCTATTAGTAGATACCTGCGTGAGCTATGTTTCAAAGACAGCATTAAAACGATTGGAAGCATAAAGAACAAAGTCTCTGCAATTTTGGCAAGCAAAACAGCGCAAAGCCTGTCAGCTTTTAAGCACATAATAGCAAGCGGGGATGAAGACGTCAAACACGGGGTGCAGAGCCAGGCGGGAGTGGCTTGCACTCGGGAGCAAACGAGCTCATGGGGAGCGGGGTGCGAGGCAGCTCCCGGGTGCTGGCTGAGAGGACTCTGGGACCGCAGAACAAAGAGCTGAGCCGCATGGCTTAGAGTTATCCCTGTGATGGACAAGAGAGCCCTCCTGCCTCCCCGAAGATTCTAAGCCCTGGAGAATGCCCCCCAGAAGCTGGTAATAGGCCAGCCGCTGACAGAACATGCCAGAGGCCATGGCACTGTCCTGTGCCCAAGAAGACACAGGCTTGGGGAAAGTGCCCCCTGGAGCCCAAAACGTCCCCTGGGACTGGGCATGCTCTAGCCAGGTTAGCTGATGACCCGCCCAGGACAACGCCCCTTAGTGGGCTCGCAGATCCCAGGCCCAGCCCCTGGCCTCCCAGGGGTCTTCGGCGCCCGTCCTTCCAGGGGCTTCAATCACCAATTCAGAATAAGCAACCTTCCCACTCGCTCCGGCTGCCTCTGTCCCTCACACCAGGACAGAGCTGCCCACACACCCTGCCAGGTCCGTCTGCCAGGTTCAAGTTGGTTCTCGCGGCATCGCTCAGTGACCTTGTATGGCCCTCTGGGGATCAGGACTGTGGTCTGGCCTCCCTTGGTCTCTGCATGTGCATGTGCGAGTGTGTGTGTGTACACACACACACACACACACACACACACACACACACAAAGAAGCTTTTAAAAAACATTTCAACATCTGAAGTGAAAATACACATAATATTGAATACAAATGAAAATGAAAAATAAATAAACCCCAAAATAAAAAATAAACCCAAAATCATTAAGGAGGAGAGAACAGTGCTGAGCCCCTGGGAGGCAGTCCAGCTAAGCACTCAGTTCCGACTGCTCTGGGTTTCCTGGAGGCCAAAGAGAAAAGTGACATGCCGGACGGCAGAGTTTGAAAAGAAAGATGCTAAGTCGCCGGAGAGAGACAGGCATTGTCTCGGGGAGACACCCACCGTGCAGATCCCTCTGGCCTAGAAACGAGTATGGCATTAACTTGTGGAAGATAGTGTTCCTTTCAAAGTTAAGGGAAAATACATTAATTTGGAGTGTGAAGCTCAGGACCCTGGCATCATGATGGGGACCAAGGCCCTCGGCGTGTCATCTTTTAACTGTGGAGGGCAGGACCTCAGGAATTCACCTAGGGGCTATGGAGCCAAGGACGTTCATAAGAGGAAGTTGTAGGATATTGTTACATGGAATATTGCTATTTTAGGAATAACTGGCTCGACAGAAGAAATTTCCATATAGATATTTTAAAAATCCTAAGAACCGTGAATAGGAAGAATGTACTAGATCATGAAGAATTGTTTCAAATCAAGATCCTGTTCATTTATATGAGCAGGAACAGGCTGCAAGGGGAACGAGGCCTGCTGAGTGCTGGTCCTTGCTGGAGGAGGACGGACTGAGAAGGGCCACAGGGGAGCCGCCCAGCAGGTGGAAACATTTTGTACCTTACTTGAGGCAGGAGTTATGTGGTGTACGTTTATTTGTAAAAACTCAATTAAGATCTCTGCATTTCATGATATGCAAATTATTTACCAGTATTTACCAGTAAAGCTTTAAAAACAAGAGGAAAACTTAGAAGAACCTGTATTTTATGCTTGTGTTGAACTATCTAACCAAATACACAAGTAATGAAAGAAATAACAGAGGAAAATATCAACAGATTTAACTGTGTAAAAATCAAATACTTCCGTATGTCAGAAAGTAATACATAAAAATTAAGAGTAAAAAGCAAACTGAAAGAATATGTGTCATACATGACAGAGAAAACCCTAAGGCTCTGATACAAAAGCAGAGGAAAAGAAACGGACAGATCATAGACAGGAAGTACAGAAAGCCAAGGAACTTGGAAAAATGTGTTCAATAGGACCACTAATCAAAGAAATGCAAAATAAAAATCTTCTGAGTGCAGACATAGGAGAGTGGCTTTGCAAGCTTGGGAGGAGGAAAAATATTCTTACAAGTTTCCTTCTAGGTATTTTCATTGGTTGGTGCCCTGCCTTCGCTGTGCCCTCAAGGCCTGGTCTGCCCCCAGGGTAATTCAGCACCACTGGAACAGGAGACCTGGGTCGGCGCTCCCCACCCCAGAGCAGACCTGGGACAGCACCCCCCAGAGCAGGAGCCCTGGAAACAGTGCCCCCCCTAGAGAAGATCTAGAATAGTGCCCCCCAGAGGGGAAGACCTGGAGAGAGTCCCCCACTCCCCAGAGAGGCTCTATGACAGTGCCCACCCCAGAGAGGGAGACCTGGGACAGCAACCCCTCCCTCCAAGAGCAAGACCTGGGAACAGTGTTCCCTGGAAGGGGAGACAGGGGACACTGCTTAGAGGAGATGCTACAAGGAGTTGACTAGAGACAGAGTGGCAGGGATGGGGAGAGAAATCCCGCAGCCCTGGATATTCAGCCGGTGCAAGGATCCACGAGCCGTGCCTTGTTGCTAAAGCTAACGGGCAAAGCAGTGAGTAGCTGGAGATAAGTCTGGAGAGGCAGGTGGCAGCTGGATGACAAAGAGCTTTATGTATCACGCTCATCAGCCTAGATCTATTCTTTAAGCAATGAAATGTCTCTGGTGGAATCACGGCTGGTTGTGTGGCCTGAAGATGGCCTAGGGACCAGTCTCCAGGCCATGCAGAGCCCTGTATACTCTGCGGGAGCAGAGTACATAGCCAGCACCACTGCAGCCCCTTCTCTGAGGGACCTCTGAAGGGTTTCTAGCAGGGGCTTCACTTGGGCACATGTGAATTTCGAGGGCTCCCACTGATGGCCCCGGGGAGGGCACACTTGAGGAAGCGAACTGGAACGGCTCGTCTGATGGGGTGAAAACTAGTTAGGGACAGAGGCTCCAGGAACAGAGAGGGCAATGGGTTGGAGAAACATTTATGAGGTAAACCTTACTATTTGCGGGGAACAGAGTCAAAATGATGTTTGTTTAACTTGAGAAGGAGCAACTTTGGGGAAAACATGACGAGTTCTGACAGTTTGAGTTTGCTGAACAAACTCATGGGACAGCTGGGCGAGGATGTCTGGGGGACATCTAGTCACATGAATCTGGGGTCCAGGGCCAAGGTCTAGGTCACAAACACGTTTTAGGGGACAGCCCACTGGCAACAGGTGAGCCCTGGGGAGAAGAGGAAAGGAGGTCTCCAGACAAGTCATAAGGAATGGCCAGAGGATTGGGAGAAGAAGGGCTAGGAAGCAAGAAGGTGGCGGGAGATCAAGGGCATGGGCTGCACAGCTGTTGGGGAGGACCATGACTGCTCCCTGCACCTGCCCTTCAGGACGAGGAGGCTCTGGTCTCTGCGGAGAAAAGAGGAGGGCAGGGCTGGGAGATGAGGAGGAGGAGGGATTTTCGTGAAGCGGAAAGAGTCAGGAGGGAAGGAGAACTGGAAGATAGAGGGCATCAGGCATTAATTCCTGGAGGATGTGGGACAGAGGGGCTGGTTTTCATCTCACAAGGGACTGTCGTGATTGCTGTCAGTTGCTGTGCTCCAAGTAAGCTCTAGATTTCTATTAGTGTGCATGCCTAACTTTAATAGTAACAATTACAAAGTTACCTTATATTTTAATTAAATTCAAGTATTGTAAGATGTGATGGTGAAACCACAATTGTGAACACCTGGATCTATTAAAAAAAGCGAAGAGAAGAACGAAGCCCCGGGCTCTGCATAAAGGTGCTTGTTCCCCACGTGACTGCTCATGGGGAGACGTGCGCTACGGTGTAAAAAAATTCATAGGAAAGAGACAATCTTTCCAGCTGGAGAAAGACCTCAACTCTTCTATTTCAGCAGTGGAATAAATGCCTTAGCGCAGCTCAGGGAACATAGGCAAAGGGCTCAGTTTGAGGATTAGATTAAAACAAGGTTCGCCTCTCCCAAAGATCAGGGTTATCGCGAAAGCTCATTCGATGAGTACGTGTGATTCTCATACTGTATGAGGCCAACTCACGCATCTGAAAGGATACATTTTTTTTTAAAAAGGTAAAATTGCGGCTCTCATCCAAATACAAAACGAACACATGCTAAAGATTTTAGGCAGCTCATTAATTCAGGAAGGAACCAGTAAGGTGCTCCGACAGGATGAAAAGGGAATTCGAAGTGCACACACTCCAAATGAATTTGCAGATAGATGCAAACCCGGTTAATGTCTACAGAGTGATAACCAGTTACTGCAAGACCCACTTATAACCCAGACAGGATTTATTTGCATTTCTATGGATGAGAATCATTCGCATTACCCTTCAGTTCTGTCCGAGCCGCGGAGCTGTGGAACAGCTTGTGGGCATCTAGAGACAGCCAGCCCCGAAGGCTGCCGGATGAGACGCCCGGTAATGTGGGTTTGATCTGTCTCTGAGTCCACTTCAAAGCCCTCACAGTTTCTTCTGGCAGTCTCCTGCCTTGTTATCATAATCATCTCAAAGAAAGATTATTCTTGATCCAACTCAACAAGCACTTAAGAGACTGGGCCAAATGCTCTAGCTGTTCACCAGAATTCTCGACCCGTTCACTGTATCCTTGCTATCAGGCTCTCTTAACCCAGGACCTCCAGGGTCCCCTTGCCTGCGGACCCCGTGTGCTCTCAGCCCTGCCAGGCAGGTACCTTGAACCAGGCCTTCAGACGCTGCTGCCCTCTTTGAACCCCCACTCAGTGAGGAGAATGATCACACCCCACAGAGAGGCAGTCCTCTGGGTGCCCATGAGGCCCAGTGTGCTCTCCGTGGAGGGTTTCGACTCTAGGCAAGTGCACAGACAAAGGCTCAGCGGAAGCTGCAGAGTTCTGCTTCATGAAAGCTCTGGAGAGGCCCTCTGGTAATGGCTGGCGTGTGGTGAGGGCAGGTGTTGCGAAGGGCCTGCCCCCGCCACGGAACCATGCCAGTTTGGCCCCTTGCAGGAGCCACGGTTTCCAGGAGAACGGCATACTGACCGGCCTGTCAGGAGGAGCTGGCTGCAGAGAGTGTCCCAAGTAGCCGGGTGGATGGAGTTATTTCGAGTCATCTGCTGGCACAGTGCAGAACGTAGGCCAGATACCATTTCCATTTTAGTGTATTGCTGCTAAGCTGTTCTTTCTAACCATAATTAGCCAGCATGTTCAGCTGTTTCTTAAGGGCACTGCTTCCTAGTAAAAATAAAAACCAGATCCTTGGCACAGGGGACAGTGCGGGTCTTCCTGTTTGGCGTGGCAGAAACAAGGCCCACTATGCAACCGGCAAGGCTGTGAACTGTTTCGGCAAAGCCCATGGAAGTATTTTGCACAGTAGAAATCGGAATCAGCACACAGATAAGCACATCTTTCCACTCTAGGTTCTTCATGTAATAATATTTGGAGCAGTAATAGTAAGAGTGTAGATTACTTTGGACTCTTCTATATCACAGTCTCTCTAGGAAAAACAGATGGGAGTTGGAGCCAGCTCCAGAAAGCTCCAGTCAGGAGAGCCAGATGCGAATGAGGGACTAATGATGTTCTTAGACCCTTTTGTAGGCATGTGAAGCGACTGAACGGCCACAGAGAGGACCCGTGTGTGCCAGGCTCTCTGGCGGCTGTCACAGGTACAGGGAGAATCGGGCTCGGCCTGCCCTTATGGGGTTCACAGTCTCCCGGAAGACACACATGTAGACCAGTAACTATCATACACAGTGCCAAGTACTCGAGGGATAATATACATAATGTACAGAGACCCCTAGGAGGGAAAGAGGAAGGCTGCCTGGGTCAAGGGTCAAGGACAGTATGGAGGAAAGCCGTAACTGAGCTAGGACACAAAGAGTGAGGGAGAATTTTCCCAGGCCAACACTTCCACGGCACCTGGCAATGTCCCGGCCCATTCCCCATTGTCTGTCGAAGCTGGCTATTCTCACCGGGCCTCGAGGCTCATGCTTTGGGGCTTTTGCTGATGCTGCCCCGTCCTCTGCCTGGCCCATGCGATAACCCTGTCCCCTTCGAAGGTTCTCTGCTTCACCTCCCAGCTGGTCCCTCTTATACCAGGGTCTTGCAGCACAAGGGAGTCCTCCCATGGGAGCTCGTTAAGTGGCAGGATGTGGTGATGAGTGTGACCTTCTCCCTGCTGTTAATGAGCAGAGACGGATCACCTCAGCCCTGCAGCCCAGCAGCCGGCAGAGTGCTGGGGGTGAAGCCGATGGCTGGTCGGGATTTAGTGTTGGGTGAGCGGACGCACGGGTGGAAGGCGTGATGGCACAGGAAGTCTGCTTCCTGGAAGAACCCAGCACACATGCCGTCTGCCGAGAAAACAGCAGGTATGGTGTTTTGAAATGATGTCTTATTTTGGTAACCTGAGGAGAGTGGAGCACTGGTCTTAAGGAAGAGGGTCTAGAACTGTAGTCCGAGGGTGTCACAAAGGGACTTGACCAGAGAGAGATTCGTTTTGGTTCACTTGCCAGGGGCCCACCAGGTGTCAGGACTGAGGAGACAGAGACTGACGAGCCTGGTCCTGGTCTCAAGGACGCAGATGGCCAGCGGGGTCGTGTTTGTCTGAACCCCGAGGGCAACACTTCTGCTCCTGCCTCCACCATCTCCATACAGAAGGTTCTCACAGGCCGCATGAGCATGGCAGCCTCAGGAAACCCTCATCATCTCAGGAAGGTTATTTTAATAAATAATGCCGATGCCATCCCCCCTTGACCAGAGCTGTGGAGCTGAAGCCACGATGGACTGCGGCATGCAGACCGGGTTCCCTTCGCACCCCAACCCCCCAGAGTTTGAGAAAAGAGACCAGGTGGGCTGTCAGGGGTTCCCTGGGAAATGGGGACCAGGACCTCAGGTATGCCTGGCTCTTAGACGGGGCACACAACCCAAGCCATCACAGCTAAGGGTGTAAACTGAGAAACCCAGGCGATGGGACTCACATCTTGCTCCTGGGACCTCCCTCAGGGGACCGTCTTGGGAGCCGCCACCCTTCAGTGAAGGCAGTTTCACAGAGTTGGTCCCTTTCACCTCCGCACAGATGGAAACCTACGTGTGCCATCCTGGGTCCATATTCGTCTCAGAGCCACGGCACAAGTGCTAGGAGGAGACTCTGCTCCACGGACCGTCTCTGTAGCTGCCCGACGCTTGTTAAGAGCACAGGCTGTGGAGGCAGACAGCCCCGGGGAGAGCCTGCTGTCACCTCCCACTGGCCCTGTGACCCTGGCCAGCGACCGACCCCGTGAGCCAGCAGCCTCTGCGGGGACATGAGTGTCAGACAGGACCTGCTGCAGCGTGAGCATGTGGGGATCAGAAGGAGGATCTCTTGTAGGAGATGACGGGCAAGTGTGAGAGATCGTTAGGAGAGAAGGTGAAGTTACTCATTATGGGATGCGCAGCTGGGTTGGCGTGAGTAAGGGCAGAGATGCGGGATGCTGCCCCCCGCGGAAGTGAGCAGGGCCCACCAGCCTCGTGCACTGCTGCCAGCCTGACTCAGGTGATGGGACCCCGAGAGGGCGCCATTCCTAGCTGTCCTGGAATAGAGACCCATTTATCATAACGATATCCTGAGAAGACAACCCATGGGCCCGTGACACGGATGTCCCAGAAGCCCAGCTCCCTGTGGTCTGGCTCACTCCCCCATGGGGGAGGCCCGGGGAGGACTGTGGGAGCACAGGGGAGATAATATGATAAAGGGAGAGTGGTGGGGGCAGGTGCCACCACACAGGCACCAAGGACTGTGGGTTTCATTGTAAGCCCTGCAGGGTGTATCCAGGGAGGACACGTCCTTCATGTTTTAAGATATTTCTGCTTGTGGCAGAATGCTTTGGAAGAGAAGAAGAGTAGAAGCAGGGGGATAAGTTAGAGGCTGTCTTGGTGAGAGAGAACGGGGCCTACAGAGCTGGAGAGGGGTGCAGGGACCAGCTCATCCTAGGACACATGCCAGCAGCATGGATGAGCTGGGGATGTGGGCGTGGGGCCGGGCAAAGGAGAAAGGAGCCAAGGACTCTTCTTGGCCTGCCAGCTTGAGCAACATAGGCCTCCCCAAGGGTGCCGTGGGGCTGGATCCGAGACTTGAATGCCCACACTAACGTGGTGAAGACCGCCAGAATTAAAAGGACTTGAAATCACAGTCTGGAGAATTCACATGGCCTCACACGGAAGCGTGAGGCCACCAGAGATGGGGAGGGACGACACTTTGTGCCTGACTCCAGAGGTCTGGGCAAGGATGCTGAAGACCAAGATCTCTTTTCAGGGAAAAGAGGTCCCTTGAAATCACAGGAATGCCCATGACTTCCTAAGAAGAGATTGCAGGTGGCAGGGAGGAGAGATGCTGGGGAGCCCGTCACATGGCCCATGGGGAGGAGGGAAGGACCAGCAGGGCTGAAGCAAAGCCAGAACATGCTGACCGAGGCCAACAGATGGAGAAGGGGCAGCCCCGGGAATACTTAGCCCTTGTCTGCGCCAGAGGAAACATGCAAAGATGCCAACTAGTATTGTGCTTGCTCCCAGCCAGCCCCAGGTGGAGGCAGACTGTTCCCCAAGCCCGAGTTTGCGGGGGGACGGTGCTGAACGGGTGTGTGCGCGGCCTCCCTGTGGCGCCTCGGCCTCCAGATCCGGGCTCTCATGGGAAGACCCCAGGCTTCCTTCTCATCCCTCCTGGGCACCCAGGTCACCTTCTATCTCCCCCGAAGCCAGAGCTGGGGTTTTCACTGGAACTCTGCAAAGCATCCATAGCATTTGACCAGTCGTTCGGGGTCTGAGCCCGAAGTAAAGGTGGAGGGTGTCACGTGTGCAGAGAGCAATCTGACTGCTGTCCACAGCAATGACTCGACTTCGCTACTTACTGTTCTCAGACAGCTCCACGATGTAATAAAGCACTGGGCTGTTTCCATCAAATGGTCGAACCCAAGACAGCATCACCGTGTGGCTGTGGGAAGAGTTCAGGTTGGCCAGCAGGTTCTGAGGTGAGTGAGGCAGTTCACTTGGGCACAAAGGAACAAAAAGAGAAGAGCGCACATCAGAGTCCACGTTTAGCCTGGTCATTACGCTGCACAGTCCTGGTGGGCAACGTCCGGAAGACGGAGAACATAAAATATGCCCCAAACCCAAATGCTCCTCCTCCACTGCCCCCCCAAACCCTTCCTCATTCACAGTGTTGTTTTTTCTACCAGAAATTTGATCTGATCCTTTCTGCGGAGATTATGCACCTGATGACTCTAACTTTAGTCGGGTGGGGAGGGCCAGTATCTATACAGTATGATATTTAATTGAGAAAACTCCATCTGCAATTAGTTCTTACAACTTGAAGCTGTTAATGGAAATGCAGGAAGCCATCACCAGGAAAAAGCTAGGGAGTAAGACTGAACACGAGAGTTTTGGACGCTAGCACATGGGGTCCTTAGCTGAAGTGCCCGCATGAATTCCTGGAGGGCTCCCTATCGATGGCATGGGGCTGGGCTCATTCCATCTTCTGCTGGGTAACAAACAGGGTTTGGGGGAAGGACTCAGGGGAATGTAGAGAAAACTGTAACTAATAAATGCCCTGGAAACGGGGACTAACACATCAGCAGGGCTCTAGAATGGAAACACAATGAGAGCAAATGAAAACCCCAACGGTTTACAGGGATTTACCAGGGACAAAGCTTCAAAATCCAGCTGCATGGTTTCTGCCACCAAGGGTCCACTGCCAAGCGATCCTAAGAGGCCCCAGGCTGGGGCTTTCCCTCTCCATCTCACGGATCAGGGGCAGCACCCTGTTCTGTGGCCACTGTTGGGAATGGTTTCTTCTAGAAACGTCTCTAGGTGGTGCTGGGAGAGGGGTGCCACGTGGACCTGATTCACCCACTAGCTAGGTTTTGGTCTCTCTTAGGCATCAGTTACTGCTGGCCCACATAGGTCAGCACAAAGAGCCATAATTATGCTTGATATTTTTAATTTTAAAAACGTACTCATTACACTGTGAAATTTATTAAGCCGTTAGATGCTTGTAGCTACCTAAGAAACACGGCTCTCTCTAACCCAGGCACACTGTTAATAAACAGACTAATATTTCCAGGGTAGACTGAAACTTTAAATTAGTACAATAAAGAAGCAACGTGAGCCCGAGACGTTGGCTTGTTTTCTCTTTAATTGTGAGTTGGTTTTAAATCAGAGAGAGACCTGTTTGTTATTTCTCTTTGAGTTCTCCAGTAACTGATCCTCCCTTAAATGCCCATGAAGGCCAATCTGAAGGGAATGCCAGCGTGAAATACCTAATCTTCTCCCACACCCCACTTCCTATTGAGATCAGTTTGTTCTGAAACCTAGACCAAAGTTGTTGAAACAGTCCCACGTGACAACAAACTGAAATAAACTTGGATAAATAAGCCCAAATAATACTGTGGTATCGTCAAGTGTTGGTCTGGTCTTCACCCCAGGTTCCTGAGGTAGAACTCTAAACCCCTGGAAGTTCCTGAGGGACAGTCTTAGCTCTTCGTGGGGCCCCCGTCGGGCCACACCTGAGTTTATGCCAACAACGGCACTCAGGGTGGCCCCTGCAGAGTTCCAGGAGGGGACTCGCTGTGCTGTAAAGACCAGCCATGTGGTTAGAGGGTTGGGTCTTTGAGCCAGTGAGATCAGCCAGACCTTGTGATCTCCTGGAAGGGGAGGAGTGGGAGCTGGGGACTGAGCTCAGTCATGTGGCCAGCGACTTGGACATCCCAGTAAAATCTCTGGACACCAAGCTCGGTTTAGCTTCCTGGTCAGTCACCAGACATCCGTGTGCCAGGAGGATGACGCCTCCTGAAGACGTGGAAGCTGTGTGTTGGGGACCCTCCCAGACCTTGCCCTTGCCTCTCTTCATATGTCTGGACCTGGTTTTATCCATTATAATAAGACAAATATCCTAAGTAGGGCACTTGACAGAGTTCTGTGACATGTTCTAGGCAGTCATCCACCCTGCTGGGGTCGTGGGAAGCTCCGAACGCTAGTGAGCTGGTCAGAGTCACAGGTGGCCTGGGGGCCGTGGAACTGTGGCTGGTGTCGGAAATGAGCAGCAGTGCCGGTGCCCTTCAGCTGTGGGGTGCATGCTGACTCGAGGGGATCAGGATCACACTGTAAAGACTTCCCCTAAAGTATGAGGTTTTCTCACATGACGAACACTAACCGGGAAGGCTGACTGGGATAGTTGGTGTTCCAGGCTGTTGTTTACTCGGGACACGGCCACACACTGGCCTGAGGGCCACCCCCTCTCGCTTCCAAGTCAGGAGGAGAGATGTACATGCAGCCCCAAGGCTTGGAAGCAGATCCAGGAGCCGTAAGAGCCTGGAAGGACCGGGGTGATGGAAAGAGGCGCTGGGAGGTCCTAAGAGGATTTCACAGTGGGCAGGAGGCAAGTCCAAGGACACATTTCAGAGGAACAATTTCTGGAGGCTGACACTGCTCGTGACTTATTCTTCCCACCAAAGCAGGGTGTTAGTTTGCTCGTCCTTATCTCAATCAGTGGTTACACACCCATCCCTGCTCCCACGTTCACCGTCACATGCATCTAAGTAGTCACTACGTCTGACCTACTGTACCTGAGAAATGGCCAGAACACCAGCCCCCTCATTGCCACAGACCAGCCTCAGCCCAACTGACACTGGCTCTCCTGAGAACCATGACATGCGATCCTCCCGAAGGGCCTGCTGGCTGCCTCTGCACAGGGTCATGCCGTGAGCTAGCTCCCGCATCCACTGTGACCCCCTCCCACACTCTTTAGCCCCTTCCCCACACTGGGTACCCTCCTGAGAGCATCAAACTTCCAGCAGCTCCCTGAGCAGAGCCACTGCGTGAGATGTCCCATTGACTGGAGGGTCACGCCAATCAGAAACTCAGCCTCCAAGGCTTGGTCTCCCTCTCACCTTTGACTCATTCTTGAGCAGAACCAATCACGTCTACCTCTTGATTCTCATTGCAATTTATAGATTTTTCCATTCACCAAACATCTTGAAGCCCTACAGGGGCCAGAACCCCACTGTATCCTGTCTGATTATGGATCTGCCTTTCTCTAGGGCAAGGAATTTCTCTCCTCCCTTTTCTTCTTTCCCTGGATCCCAAGGGAGAGGCTGCTACTTTCTTGCTCTCCCAGAGCTGACAAGCTACGTAAGGAGGGACATGAGGTCCATATGCAGACTGGGACACCTCAGGTCAGGAGCCACAGGGTGGTTCTGAAGATAAGGTTGGGCAGGAATGCAGGGCAGGGCTGCATCAAGGGTCAGCCTATGGGAGGGGGGGTCACATGGCTGGAGGGATATGGGCTCCCTTAGGCAGAAAGGATAAGGAAGGAGAATGGCCTAACGGCAAGGCTAAGCCTGGGGTTGGTTTGGGGGGTAGTGGTGGGAACGCAGGGTTTGCGCTGGGTCACAGAGGAAGGCAAGTAAGAGACACATGTGTTTAAAATTTCTGGGCTAGCTCTGTGACATTGACTTTCCAGAGCTGGAACCGGGACCCCAAGGGTAGCTCACTGGAAACTGTCCCAGGGACTGGATAAAATATCACACGACATCTGTGTATTGGTCGGGAGAGAGGACAGATTCTGAGATATAAGCTGGGTTAGAGGTTAAGGAGGGAGCCAGCATCCAGGCTCTGAGAGGAGATGGTGAAGGGGCGCACAGCATACTGGGGACAAACCTGGAAGAGTGGCCCTTCTGGACCTTGAGTTTAGATGAACTGGACCCAAGCCTGTAGGGGAACAGGCTCCTATTAGACAACAGGAGTGTCAGCTTGCGGCCCCAGAGAAACTACCGCATCTCTGTACACCCTGTCCTGTGGCCCTGCATGGGCCACGCTGGATCCACTTCTAAATTTTGAAAGCACATCTTTCCCACACCTGGGAAAATATGGGGGTCTTCCACTGAATTTCAGATCATGCTTCTCTCAGCCTAAAATGAGAGCTAAGAAATGCCCAATCTGACAGGTGACCAGACAGCTTTTTTCTGGGGGAGTGGAGTGTTCCGTAGACTGTGGGCCAGTCACAGCCACTCTGGGAGTGAGAGAAAATAACCTGAGCACTTGCCCCTGGAGGGTGCTAGTGCACAGTCCCTGCCTGCCCCTCAGAGCTGGCTGATTCTCATTCAGCCCGTGATTCTAGTAAGAGTGGTTTCTGACTTCCCTCCTCCTCGCTGATCAAAAGCCACCAAGAACGAGAAGGCCCTAGGGCCTGCTAGAAGGGGGCACCCTGAATGGCAACATGGCAGCCAGGGGCCTGAGATGGAGGGGAGATAGAAAAGACTTTGGAACTATGAAGACAAAGTAGACCTGAGACACTTAATGTAGGAACAGGGAGTCACAAGCTCAGTGGTGCCCAAGAATATGATGTGATGCGTCAAGAAACAATGAGCCTCCATCCACCATTGCCCCCACAGAGTCTTCTTCATGGGCTCAAGGTCACGCCCAAGATGGTCACCCAATGAGCAGTGTAACCTTTTACATACACTACAGGACTTGAGAGTCGGAAGGGAATTTAGATTTTTTTCTAGTTCCAGCCTCAGTTCTATAGGAAAATCCCCTTTATAGTATCTCTTGTGTTCAGTACTACCTGCTTCTCAATGCAAAGAACTTTTTAATATACGTTGGAAATGTAAACTGTTTCCTTAAATGATAAGTTTTGGTTATCAAGAAAATTAAGCTTTGTGCAATACTTGACTGACCCATCAATAACCGATAAAGGAGGCTTTAATATATTCTGAATCCATTTCAGAGAATCTTATCTAATAGGAATAGATTGTGTCTCGGCATTTCTCTGCCAACTTTGAAAGGAGATAAATGATCAGGACAGTGACTCACAGACAGTGATATGCAGACAGGGTGACAAATGAAAGGGGATCTGGGAGCAATGGCAGTGAAGTCGGTGCTGAGTCACATTGTAATTTAAAGAGAACTGGGGGGGAGTCACCATCAAGCAAATTATAACATAAGACTATTGGAGATGAACAAGAAACCAAAACTGTATGGGAAGGAGATTAAGCCAAGTGTGTTAGGGGAAAACAGCTTTGAAAAAGACTTGAAGCAATTGGCAAAATTGTGGCCATGGGGGTATTCACTGTGCGGAACAGGGTCAACTGAGTATTTTTCCGGGTGGAAGTGCTGTCCCTTTAATGCACAAATGATGACCCTGGTCAAACACATCTTCTCCGACCTCACCCAGAGAATGAAGATGATGGGGGCCTGAGAGCCCTTGAGAAGCAGTATTAAATTGTTCATTCCTTATTATGGCTTTGTCAGATGTTGCTTTATTGAGAAATCTCTCCCACTGCCTCAGGGACTGATCGTCAAGTCAGCTCCATAAATTAGGTTTTTCTCTGTACTCCAGGCTCCTAAGAATTAGTCTCTGATCTCAGAAGAAAAGATGCAAAGCTAATTGGGTCTTTAAATGATTAATAATTACTCAATCCATAAAACCCTAGGAGCCTGGTCCCCTGGGTGTGTTCAATATAGCAAGATGCTTTGGGGTATGGGGCCATCCCAACCTAGCTCCTTCCTGTGAGGCACCTGTGAATTAGCAGGGAAGACACGGCCACCCAATCAGTGACCGGCATCTCATGACGGCCCGCATTATGGTTAACTTACAGAGCACAACGTGGGACCGTGGGGATTTGTGGGAGCCTCTCCTCTCGGGGAGGCGATGAAGGCAGACCCCTCATAAATTAGCCTTCCTCTGTGATACCAATTACACAAGCCCAGTTCAACCTCATGGGAGGGAGTTGAGGCTCAGTCTGACGTTTATGGGACATTTATACCCGGCACAGTTCCAGGCACAGACGGCTCAGCAGCAGAGAGACATACGTAGTGGGTCTAAAGGTCACAGAGTGTGGTCAAAGAGAAAGCAAGATACCGGGGAAACTTCCTGGCCCTGGGTGTGGGGAGGCTGCCCTTGCTGAAGGAGTCACGGCCCTTCTTGTGAGATGCTGAGGGAGGAAGAGGAACTGTGATTTATCGAGTACCCACCTGAAACTGGCTTCCAGGCCAGGCTTCTACAAACGCTGGTTCAGTCAAACCTCACAACAGCCCTATATGGCCATGACAACACATCCAGCTCACAGTAGGGAAAACCAAGGCTGAGACGTGGCGGCTAACTTGCCCAAAGTCAGGAAGCAGGGTGTTCAGTCCCACCCGGCTGGTGGGCGGCACCCCCTGAGGAACTGCTGGCCCCTGTGGTCCTGCCAGAACTGTGCCTTCTTCAGCACTGTCCTAGGGGTAAGGCGATACACATCTGGCCAGGCTGGCACAGAGGAGGGCGCTGAAACTCGCTAAAGAAAGGCCGAGAGCAAGCCAGCGAACGAGACAGGCCGAGAGCAAGCCAGCGGACGGTCTGCTTCTGCAAAGCCCACTTCTGATGCCCCTAATTTCTATATTTAACAAAGTAGCTTTTAGCTCAAGTGGGGAGGTAGGGGAAGCAGGCTTTCAGCTTCTTTTGAAGGACACTATTTAGCCGTAAGTACCTCTCAGTCACTTCTGCAATATGAGATTTTTTCCTTTTTCCCTTTTTTTTTTTTTTGGTCATCTCAGTAAATCACAGAAATGTTACGGAGCTTGATTTGAAAGTTCTCTGAGAAGCAATCGTGACTTATGACTATTATCATTACTGTTGTCATTACTGATGTCGTAGAGTTAAGACCTATTTGGATCTAAAGATAGACCACGCTGTAACCTACAGCTTCCTCAATTCATTCAGATTTGCAAGAGTGGAGTGTTTATTACACTCACAATTCACAAGGAGCCATGGGCTTCCAAATCAGCTCTGCAACCCGTTGTACCTAAATTGGTTTGAATCACAAATCTGCAAATATTTCTATATTTAGGGATGAGGTGTTTTTACCATTACAGAAAGCCCATTATTTTATAGATACAGCAACATTTGCTGAAAAATGCATTTTACTCAGAGGAAATCAAATAAGCAAATAGAAGGGAAGATATGTAAATCAGTAGAACATAAAAACTGTGCGGAATAAAAAGCATGCACTGTATTGGAAGCAGGTAATTTGGCTTCTGCTGACAGAGTCTTTACGAAATGCTAACACTTATTTATTTGATACCAATGATGGATGATCTAAGAGTTCTCAAAGGTAGTTTTTAAAATGGGAATAGCACAGTGGATTATGTGAATTTGCTGGTCATATACTCTAATATTATCAAAATATGAAAAAAAAAAGATCCCCAACATGACGGAAGGAGGAAAGACAGGAGGAAGAAAGACACAGGGCCAGAGCCGAACAGGGGTTTGGGAGTAGGGGGCCTGAGCTCTCCATAGTGGGATCCGAGCCTGTGTGCTTAGGAGGAACAGCCTGGGGCGTGTGAGCCTCAGAGGGAAGAGTCAATCAGAAGGATGACCAGCCAGTGGACGGTAACCTACACACATTTATCCATTCATGGGCACATCTACCAGCCAACGTATATTTATGGAGCCTTGCTGGGGTCCCAGCGCACTGCCAGGCACTTGGAGTCCAAAGCTATGCCATCCAGGTGTGTCTGCTTCAGTAGGGAAGGAATGGTGAAAATTCACACCCTGCCCCCGGACAACCAGGGCTCTGGCAGAAGGTCCACTTGAGGGCCAGGAGGCTGTGAGACATCTGGTGTCCCGACCCAGGGCCGACCCCTGGCTGAGCCGTAGAGGAGGCATTAGCCCTTCAGGAGGGATGGCAGAAGACAGAGGCCCCACCACGGAGGCAGCAGCAGGCTAAGACTCCGGGTGAGGGCTAGGTTAGTATGGAGGGCAGAGAGCCCAGGGTCAGCAGGTGCAGAGGCTAGAGCTGGGGCGCCGAAACCTGGCACATCCACACACACTCGGGCAGCCGTCTGGACAGCGGCCCCCAGCACACTGGCCTGTGGCTGTGGCACCAAGCCCCCCACATGTCTCCTGGGGCTGCAGGGCACCCACTGCTCCCTGACTAACAAAGGACTAACGTTTACCCACATGAGAACAACGGGTCACCCTACAGAGGCCAATGAGGAGGCAGAAGGGGCTTTTCCAGGTACTAGAGGCACAAATAAGACTTTTCTGGATTTATTGCTACACATCATTAATCCACCAAATTCCACAAAGAGAGGCTAGCACAAAGTGGCCCGTCTGCTCGCTTGCTCATGGGTGTGTGCAACAGACACGGGACGCTGTGCATAGCACATAGCCTGCGTTTTTCTCATTCTCATCCCCTTGGCCAGAGTCTAGGGATCCAAAGACAAATGAGACTGACCCTATATGCAAACCATTCACACCATGTGTTCGGGAGTGGCTTTTGTCTGTAGAACCCTTCCCAGATGGAGGGGCAGAGACCTTTCCTACGGACCCAGCAGGACCCTGTTGGTGGCTGGCCTCACCCCCAGAGCTGGCTGCCCTAGGACACCGGACTCACATGGCTACCATATCTTTGGAGTCACTGTTGGATGTCTGTTCAGGGACTGTCTGGGAGGACACCATTCTTCAAAAAATAAATATGTCAGAGAAAGGGAATTTGTCAGCAGGCTCCTCAGCCCCTGCCCATGAACTGAGAGCAGTTGTACTAAAGAAGGCCCAGGGACAGAGGAGGGCGGTAGTTTCCCACCCGGGCCCCAGGGACCCCCAGGAAGTCCAGGTCAGCCTCTTGCTATTCTTAGGACTTCCAGAGACTTCATGGAGAGTGTGTCCTTGCCCACAGAGAGGCAGCCAGCTCTCATGGAATGGTCTTGTCTCACCAGGCCGACCCCAACATTCCTTGCCGATGGCAAGTGCTGACAGGCATCATGCCACAAAGCAGACTGAGTGTTCCTCACACATGGTGCGATGAACAGGGCCCACCATGATGCAGTGCCAATGGGGGAAATGAGGGAAACAGAGAGGAGGAGAATGAAAACCAAGTATCAACTTTCTAAACCAAGAGCACAATGTTTTAATTTCGAGGATCTGGTGAAACCCCAATGTAAGGCCATGGCCTCTGACTGCTGGCTTGGGACCTACTATGGCACCACGTGTGTTAAGTGACAGTCACTGGAAGTCAGGACAGTGGCCCGTAATCCTGCAGATTATGGGGAGGCAAGGCAGTTAGGCTACACGGTGGCGACACTCACATCACCTCTAGCCGGGCCGTCCTGGAGTCGTTCCCTCCTTCAGACACAATTTCACAGGTGTAGTCTCCAATGTCACCAGACCATGTCTGGCTAATGAGGAGGGATCCATCCTTCTCTACCACAATCCTGGAACTGCTAGATGGGGTGATGACTGTGTTGTCCTTCTTCCAGATGTAGCTGTAGGCCAAGCACGGAGTCACGAGTTAGAAAAGATCTCCAGTTAGGATCCAGCCAAGAGCCTAGAGTTAGGATCCGGGCCACAGGCAACTGACCACCTTGTAAGTGGACCAGAAGCCACGGCACTGTGCTCCTTAAATGGGTGAATTTTATGACATGGGAATAGATCCAAAAGAAAGAAAAAAGAAAAGCAACCAGCTATCTTGGTCACAATACAACAACAGACGCTGAAGTAAAAAACGGGTCAGGGAGGACCATGGAGAACACTGATCTGGTCTTTGGATTTAGAGAAGGAAGTCTGTCGTGTTATGATCACACTTGTCATTTCCTAAATCTACTTCACCTTCCCACCCAGGAATGCACCTGGAAGAGGGGGTTGTTGACTGGAGAGGAAGCAATGACTGTTCAAAAACTCTTCAGAGGGGAATGACCCAACTTCTAGAAAAAGACAGATCATACCCCATAAACGTGTTTTCTTAAAATCCAACTGTTCTGGCAGAGTGTCCTTAAAACTGCATTTCTTTCTCATTTAATTCTTTATTTATGACCACTTTCACACATTTTTCTTTTTGAATGTAGGAGCAATTAAGAGTGTGCCTAGCATCTGGCTGTCAGTGGACAGGAGCCACTACTCACTGCTGGCTGGGATCAAAGTACTGGCTTTCCTTTCCAAAATAATTTGCCTGGACTTACAAAACGTACCCAGTTCTTTAAAGGTTTAATACGCACAGAGCACAGACATTAATAAACTGCTTATCTGGAACTACCCTGAAACAGAACAGACCTGGTCTCCCCAGAAGGAAATGAATAAACTGCTCACTCGGCGGTACAACATTCAGCTGCGATTGTCCCTTAGGGCCCATGCTCTTGGGGCAGAGAAACCCGGGCACGAGGGGTGCCCCAAGAGTGAGCGATTGAAGTCCTCTTCAGGAAGGAGACTCCAATTTTGTTTGTTTAATCACACATAAAAGCTCTGAGAAACCCACATGGATCCAGAGGGGTTCCATGTAAGCTCACAGAGTAGCAGAAAACCAGCTTATCTGTCCTTTCTCTGGAATCCTCTGCCCAAACCATTTAGAGATGAACGGGTTCTTTTCTGGGAATGACAGCTCTCATGAAGATGACCTCCATGGATTCCCTAGGTAATCCTGAACCTGTTAGTTTTTGCTTGTTGGTTTTGCATCCGACATTCTCATAACTAAACCAAACTTGGCTTCTGAGCTCTGGGGAACTCCAGAGAGCCAGGTGGAGGCACGGAAATTCATGATTTGCCAAACACCTGCCCAAGAAGAGTGAGAAAGCAGCTCAGTCTCTGAATCCAGTTAATAATGTATGTGGCAGCCGCCACCTCCCTCTGCCCAGAGTGAGACGTTCCAGAAAGGAGGAATGCATCTCGATTCTATCCATTTGGCTAAGCGCATGCCTTCTGGGCTAAGGCCAGAGAGACAATTCTAGGAGGACTTTATTTTTCTTTCTAGATTTATTTTCCAGGCTGGTTCTGAAAATTAAAAACTACTCTGAAATTGGCTGCTCTTTGGGAAGAAGCTTACCACTGTGTCTCCTGTCACACATTTACCTGGAAAGTCACATGTTTCATTGCTACTGTCCCGTCCAAACTCAGACAAAGACCAGATATTCCGATACCTTTAGTGGAGCTTCGAGGCACACAGTCCCATCTTTACAAGTACTTCCCTATATGCACGAGGGGACTGTGGTTGCCTTTCTTCTGGGTATGGGTCTCCCTTGCTCCCCATTTCAAAATGAAACCATCCCAGAGCAGAGAAAACCCCTCGTGAGTATTGCACGGCCCAGCATAAACACCACTGAAATCCTATTCGATCCTTCCAGATTTTTCTCTCATTAAGTATCCGCTTCTGACAAGTACGTTTTACAGATAGTGTATTAACCTTGGCAGAAAAATCATGAAAAGCTGTACCGAAGTCATGAAGTAGAACATAGCTCACTGTAAATAATACATAAGGCTGAAGTAGAAAATGGGATTTGTGTGATTAATGATGGAGCCCAAGACTGTGAGATGCCGTAATCAGGGATCTGTGGCTGAAATCAAAGCTTCCCAAATTCTCCCTTCCCATCTCCACGTCAGTTCCTAGGCTCCCAGGACATGAATGAGCCCCAGATATCGTAAGTGACGGAACTGACCGGAGGGCAATCCGGGGGTCGTGAGTGGCTCCGCAGTGCAGCGTGGCAGTGGTCCCCTTAATCACCACGCGGTCCTCTGGAGGGTTAACGATGGACGTGCGATCTGTGAAGACATAAGTCACAGCTCAGACAAAATTACATGCTCCAGAGTTTCCTCCCTCAGGGGGAGGAGGGGAATGAATTGGTCATCTGACAAAAAACCTCCAAGTTTTCTCTCATCTTGGCAAAGTGAGCGTAAATGGAAGCGCTGGGAAACAGGGAATTGAAAGTGAGCCTTCCCAGGCTGCAGCCATGGTCGTCGGGCCTCCCTGCCCATAAGGGCCACTCCTGAACCTCTAAACCCTCCGGGAGACATTGAGAATGACGAGCATGTGCCGAGGTTTATGAGGTTCTGCAGTCTTAGGTGAGAATCTTGGTTCTTTCCCAAGATCATTAACATTCTGGTCATTTCTGCTGTCTGCACAGCATTTCATGACTTTGCAAAGTGCTTTCATTTATATTATTTTACTTAATCTCACAACAACCTTGGGAGGGCTGTGAGAGCACCACTCCCAGGTTTCCGGACTAGAAGGTGTTGCTCTGAGGCATGGTGGCTCGCCCAACACTGGGCACGGGTGGGGGGGGGCGGGCACAGCCAAGCCTCTAGCAAAAGCCCTGTGCTGAGGGTCCCCCCGGCTGCATCCCTCTGAGGTGAACACAGCTCTGGTCCCACCAGAGCCTGAAATGTGGGAGTCATAAGACGAGGTTGGCCGCTAGCCTGACTACTTGGCCGAATGTCCAGGAAAACATGTGAGCTTTACTGTCTGTGGAAGGGGGAGGCAGGCAGCATGAGCATACCTATTGCTCTAGTGCTGTTAGAATCTGAATCTTAGTAGATCTACAGAACTTTCTCGTGAGTGACCTACAGACATGCAAACATCAACCCTTCACAAGTTGTTAAATATAAGGTTAACATGTTAGGGACGCGTGACCAGTCGGAAGTGGGTGGACACAGTGGGCCATGAAATAAGACAAAAATCTTTTTTTTTTGGGTACCCGACAATATTGCGGAGGGGTTGAATTCATTCCTTTCTAAAACTCCTGGTGTTTTTAGAATACCCAATAAATCAGTAAGGTCATTGATTAAAGTGCACACTAACTGTATGGTAGAGAGTGAAACAGACATGAAATAAAGCATGGTAATTCAGTTTCTCTTTCAGGATAGTGTTTTAACAAATTCATCACTGATGCAAATTAAAAGTTTTTCTCTTCCTATAGATAAATTTTAAAAAAATCGTGAGCCCTGTCTTTTGATTTTTTGAACAATGATTTTTATTTATTGTTATTAATTTTAGTAACATACTTATAGATGAAGCAAAGAGGAAAAAGTACGCCAGCAAGTGAAGCTAAAAGTTTTGGCGGGGTCAGGGCGGGGGTTGGTGGTGGACAGAAATACTCAGTAATGAATCCTTACGTCTGGAAAATGATCTGTTCTCCATTTCAGAAAATGGTGTTCTCGATAAAGAAACAAAAGTTGGAGAAATAACAAAGATCTTTCTCCAGTTCACTCCTAACATAGAAAACACTCATATTTAATATACTAGGAGCGTTTGAGTTGGTTATAATGATATTATAGAAAAAGCCATACTTTCTCTAAAACGTTAACTCTTGATTCGGTTTCTTTACGCGAAGCTTCCAAAATTGACCGCCCCACAGGTTTTGTCATTTGGGCTCATTTGGGCTAATACCCTCTCTGCCACCGACTGTAAAAAGTCCCTCTTTTCTCTCTCCAGAAACGTTCCCATTAAATCTTTGAATACAGTTTCTAATTACGCTTTCAGAAACTGAAAAATTAATTACTCGACAGATTTCTATAAATTAGTTGTAAAAATAATCATTCTCTTATGATTCAATTAGAGAGTCCAAGGGCATATTGACATCCCTAAGCACAGCTGACATGGCGATTAAGCTGTGATTAACAGAAGGTTCCACATGGCCTGTAGTCCTTACTCCAAACGGTTAGGGCTGCGGACGCGTTCAGGGACCCCTCCGTGTTGGCTGCGTAGCAGGTGTAGCTGCCGGCATCCTGGAGGAAGACGGGGGCGATCTGCAGACCCCCAGACTCCAGAAGCATGAACCTAGGAATCTGCACGGAGCCACTGGCCAAAATATGTTTTCCTGAAGAAAAGTCGAGAAAGCGGGAGTGTTAACACCAAGACCAAGGAAATGACTTGAAACAATCATAATGAAGTGAAAACTATATGTACAACAGTAATCAAAGCCATTCCCTTTAACATAATTTAGGATAATGGAGACCAAAAAAATCTTAATTGTCAGAAATTGAAAAACTTGGTTAAATAAATTATGAACCATGTATGCGGTCATTATCTCTGGCTGACTGATTCTGAGTTTCCCTTATATCTGTATGCACTTGAAGATTTTCTATGTAAAGCTATCATTACGTTCTGAATCGCGAGAGCAAAGTATGTGTAAGACAGAAGAACGCCCTCTTGCTTGCTGGCCTGGAGCTCCTCAGACGTTCACGTTTGAGCGCCATGGTCTGAGGGTGTGATGAGGCCTTTACGTGAACCCACATGTATCAGCACATATTTATTAAGGACGGACCATGTATGTGGTTCATTTAGTGACATATGTGCCTGCGGAAGGAGCTGGAACTAGAGAGCAAGCCCGTGGCATGAAGCCCCTCCTCACAGTGACTGAAAACAGGGGACACCGAGAGCATCACATGTGTCAAACGAGCCAGAAGCATCTTTCTCTCTCGGTTTCCTATTTCAGTGAAGCTTCATCCCTCCACAGCCATTCCGCTAAGGGGCACCGAGAAGGACCTGGGTGTCACCCAGGCTTTGGTTTCTCTGCCTTTTGTGAACCAAGGTCTCATCGGCTTATGTATCCTATCAGTTTCAGGTGTGCAACCTCGGCACCCTTCTTTCTTACAAGAGCAAGGATATTATTCTTAATTTTTTAACAGAACCTTCGTTTCACAAATGGGGACACTGGGTCCTGGTGGTGCATCTCCGAATCCACTCCCTGGTATTTTGGGGGAACCCCTTCATAAGCCTAAGGAGCCCTATGAAGGGCTGAGGCAGAAAATAGGGATATTCCCATGTTTTAAAACACGGCTGTTTCCTCTCATGGAGGTAAGCTCCGTGAAGCTCCTGGGGGCCTTGCCCGACTGGCTCACTCTGGTGGCCACTCTGACGCCAGGCAGGTGCCCCACAGGTGGCTGCCAGTCTTCACTGAATGAACAAAGGAGGGTGGGAACGAAAACACACATGGCTTGGGCCGATGGGCTCATCCGCGTGTGGGCCAGGCTGCACTGGCGACCTACCTCTCCTCCATGTGATGGCGGGCTTGGGGGCTCCGGACACCTCACACCTCAGGACGGCCGTCATCCCATCAGTGACCGTGGTGTCCACCGGAAGCTGAGTAAATGCTGGGGCGACATCTAAGCGGGAGCCAACAGGGAGATACTCAGTGTGCTGTCCCCCACGCGCTCAGACCTGCCTGCCGGGGTAGCCCATATGGGCTTTTATGGGACTAATCACAGAGATAACTGTAGCAATAAAGGAGGAAAACCTTTCAGGAGTGACTATAACCTTCCCTTATTTGTCCCCCAGGAGCTGCCTGTGTTTACAACCTGAAGAGAACCCTAGTCTCATGGCGGAATGGACACGCAAGTGGGCGAGTGCAGGAGCCAGGAGTGGCTGCTTCAGGTGGATGTTAACGAGGGGGACAGTTATTCAGGTAAATCTAATAAGCTCACATTTAGTACTTTTGGAAAAATAGAAAACCTGGATTTTTGAATATTAAATATTACCCAAAGGATGACACTTTCACAAAATAACCAGATTTGAAGCACGTCAGTGAGGGATTTCCAGGAAGTGTTGGGGCCCAAGTGCTGGGGGCGTCTTCTTGTCCTTGGGGATCAGCACGGGCCTCCAGCTCCCGAGAGCCCCCAATCAGACTGAGATGGTGGTGGGTAGCTCAGGCTGGCTTTAGCGAGACTCAGCGACTTTTTCTACTCTGATCTGCATGTCCCCAATCCATAAGGCCCCTGAGGTTCCCAGGACCAGTGGATGAAACTCGGGACCGAAGCACTGCTACCACCTCTCCTTCTACCACAAACCACCTACGCCCTGTGGATGCCACCTCCAAAGCAAATCCCAGAGCCCCCTGCATCCCTCCCTGGCTGGGGCCCCCAAGTCGACAGTACAGTGGCCTCCTCCCGGGTCCTAAGCCTTCCGCTCTTCCCTGTATTGGCCATCCTACACCCAGCCGTCGGTGCCCTGTGGAAGCCATGAAGGATACCCTGCCACTCCCTGCCGAAAGCCAGTAGAATCTTCCCTCGGGCTCCTGGGCCTTCGCCCTGCTTGTCCCTCCAAACTACCTCCTAGCATGACCCCTGGCTCCTCACCAGCCTGCGTCCCCACTGTCTCCTTGCTCCCTGCACACACACCTCCCTAAGCTTGTGTCTGGAAAGCACCTGCAGCCTCCCCCATCCCGTGACACCCATGTCCCCCAAAACTTTGCACCTTTGGGCCTCAGCTCTGGCAGCATCACAAGGAATGCAACCTGACCACCTTCAGAGAGGCCTCCCTGGTCACCCTGGGCCCCGCCTGTCCGCTCGTTTCCCAGCCCTCATCCCTGGCTAAATTACCCCTCCTCTGCCATCTGTCTCCCCGCCTCCTGACCTCTGTCCTGGAGGCGTGAGAACCTTGCATGTCTTCCTCGGAGCTCTGTCCCCAAGCCCGACAGACCCAGTGCCTGACACAGATGCTGTGTAAATGTTTGTTAAATGCATGAATTAATATAACACTGTGTTAACTATACTGGAATTAAAATAAATTAGGAAAAAAAAGTATGCTCATCTGTGCCCCATAGCTGCCTGGCCGACTTGTAAGATAGACTTTAAATAATTCTAATTGAGTGAAACTCAGTTTCTGGCATAAGTACCCAATATTATTGCCATCATTTGTAGCGATACTGGTTTCCTATGCTCTAAACCAGAGACTAAATCTGACCCCTGGACAAGGTTCAAGGTAATGACCCCTACTTTACCAAAACACACACACAGAATCCTTAAATTCCTAAGTTCAGGCAAACGAGAGCTGTCTGCATACGGACACGATTTGCTTCCTCAAGCGGCTCTCACACCAGAGGATATCAGCATTTGGCTTCCAAAAGGTATAATTCCATAACCATTAAATACGACTTCATTTTAGAAGAACAATATTACAACTGTGGGGCTGAAAAAGGAAACCCACAGATACAGTGAAAACCTATACCTTCGTTTTAGTTTTCAAAGACAGGGTGCCAAAGTATTTCTGCTAATGGGGTAATAAAAGAAACTTACAGAAGAACTATAATTGTTCGATAAAACTAAAATAGAATGTGAATATTAAAAAATGGGAAAAAGATCAAAAGAAAAAGATTAGGAATGAGCTATTCACTGAACAGTCCTTCCAGTTCAGTCCAGAAAAGTGGAGATACTTGTCCCCTCACTTCTTAGCAGAGAGGAGAGCACAAGGCTCTCCTGAGAGCAGGTCGGGCGGCGGGGCGTAAGGACAATGGGGAGTATTTACTGCCTGGGGGCTTAGCACGTGGGCTTTTGTGGGCCGGAGAGGTGGCCCTCCACAGTGGGTCACTGCTGGCCCCCACACCCTGTCCATTTGCAGAACAGATGCTACGGTTTTCCGAGTGGGGAGCTGTGGCTGAGGGCCCAGCGCAGGGGGTCTGGCTGCAGGGGGGCAGGACTCACTGGTGACGTCCAGGTAGGTATAGGTCTGGATCTCCCCTCCTTCATTACTGGCAAAGCACTGGAAGATCCCCGAGTCCTCGGGACGCAGCTTTTGGATGCGCAGGCCTCCGCTTGATAGCATCTTGTACCGGGGATCCTGGAGCTTGCCGATGGACGTGGCATCCTTGTACCACTGGAGGGTGGGAAGAGGGACCCCTGCGCAGGAGTGGAAATAATTGGGCATTTGAAAGAACTCAATTGCAAGCACTTTACGTGAGGGCTGAGGAGAACATGTTTCAGGCGTTACAAGGTGATAGTCTGGCGGCATGTTTCGTCTAGAGTCCCTTTCTCTGCCTTGCACAGTGTTATGTGCAGAGAAATGGACACAGAGAAGCAGCAAGAGGAAGTGCAGTAATGAACTCCGGATCTGCTGGGCTGCAGATCGTTCTGGACCCCCTGAGCCGGTGCAGGTTTGTGCTCTGGTCTGGAGAGAGAGGGATTCCAGCTGTGACCATGACTGTCCTGGGAACAGACAGGGATCAGGAAGAAGGCCCCTGCTGCCCTGCAGTGCCTGCCTCTGCCACTCGAGGCTCAGGGAAGGGCCGCCAGGACCGGAGACACATTTGGAAGGAAGTGGTCACTGCAACCTTGAAATGCTGCTGGAAGATTAACCCCATCAGCACACGCAGATGTCCCCAGTGCCTGGCACACGGCCAAAGCTCAGTGGCTAGAATGACTCTGATTAGGACTAACCATAAGAAGAAGGCATCCCATCTTTTCAGCCGTCTCCTGCCGAGGGGGCTGGACATCACCGATCTAAGCGGACGTCCATGGCAGTGGAGGATGGCAGAGGTAAATCACACGAGGTGCTTGTGGGAGGAGACTAAGGGGTCCTGAGGGGCATTTAGCTGTGGATGTGGGAAAAGCTGCCTTGGCTCCCAGACAAATATGAGTCCAGCAGGTAACAAGGAGGGGTCAAAGGATGGTGCCACCCCTGTCCCTAGGAGCCAAAGGCACTCGGAGCAAGGCCAGCACTTGGAGCAGGAGGACGGAGGGTCAGACTGAGGCTGGCTGTGCCTTCCTCATCTCATTCCTCATATTAATGATGTTACAGTGAAAATTCAGGCCTCCGTCAGTGAGACCAGAGCCCTGCACCACCCAGCTGGCCCAGTGGATGGCAGCGGGGAGGCTGGGTTTGGGAGTGAAGATGCAGGGGACAAAGGGTAGGCTCACAGGGGCGGAACCTGGGTTGTGAATGAAGGGACTCTGCTCAGCCTGAAAGCATGAGGACCTCTGTTGCTCCGCCCCGACAAGGCCATGCTCAGTGCGTGGAGCCCAGGGCATGACGAGGCATGCACTAGTCCCCGGTGCCTTACTGCCTGGGATGACCTCTGACCTGGGAGACGCTAGGCTCCTTCCCTGGGCAGCTCCCCCGGAAGCTTGTGTGACTAGTGGTAGGGTACACTGCCACCTGGGTGTGTCTCTGACCTCCTAAGCCACCTATGCCAACTGGGTAGACATGACAGGCTGTGCACAGACACTCCGCCAAAACACATGCGACAATGCGGTCCTGAGCATGGCGGGTGCGTGTATGTTTGCTGCGGGCCCACGGGAATCGCGCAGGAATGTCTAGGCTGGTTCTTTACCTCGGTTTCCCTACCTATGAAATTAATTTAAATAAAACCCATCTTGGCAGGATTCACAGTGAAAAGCACACCCAAATCCCTTGATTTCAGATGCCATGTAGGTGTAAGATGTCTTCTTTAATAAATAAAGTTAATGTCATGGAATATTTCAAGATAATGTATTCTCAGATTCTGTTCTTTGCCTTAATTATGTTTCCTGTCACTTTTCATTAAATTAGGAAATTAAAAAAATCCATTTCAAGGTAAAAGCATAACCAATTCATGTAAAATCTCCTAAGAGCAATTACATGATCAAGCTTTCATGAAGAGTAACCACTTCGCATGCTGCTGTAGTCTCATTGTCAAAATTTTAAAAAAGCAGTAAATTATCTGATGGCAACGTTGAAAGACCTGCTCAGTATACATGTACACATCTGTATTTACCAAGCAGTTTACCCTGTAGAAATCATGCAAAAAAGAGCATTCTCTTGTCAAGGGAAGGGCTTAAGACTGTCACTTATTGAAAAATAATTGTTAGTACATGGGGAACCGGGAGTCTTTCTGTTTTGGGGTGATTTAGGGTCATAAACAGAAATCTTATCCCCAGCAGTGCTGCAGATTCTGGTTTCTAAAGTCTGAGCACTCAAAATACAGTGGAGTTCCACTTCTAGAGCACCGCTGACCTTGGAAAACGGTGTTTATGCCAGGAAGAGAGCAGTGCGACCCACTACGAGGGGGACATTTCCATGTAAAGGTCACATCACTCTCCCACCACCCATCCCCAGGATCCTGAACAGAGGATGGCCGCAGAGCAGATGTGCCAACAGTGCCCCCGTGACCTGCCCAGGGGCTGGGGACTAAGCCCCCCAGGACATAGGCTCCAAGTGGAAGCACAGTGGGTAGAGGAGGGTGGCCTGTGGCAGACCCCGATCTCTGCAGGAGCCAGGAGCCATCAACACTGCTCAGAGCACACCCCCACTCCCTTTCAGAGACGGACAATGACATGTCCGTACGCGTGGATTGCTGGCATGAGTTCTAGGCCCAAACCTCAGCTCTCTGGGAGAAGCCAGGTGCCCTGGCCAAAGCCCTTGCTTTGGGAGCTGATGGGTCTGGGTTTCATTCCTGTCTCCATTGCCATGAGACCTCTGGCAGGTTGTCTAATCTTTAATGAGCAGCTCCTATATGCCAGACGCTGGGCTGGGATTTTAGAGGTATATCTCATCTCCTCTCCCTGGTTCTGTGCCTTGAGCACATTACTTAACCTCACTTTCTAAGATCTTGTTTTTGTATGTGTACTCTGAGAAAATAATATCTCTTTTATGGAGCTGTTTTGGATATTTACAAAATTGCTAATCCTTACCCTCCAAGCTCTTAGAATGAAATCCCCACCCTTAAGATGGACAAGTTTAAACATTAAAAAAAAAAAAAAAAAAAAAAAAAAAGGTCTTTTCACTGACAGTGTCTAGTGCACTAACATAGCCTTTGTTAATGAAATTGCCTTTAAAAAGCCTGTCTCTAGGAGGGGGTTTGTATAATTGTTGATGCTGCCTGATGGTGGACAGCTTGTCACCAAGACAGGGGGTGAGGGGTGAGATTACTAGAATAACAAAGAAAAAGTCAACCCGAAGCAGAAAAAAGAGAAAAAGAAAAAGAAAAGGAAAAAGAAAAAAAGGAAGGCTTCCTGTTCAAAGACTTTAGAACCACCTCTCCTACTGCAGAGCACACGTCGTCACCAGTGCCCGTCGCCCCACAGACGGAAGAGCACCTCCTGCTCCAGGCCTTGGGGAGTCATGGTCTTGTGGAACCAGAGTGTTTGAAAGGAGTTGAGAGGACAAGGCTGTCCATCTCCGTGGGGACAGATGGGGTGAAGTTATTCTTCTTGTTCCCTTGGGTGAATATTCTTATCTCCGCTCTACAGGCGAGGAAGCAACTGCTCAGCTAGGTCGAGGTCACCTTCCTCAAGGTCACATGCCTAGTAACTGAGTTCTGCCAGGATCCAAAGGCCCTGTCACTAACATCACACTCAATGTGTGTCCCGACAGTGATGAAAGTGTCCCTTCGGTCCCCCTGCCTCACAGCGGCCCGTGGAGTAGCCGCCCCACACTCACCCATGGCTCGACACACGATGTCCACGGTATCTTCCACTTCCGCTAAAATCCGACTCTCGGGCTCAGCAGTAAAATACGGTGGCTCTTTAAACAAGAAAGAAACAAAATAGCCCCTAAGCAAAAGAAGTGTATTTCGGGAGAACTGTCTGGCCTCAAAGAGCTCAAACCCCTTTTAAAAACTATTTCTGGAAAGTTCTTTCACCACCATCGTACACGCGAACTCAGAACTCAGTGAGCGGAGGCCAAAGGCGGTTTATCCTAAGGTCTCAGAAAGCAAATTACTACTCAGGGTGATGGCTACTTTCCTGTTTATGGGCTTGAATCATGGAATATCTTAATTCACATTTTAGAAGGACTGTCCCGAGAGGTTCATAAAGGTTTATATTTACAGCACAGTGTTTTATAGGCTAGTTTGTTTCCATATCCAAACCAAACCCCGACGCATGCGGCATGTCCAATAAAACGTCACAGCCGGGCATGGGCCTGTGTCAGGGGACCGGGCGGCCCATTAACGTATTTTTTAAAGTCTTAGTCGTTCTTCTTCTCCAAAATATAGATTTACTACTTCAATGGAAGGCTAAATAATGGCGAAGAGAAGATAGAAAAAGGGCCTCTCATCCATCTTCAGGAGCAGAGGAAACTCCACGGCTTGTGTCTCTCCAGCTACTCCCCTCGCCCATTGAACAGAAGAGTGGCAGGTGTATTCACAGTGACTCTCTCCTTGGAGAGTGAACTGCAACATTCTTTTCAGTTTTCTCAGCAGAACTTCAACAGTGGCATGGCCAGATTCAGCCAGTGTGAAGGTGCCAGCGATTTCATTACTGCGATAACAAAGGCTGCTGAATTCCCTTTCTGTGTGATAACTAGTCTTTGGGCACTGTCTTCCTGGGTGGCTGATTGCCACTGTCACTGTGTGGGGAGTGGGTGGCATGGCTTGGTATGCCTCCTGCACTGCCTGGGTCTTTAAGACAGGGTGGGACACACAAGAGGGAAAGGAGACATGAACACTTAAGAAAAGGCTGAAGGTTTCTCCGTGGGGATGGGAGTCTGGGAACCCCTCTGCAATGAGCCGGGTCACTCGGGCACATGCCATCTGCCTGAGGAATGGGCTGCCCCCTCGCCAGGTGGACACGGAGTCCTCGACTAGGCTCTGGGTGTGTGTAGACCAGGTTTTGGAAAGACAAACCACAAAGATTCACAGTCTCTTTTCAAGCTGGTCTTCCCTGCACACCCACATGTTCACATTCAGCCGCTTTCCCTTCATCAATAATCATGACAGCAGTGAAATTTATATTCTGACCATCCCAGAGCTGCATCCTGTCGTGGCCCTCATGTGCAGGTCATGCCCCATATTCATCAGTGAATGGGAACGTCGATATCTACCTCCACGGTCTGATGAAAGGGACATAAGAGAAAAGGAAAAAAAAAAAAAAAAAGACCAAGTGACAGAGTCAACATTTGTCCGTGATTAATTATGGTTCTCCTTTTTTAAATTAAACATTTTATTTTGAGATAATTAGAGAGTCCCACACAGTTGTAAGAAATAATAGAGATCCCAGGTTTCCTTCAGTTTCCCCCAACGGTGACACCTTGCACAACTGCAGTCCAACATCACACCCGAGATACTGACCTACCCTACTCTCACCTCCGCCGTCTGCCTTGTGTGTGTGTGTGTGCGCAAGCACATGTGCGGGCTTAGCCCTAGGCGACATAATCAGCGAGGGCATGTGGACCTATAGTCTAGAGGCAGAATGGGCCTGTCCCCCAAGGGTCCCACATGCTGCCCTTGCAGGACCCTGGCCACCCCAACGTCCTTTCCCTCACTGCTGGCAGCCATTCCTCTGGTCTCCACCTGTACTTCTGTCCCGATTCCTGAATGATACAGGAATGGAATCACACCACGTGTAACCTTCAGAATTGGCATTTTTCACTTTGCTCAAGTCTCGTGGGATTCATCCCAGAGGAAGCACACTTTGATAACAGACACACGCATATAGAAATGTTCAACATCTACAGGACCAGACGGCTACCTCGAGGCATTGGGTGCGACGGCCAGTGTCTGGTGCTGCTTCTCCTCCCTCTGCAATGCCACCCAGCTTTCCCCCCGGGGCCAGGGGAGGACCTAGCATGGGGTCAGAGAAGGGGGTGCTCATCGCATGTGGCCCAAAGCTGGCTCGAGCTGAGCAGCGGCACGGCTCCAGGGCTGGGGTGCATCAGAGGCCTGGTCAAGGCCACTGGCCTGTGAACACTGCCATTCCCCCCCACCCCCCTGCAGACAGTTACTGTGGGAACTGGTACTAATTCACCCACCCCACGCACTCGGCAGCCTGGGCACAGTCTGGAAGGGTGTCCTGCCGGTGCATGCCAAGGGCTTTCTCTCTCCCCTGGAGCCAATAACCCGGGAGGCTTGCGTGGCTGACAACTAGGAAGGCCAGGAATGGCCTGGGCCGAGCAGGTTTGTTCATTTACTGATACTCCGGCCTTGTTCCCGAAACTTTTCCAGGAGGCTAAACAAAGCAGAGCGGGCACGCAGCTGCGAAGACCCGGAAAGGCCCCTGTAGCTTCTGACGGTAATTGTATTTCTTTCCCCACCATATGTGTGCCGTTTCGCTCAGGGCTGACCCTTCCTGTCGACAGAATTCAACAGGTGCTCAGAAGAGACCTCTTCTCTTGATCCCCAGCTACTTTTACACATAGTCAGCTCAAAGGACAGAAGTGGGAGCACACGAGGCGCGTCCACAATGCAAGGACTGTGGGCTGAACTGGGAGCTGGTCGTGAACTAGTATGGACTCCCACAACCACTTAACCTCTAAGGGGCAAGTGCGTGTCTTAGCTAATTGGCAGCCACCGTTTCTAGAAAGGGCACAATGCCAACACCGGTGCACATCAGACTTCTAAAAACGTATCCCACGTACAGCCGGTAAGTAAAGCTAGCGATTGCAATGAACACTTTTCTCTCTCTTGAAACAATATGAAGACATCAGGAAAACGTTCCCATCCCTGTTCAGAAACAGCCAGCCACGCTGATCATCCTCCACTGGCCCTGTCTCAGAACAAGAGGTGGGATGCCTCCCAGGCAGCCTAAGGGCAAGGCCTCTATTGAATTCCCCACATTCCAAAATGCCAGGGCCATACAGCACTCACCCTGGCCTCATGGAGGCAGCTACGGCAGATGGCCCGTGCATCTCAAGGATTCCCCGTGCTCTCCTGCCAAAGCCCCCACAGCTGAGTGGCAGGGCCTGTCATGAGTAGGGCTTACCATGAGACCCGAGGATGTTCCCTGTTCTGTCTTTCCTTCTGCTCCAGAATGACCATCTCATGCCAGGAAATGTCTTTGACTTGCCACCATCATCCACACATGGTGTCTCTGTCCACTGTGGTGGGAAGAATGGCCCCGAGGTGTCCACCCCCTAGTCACTGGGACCTGTGAGCACATCATGCTACATGGCAAGATGGCCTCTGCCAGTGTGGTTAAGGCTGTCAATCTTGAAACGAAGAGCTGACCTTGGATCAGCTGGGTGGGCCCAGTCTTATCACTGGAGCCCCCCAAAGCAGTGGCCTCCCTGCTGCTAGAAGGGGAGATGAAGAAGGGAGTTCAGAGTCCTGCAGCATGAAAAGTCCTGGCTTGTTGGAGAAGAAGGTGGAGAAGAAGGTGGCTAAGCCAGGGGGAGCAGGGGGTCCTCTGGGACCCCAACCAACAACAGAAAGAAGGTGAGGACCTCAGTCTTACAACCCTGTGCACTGGCTTCTCCCCACCCTGAGTGAGCCAGGAAGTGGCTTCTCCCTAAGAGCCCCCAGAAAAGAGCCCAGACCCATAGAAGGCTCGATGATGGCCCATGAGACCAGCAGGAGAGGAAGTGGTTGAGCCTGTCCCCTGGGACTGTGGGGCCTGAGCAGCCCCCACACTCTGGCTCCCACACAAGAGATGCTTGTCTTGTTGGCAAATCCTAAGTCGGTCTTCAAGATCAGCCCTAGTGCCAGTCTTCTGGAAAGTTTCCCCCAACCTCCTCAGGCAGGGTGCCCCCTCCACCTGGGACCTTCTTTGGAGAAGAACTGTGTCCTCCTCATCTCTACACTGGTAGTGCCTGGCACAGCCTATGAGGAAACACTTAAATACCATCTGCTGGAAGGAGAGATACAGGAGATCACCGAAGACCTTACAAACTTGAAGTCCTTCTGGGGAGCAGGTGTGTCCCATTCCAGCTCTGCAAAGCCTCCTTCGTCTTCTGCCCACACTGGCCCTTCGGCAGGGTCCTGCACACACCATGTGCTCCACAAATGGTTGGTAGAGCAGCAAGGAGGGCAGAGATGGCCAGGGAGCCAGGAAGGACAGACAGTACGTGAAGAGCACACTCGTGGCTCCCTGCCCGCTGAACCCCACTCCATCCCGAGGTATTACAGCCGGCCTGCCTATCCTGCATTTAGAGCAAATGACCCAAGCGCCACTGGGCTTTGCTTTATACCAGTATCTCTCTTGTTTTAGAAACAGTTCTGTAACAGCTCTATTTTCTGAACTTCACTCGGTAATGTTCAGCTATACAGGTAAGTTCCAGCTGTCACAGGGCACCAATGATTAATGGGGGTGCTTCTAACGTAGGCTGTATGTAGAGCCAGAAAGAAGACATCTTGAGTTTATCCTAAACCAGGGCAGGTGGGGTGCAAGGCCCGCCTCAGGGTTCTGGCCTGGCCTTATGCCAAGAGGGCCTCTGCGCCCTGTACCTGCTGCATGAGCTCAGGCGTCCCTTCCTGCTGTGCGCACTTGCTGTGCTGAGTCATCCCTGCCTCGTGCACGCCTGCCTTCCACACCAGACTCCTGCATGCCGGGGCCCATGGCTCCTTCTTCGCCACATTGTCACCAATGCCCAGAGCAGTGTCCGAGATGCAGACTCAAGAAATGTTAAGTGGGGGAAAGGAAGGAAAGCGTGAGAAAGGAGGCATTTTCTGTTAGGATTCAGACAGTGAAGAGTGGTTTGGTCTCAGCTCTAGAGAACCTTCCAGCACAATTGTAACTCCTTGATTGTGGCATGTATCAGACTGTCGATGGTACAAGTAATCTGGGATTCTAATGATACGATTTTGGCATTCCTGAATGATCCATGTCTACAAACACCAGACCAGCCCGAGAGGCACAGAGATGGCTCTGGACAGCAGCCACTCACGCTGATGCATGTCTGAGGGCAGGGACACAGACACTCACGGACACAGGGTAAGCACGTGAACAGCAGTGACAGGAGACGGTGTCGGTCTGTCAGTCTGGAAAGGAAGATGTACACGCTGTCTCACTGAATCTGAGACTTTGCAGCTATATTTACCCTCAGGAAAGAAAAAATGCTTCCAGGGATCCTGAGACACACCCTGACTTCAGGGACAGCTGAGGTGAAAAGTGCATGTCACGTGACCATCAGTAAAGAGCTGAAACAATGCCACAGGTGGGATAACAGCCCTCTGCCCACACCTCATCACGCTGCCATCCCCTTGCCTCTGTGACCAGCACTACCTTTCCTGCTCACGGTATGAAGCCCGATCGTTTCCTACCTCGTCTACAGCTTACACATGTGGAAACTGAGGCCAACAGAGGCAAAGGGACTTGTTCGAGCCCATGAGTGGTGCCTAGAGGGTCTGAACCCAGGTCTGTCCCCACAGCCCAGCCCAGCGGCCCACGGTTTATCGGGGAGGTGATGGAAACACCACCAGAAGAGGCAGGTCAGCGGCAAGGAGCACATGACCAAGTGAGCTCATCTACTGGGGGCACTGGAAGCCAGGACCTCCAGATCACACCCCCGTCGCAGGGGGGCGGGAGCTCAGCTGTCTGTCCACTGTCCATCAGACCCCGCACTTCCAATCTGCCGCATGGCGGGCGCCACGGCTCCAGTGGCCCAGGAAGGCCATGAGGGAGGAACGGTAGTGCAAGTAGTTGAAGCAGGGAGACTGGGGGCTGTGTGGGCAGGCCATGGCATCGGCCTCAGCATGTGGGGTGTGGGGAGGCTCTCAGGGAGCATGTGGAGGGCAGGGCGGGAGAAAGAGCTGAGGAGCAGCAACGGGCCAGAGCAGAGGTCCCCCTGGAGGCCGGTGCTCCCTGTCACATAGACGGCCACCAGGACTTGGAGCAGGTGGGACGCAGCCCGCATTCCTGTATAAACCTCAGAAATCAGGCAATACGCTATTGAAGTTGACAGGCAGAGGGAACAACCACCCCATCGTGTCTTGTTTCGTCAGCCGTGATGGAAGCCCCTGAAAGCCAGCGCGTTTCCACCTTCCTGCACTGGCCTGCTTCCGGGACAGCTCCCTGCCGGGCCCCACGGCACCCCTGGGAACCTCCTCCCAGCACACCGCGCCTGGGGCCACCATCTCCTAACCAATCCGGATTCACAGTGGCCATCCTCAGGGCTTCCCCAGGATGACTCCTGCACAGAATCCTCCCTGCCATTGCAAATTCTTATAAATAAAAGGGAATGTAAATCAACATCCTAAAGACGCAGAGTTGTGTTCCTTTCAAAGCCTGAACACAGAGCGGCACACAGCCTGCTTTGGAATTCACTTGTCAATGTGAAACCAAAGTTCATAGGATAGATTTAAATATTTCTAAAGGGAATTATGACGGAAACAAACATTCCAGTTCACAGGAAGATAAATTTCTTCTCTTGTTTGAATCACCTTAAGATGTTTTAACACAATACAGTCCTGTCTCCCGGAGACGGACATGTGCCGAATGTTGATTTGGTTCCATCTATAACATGCTATGCTCACAGGAGGCAGAAGGATGTCATCGCGGGGCACAGGCCTGCGGTGTTTCCCTCCGTCAGGAGCACAGGAGGAGAGGCAGCAGGACAAGCAGCTCAGTCCCCTAGTGCGGAGTCCACAGCGACATGCGACTCGAAGTCTGCCTTCCTGATGCTTTAAAAGTCTTTACGCTCCATTTGGAGGGACGGATGGGTTTGCGTGTATTTGGCTGGGTCGTTTCCAGGCCATGGAGCCATTTCTTCATGATCAAAAAGAGTGTGACCCACTCAAGGCAAACTGCCTTTTACTCGGCATTTCCTGATACCCTTGCTAATTTCACAGGAGAACACAGCTTGTCTTCTTTCTTAGTTGGCAAAGTGGCAAGCTGTGACACACGTCCTGTGAGGAGCCACAGCGCTCCCCAGGGCTCTGCTGACCTGACCTTTCTCGTTCTCATTCCCTTCTTCCGGAAAGAGAGAAGAGGCAGAGATTCTCCTCCCTGGCGTCGCCTTGGCCCCTCCTACAGGCAGCAGCCACTATCCTGCTGACGGGTCATGGTGAGAGTGACCACAGCCACTAAGGGGACTAAAAGTATTACAGGAGCCAAAGAAACGCGAGAAACAAAGGCACTGTCCTCACAATGTATGGTGATCTTACCATAATGCGCAAATACCCTGAGGATTTCCTTGGCCACGGAACAACGCCCACTCCCTGAACACTGACACTTTCTAGCGTCCACAGCGACTCCCAGGTGCTGAATTTTATCTTGCTCTCTTTGGCTCAGGAGTGGCCCTTAGCGCACGTCCTAAGAAGCAGCTCTGTTCTCCCCTTTTCACTTAACAGAAGATAATATCCCAAAGCTTCTTTTTTTCTGGGTCAAAAAATACCAGTGATGGGATAATCTCTGAAAACTGACCATAAACTCCCAGTAAGGGCTACAGAGAAGCTTCGTGCTGGAGAGGCCAATGCCAGAAGGTGACATATGTGACAAGGACCTCACCACACCACTTCTCGAGCTTTGTGGTCAGAAGGATCCAGAATCACATTTCTTAGAAGTACTCAGAACGTGAGCGCTTTGGGTTCAGCGGGCTCATGTTCTTGGAGAAAGAAGAGCAGGGTGACTCTGGAAGGTAGCCTCCATGTCACCCTCCTTCTCTGAGTTAGAAAGGGAGCCGGCCAGAGACGGCTGTTTCCGGGCCACTCCACGAGGGGCCGCGCACCTATGAGCCCCGCGTTACCTATGATAGCCAGAAAGGCTTGCGCTGTGGCTGCGTTGAATGCGCGTCCTCTCAGCGTCGCCTCACAGACGTACATCCCGGTGTCGGCGGACGTCGGGTTGCTGATGGTGAGGCGTCTCCCATGGCTGTGGAGCCCCCCGGCGACCCTCACCCCATTCCTCTTCCAGGTCACATGCAGCTCCTCGACAGGCCTGGGAGGGCGCAGGGCATGATTGACAACAACGGTGAATCACGTAGGTGGCAATAATCGTAATTTCAGGCATTCAGCACAAGCCTGACAAAGCTAATTCTACCAGGAACCATGGCGGGTTGAACAATGGACATTTAAAAATCAATCCAGATGCGGCCCGACTCCCTCACGGTGCGCACTGACAATACATTCCGCTCAAGGGCTATTGAGCAAGGATAGCTAATTGCAGCAGCGATGGACCATAAGGGCTAATGATTCCATTTGCTCAGGAAAAGAATGTTTAAAATAAATACTGTTAGGGGACGTGGCTACATGGGAGGCATGATCATGGGAACCAAATTCTGGAGCGACCGCTGATGAGGCCGAGAACACCGAGCCCTACCGAGGAGAAAGGTGCTTCTTTCCTGTGTACCCACGGAGGCCGTCCACCAGCACCTCGGTACGTTCAGTGCAAGCACTGCAGTCCCAGGCTTGGGACGTCGGGCCCTATTTTCCCAGGTGTGTCGTGTGTGTAGCCCAGCTGGACAAACGAGACCAGCATGACTGCTAGAACAGCAAGCACACGCGTGATGTGGCTTTCCACTGAAGGGCCGTCTCATCAGTTACAAGGATTCGTACCACCAGGGTGGGACCTGCTGCATACCTGGCATTGGCGATGCATTCCAAGGTGGTCTCACTGGACCCGGCCACCACACTTCTGTTGCCGGGGGGAATCACAATGACGGGCGCCATGGTTTCGGGGGTGCCAACCTCTCCTGTGGCAGAGAAAGCAAAACTTCATGGGACTCTCCTAAGCATGGAAGATGTCAAGACCGGAACATAACACATGGGGGAGTCTTGTCAAGCCACTCTGATGGGACACCTGAATGTCACGACCCCACTCCGACCCCTGGAGGGGAGCCCCTGGGCATGGTCGTTGTCACTGGCCTTCATCAGAGGGCAAGATCCCAGGGTGGAATCCACAGCCGGTAAGTGAACATTACGGCTGGGAGTCAAGGCACCCAGTGCCTTACACTGCTGCCTGCGTATCGTGGGGGTAAGTGCTTTCGAGTGTTGAGCGTTTTCCAAAATGTTTGCTGACTTTATTTTTTTATTGCCTTAAGACTTCACTTATTGAGTTACCTAGTCCGCCCACTCTTTTCAAGTCTGCCCAGTTCCACAAATATTCCATGTGTCGGGCGCTCTGCCGGGCACGTGTGCAGTTAGAATGGGGCTGGCGTTCTCACTCGGGTGCAAATGTGGCTCCCCAGAGCAAACGCATTCAATCAGCAAAGTGTTCTGTTCTGTCCATGTACTTTCAATCCCTTTTTCTTCTCTGAAAAGTAAATATCCTGAATCCACCTCTGTTTTGTGAGTATCAAACTATAAATAATTTAGCTTGTACTTCTGGTGACAAGGGAGAAAAAAGTATGACACGTCTTTGCCACTTTTCTCTAAAATACATGTAATATCAAAATTAAACTACCCACAGTACACTTTACTGCTGTTTATTTAGGGGAAATGAAGACAGATCAAACATTTTTAGAGTAGGGATTTCGACAGGGGGTATAGAAGGCAGAGACTGGAAATAAAAATAAATTTAGATTCTGCAAATGTGAAATGCTTCATCTGGTACCTGACATTAGAGAGCTGGGCCCCCTTCCCAGCACCGGGGACAGCTGTGGCTGTGAGGACCTCGAGTGCCCACCACCCAGCACGGCAGGGAAAATGAGGACTGGCCTCGTCTGTGTTCTGCCTCTACTGCTTAAGCAGGATGTGATTTAAAGGTCCATGTGAGGGGCACCTGGGTGGCTCAGTGGGTTAAGCTCCTGTCTTTGGCTCAGGTCATGATCTCAGGGTCCTGGGATTGAGCCCCACATCGGGCTCTCTGCTCAGCAGGGAGCCTGTTTCCCCATCTTTCTCTGCCTGCCTTTCTGCCTACTTGTGATCTCTGTCTGTTGAATAAATAAATAAAATCTTAAAAAAAAAAAAAAGAAAAATGTGGGCGCCTGGGTGGCTCAGTGGGTTAAGCCGCTGCCTTCGGCTCAGGTCATGATCCCAGGTCCTGGGTTCGAGCCCCCATCGGGCTCTCTGCTCAGCAGGAAGCCTGCTTCCTCCTCCTCCTCTCTCTCTGCCTGCCTCTCTGCTTACTTGTGATTTCTCTCTGTCAAATAAATAAATAAAATCTTTAAAAAAAAAAAAAGAAAAGAAAAATTAAAGGTCCATGTGAATCACACACACACACACAAAAAAGCTTGAGGTGCACGGAGCCACCATATTAATTTTTAGCCTATATGTTGATGACGTTGATGGAAACCAGTTTCCACGAGTCCCAGGGGAGGCGTCAAGCCCTTCCCAGCCCCTCTGCTCCCAAAGCTAGCCCGGAAAGGCCTCTGTAAGCGCCTCCTGCGGACGCTCTCTGCTCAGAATATTGTAGAGGCCGCTGCGCTGCTTATTGGATTCCTGGGGAGATGCCTGAGCACTGACACTTTCATGATGGGGCAAAGGACAGAACCTGACTGCCAATCAGATTAACAACCTGCCTGTCATCTGTGAAAGTTGCTGATGAGAAGAAATGACCTGAGAAGCTAATATTTGCAAATAGTTAATGCGAAGTGAAGGAGAGCAGCAGCGAATGCTAAAAGGTCACTGAGCAAGGTGCTAATTTGGCATTAATCACTGCTCAGCCATGGTGGCAGAAGAGGAAACCCATGCTCAGCACTTGTCACCGCCCGGAGAGGACAGGCCCCCAGCTGGTGGGCCTCGACAGCTCCTTGACCCCGGGACACTGTGCATGTGTGACACCAGGAAGCGCCAAGGTACAGCCCCTTGAGGGTGGGGTGAGTGGGACAGAGCAGCGCCACCCTGTCCAGGGTTCCAGCCACACTGACAGACGGAGCAGCAGGCGGTATTTTTGTAACTCACTGTCACAAGTGCTGACATGTGCCAGGTGCCTTGCCTGCGGGGTCGGCTGGACAAGTCCAGTGACTCCTTGGATTTGATTTGGGGCACAGGACACTTTTGGAGAAGCAGGGGTAAGAGGTGCAGATTAAACTGTGATCGTTCCTCACAGGAGCATTTGTGATCCGGGGGTGAGGTGACCTTGACTCCTGGGAGCCGCCACAGAAAGATCAAAGCCGAGCTTCTGCTGCTGAAACTGCTGTCACGTATTTCAGTGCCATTTTACCCAAGCACCTAGAGTGCACATCTCCCAACTGCAGGGGTGGTACTCACGACAGCACAGGACGCTGAGCACTCCTTTCTTCTGAAACACTGATATTTCAATTGAATCTGCATGGGCACATGGCTGACTCCCGTGTGACCACTAGGCTAGTGAACTGGGAATTTCGGTCACGTGGGAGACTATTACTCTGCAGAGACCCTGGATCCCAGTGTGCAGAGATTGTCCCTCTGGGCCATTTGTCCTTGGTGGAGGAGAACCTTCCCTATGTGTCTGCCCTATTTAGCCGCTGACTACTCTGCATACAGTAGCCGGGCAGGAAGTAGATTGTTCCAGAGACAAACTATTACGTCTTCCCTCTGTGTCCGGCTCTAGTCCACCATCAGCCCCGCCGTGGCCCAACACACTTCAGGCGTCCCCAGGCCACTACCGTCGCCCCCGCGGGGCCCATTCCACCATCTGAGAGCATTTCTCCAGAAACTGGTTTCACCTCCCATCTGTGAATCGTTTCTGTCACTTTCTTTTTGTCATTGTGCTCCTCAGTCTCTTCTTCCTTTACTGCTTTTTAGAGGGTTTTTACTTCTTTTTTAAGTGAGAAGTGGTAATAGAGGTGCTTTATCTGCCATTCTGAACCTGCCATGCTGACTTATCTACCAGGTTTTTTTTCCCTCACGTTCAATTTTTAGAAGAGAGATGCAAAGAAGAATACCCAGGCATTTCCAAAAGAATAAAACGACCTCTTTATTTCTGCTATTCCACAGTGTCTCAGATACAAAAGCACTCAAAATCCTTAATGATCAGTTATTTTTTCATAAGTATTCCACAATAATGAGTCACTATACTTCCACCAGGAATAGTACCCTCTCCTTCAATGCTCTATATTAACATAAGATTTTTTAAATGCTATATGCCAATGTATTAAGAATTATTCCTAAAAAGAAGGCACTTTACCAAGCCTCCTGTGTAGCCAGCAAGCCTATTGCTAAATGACTTGCAAATGTTTCTCCCATTTAATCTAATGCCAAGACAATAAGAGACCTATTACTGCCCCCCTTTTACAGCCGAGAAAACTGAGGCCCACAGTCACGTGACTTCGAATGTCGGAGAAAGGGCTTAAATAAAGGACCGTCTCCACCCAAATTTGTCAACTTCCTTTCACATAATGCTGTCCGCTCCTGGTAAAAACTCTGGTGGTGCTCAGTTAACCAAAAATTAAATTAACTAGAACGCGCCTTCCCCCAAGCATTTCCTTAATGGAGACTTTACCATCATTTTCCACCTGAACAATTCCCAGGCTGGTTGGAGGTGAAGACGCTGAATCAAGAGGCTTTCTGCAGAGGTCAGCAACAAATGGGCAGCAGGGGGCTTTGGTGGCCCCAAGGCTGATTCTCAGTCGTTTTGGGAATACAGCATCTGAGCCCAGAAACTGCACCTAATCCTCGTCAATCTCCGCCACCACGAATCCCTTAATCACTGGAGAGCTGAGTAGGGGGAAGCTGTTGAGGTTGCATGTAATTAAAAAGTACTTCTAAAGAACATCAAACCTCTCAAACGACAAAAGAGTTCAAAGTTCCCCTGAACTCTTAAAGCCACAGAGCTGCGGAAGAAGGAGGGTAAGTGGCAGACACCCTGTTGTACGGCTTTAGGGGAAGAGAAAGCATCAGGAGACAGGGAGACAGACTCCAGCCCGGAACCCAGCAGGAGTAGGGGGGAGTGGGGAGGAAAACCAGCCTGCGGAGGCCTGGGTGCAGGGCATTCCTGGAGGGGGATGCAGTCCCGAAGAGCCCTCGCTGCCCCGCGGGCTCGGGGTGCTGGAGGAGCTGCAGGGGGCCACAGCGCAAGGGGAGCTGTGGGGCAAGGGGCAGGGATGGGAGGGGTCGGCTCAGGGAGGGCCTTGTGTCTTGGGGAGAACTCTGGGCGATATCCTAAAGGCAGGTGGGAAGAGGACAGGACAGGGGATGACATAATGTGAGCCTGTTTTAAGACTCCAACCCTAGAATCCACCATGGGGGTCAAGAGAGGACACGGGAGGTCAGGCAGGTGACCACAAGCCTGGGTGGTGGGGGTGGAAACGAGGCGTGGGGCACTTTTTGAGGAGTCAGAGTTTGCCGACGGCTGGCTAGGGGGATGTCTGTGGAAGAGGAGCTGTGGAGAGGGAAGCTGCCAACTCTGAGAGGGAAAGACCAGGTGGGTTCAGGCTTGTGGGGAGCAGTTCAGGAACGGGGTTTGGGATGTGTGCTGCGGGGTGGATGTCGATTCCTTGCGTGGCTCAGCAGCGACCCCGGCATACCCTCACCCCCCACACTTGGTCTTCTGCCTTTCTGCTCCCAAAGTTCCCTCTTCCATCCTGCCTCCAACACCACTGCTGCCCGTTCCTCAGAAAGCTAAAAATTAAAAATACAACTACCGTATGATCCAGCAATCCGATTTCTGGGTATGGACCCAAAGGAAAAGAAACCACTGACGCCGAGATGGGTGCACACCCATGTTCACAGCAGCGTCATTCACAGCAGCCAAGACATGGAAACAACGTACGTGTCCACGGATAAAAAACTAAAGAAAATGTGGTGCATTTATGGAATATAATTCAGCCACGAGAAGGAAGGGAATCTCATCATTTGCTATAACACAGATGAGCTCTGAGGACGTTGTGCTAAGTGAGAGGAGTCAGAGAAAGACAAACACCGTGTGATCTCACTTACATAAGGAAACCCTAACAGCGGAGCTCACAGAAACCCAACAGAGGCGAGGGTGTGGTAAAGGTAGTCAAAACGGACCAACTTTTATTTCTAAGATAAGTAAGACCTGAGGATGTAATGTAAAAAATAAAAGTCTCTAGGCACTGACAAATGTCCCCTGTGCAGCTCAGCTGTCCCCAGCTGGGAACCACTGGATATAGGTCACACTCCTGGTCAGTGATATGGGCAGGAATAAAAAAATCTTTCTTCAGAGTTAAAAAGAAAAGGAAAGGAAGGAAAGCAGCCCCCTGCTGTGGGGTGGTAAGCAGACAGCCTCTCCCTGACCAGGGTCTCTGTGTCCACCTGGAGCCAAGCACTGCAGCCCGTGGGCAAGCCCTGTCCTGACAGCTGCAGGGGGACGTCAGCCTCTTGGGGCTGTCCCCAGCACAGCACACCAGACACTAACGACATTCAGCATCGGTCTCTGCACACCTGTGTCCTGAGCCTGTCGAGACCCGGCTCGGTCCCTACCCCAGGTGGAGCCCAGAACCGATCCTAAGGCCTACCTCAGACACTACCACCCTCTAACATGTGGCTGGTCTCCTCCTGTCCTACCAGCTGTGGTCCCCATAACAGTGCCCACCCTGCTCCCTGCTATTTCCTTGCATTTGGCTGCGAGGACAGCCCCATCCTGAGCACAAGCAGTGATGACATAATCACTGTTGGCTGCTAGCCCTTCTGTTGGACACGTGGACATGGGGATGTGGGGTGCTGGCCCAGTCCCTGGGAACAGACTCCATCAGGTTCCCTTGGCCTGGCCCCCTACTCTACTCCAAGCTTCTCTCCCTGCCCCCAACTACCCTAGGATGAGGTTCCCACAAGTCCAAAAGCTGAAAGGCGCAGTTACAAAGAGAACAGTTTCGAATCCAATCAACCTGGAAATGCCACCACAGCTCCTAATTGCTTGGGAACAGGTCACCTAACTTCTCCAAGCCTTATGTGTTTTGTTTGTAAACCGATAAGCACATCACAGGGCCGTTACAAGCAAGGGAACATGTATGTGGGTCTATAGATATGCGTGTGTACATGGGCCCGACACAGAGAGAGCACTGTCCTCCCCACTGGGGCCCTGAAGGTGTTTGGGGCCGGTGTCCTGGTTCATGAAGGTGAACACCCCGAGCCCCGAGAAGGCCTGGAGCCCCAAGTCATAGCTCACAGGCAAAGCGGCACTCGGAGCCCGGAGCAGACACCTTTCCCCCACACTCCCTTGTTCCACAGATATCAACATCTCATTAAAAAAACACAGACTTCTTTCTTTCAAAAAAGAGACTGTGCCCTAAAGGAGTGGAATTTTTCAGGCCATCTGAGACAGCAGATCCTATGTTTTGGTTTTCACTATTAGCACCGCTATGTCGAGTTTCCTGATTCACAGGTGGGTGCTCCTGGCAAATACGCCTCAGGAAAGCTTTGCAGCAGGCAGCTCGGGCAGGGTTGAGGTCATGGGCTCAGTTGCCCGCACACTGCCTCATTCTTTCCTGGGGCACGCCAGAAAATAATGAGGTCGAACTCTGCCCTCCACCAAAGGGTGCTGAGTCCCACTGGCCCTGAGGTACAGAACCCAGGCACGGTTCCCACGTAAACACGTGCGAGACAAGCAAGCCATGGGCCCTTCTCACACACAAGCGGACGTGTCCCGGGAGAGGCGCCTCTGTTGGAGGAAGGTCGGTTCTAGGACAGCTCTGAGATCAGGAGGCAGCTCTGCTTCCTCAATGCTTAGTATGTCTGCAGCTACAGGGTTTCCAGTTTTGCAAACAAAGCATCTCATCAGGAAGCTCGCAGGTAATGGAATCTACAGGACTATTTGAAACCTCAAAATCTTCTGCTCCGAAAAGAATCAGCCCTGAATTTGGAGGAACAAAGGAGACAACAGGGTTGAAAACAAAGGGAATAAAAGACAGTGAAGGCTCCCAGTGTTGAGCAATGTGTTCCTAGGCTTTTGTCTTTTTTTTTTTTTTTTAATCTTTCTTCAATGCCAATAATAATAACACCTGTTGCTTGTGTTGAGCAGATGACATTAGCAGTTACAGAAAAGCTTTTAAGATTTAGGCCACCGGCTTTCTGGACAGAACAGCAGCAGCCCCGCCCAAGCCAGAGGCGCGGGTGCCCCGGCTCCTCCCACACGTGGCTCTCAGTTCCCCACATCACCATGTGCCCATGGGTCTGCCCACCTTTAAAAATATTTTTAAAAGATTATATTGATGTATTTAAGTAAGAGAAAGAGCATGAAAAGAGGCAGCAGCAGGCAGAGAGAGAGGGAGAAGCAGGCTCCCCACTGAGCAGGGAGCCCAACACAGGGCTCAGTCTCAGGACCCTGAGACGCTCACCGACTGAGCCCCCCAGCTGCCCCTAGGTCTGTCCAGCTTTTGGAATAAGGAAGGATGTATGCATTAATCATCTTGGTATGAAACAATGTGCTTTGGCCATAACAGCCCTTTCTGCAGGGACTCGGTGAATGAAGAACCAAGTCTTGTCCACATAGAACGGGGTTGGTTATTGTCAGCAGAGCATCTATGGACAAGAACAACATAAAACTGCCTTGAATTTCAAGTGCACAGCGGCTAGGCACCGCGGTGGTGCTGGGGATTCCAAGTTTTAACACCCGAGGTCAGCGTTATCCAGGAGGCGTGGGTCAGTAGCGGAAGCCGCCCACTGACAGAGGGAATGTGAACAGACTGTGTGCGGCTAGGAGAGGAGCAGGTAGGGACACCGCAGGACAGGGTGGGTGTGTGACAGCGAGGTCCATTCTTCCAGGGGAATCGGGAAAGCCTGAGCCATGTCCTTGAGAGATGGACAGGCATTCACCAGGCAGAAGAGGGAAGGAAAGGCATTTCGGGAACAGAAAACAATGAAGATGGAAACCTGTCCAGCATGTATGGGAAAGTGTCAGTTCCTCTGGAAGCTCAGGGGAAGTGCTTCTGGATGTGCCATGGACTCTGCCCAGTGAAGAACAGAGTCATTGGAGGACCCCGACGAGGGGACCGTGCTGAGTAAGAGACGGTGGGACACCATGGGGAGGAAGAAGAGAGAGCAGAGGGGCCTTGGCAGCTGGATTGGGGCACAAAGTACTCCAGGTGGCTGGCCGGTGTGGTTTGGGCAGGCAGCAGAGCGACTCAGGGGTGAAAACTTGGAAGAAAGAGTAGGATTGGGGGTGAGGACACTGGCGTGTTAGGATGGAGGAGAAGGAAGGAGTTTCTGGAGAAAAGGGCCATGTTCAGGTGCCTGTGGGGTGTCTAGGGGGCATCGGCTGGTCATCGAGGGAGCAGTGACTGAAATCCTGAGACTTCTAAGTAGACCTCTCCGGGAGAGCAGGAAGAGTAAGGACAGAAAGCAGGACTGGGGCAAATCCCCGCAGCACACCTCTGAAGGGCGGGCACCCGCGTCCACATAGGACTGCAGGAAGAGCGGTCAGGGAAGGGGAGGAGGAAGAGAAGAAGCTTCTGACACCACCGAAATTAGAGTTTATGCCGTTCTTTTGTTCCAAGTGGACAGGAATTTCCATATATAAAATCAAGGCTACTTCTGCTCAGTTTTTTAAAAAAAAATTAATTAAAAAGTTTTTAAATTTACATTCAATTACTTAACATACAGTGTATTATTAGGTTCAGAGGTAGAAGCCAGTAATTCATCAGTCTTACATACCACCGAGTGCTCATTCCATCACGTGCCTTCCTTAATGCCCATCACCCAATTACCCCATCCCTCCACCCTCCTCCTCTCCAGCAGTGTTTCCTATGATTAAGAGTCTCTTATGGTTTGTCTCCCTCTCTGATTTCATCTTATTTTCTTTTTCTCCTCCTTTCCCCATGCTCTGTGTTGTTTCTCAGATTCCACGTATGAGTCAAATCATACCGTATTTGTCTTTCTCTGACTGACTTATTTCGCTGAGCAACATACCCTCTAGTTCCATCCGTGTCATTGCAAAAGGCAAGATTTCATTCTTTTTGGTGGCTGTGTAATATTCCATTGTATATCTATCCCACATCTTCTTTATTCATTCACCTGTCGACGGACATCTGGGCTCTTTCCACAGTTTGGCTGTTGTGGACATTGCTGCTATAGACACTGGGGCGAGGGTGCCCCTTCAGATCACTGTGTTTGCAACCTCTGTCCTGCTTGGTTTTTGAAGATGAATCTTCGAATTTACCTTGTGGGGCAACGGCTAAGGAAGGCAGAGCTATATGCAGCTGAGATGGCTGACCTTCGGCAACAAGGGCTGCAGTGGCCACAGACACACAGAACAGAGCCGGGGGTGCTCTCTGGTCACTTCAGTGGCGCGGTGTCTGCCAACAGCCTGGCTCCAGCCATCCTCAACCTGATTTCTGACAGTACGGAGGGTCGCTTAATTGGTCTGTCTTGTGATTTTCGACCTTCTCCCATGCACAGCAAGGGATACTGGTGCTCTTTTGGGGGAGGAGTGAAACTGCTCCAGGATATTCTGCTTCAAGAAAATCAGGTGGCTTTTCTGTTCATCACTCACTTTTGCAACCACTTGGAGTCTGTCATCTTTCTCTGCATTATTAAAATGGCTTGGCAAAGGGATTAAGTGCTTTCCTGCCTGCAAGCGTCTCAATGGGTATATCTGATTTCCTGTCACCCTGGGGGGCCAGCATCTCAGCAGCTTGAATCCCAGTAATGCTGAACCCCCAGGTGCACATTTTTAAGACTGACATACACCCAAGTTCATATACGTGATTTATATATATATCTCCAAGGACTCTGAGAAAACAGTAATTTTTTTCATTAAAATGTGCTCCAGTGAAGGTTATGTCAGCACCACAGACCAGGTCATTCACTAGGACCCCATGAGGTGATTTTCTCGCGGCAGGACGTGGACAACGTTAACAGGAGCTGTACGGTGAAAACTGAAATAAACAGCACGATTTCTCTCCTGATAGGAAAAAAAAAATCTTCTTCACTAAGGAGAAGGTTCCTCCCACCTCTTTCGTTCCCCAAGTTCACCTAATTTGTCGTCACCTGGCTCTGGAAGAGGCGAGGCTGGAGTCCTAACTTCTGGGTTAACAATCTGTGGTGAGAGGAGGTGTTTAAGGAAACTTTCCCACTCTTTTAGATGCCGTGTCCCTTATCATTTGTCAGCCAGAATCTGGTCACAAACTGCGATGGCGTCACGCCGGTGTGGGGAGCGGGAGAAGGGTGCATGGGGCTGGCGGCAAGCTCGGTGGGGGGTGGGTAGGCAAACCCCATCACAAATACTCTCCCAGCTCTCCTGAGAGGAGCACGCACCAGCTGACCCAATCCTTCTTATTTACTGTCCAACAGGAGGAGGGAAAGAAAAATGGGAGGAAATACAGCAGTCTATGCCATTTACAATTTTATCTTTGCATGTACTTCCATTTTTATCTCACTACACTTCTGGACTTTTCTATTGACAAGAGAAGATAAATAAAATAATATGACAGTATGACGAACAATCCCTCAGTTTCTTTTCTTCTCGTTTATAATGTATTTGAAAACTTGTGCATTTGGAAATGAATGGAATGTAACAAAGAATGTGTTTTCATCAGCTCTGTACTGGGCCGAGAAAAATGAAGGTGATAGAAGGCAGCTTTACAGTGGGCTTGTTTACCTATTTCTTTGGGGATGAGCATAAATTGGTAGACAGAAGGCAGGATTTACCATGACTGGACACTAGAGTGACCCAAATATCTGAATAGAGAGACAGGATTTGATAAACTGTTTTTCATTTAAACACCTAAAGGCACAATCTACCACTTCATGGTATAAGAACCATAACCAACAGAAAAACTGGTACTACAGGCAGGCTGGGTGGGCTAGAGGGCTAAGAGAATCTATTCTTCAGGAGAGTAGGTCAATTTTCTGAATGGCAGTCTAAAATTATTGAGAATGTAATTAGGAACAATAACAGATCACTTTTAGCTTTAATGAAGACATTCCCTTGAGTAAATGTGCCAAACATGCAAATCCGGGCATGGAGCCCAAGCCCACCAGGGCAGCTGATGCCCACCCAGGGCTGTGAGCAAGGACGAGGGGAAAACGCAGGACCCCTTGGTAGAGGTCTTTGAAGGTTCGTCCTCCTCCACCACCCAAGCTGAAGTTCTCTGGCCAAGAGTTTTCTTCAAAGTTCAAAAAAGAGATGCAAAATATTTAGAGGTTGGCAGATTTGTTGGAAGAAGATCACTGCATTTACTAAGGGAGGGATGAGAACCACATTCGACTTTTTCTAATGACCACCAAGCCATCATGTTGAGGACACAAGCAACACTGCCTGGTGGTCTCCGCCTCTGCAGCCTGGAGGGCCCTGTGCCGGCCCCCCTGCCCTGCTCAGCTTTTCCCTGGCCCTTCACCACCTGACGTACTGCTCACCGGAATTGTTAGTTTTGTTCGTCCGTGTCTGCCCACGAGCTTGTAAGACCAGGAGGCTCGGACAGTGCCTGATGTTTTGTTAGGTGCTCAATAAAAACCTCTTAAGTGAACTCCGGTGGAGGTCTGGGGACAAGTCTTTCCTTCTGGCGATTCAGAGAGAGCTCTACCAGGCTGGCTGCCACAGGGCTGAGGAGTAATAGTGTCATTAGGGAACATTCTGCTCTGGGCCCTTGACCACGCCATGGATAGCTGGGTCTTCTGTGCCTCAGTGTTTCCCTCAAGGCTCCAGAGTCCAGTGTTTCACTGTCATCAGACCCCATGGCAGCCAGCCGCCCCCTTCTGACCTGAGTGCCCCCACCTGACCTGCTTCCCCTGAATCCCACCCATGCATCCAGGCCTGGGAACGTGTCACTTCCTCCATGAAAGTTTCCCAGGCCCACAGTAACAATGATCCTTCCACTTTGTATGTGTGGTGCATTTTTTCTCCTTATTGTGGTTAAATCTACTTAACAGAAAGGTAAGCATTTTTAAGTGTATGGTCCCATGGCATAAATTCACTTTGTTTTGTAACCATCACCACCAGCCATCTCCAGAACTTTCTCAGAAATCTTCCCAAACTGAAACTCTGTCCCCAGGAAACACTGACCCCCCCCATCTCCCCTAGTCCCTGGCACCCATCATCTACTTTCTGTCCCCGTGAGAGTTTTATTTGAGGTGCCTCGTATAAATGGAACCACACAGTAATTTTCCCCTTTGTGACTGGTTTATGTCACTTAGTCTTCAAGGCTCACACATGCTATAACATTTGCAAAATTCCCTTCCTGTTTAAGGCTGGATAATATTCTGTTGTAAGGAAGGACTGCATTTTGTTTATCCAGATCATTAGTGAAGTTGATCATCTTTCCACGTGCTTGTTGGCCATTTGTGCACCATCTTGGGAAAAGGTCTATTTGCGTCCTTTGCTCGGTGTCTTATGTTGAGGGTGCAGGTTGCTTGCTGTGTCACAGGAGTTCTTTACGTATTCTGGATATTAATCCCTTATCAGACCTAGGATGCGCCAATATTCTTCCCATCTCACGGGTTCCCTTTTTACTCTGCTGATGGTGTCCTTTGATATAGAACTTTTTAAACTGTGATGGGGTCCAATCTGTCTATTTTTCTTCTGTTGTCTATGCTTTGGGTGTCATAGCCAAGACAGTGTCACCAAATCCAATGTCACGGAGCTTTCCCCTGTGTTTTCTTCTAAGGGTTTTATAGTTTTCGGCCTTTGATTGTTCTGAATACAAGTGTGCCGTCCACAGTATAAGGTACGCGGTGCACTGTTTACACGTGTTGGAAACATCCTGTAGCCGGTGGTGCCCGTGTCCTGCCTGCAGTGTGCTGCTCACTCCTCATGGACAAGCCCAGGGCCCTCTGCTAGCATCTGGGGTTCACACCTGAGGTCACTCGAGGGTCAGGTTTATGGCTGGCCATCTGTGGGAGTCTCAGCCTATCAGTAACCTGTGCTGTGTGTGGACAGCCTTGTGGTTCTTAGTATGATTACAGCACACCTTTCAGCAGCAACCACTGGGGCTGCTTGGACAAAACGAAGGTTTATTATTCACGAGACTTGGGAATTAGGCAGCACCGCCAGGGCCATGCAGGGAGGCGGCAGGTAGAGGGGGTTCTGCTTCTATGGGGGTTGAGGGTGGGGGCCTACAATTTCACAGGCTCACTCTTTATTCGTGCATTAAAAACATAAAGGCAGACATTTAAAGTCCAGGAGGAGAAAAAGTAAGTGGCGCAAGTGGTCAGTTATCAAATTCAACTCTGAGCTCTGAACAAAGAGCCTTGGTGCAGGAGGCAGCCTGGGTCCACGTCTGGTCTCGCGGCTGGCCGAGTGTTTATGCCAAGACCCCCATCTCTGAAACAGGTGCCTGGACATGTGGCTTAAGTCAGGCACTTGCATCACAAAAGGGAAAAACAAAAAGCCTGTCAGGGATATCCCACAACACTGGCCCACAAGCGTGAGCTGGATACACAGGCCAGAAGGCCAGTAAATTAATATCCCTGAAAGTTGTACTCAACCAAGAAGGTGTAAGTGGCACTAAAGTGGCTTCTGATCTCTCCCCGAGGTCTCCTGGGTACTGAGAACAGGTGCTCACAGAGGCGATGGGCGCCCTGTGCTCTCTGTATTGGCACCTTGCTCTTCCCCATCTCCCTTACACACCCCTTCATGTGTGTGTCTGGGGAGCATGTCTAAGTAAACTATCGCACTCACATCTTCGTCAGGCTCACACACTTGGTTTCTGGGGGAAAGTAGGACAAGATCCTCTCTCCTCCAGACAAGGGCATCTGTATAAGCTCTCTGCTCCATCCACTCTGAACTCCTTAAAGGCATGTGATGCTCAAAAACTCCTTTATGCTCACAGCCTCTGGCAAATCGTAAGTGGCCTAATAGATGCTTGCCAAACTGAACAAACCTAACTTACATTTTCCAAATAGATCTGCAGATCGATTCCTAAAATATCAACATCTCTTCCCAAGACAAGAGTTGTACACACAGATGTCTGCAGAGTAGCATTGCTCGGCTCCTGGGGTATGTCTGTGACCAAGTGCCAAGCTCACATCCTGCGGAAAATCAGATGTTCTTTACAAAGCATGGGATTCACAGACAGAACCTGTAACTAGAAAAGTGTCTTTAATAGATAAAACCAAGAACAAAGGAATTCAGTCCCGAGTCCCTGGAGAAAAAAGAAAATTAACTTAACAAATGCTCTGAGCACATGAGAGAAAGAGAAAACTAAAAAGGAGATAAGTAAGAGAGAAAGGGGTCACAGTCTGTTCAGCAGAACAGAGCTCAAAAGTCACAACTGTGCCCTCCTCCTTAAAATACAATAAGGATCTTTAGAAAACCAGACTAAATTGAAGTTATTTTCCCTTGCAACAGATACTACTGCTCAACTCAGAGACTAGAAATTATGGCCGTCGGAACTCCAGGTAAATTTAGTCTGGTTATAAAGAAGCCTGCTCAGGAAACCATGCGGCTGGTGAACAGTCCCAGGGCTGTTATATTTTGAAGTCTTTGCTTGATTGGAACAACATAAAATAGAACGCTTTGTATTTTATATCCTTCCCCAGCCATGTGAAAACAGACAGAGCTAAGGGCCAACATGGGGAGAAACGCATTTCTCAAGGCTCTGGCTCCTCGCCAGAAGGGGCACCCACAGACCAAGAGATGGCCCTCTTTTGATTTTTTCCATATGAGGCTGATACCGTAAATAAAACCAGAGCTTCTCAAATTAGGAATCCAAAGCCAAATAAAACCTCTCATTTCCATTATTAGTATTTCATAAAACTTAAAATTCTCAAAGGTGGTTATACACAGAACTGAAGATTTTATCAATCGCCTGGCATTTTCTTATGTACCCCCACTCTAAACACGAATGTTCACACAAATATATTGATGAACATTCCCCTTGCCGTGTTTTGGGGTCATCAGTTTCTCATTTATTTCACCGTGGAGGAGGGCAAACTCTGAAACAGAAAATCTTGCAGGATTTCTATTTCAACCATCTCAAAGCAATGGTGAAATGTAAATGTTCCCAGACGATAAACAGTGAGTGAGCAACCTGAAGGACAGCCAAGCCCCTCGGCCAGATGCATCCCCAAATCAGATCAGGAATGGAACCATGGTCCGCTTTCTGACGTTAGGATAAAGGAACATTTCCCTCTGGACGAAGGAGCGGGGACTTTACCTCACCTAGCCTCTAGGCGGGGCAGGCAGGGGTTGGACCTTCTACCATCGAGGCGGCCCTGACTTCCCACTGTGCCAAGGCAGGGGCTCCGCTGCTCATCGGCCCTGACCCTGAGCAGTGTAAATAATCAGGCTCAGAAGTGGGCTGCAGGAGAGTGCCACGTCCAGTCTGAGCACATGGGTAAGACAGGAGTGCGGGTCTTGGTGCTCTCTCTCTCCCCCTCTCCCTCCTATCCATCGTGTGCACTCTTTCTCCCTCTGTCTCTGGGAATTAGGTGGGTCCTTGTCCTTGTTGAGGGGCACAGCAAACAAGGCCATGGAATGAGGCAGAACACACAGATGCTTTGAGAGTGAAAAATGAGAAATCACAACTATAGAGGTGTTTCCCCGTCTGTTTCTCCTCTTTTATTTATTTATTTTTTGGAAGTTGCTATATCAGAATTACCCTTGGGTGTCACAACATAGGTACAAACAAATCAGGAAATCTTAAGAGAAGAAAATATTTCTTTTCCTGTCTGCCCTAGCTTCCATTAAATGAATAAAGTCAGTCCCACAGCGCAAGAATAAAGTACTCAGCGAGAACAAGACATTTTCTGATGTGACCCAAGGTTATCTGTTTAAACCGACTGGTTCTCTACTCCATCTGCTGTGAAGCAAGGTTTTTTAAAATGTCAACAGAATCTCATTTATATTTTGGTCTAAAATCAACACCTACCATAAATCTAAGGCTGATGACAAGAGATGGAGAGAATGTATAGAGCAGAAGCTGGTTATAGAAAGAATTAAGTGTACAAAAACAGAGCTAAGATCCCTCTTAAGATACATACTTAGAAATGCATTATCACGAGTGTTGTTACTGAGAGCGGAGTGTATTGTTGGTAGAAACATAAGAAGTCTGTTCACACAGACAGAACGGCAGGTGAATAAAAAATAAAGCCCTAGTCCCATTTATGCAGTTGTTCAAATATATTAAGAAAGAAGCCGGTCAGTTGGGCCTATTTAAAATGTGGAAGGTCGATGATTACTCAGCAAATCCGGACTGTGCAAACGATCAGTTCAAACAAATGAACACGGAGTGCATTTCACATACTTAGCGGTCTTCTGTAGTTCGCAAGCTGCGTGGGTGCGCGGCTTTCTGTGAGGCGGCAGGAGTAACAGATTTATAGAGAATTTATAGGAAATCCAAAAGCAATTATGGCAAATCATTAAACAACAGGCACCTCCACCAAACCTCTCCCAAAGCTCCCAATAAGAGGATGGTATCTATTTATTCCAAAATTTGACTTAGTCTCTGTCCAATTGCTGAGACAACTCGTCGATAAGCAGTCAAACGCCCCATAAGCCTGCACACAGGGAGAGAGGGAAAGGGGCTGAAGGCAGGAAGGCACTCTCTGGGTAGCCAGGTCGATGGGCCTCGGGATGCCTGGTGAAACTCACCGAGGGGAGGCAAAGCAGAGTGTTAGGAACCTGGAGGTGACCCCATACAACTGAGTATAAGTCAAGAATTCTCCCCAGAATTACTCCTCCATAAAGAGGGACCTGCCTTTGGTTGAGTCTTTGCAACGTGTCTCAAAGAAACAAATATTTATTTTGAAATTTAAGTACTGTTTGGGAAAGACACAATAGCCTAACATAACCTCAGCTGGAAGGCTGTGGTGGTTACTTGAAGGAGTCCGTTTTTAGAAGAGGCATAGAAATTTAACACGGGTTTTGTAATTATTTCCTGGGGCTAGGACCTCTCACGGGTGAGTGTAGGTTACTGTTGTGTGAAAGACTCTTAGACAGGATCTGAGAAGCGAAAGGTGAATCTGGTTCTGTGCAAGCATAAAACGTGACGAGAAAGCTCTCCCGGGCCGGTCCAGGTAGCTCCATGGTACGCGGACACGGGAACAGCACTGTGCTGAAAGGATGAACAATGGGTTGCTTGGAGGGAGAAAAGGGGGCAGAATTAAGACTATCCTGTGAATATTTGTTATTATTTACACAAAGAAAAATAACAAAAATAACTCAGTACAACAGATGAGGAAATCATTCTCTTACAACCAGGCTTTTGTAAATAATGGTAATAGATAAAGATGCTCCGAACGATGATAGAAGTAACCGGTCTTACATACATTGATAAATACGCTTTTCTTTTCCCAAACCTGGTCCAAAATTTACTTTCCTTAGAGAATCTTTTCTGGTTAATTTCAACTCACTCACCAGTTAGCTTAGTTTGACATCAGTAGTCTCAGTTTCCAGAGCACTGAAAACCACATAGGGTTTTACACCCACTTTTAAGAACTTTTTTTTTAAAAGATTTTATTTTTTTATTTATTTGACAGAGAGAGGGAGATCACAAGTAGACAGAGAGGCAGGCAGAGAGAGAGGGGGGGAGGAAGCAGGTTCCCTGTTGAGCAGAGAGCCTGATGTGGGGCTCGATCCCAGGACCCTGAGATCACGACCTGAGCCGAAGGCAGAGGCTTTAACCCACTGAGCCACCCAGGCGCCCCAAGAACTTTTTATTTGTATCTTCTAAGTCCGTGCTTCTCAAACCTTCAGGGGCAGAGGGGGTTACCACCTGGGTACCCTGTGCACACGCACAGTCTAAATCAGGTTCTCCATCTAACCAGCCACCGGGTGAGGCCTATGGGAGGAGGCAAGCCCCGGGACCACCAGCAGGGAAAAGGCAGCAGGAGGAAGCTGAGTCCAAAGATCTCTGTGCAGCACTGACATCCCCCAGAGAGTGTAGACAACACCCGTCTGTGGAACTTCAGCCCTGCAGAAGGGGAAGCAGGGGGAAGATGGGCAGAGCTTTTGCAAGGTAGGCATGCTGGAAGGTCAAGAGAGGACTGATGTGCACAAGGAAATAATGACAATGGGGCCATCACGGTGCCTAAGAAAAGACTCATAGATCGGGCGAGCAGACATGAGTTAGGTTTCAATATGGCAAAGTGAGCAAAATTAGGGATGGTGGATGGGAGAGAAACTGTGAATAGAATTACAGATCCCATCAGCAGAAAGTTTTCAGAGATTCTAAGAATGACAGCAAACATTTCTTATCTGTTACATATGGGTGGACACTGCGCCAATCATCTTACGTTCGTCATTATGTGTGCTTTTTATTGCTCCTATTTTGAGAGAAAATTGAGACTCACAAGGTAGGTCACCTGCTCAGCCTCACAGGGCAGAGCTGGGATACAAACCATCCAGGGCTCTATAGCTAGGATTTGTGCTCTTAACTGCTACCTCAGCCTGGCTCCAGTGAGAAAGGTCCAAGGTGCGACCATGCACGAGCCTCCGAGGGGAAAGCCCACAGAGAAGACTGAAGAACCCCACAGCCAGAGCGGTCATTTCAGAGCCATACCCAGGCTGATCTTCCTGGAACCCCGGCTCCTCATCCTCGGACCCTGACCGCCTCCCCAGTGCCTGCCAATTCAAGCTTCACCGTTAGCTGGGGAGGGAGGCGTCACCTTCATGATGCTCACCCCGTTCTGATTTTGTGTCTCTAGACCTGAACTGTGCTAAGCCTCACTTCTGGCAGCTGCTTTTTTATTTAAAAAGTTTCATCACCATAATCAAATAATATTTGTCCATGTAGGTAAAATGTGCCCACAGTCATAAAATTAACTTGCGAAAGGTGTTCAATTATGTCAAAGAATCGGGGCATTTTAAACTAAATAAGATTATTAGCTCACTACAGGGAATTATATACTGAAAGCCTAACGAAAAGAGGTGTTCAATTATCCAGAGAATTCAGACCAAAAATCTACTTGCACTTTAATCAGCGGGTTTGGCAGCCCCGATGGTTCTGGATACAGTAGATAATGACTATAATTTATGTGAACTGAAAATTCTATTAATTTTCCTATGTCTTTTTTGAAGTTCCATCATTAATTGCTACTAATGCTTCCTAATCAAGACGGAACCAGTCAACAAAACAATTAACCTATTTCTGAAGGTGCGAATGGGAAGATAATTCATCAATTTCCTAATTTTTCCCCTGCTGCAACACCCGCCTGGCTTCTGTCACTAAATTCTCTTCCACTCAGAACACGCAGCGGCCGCTGTCAACCATCAGGAGAAAACAAAGAATGTGTTCATTCGTACGGGTCAGTCCTGTAGTTGTGGGGGAGGAATAATCATTTGTTAACTTACGTAAGAACCTCAGGTGCAACCACAATTTCCCCTCTACAGACGTAGAGTGGAAAGAAAGAAATACACAAAGAAATAGACCTCCAAATCCAATCTGTTTATGAGATTAGAGGATGTGATTTTTACTGAACTCTCCCAGGTGGCCTAGGATGGGTCCCGACAAGCAAGCTGGTCTAACGGGTAGCAGCTGTGGCAGACGAGTCCTCTCCTGCAGCTGTGCGGGCTGCGCGTGCTCTGGGACCGGGCTGCACTGTAGGCCCTGTTCAGGGACGGAGCCGGGGGTCCCAGGGCCCAGGAGTCCGAGTTCTGGCGTTCTGCCTCACCAGCTGCGGGAGAAGTGGCTTATGCTGTGTGAGGACTAAATGAAATAACCTATGTAAGGTGATTATAACCCACGTCTGGCACATAGTAGGTGCTCAACAAACTGAATGCCCCGAAATATCTGATTAAAAACAGGATATTAACGAAAGAACCCAACATTTACTGAACGAAAACAAATCGTCTTTTGATAAGTCGTGTGATGGCTCTGGAATGGCATATATTTTTAAAGGGTTCTTAAATACCAACATGTTAGTGACCTTTTACGTATAGATAATGTGAGGTCAGACCTGGTTCAATGAGAACCCCCAAACCCACACTGTGAAATTTAAGGGAGAAGAGAGTGTCAGCCCCTACCAGCCCATCAAGCAAAACACGAGCCAATGGAAGCCCGCAGGTGGGCGGATCAGGAATTCATCTGTGGCCTGAAACCCAGTATTGGGTATCCTGAGGGGCCCTAAGGGTGACGGGGCGATCCAGGCTGGCTTTTCTTTGTGTGCAGGTTCCTGTGAATCCTGCTGTCAATATGGCTTCTGCCTCCTCTCTCTGATAAACACAAGGGATTACTGTTCCTGTTCTACACATAAGGAAACTGATGTATGGAAAGTCGAGCAATTTGGCCTGGGTCTCCCAGTTGCTGAGCCGTTGAGAGAATGTGATCTGCACAACCCCGAGCCTGCGTGCTTAACCACCAAGCCTTACTGCGTCTTAGAGACCCTTGTAGGAACCCCCTGGGTGTTAGGGGGGAATGTAAACTCAAAACCATCTCATGACATTTCTCTGTAAGCAACCCTAGGGGACACTGGGAGCAGAAGATAGCGGCAAACCCACACTTGTGGACACCTGCTCTGGGCCAGGCTAAGTGTCCACACCTTGAGGCCATTCCTGCTGCTCACCATGAGCCGGAAGGCCTGTCATCTTGGTGCTGGGAGTTCGGATGAGGCGGCCCTCTCCTGGTAAGAAGGACCATGTACAGGTCTGCTCAGCACCACAGACCAGTCCTTTCCACCCTGACTCCATCCCCCACCCCTCCATCCCAGCATATTTGAGGAAGGGCTTATTCTGGGGCCCAGTGATGGAGCTGACCCCTCCCCCTGGAGTGGCCGCAAAGACTCCCCACGGGCTCTGGGTCCACAGGGTCACACACTCAGCAGTCCCCCTTCCCTTGAGGATGTGAAAGGGGCACAGAGTTTGTAGGACTTACTACTCTAATTAGAAACTTGTGGAAATACAAAGGGTTATTAAAACAGTTCAGCATACACCGCAGACGGCAGCTTCCAGCGGGAAGCTTCCAGGGGAAACTTGGGCATGCTCTGTCCTGTGAGTCCCCCCACTGAGAGTGTGGGGCTATCACTTTCTCCCCATTGCTTTCCTAGTTTTCAGCACCGGTTGTGTTCACGGAGGGTGCAAAGTTCCCAAGGTGTTGAGGGTTCTTTGCAGATAACGCGGCGCGTTTCCGCCTGCTTGTACTCTGCCCGCTCCCTGGCAAGAGGGCGCCTGGCTTTGATTCTAAACCAGGCGGTGGTGAAGCCCGAGGGCACTGGGACTCAGAGAGCAGGCTGGCCTGGGTGCTCTACTCTATGCTCAGCATAAGCAGACAGACTTTAAGTTACACCCGGATAAAGAGAAAGAGGGAAAGCGAGTGGACACAAGTAACTGTCAAGGGTCAGATGAAGAGGCTGGCTGTAGCAGGACACGGAGCACTTGAGACTCGAGCGGATGTCCCCAGTCGCAGCCGGGTGAGAACTAGCGCGGCCGTAATCAGGAATGAGGATCTAAGAGCTGAAGCAGCAGACAAGGGGGCCAGCTCCTCTGAAGGCCGGCCCCGTCACCCTCATCACACACATACGGGAACGGAAAACAAACACTCCGAGTGGGAGGAATTACGACAGACAGGAAGAGGGTAATGGGTGAAGAAATTCATTATTATCTTCAGTGCCACTTGGTAAACTTGAAAATTAACATGCCAAACTCTCTGAGGGATGGCTGGAGGGAAAGCTTCAAACACGGACATGGCGGAGGGGCAGGGAGCCTCGGGGCGGTGCTGCTTTTCCCCGTGACTTTCAGGAACCTGGAGAATGTCCTCAACACTATTTTCATCAGCAACAAAACGGAGTGTAAGAGGCCCAGAAGGAATCGGGGGTGGCACTGTTTCTCTGTCTGGTTTGCTGTGGGACATGGAGCGCGCTTGTGACCAGCACCGCCTGGGATGAGCCTGAGCAGGTGAGGCGGCAGCTGTCCGTGCTCCGAGCACCTGCTCCTCCCGTTGTCTTGGCTACGTTCCCCCTGGTCCGGAGTGGTTTCCTCTCCCCATTCCCACCTCCAGAGCCACCATTCTGCCCAAGCCAAGTCCAGTTTGCCTCTCTCCCAAGAAATCATCCAGGGGCCAAAGCAGAAAACATAGCCCGCCTCACCTCTGTCCTCTCTCACGCCCTTCTCATTCCATGGGTTATCAGGCTGGGCTCCTGTCCTCTGAAACTCACGGGAGCTCAGCTTTTCCCTGTCCCCACACCACTCGCTGCCTCAGGCAGGCTGTCCTCACCCCCACCTGAGGATCACAGCTGCCCACAGCCCTGTGAGTCTCTGAGGTTACAGTCCTTAGATCAAATTCAAATTCAAAGTTCTGCCCCTAGGTGATTTGAACTCACCCATTTTGCACTTCTTAAATCCCTACAGAAATTTCCAAAGGATAAAAAAAATAGGGGAATAAATGTATTGATACTGAAAACCAGGATAACCACCACGACAGGAGAATTTTTGCAAGAGGGCACGAAGGCACCTGGTTTGTGTAAAGCCACTCTGATCTGGAACCCCCCGCCCCCCCAACCAATCTGCAGAAGGAGAGCCAAAGGGACGACCCCAGCTGGACAGCCTCTCCCAGAGAGCACATCAGAGCAGTCTGTGGGGCTGGGGCTAGGGGCCCAACTGTGACCTCCTCAGGACAGAGCACTGGTGTTGGCATGAGAGGCGGAACATAAACTCGCATGGTGTGAACTTGCTAGGGACAGAAATCAGGTGACAGTAGACAAGCAGCTCCCCATCTTTGAAGGGCATCTGCGTCACCAGAGGGTTTGTTAAGGCTCAGATTTCCAGGCCTTGTCCCCAGAGATTCTGCTCCAGTAAATTTGGGGTGGGGTCTGGGAATCTGCACTTTTAACATGCGCCCAGGTGATGCATATTACCAGGACACAGCTGGCCGGGGTACCCAACTTTGAGAACTTCCCCAGAGCAGCGAACACAGGTGAGAGAGGAGCAGGGCCCCCGCAACCTCTGGACGGTGAAAACTACGGGAGGAATGAATTCCGACGGCCCTGAAATAAAAACTGCCTTCGCCCCATTAGGGTGAACTGTAGATGCCTCACTACCATCTACACATTCCCTAATGTGGCAAAAAATACCTAAATAGTCCTAATAACAAGGCCATAGTGGAAAATGTCCATAAAATAGAGATTGATTAATTTAAAGACTATGAAGACATATCCCTTTTTGAAAAAGAACACTTCAGGACATTTCTAAATCAAATTGATTCAGATGAATCAGAAAATCTGAATTGAATAAAAGCCTCATTGAGAGGGGTTGATATATGAAAACAGAAAGATCTTAGATCAGGAAAGATGTTTTTTTGATGAGAATACAAATTGCCAAAATTAAAAATGCAACAGATGCCCCAGAGAACAGACTGGATAGTGCATAAAATCAGATAAGTGAATTTGGCTGGAATGGAGAGATTTTCCTAGAATTTAGAGAAAGCAGATTAAATGAGCTATGATGAGAAGATGAGCAAAATGGAAGATTGATCCAACAGATCCGGTGTGAGCACAATAGGAATTCCAGAAGGTGAAAATAGAGTCTGTGAGAGAAACATATCAATCAAATTAACAATGTGGAAAAAGTCCCTGACGTGAACAAAGAGGATCTGCATCTTCAAATAAAAGGGGCTTACTGAGTACCAAGAAAGAGAGAGCCACTATAGTCATATCCTGACAAAAAGTCTGAGCTTCGGAGACAAATCAATAAAACTTAGAGTCCAGATACATGAAACATGGTATCAACCAGGAGAAAACAAAACCCAAACCCCAAACCCAAAACCCCAAAACCCTCCAAATTTCTTCTCTGCTGCATGAACTGATAGAATAAAGTAATATCTATGGTGTTTTCACGGAATTAAATTGTCAAAAGCCTTCTTTTATTCTTTTTAAAAGATTAAAAAAAAATCTATTCTAGGGTGGGGGGCAGAGGGAGAGGGGGTCTTAAGCAGATTCTGTGCTGAGCTTGGGGCTCGATCTCCTGACCCTGAGATCAGGACCTGAGAGGAAACCAAGAGTCAGAAGCTTAACCGACTGTGCCCCCCAGGTGCCCCTGTCAAAAACATTCTAAAGATGTCAGTCACTGGCCATGCCTTTTTCTCAAGGAGTCTGACAATTGTATTCCATGTGACACCCAGTGGTTTTCTGATAAACACAGAACAAGCAGGCCTGATGCATACTATTCGCTGATTTCCGAGGTCCAAGCACGCCGGCCACGGCAGATCTTCAGCTGCAAATGTGTTGTCATGGAGTGCGGATTTGGGAGGAGATGCCCACAGTCAGCTCTCACTAACCTACAACTGACCGAAACTCTTCTCTCAATCCCCGAAGTTAGTTGACCAGGACTCATGGCAGTCAGGATCTGCCCATTACTTTACCTAAGGGACAGACATGACTATCAGCCACCAGAGCTGTGTGGTTGTGATATAAAATCGAGTCAGGTGGCAAAAGGAAGCAGAAAAGGCTGGTGAAGGAGAGGACAGAACCACGAGACCTCCTGAGTAGCTGGAACAGAGCTCTGGGTTCAGGGAGTTCGTATTTCTGGCTTCTCACCCTGGGGGGATCTTGTTCTCAAGTTACCTGAGGACTCCCCCCATTTCCTATTGTTCCTATGAGCCCCCTGCCCCCATTTTTACACTGGAGCTGGCAAATCTGTATAGGTGTCTATTTCTTGTAACTCAAAGACTTGGCTACAATATCCTTCAACCTAACAGCTCTGCTTCTAGGAATTTATTGTAAAGAGATAATTTTGATGTTCGCACAGATGGAGCTAAAAGGATATTCACCATTCTGTCTGTAACGGTGAAAATCTAGAGACAATCTAAATGCCCAGTGGTTGAGAGCTAGGATAATACGCTAAGTTTGCTTAAAAAAGCAAATGAGGCAGCTATTTTAAAGGATACAGGAGTAGAGAACACTGTATAAATAATGAAATATTAAGTAATGAAGCTCACAAAATAGTATCTATGGTATAATCCTGTTTTGCTAAAAATGTTAATTTTTCTGTTTGCTTGAAACGTGGGAAAGTGTTAACTATCACGAGTCTGGGCTATAGTGTTGCGAGTTACGGATATCTTCTTTTTGCTTATTTGTATTTTCTCATTTTCTACAGTTAACATTATTACTCCTCTAATAAGGAAAAAAAAAAGTTCTTTTACTTATATCTCAGTGACAGGAAGCAGGAAGTTGAGCTGAAATTTCTTGGTCTCTGCGGCCTTCCCCTAACCCTTCCGCCAAGGACAGGGACAGCGCTTGTGCACCTGTGCCTGCAGTTCCTGTGACTGCCACAGGGGGCACTCAAGACACCACAAAGCCTGCCTGCCTTCTGCAAAGGGCCTTCAGTCTTTTCACAGGGGGTTCCAGAGCCCCTGCTTCAATGCTGCAGCTGTTGGACACTTACCACCTATTGCTTTCCACTAGTATCTGTCCTCTCCTTCACTATTCAGCGTTGGCTCGTCCTTCACACACCCTCCCAACCACCCTCTTCTTGGGCTATTTTCTCTGGGGTCATCAAAGCCACCCTAGAGTAATGTCTCCCAAATCTCCATCTCCAGCCGATTTGCTTTCTGGAAATTTCCATCTTGGGATCTAAAACAGTGTATCAAAGCAGAATCCACTGTGTCGTTGTTCTTCCCATCCTGCCATGCCCCACCCCCAAACCGGCTCCTGTATCATCCCAACCCCTGGGAACATCACTGGAGCAGCCACTCACGCCAGAAACAGGAAAATCACAGGAGATGCTGCCCTCTCTCTATCCCCATAAATTAATATGGGTGGCCTCTAGATCTCCCCCAAACTCCCAAGTGTGTCCCTTCCTCCACCCTCACTGCCGTTTTCTTAGCTCAAGTCCTATGACCTCACATCCAACACACTCAAAAGCCTTCCTTCAAGCTGGCCCACACATTGTAGCCAGAACGATCTTCCTCGAACACTCCTAGTTTTAAAATCCTTCCCTAATGAATTATTGTGACCCGCAGAGAAGTCTGGAAGTCTCTGTTATGCACAGCATGATCTTCCCCTCCTGAGCCCAGATCCCCTCTCAGCAGCCATCAGGCAGGGTCATCACCTTTCCTGGGATGCACCCGTCTGCACAGAGTTCCCTCTGGCTGCAACCGTCCTTTCACCCAGCCCTCCCTGCTGCACCCCTGCATCCAGAAAAGCCAGCTAATTATTGTCTCCTCTGTAAAGCTTTCCCAGACCTGGCCCCTCCCTCAGGCTAGTGAGGTGCCCCTCCTCTGTGACCCCAAAGCCCCCTGTGCTGACGCTGGTGTCACAGCATCAACCGCATCTCTAACTGTTGTTTTGTTCTCCTCCCCTTGGAGGATTGCAACCTGCCTGAGGTGCAAGTCTGAAATGTGAGGTGTGTGTGCAGCCTGACCTGTCCCCAAGTAGACTGTCGATCCCTTCAAACCAGCAGGCATTAACTGTCCCAGGGGACCCAGAACAGCAGCAGGCAGACAGTTGATAAATCAGACTTTTTAAAAAAGGGTTATTTATTTATTTGAGAGTGAGCGAGAGAAAGAACACGAGCTGGGGGAAGAGCAGAGGGAGAAGGAGCAGCAGGCTCCCTGCTGAGAAGAAAGCCGACACGGGGCTCGATCTGGGACTCTGGAATTGTGACCTGAGCTGAAGACAGATGCTTCACCCACTGAGCCACCGAGGTGCCCCTAAATCAGACTTTCTAAACGCTCTAGATGCTGGTGCTCTTAGAAACAGAATCTATGGAGCATGAAACGTGATATTTTGGTCAACGCCCTGATGTTAGGGACACTGTCCACAAACTTTTTCAGTTTACCAAGAGTAAGGGAGGGACTCTGGTTTCTCTGAGGCCGCCAGTCTGCCCCTGCTGTCATCCATCGCTGGAGGTGGGGCAGGGGCGGGGTACACAGCCTTTCTGACGTCTGCCCTGCAACATCAGAGGGGCCCTGGGGCCCCAGCAAAGACAGAGTCCCACGTCAAGACAAGAGCGATCCTGGTGACACTGGTGCACCCTGTGAGCCACGAAGCCAGTGGTTCCCCCTACCTCTTGCCTCTGCTCTGCAGACCAAACTACGTGTTGGTTGGTTGCCAGGACACTTTCATTCTGGCCGAGGAGATAAGCCCGGCTCCTGGGATCTGCGGGGAACACAGGCAGGGCCAAGGTGAAGGGAAGTAAAGGGAGATGAGGCAGCAAAGACAGATTATGGAAGAGGAAATATAGTTAATAACAGTAATTATATTAGTGATAGCATGAATTATTCATATTTAGTTAATAGTTATTGTATTAGCAATGATAGTAATAGTCATGAGTTAGCGGGCTAATGAGGATCCCACTGAATGCTGTAATAATAATGGACGGAAAGATAATTCCAGGCCCACAGATCAATCTGAGAAGTGGTGAAATATAACCCTGTCAGTGACGTGGACGGGTCCACGGGAAAAAGGCAGTGAGAAGCCGCGTGTGCAGAACAGTATGTGGACGGGTCGGGCGGCAGAAGGAGGCAGGCTCTCTAGAGAGCGGTGGCTCCGACGGCCTTCCCAGAGGTACCCAGTGGCCCCAGTACTCAGAGACGCTGCGGTGTGGACACAGAGCAGACGCAGGAGTGAGGACTCTTCCCGGGACCCCGACCTCCCCTGCGTCTGGGGCAGGAAGGCAGCACCTGCGGCGGCAGGTCTCAACCCCAGCCCAAGGACAGGCTGCCCTGCCTCTGCCCACGAAGGGACGCCTATGGAACCCTGAGCCCGCAGGCACAACACAAACCAGAGCTGCAACAGAAGCTGTCTGGGCGTTAGTAGGAGTTTGAGCCAAACCTGTGAGCCCCCCCATCTTCCCAGGGCGTCCATACAGCCCGAGCACAGGGAGAGTCATGTGTGTGTGTGTGCTCCCACATGTATGTGTGTGTGTGTGTGTGTGTGTGTGTGTGTGAAAGCAGCAACGTTGCTCAGAGAACATCTGTCAGGTGTCCAGCCGCTCCCTCCTCAGAGCTGGAAATACATGGCACGACTCATGTTTTTAATTGACAATCAGTTGTGTGGGAGCACCTGTAAGCCTGGCTGAGGCAGCTGGCCGCCCTCCAGCAGGAGTCCTTACTTCCTTCCCATGGCCCATGGCCGCGCGCCACAAGGGCAGGTTCAGGTTCAGGTGCTAAGGCCTGTCCCACTCCCGGGCACCCGCAGCCCTCCCTCAGGAAGCCTGTCTCGGCCTCCTTCCATGTGGGCTCTAAGGACGCTTCCCGTCTCCTCTGGGACAGAAACCCTCTCAGCTGGATACCTGGCGCTGGAGTCACCCTGCGGGCCTGCACGGCTCCCACAGAAAGCAGACGCTCAGTCAACGTGAGCTGAATACCTGAGGAGCGGTGAGCTGAAACAGAGACACTTGCCCACGAGACAATGGAAGGAAATCACAGACTTAACACTAGCAAGTGTTTGATTTTCACTCAGCGCCAGATTAGATTCAAAATGATAAGCCTGAAAACAATGTTGTGTATGTGTGGTCCATGCAACAGACTGAGTCCTCCTGTTTTCTACACTACTTCAGGCATCATTTGATAGAAACCAACTGATTACGTTGTAGTTGGTTTGTTAAGGGATGCTGGTGGTGTGTTTAGATAGAGAGCTGCCTTGGGCATGTGAGCCTTTGGGTCTAGAGGAGTTGCTCAAATGGAGAAATGCTATTAGGTACTCGAGCCGTGGCAGAAATTTGGCATGTCTATGCCCAACCAGGAATTGCTAGAGAGGCTAAAACCCAGTATCTGTCTATCTACCTTACCTACCTATCATCTATATAACTTTTCCTCTTCTATCAGATGGAAGATAATACAAAGTGTACAGAATTTGGGAGGAATATTATTAAATTTCTCTAATACCTAATAATTCAGTAGAAAGTTGCTGTTCAATGTTCTTCCTAGATATACAATGTATGTGCATGCACACACACACACACATACACACACACAGAGGCAAAGTGTGTAATACAGGAAAATATGAATAATCCCGAGCCAGGCTCTTAGTGATTGTTTCAGGCTATGTTAAACCTTACCTAGGAATTGCTTAAAATGACTGATTTGTCCGTAACACACAGTCGTCTTTCAAATGTCTGTAAAGACAAGGGCAGCAGGAGTACAAATAATCCCTTTTTCTACCAGAACGCTAAAAAGTAATAGGACAGACTTCTCCGAGTTTAGCTCTGTTCTCATTTAGTGGAGGCAGTAGGGGACAAATAAATGAACAGACAGTGGTTACAGAATAAAGAAAAAAAAGTAAGTGTCTACACATCTACCAAATGGATAGTTATCCCAAACACACCTGGCCACGCCGGGCTTCTTGATGAAGTGCTCCAAGTAGAAGGTGCATACGGCGTCTGAGGGCCTGTGAGTCACCATGTGGCTCAGTGCTAAGCTCTTGAGGGCACTTATGTCAATTTCCATAACTTGGAATTGGCCTCAGGGAGAGAGAAGTACAAAGACTCCCTGCTCCACCCGGATCCTTTCCTCATGGCCACAACCATGGGCTTTGCCGAAGAGATGGCGAGATTCAGGGAGAAACGAGGCTCATCCCACCCCTGCCACCGCCTGAGGGTTCATTCCATTATTTGAGAAATAAATCCTTGACCCCCTGGGCTCCAAGGGTCACCTCGGCAGAGGGTCTGTAATGGTGAGTAATCAGGGACTGTGAGATTTCCGAGAGACATGTACCTCACAGACCAGATTGACAGACGGCACACAGAGCAGGCCTGACACCGGCATCCCCATCACCAACCCCCATGCATGATGGGTTCAAGCTCCACAGGCAGTTAGACCACAAAGCACACGCACGTTTGGAGACTTCCGAAATGATTTCTTTTTCTTTCTTTTTTTTTTTTTTTAAGATTTTATTTATCTATTTGACAGACAGAGATCACAAGCAGGCAGAGAGGCAGGCAGAGAGAGAGAGGAGGAAGCAGGCCTCCTGCCGAGCAGAGAGCCCGATGCGGGACTCGATCCCAGGACCCCGAGACCATGACCCGAGCTGAAGGCAGAGGCTTAACCCACTGAACCACCCAGGTGTCCCCCGAAATGATTTCTTTTTAAAAGTTCAAATGATGGCAGGGGTCTCACTGAAATTCTCAAAAAACAAGTAGATTAACCAATCAGACTGTATGGACTTTTCTTATCATTCCATTCAGATTTTAATTACCCAACGGACTGGAGCTGTCTGTCAGCCCATGTCACTGTGCCCCTTGTAGGTCCCCCCCATCACTCTGCCCTCCAGCGAAACATCAAGGTGAAACAGACTTGGGGAGCACACGGCGTGTGCAGGACCATCCTTGATGCCTCCGCCATCGAACAGCCCGCCCAGGAACATCGCAGCAGCACGTAGCCTGGGTCTGTGCAGCGGCTGCACACACACCATGTCTAAGTTCCCAGGAGTGGGAAGTGCTCTCGGTGGCTAACCTTATGTCATCCCATCTCTGCACAACCTCGCTGTGACTGCGGTGCCATCTTCCCAAGTGTGCCTGTATATATGCACGTTTCTTCATTTCCCAAATTTTTGACATAGTCTGTGCCCGCCCCCCACTGTTGAGCTCAGAAAAGGGAATGTTATAACCATTTAGAAGATCTGACATGATGACAATAAGATGAAATAGCATAAGAAACTAAGCAGGAACAGAGAAAAGGCAAACACTGTAATAGCGCAGACAAGCAACTTCCAGCAGCAACTTACTTGCACCTAATTATGATAAAGGCATAAATGAACTGTGTAATGTGCATGCTTTAAGCCACATATGAGGAAAAATTGCAAATGGGCTTTCGCTAAATGCAAAACGTGCAGCCACCTCCAGTCCGGGCCTTTGAAATTGCTCTTTACCTTTCCTCAACATCTGGAGGGGGCTCTTCTATCTTTATAATGAGAGCAGGCAGCTTCTGGAAAAGCAGGCACTGCTAAGGAAGGGTGTGAGGTACCGTAGGACAAGCACAGGGCTGCAGCCCCAGGGCAGCCGTGAACCACATGTGTCCTCTGCCAGTCACCTCCCAGGCCGTTTTCTCGGCTTGCATAGCACATCAAGAGATGAACAAAACCAAAGACCAAGGAGAAACGTGAGGGAAAATCAAAGAGAAATGGTAGAGGCCAGCATCGGTCTGGCCCCACATCAGTTTCCTTATTTTAACCACACACGGAGGTGACAAGAACAGATGAAGAGGTGACTGTGGGTGAACTTAACCCAGGCAGGTTTCGGGGAGCCAAAGGCTGCTATGACAGCAGCGATACATTCTGGGGGAAATAAAGGACAAGCTTGGGGGCCAGGCAGAAGAGAAAGGTGAGAGGAAGGGAGAGAAACGGGGCGATCCAGAGGAGGCCTGAGGCCTGGAGCTTGGAGAACGGCCCTGAATGGGGGCGGGGGCCTTCCAGGTGATGCCCTGAGTGGCGGCCTCAACCTCGTCTTTACCCTTTTCACTGACACAGTCCCCCTGGATCACAGATTTTGGGTTTAGAGGTGGGGAGGAAGAGCCACCAGAAGAGACCAGGAAGGCACAGCACCTTCTGGCTCGGGCTCTCCCCTCTGAGGCTCCTCCGGCTGTATCTGTAGGCACGGCTGGTGCAGGGCTGAGGCCCACGCTTCTTGTACCTCTCAGCCAAGTCAGTGTACAAGTGAAGAAGCCAGGGCTCCCTGCCAGCCTTCTAGCTGCCAAGCCCCTTAGGTTCACCTTCCTCTCTGTGCCCCGGAGCATCTTGAGGCCTAGGCCCTCACTGCCTACCTGGAGGAGAGGCCAGCCAGCCCGCGGGGCCCCTTGGAGCCCGCGCTCCGGGCTCTGCGTCTGGGGTGGGCTTTCTGTCTTCACCCCACTGACACTCAGCATGGGCAAGCGCTCCTTCTTCCCTCCCTGCCCTTCCCTCTGGAGAACGCCGTGTTCCTGAACCACATCCTGTTGGGTATAGGTGTCCCGCTTGCTTATCTGTCCACACACAAACACTGATGGCTTCTTGGGCACCAGCTTTTGGGAAAAAGAAGTTTTGTGGTCAAATACAGGAACTCTCCCTCTTCTCAGAGTTCGCAATAATGTGCATTAGTGTATATACAAAAGCAAAATCGGCAAGAAACAAGGTCAGCTTCCTTTCCTGTGTCCGAGGAAACACAATTCTGAAGGTGAGCCCCCAGCTCCCCCTCTGCACTCCAGCCCCATCCTCCGAGAACACAGCTGTCGTCACAGAGCTCCCTATCTCCAAACCCTTCCGTGACGACACAGAATACACTCCCAGGTCCCTCCAAGCTCCTCTCTCACCTGGCTCGTCCTGCACACTTACTTTCTGCCCTTGGTCCAAGTAAACTGGGCCACTTGCCCGGCTTCCTGCCCTGCCCCCATCCCTCTCTCGGGATGTTCTCCCTCATCTCCAAATCCTGCTTCCACCCAACCTTTGAGGTGCATCTCAAATGTATCCACAGCCAGATGAATTCTTCATCCCATTTCTTGGGTCTTTTATGTGCACCCCAGCCCCAGAGTATCTGTGTCACACACCATCATGGGGGGCCTGCTTCAGATGGAGCCTCTTCATCTGCACATATGCGTGACGTCTTTTCCCCAACACCTGATAGAAAACTGGGGACAAAACGATGGTCCAGTAAGGATCTGGCTGGCCTGGCCCGCTTAACAGGTGGGCCTTGAGGAGGTCGCCTCAAGGTTGCTGCTGCTTTCCTTGACGGAGGGTACAGGCATGGCAGCCATGGTGGCTGTGTGAGGACACGTACATTCAACTGGATTCATGTTTTATTTATGTGTCATTTCACCTTCTGTCCCAACCGAAAAACAGGCTCCATGGAAATTTCCCGGCTGGGCCACACTAGCTGCCACAGAACAGGGAGTTGGCATAGAGTCAAGGGCGCCGTGTGGCCGAGGCCGCACAGAGCCAGCACAGGAGGAGAGTGGAAAGCCAGGAGAGCTGTGCACATGAACTCTAGGAGGGAGGATCCATGGGGCACCGAGGAGGAAGCCCACTGTGCCCCATGGCACGTGTCACATTTATGGGATACAACAGGACGTCGATTATCCAGACTAATTGGGGATTTAACGATCTGAATAATCAATTTTTCTGGGTAAGTGCTCATGATGGATTCAAGAGGAGGAATCAACAGCTACTCCGGCAGAGGGGCCAGAGACTGACCTTTCAGGGGCCCTGCGCTCCAGAGGTGGCACTGAGGAGGGGAGGGCAACCAGGAGATAAAGCGGCTTACTTCTACTCCTCTCATGCGGACGTGCCCAGATTCCATGCTTGGACACAAATCCCCGCTAGGGTAAAGAGCAGAGGGTAGAGGCTTGGGAAGGCTTCCATCAGGACGGTGGCACCAACAGAACAGAATGGTCTAGCCAGTTAATATCTCCAGTGACCTTGGAAGGCTCAGGCACCTTCCAGAATGCTAAGGAAACAGACTTCCTGGCCACAAGAACCTGGTCCCTTCTGGTGGCATTCTACTTCGTGCGGCCCTTTTCCCTACACGCGCAGAGTCTCCCACACAGACAGCCGTCGGAGGCCTAATACAGTTTAAAAATGTGCCTCACAAGAGGCACTTCTGAGCAGAGGACGGTGCTGGGGCGACGCAGCAGCGCAGCAGAATAATCTGGTTTTGTTTCGTCTCTGAAACGTTCCAATTCTCTCTCCGCTGTGGTTCTGGGCGCTGGAGAGAGAACGAGGTTCAGAGCACTGCACATTCCACCGAAAAATAATGGGACTGTCTGCTGATGCAGCGGGAGGCGGGAGCCGCTCAGACAGCATTGCATTGTTTTCCCCGCGAAGAAACAATGCTCCCACATCAGCACCACCAGCAAAGTGAACAGTCCTTTCAGATGGTCTTTCAATCCATGAGCGCTTTTATTACTTTTATACATTTTAAATGAACCTTAGCCTTGGCCTCTACTGCCTCTCACATAAAACAGTCACTTCCCCGGGGGCGTCAGTGCCCAATGATCCCTACTGCTCATTTATGTTTTCAAGGCTGTGCTGTATTTAACTTTCACTGGAAAGGGGCTGATTTATGCATTAACAGGTATCTTTAAGCAAGCAAGGTACACAAAAAGATAAAGCCATAGATCTTGCAAATTAAGAGAAGATTCTTTAATTGTTGAACTCCTCTGTAGTAAATTTCGAACTACTTGTACCTAGGACTTGCGTATCTGTTTATTCTAATACCTAATACAAGCTCATGCTGCGTGGCACCTACAGAGCAAATCCGTGTGTGCACCCTTGTTTTCTGGAGGACAGCACTGGAGGACCACTCACGTGGCACCTGCCCCCTAGGTGCTCCCCAGCCTGCCCTGTTCGGGAGAGCCAGGACCCGCTGGAGTATGAACATGGACTTGTGCTGCAAGGTGGCCATGCCAGCCTGAGCAGAGGCCGCAATGGTAGGATCAGGGACGGTCCCTGGGATGTGCCCACCCCACCCCTACTCTCCCGGGTGCTCCTCACACTGGCTGATAACACTCCCATGGAGCAGATGGGGCACGTGCCCCATGGCAGAGGCAGGACTGAGGCCATCTGATCACCACCTGAGACTTTGCTTGGGAATGAAGCCAAGCTGGAGAACAGACGAGCCCGACATGGAAAGAAACCCAGTCCGAGGAAGCCAAGTATGTGGGCCCAGCTATGTCTGAAGACCACCTGCCCCTGGGCCCTTCCATTACCTGTGACAAGAAATTCTGTGTCTGTTTCTAAAGTGCATTACAGGAATAAATACACTCAGGGCAACCAAGAAGAAAATGGGCCAAGAGGCAGAGCTAAACGGGCTGCCTTCCTGACCTACTCCCCACCCCTGTCCGGCTGAGCAGAGGAAGACCATGCACATGCAACCTCATGTTCTGCTCCTGATGGACCATCCTAGAACTCCAACATGACCTGCAGCGGTAGAAAGAACATCTGTGGAAGCAGGGGACTTCAACCCTCATCTCTCGATGTGGCTTATTCCTGCTTCACTGCAAGGCATCCAAAAAATCATTTTGCTCCCTCCTGGACCCCAAAGGATGCTTTCCTTCCCTTACACCTACTCTAGATATCTGGGAAGACATGGGTAAAATACATTTCTTATGTATCCACTTACAAAAGAGACATCAATAAGTATATTAAAGGTGATTTGGAGGAAAGAGAATAATCTACTGTTAGCTAAGCTGTGATGAGAGTGTGAGATGAGCACGGCAGAGTTCATACAGAAAGGGACTGTAGTGGCTGGTTGTGTCGGCCAGACTTGGCATCAGAATATCCTGACACGCCACCACGCCCTTTAATGGGTTGCTCCTTGTGAATCACTCAGCTTATTTCCCTATGACCCACCCATTCTGGTCACAGCTGACTGGACCTGGGTGGCCACCGCCCCCAGTAGCCCATGAAGGGATCTGCCAACGTCACCGAGGCTCATGGCAGCTAACCAGACCAAGCACTCCTCCTCCTGGATGGAACAAGTTTCCCTTCAGTCCTGCCTTCCTATCGCCACATGTGCTCGTGCAATGAACACGCCATCACTTGCTGGGGCCCAGAGGAGCGTTTGTTTCTTGCAGCCCATTGTGCCAAGTGTTTCAGACACACATCTGGCACCCTCTGAGTTAGGAGCAGAGCTCCGTGAGCACCATGCCCGGCTCTGCTCAGCCCTCCCCACACTGCACCATCATCTTCCCTCCACCCGTCCCACTGACTGGGACCCACGTCTCACTATACCGCTAGACAGAACCGAGCACATTGTGGGTGCTCAGTGAACGCTTTTCTAGGTACAGAAAACTAAGTGGCAGTCAGAGGAGTGGAGAGGAAGACCGGGAAGCTGTATTAAAGTAGAAGCGAGTACAGTATTAGGGCATCACCCCAACCCTAAACAAATAAACACTCACCCGAAGGAATGACAAAAATAAGCAATACATACACAAACACACATTTAATCAATTTTGGTACCATTGAAAACCACACTGGACGCACATGGTGCACACAGCTGAGCAGCATGTGACAAGCACTGGGCAACGTGGGGCTAAACCCAGAACATCATAAACGTTATCCAAAGTAGAAGCAAGCTGAAAGAAGACCCTCACTACCTCCGCTGCTTGAGTGCTACATCTCTAGGACCCACTTCATTTTGCTAATCACATATTTAAAGAAAAAACACAGAATTACCACCCCTAGGTCTATAGCCCAAAGGACTGAAAACAGGGACCAAGAGAGATACCTGCACAGGAATGCTCACTGCAGCACTGTTCGCCACAGCCAACAGCTGGAAACAACCCAAATATACGTCATCAGGGGAACGCATAAGCCGGTTCTGGTACATACAACGGACTAGTGTTCAGCCATAAAAGGAATAAAGTTCTGCCATGTGCTACAGGGTGGGTGAACCTTGAAAATGTCATGCTAAGTGAAATGAGCCAGACACAAAAGGACAAATAGTGTATGATTTCACTCATACGAAATATGTGAAATCTGCAGGTTCATAGAGACAGAAGGTAGATTAGGGGTCATGAGGGGTGGCAGGGGAGGAGGGAATGGGTGGTTATTAATATTAATACATAACAGAGTCTGTCTGACGTGATGAAAACATTCTGGAAATGGATATTGGTGATGGTTGCACATAGGAAAGCAGTTGATGCCACTGAATTGTACACTTGAAATAGTTACAGCGGTTCTACCTATTTTTAACACGGTAGAAAAATAATCTATTTACATTTCTGATTTTAGCTATCATGAACCCCATTCCTGGGGTTAAAAGTGCATAAAAATCAAGGTGAAATATAGGAAAGAGATTTAAAATTTAGAGCTAAGCTTGGTAGAAAAAGAAGGGTAAGTAGTATGTGCCAGAAAATAACACAGGTCAAAAGGACAAAGAAGTACCACCTGTGTTCTGTAGGAGTCCTTAACCCAAAAAATTCATTTAAACCAGTTTCAGACCAATAAAACCATGGGGGCAATGGCCCAAAGAAACACAAAACCATTCCAGAGCAACACACGTACCATCCACGAATGTGAGAACCGATTGCTGATGAGGATCAGCTCATGCGCAGACAAAACGCAGCCACCACTGGGAAGAGCCAGTATATTAAAAAGCAGGCCTGGGGCACCTGGGTGGCTCAGTGGGTTAAGCCTCTGCCTTCGGCTCAGGTCATGATCTCAGGGTCCTGGGATCGAGCCCCACGTCGGGCTCTCTGCTCAGCAGTGAGCCTGCTTCCTCCTCTCTCTGCCTGCCTCTCTGCCTACTTGTGATCTCTCTCTCTCTCTGCCGAGTAAATAAGTAAAATCTTAAAAAAAAAAAAAAGCAGGCCTTCATATCCCTGAATTTGAGATAATGGAGTAATCGGAGAGACTCTGTAAATTAAGGAAGTTTGAAGTTATGAAGAACAAATGAAAATTGGAAATTCTAACAAAAAATAGAATGATGTGAAAGAAAAAAGGTAGATTTTGAAAGTAGCAAGTAGAAATTCCACAAATGAAAAAATGTAGTCATTGGGATAAAAAATTCATAGGTGAGGTTAAACATCAGATGAGACAGAGCTAACATGAAAATAAAGTAAAATGGAGGAGAGATCAAGGAAGTTTTCCAGAATGTAGCAAAGAAAGATAAAGAGATAGAAACTAGGCAAATGAGGGTAAGAGAAAGCAAGGGGAAAGAAGGAGGTCCAATATACATTTACCTAGGAGTTCTAGAAAGGGAGACAACCAGAGACAGAAAAGCAGTTTTCAGAAAAAGGAAAAAAGCTGAGAATTTTGGAACTGCTAAGATGTGATTCCTCGGACTTCAGAAACACGGTGACTATGAAGTAGGACATAAACCGCGTTGTGAAATAGCAGACAGCAGAGACGCAGAGAAAATCTTAAACACAACCATAGAGAAGGATGACCCGCAAAAGCATAATTGAACTGGCAGATTTCTTATCAGAAAAATAAAGTGGCTAGAAGAAAATAGAGTAACAGCATCAAGGGGTTGAAAGAGAGTAAATGATCAACCAAGAACTTATGAGCTTCCAGACTATTATTCAGGATCCAGGGTAAGATCACCTCCAGCAGCACGTAGGCGTGTGCAACAAGTATGCACTGAGGCATTACTTATGATCGAAAAATACTGGAGACCGTTTAAGTGTCCGTATACAGGAGACTGGTAGGATGAAGCATGGTGCAGAGAGTGTGTAATGCTGGAAGAAAGGAACAGGGGAGACCTCTGTGAACTGATGTCCAGGACGGTTAATTGAAAACAAAACAGGAAACAAGGTGGTGATGAGTATCTAAGAAAAGAAATGCTTCTATTTTTATTGATCTAATTCATATGCCATAGAAGTCACCCTTCAAATGTGCAGCTAAGTGGATTTTATCATATCCACAAGGTCTGGCCCCCATCAACACTACCTCATTCCAGAACACCTGACTACCCCAGAAGAAACACCGCACCTTCCAATGCTCACTCCCCACTGCCCCCAAACCCCAGAAACTGCTAACTGACTTTCTGTCTCTATGGGTTTCCTGATTCTGCACATCTCATATCAAGGGATCACACAGTATGTGGGCCTTTTTGTCTGGTTTCTTTCATGCAACCTGATGTTTTCCAGGTTCACCCACTTTGTACCATGTAGTGGTATCTCCCTCTTTTCTATGGCCCAATAGTAATTCATTGTTTGGACAGACCACATCTTATTTTTCCAACCATCTGCTGTGGACATCTGGGTTATTTCCACCTTTTGGCTACTATGAATAATGCTCCTGAAAACATTCATGTGCCAGTGTTTGGGTGAATGCACGCTTTCTCTTCTCTGGGGTCTCCACCTAGGAGCAGAATTGCTGGGGCATATAGTTAACTCTATATTGAAATTTTTGAGGAGATTTTAAGTTGTTAAGTGTTGTCTGTACAGCTGTACCACTGTTCATTCCCACAAGCAGATAGAAGCATTCCAATTTCTCTGGTCATTTTCCATTTTAAAAAAAAATCCTAATCATCATCCTAGTAGATGTGAAGTGGTATCTCATTGTGGTTTCATTTGCTTATCCCTAATGACTAATGAGATTAAATATTTTCTCATTTGCTTACTGACCATTTGTCTATTTTCTTTGAGAACTGTTTATTAAAATCCTTTGTTTTTACCTTAGATTGTCTTTTTATTGTTCAGTTGTAAGAATTCTTTATATGTTCTAGACAATAGACCTTACCAGACATATGACTTGCAAATATTTTCTCCCATTCTCTGGTATATGCTTATTTTTGCAAAAAGAAATTTCTATGATCGGATATACCAGGAACTTAGGATGCTGCCTGTGTACGGGGAATGGTTGGGAATGGGGTGCAAGGTACACATAGGGAAGTGGTAGGGCTTCTCTAAGTGTGTCTTTTGTGTGGTTTCAGCTTTTGAACTATGTCGATTTATATTTCCAAAAATATATTATTAAATCAATAGGGAAATCAATAGGGAAAAATTTTCCTACAATTGATTCATACCGAAATGAATGAACCTAAATAGATAACAATACACCAAGATAACAATAAACAAATAGATAACACAATACACAGAAGAGAAAAAAACAATCCAAGAAAGCTTAGAACTCAATATCTGATTGTAACTCTCCAGAGGGTATCTCCTCACAAGCACAAAAATAAGACAAACAAAAAAACACAAGAAAGAAATCTTGAATTGTGCTTAGTGACTTTGAAGTAGGTGGTTGTATTAGTATGGCAATTCCAAAACAATTTAGTGTGAACTACAGGATTGAGAAAATGAATAAATAAATTAGTACCTTTGGGATTTGGTGTTCTCATTGTTGGAGAAGGGAGATACAAATATGAAATGGGGGAAGGGAAGAAAAAATCCTAGGATATCGATACTGAACTGGAACTTTGAAGTCCCAGCATAAACTATTAAAACAAGAACTGTTTACATATACATACACATGTACATATATGTGTGTGTATATATATGTAATATATGTGTGTGTATATATGTGTGTAACACACACATACACAATACACACTTAAAAAGATATACACGATGTAGTTATTACATATCATATATAATAACATATACATATCTATATATGCATCTTCTCGTTCTGTCCAGTGAGAATCTAGAAGCAATAATACCTCAGTAGTAATGAGCACAACTAATATCCAGATTCCCAGATCTTGGGTTCTAAAGACCACACCCCAAAGGAACGATGGCTTCTTGGAACAATGGCTGATGGCAGGAAAAATTCAAGGTGAGCGCGGAACACCTCGTTTTGTCAGAAAGCAAGAAATGCTCACAATCAGATAAGAGCATATTGGAAAGATAAGAGCAGACATTCTGAATGGACTCTTCCCCTCCCCTGGCCAAACATGGAGCAATTTGAGTCTCAAAGTGAGTAACTGAAGGATTATATTATAACATATCATATTAATAAAGGCACCCACAGGCCCCTTCTAAAGGATTTTAAAAGTGGAGGTCTGGAGATATAAGAGCAGTCCTTTGCAGAAGAGTGCTGACCCAACAAACACAGACAGATGGTGGAGGTTCCGAGCATGGTCGTGGTGGTGCCCAGCCGTCACGGTCATATCTGACTGACGCTGAGAGTCTTCCAGGAATGCTGAGCCGCCGCATAGACTACTGGGCGACACAGCAGTTACACTGTCAAAGTATCACTGCACAGATTTCTAACTAATTACAGAGGGGGGTGCACCTTCATATTTGGAGAAATCTGATGGCCTCCATTTAGTCAAATCATCACTTGACCAAAAATCATCAATAATGAGACAAGTGACACCCAGTGGCTCTGGTGTGGGGCACTGAGATGGGCACAGTATTGCCAGGATGTCTACCCTGAAGCTAGTACAGAGGAAACAGTCGGATACTTTCAAGATTGAAGAACATTCTACAAAACAGCTGGTCTGGGCTTTTCGAAAGTGTCCCTGTCAAGACAGACAAAGGGCGAAAGACCTTGCAGATTACAGGGAGGGAGACAGAGGGACGTGAGAACTAACACAGAGACTAACACAGAGACTAACACGTGATGCTTAACTGGACACCAGAGCTGAAAACAATCTCTGGTGCTCTTTATTGTTATAATTAGGGACATTCAGATGTGGGCTATATGTTAGGTGATAACGCTAAATCAATGCTCAGTTTTAAAGAGTGCTAATTTTACTGTGGTTATGGAGGAGAATCCTCGTTCATAGTCCATACATGCTGGAGTGTTTAGGGTGGGGGGTGGTCTATGACAAATTCTCAGATGCTTCAGTCTAAAAGAAAGTGGAGGGGGGACAGGGAGAGGGACAGACAGAGAGACAGAAACACAGAGATCAACACGCAGAGAGAGACACACAGAGACACAGAGAAAGCAGAAGTACCAAGATGCTAAGAATCACTGAATCTCAGTGGAGGGTATAAGATACATATTTGACTTGTCTTAGACTTCTGCAGGTTGAAATTTCCCAAAATAAAAGAGGAAGAACATGAATGAGCTGAACTAAGATATTTTCAGGCTATCCACAGGAACTGACTTCTGGAGGAGGTCCCTGTGGGAGAGGGAGGCTGGGGTGTGAGAAGCCGCAAGGAGTAAACCATGTTGGCAAATCTATCTAAACACTAAGTGTGAGAAGTAATTTTGTACATTATTATAACTAACCTGGGGATTAAAAACAGAATAGAACCAACACAGAAGACCACGAAGATAGGAAACCTAGAAGAGAGGTTGATTGCTGTGGAAGTTGGGAGAGTCCATTTATATTCAGAAAGTGTTGCCTAATTTTAGACTCCATTAAGTCAATTGTGCACGATAAATATTTGATGGTAACTGCTTTATAAAATGGAAATATTTATGTAAATTAAAAATACACAAGTGATATTCTATAGAATTACAGGCATGAAAATGTGTCATAAAATAGGAAACCCTGGATTAGGAGTCACCCCAAATTCAGGTTACTGTTTTCTCAGGAAAGAGAGGAGAAGGGATGAGAGAGGTTTGTTTTTCAGTAAAAATACCTCATTTAAAATGTTCATATTTGTTACATGTTGGTGGAGTAAAATGGTACCAAATTACAGCTTCTTATATGTCTGAAATATTTCACAGTTAAAATTTTTTAGGAAGAATCCACTCAAATACTTTTCAGTTCATGTGGTCAGGCAGAATGTGAGCAAGAGAACCAAAGCCCAAGGGGAGACTTTCAATTTGCTCAGACAATTCCTGCAGCTGAGCCTGGCACAGACCTGGGGGGAGCAGGGTGCTCAGGGTCAGGAATGGCCCCTGGAGGAGTGTCAGCCTGCAGTGACACCTGAGGACATCGACAGTGGACAAAGGCATCAGGGCAGAGAAGCAGGGTGGCAAAAACACAGACACAACACAGCAGGGCGTTCAGACCTTGGCCTATGGTAGGAAGGGAGAGGTTCTCAGCAGCCTGGAGGGTGTAGAAGTAGCAGCTCCCTATCTGGAGAGCTTACCCCAGACCAGGAGCTGAGCTGTGGGCTTTACCTGCCTTGTGCTCAGTCTCCCCACGTGTCCAAGGAGTCACAGCTGCTCCCATCACGCCGACAGGGAGACTGATGCACACAAAGGCTGGGTAGTTCTCTGCAAGTCACATGGGATGGGGAAACAGAAGACTTGCACACAGGTTCTTCTGAGCCCAAACAAGTTGTGACCTATAGGTGAATGTGAGGTATTCAAGAACCTTCAACAGAGGAGGGCGTGAACAGACATACCCTGGAAACACCCAGTGGACGTTTTGCGGCAGGACACCTCTGTAGGGGACTGAGCGTATGATATCAAAAGTAAGGCTGGCTCACCAGGCCAAGGAGGGGGGAGTGCCTCTGTCTCCTAAACCGTTCTCATGCACTGATTCCTACCTGACGAGGCTGGCAAATCTGGGGAGATTACAGGAAAGATGATATGTTAATAAATTTCTCATAATTAAAACCGGAACCAAAAAGAAATATAGAATTGTGCTATTATAAAAATAAAATGAGGTACATACAAACTGTTCTACCTTCCTGCGTAACTGGAAAACCATTAATGCAGAATTTATGATAATTCATTCAGGGATTAGGCTAAAAAAATCTACATTTGTACAAAGATAAATTTTTCTCAGCAAATCAACAATATAAACAAGATGTTAGAGATTATAGAACTTCTTTGCACTTATAAATGAAAAACGTTCATGGAAATAAAATCACCATCTATTTATTAAAACATGTTCCCAAAGAGCTGTAATTGCTTAGACTTAGTTTGACGATCAAGGGTGACAAGATGCCTCAAACACAATAAAACTAAAATTCTAAATTAGTCATTCAAACTTTTTATGAATTCAGATGACTTATCATTAGTCAGAATTACTGAGCGCCTACCTGCTCTTTTGTTTCAGAAGTCTTATTTTCCTAAAGAGAATAGGATGTAAAAAGCAAAAGACGAATGATAAAGTTAGAAAACTTATTTGCAATACACAATGTCTAAAACCAATCAAAACTGGGCAAAGTGCACCAAAAATAATTGACTTAATTATCATTGTCTTATTTTCGCAATTACATGCATATATAACCTTCCACATTTCACTCTGAAGTTTTAGAAGTTGGTTAAACAGAATTCTTGGGCAAAGACACGGGAATGACATAGTGAAAAAACACAGGAGGAGAAAGTATAAGGTTTTCCCGGTTCCACCACTCCTTCTACCTGAAGAAGCTCTGGCACCCAGGTGAGCCCCACAGTGCCTGGCTCCTGAGGCTACGCTCCGCTGCCAGACCACCAGGCCTTCCAGGGTCGTCTCCAGCCAGAAAAAGCCCAGCTCCCAGAATAACAGAGGGACTGGAGCCATGCTCCTCCAGCTATCCCCGGTCCTGCCCCAGGCACAGGCGTGCCAGGGCTAACTGTACATGCGCTCTGCCAAGTGCCGGCCATCCAAGCTCAGCCCGCCGCCCACGGTCAACTCACCGCCCACACCCACCCACCATGTCCACAGTTGGCTCACTGCCCATGCCCGCCCACCATGCCCATGGTCCACTCCCTGTCCACGCACGCCCATGGCTGACTCAGTGTCCATGCCCACAGTCGCCACACTGCCCATACTCACAGTCAGCATGCAGCCCATGTCTGGCTCGCTGCCTGTGCCCACGGTTGGCACGCTGTCCACACATGCCCACAGTCAGCTTGCCATCCACAACCACGGTCACCATGCCGTCCATGCACACCCACTGTTGGCTCACCAACACACCCACGGTAGGCATGCTGCACACGTCCGGCTCTTCACCCACACCCACGGTCGGCACGCTGTCCATGCACACGGTAATCAGCGCTGGCACATGGGGGAGAGAGCAAAGGGGAGCAGGCAGGGAAGGAAGAGCAAAGTGCAGGGAAGGAAGGAGAAAGCAGGGAGAGGGGAAGGTGAGAAAGAGAAAAAGGAGATGAGAAGGGCGAGGCAAGGGGAGGTGAACAAACTTGGCCAGTTCGCTGCGTCTGCTCTTCTCCCGCGGGGCTACACGGAAATGCGCACGCACGCACACCTGCAAACACTGGACAGCGTGGCCGCGTGGCCACCGGCATCTGAAGCACATTTGTGGAACATGTGAGGTGCAGGGACGAGAGCGTTTTTCCGAAAGGTGGAAGCAACCCGACTGTTCACAGATAGCTGAGGGATGAGCGTGGTCCTCACGTACTTAGAAGGAAGGGTTCTGACATGGGCAAGGATGAACCTTGAGGACCTGGCCTTGGGAGAAATCGGCCAGACAGAGCAAAACTGTTATGTGCTTCCACTCCTGCGAGGTGCCCAGAGGTGTCAGAGTCATCAAGAACGAACTCAGATGGAGGCGTCAGGGGCTGGGGGAGGGCAGGTGGGGAGTGAATGTTTCACGGGGCCAGGGTCTCAGGTGGGTAGACAAAGACTTCTAGGGATGGGTGGAGGGGGGCAGTTGCACAGGGTGAATGCGGCTTAGTACTACTGAACTGTGCACTTAACATGGTTAAAACGGTAAACTTCCTTATGTGTATTTTACTACAATTAAACATTATTTAAAAAGCAGATGGAAATGGCAAGATTTCATTTCTTTTGATGGCTGCATAGTATTCCATTGTGTATATATACCACATCTTCTTTATCCATTTGCGATGACATGGATGGAACTAGAGGGTATCATGCTTAGCGAAATAAGTCAATCGGAGAAAGACAACTATCATATGATCTCCCTGATATGAGGGAGAGGAGATGCAACATGGGGGGTTAAGGGGGTAGGAGAAGAGTAAATGAAACAAGATGGAATTGGGAGGGAGACAAACCATACGTGACTCTTAATCTCACAAAACAAACTGAGGGTTGATGGGGGGAGGGAGGTTGGGAGGGGGGGTGGGATTATGGACATTGGGGAGGGTATGTGCTATGGTGAGTGCTGTGAAGTGTGTAAACCTGGCGATTCACAGACCTGTACCCCTGGGGATAAAAATATATTATATGTTTATAAAAAATAAAATTAAAAAAAAAAAAAGCAAATGGAGAGGAATTTTGCTTTCAGCCACGAAAGAAAAGAGGCTTCTGATTTATTCCCCCACCTTAACCAGAAAACCAGACAAAATAAATGAAACAATGATTTTTAGATGCTGGACCACAGCCCACATAGGACAATGACCCCCGAGAGAAAGAAAACGAACGCGTGCCCCAGCTCACTGCCTCAGATCAGTTTCCAGTCCAGCAGGAGGGAACCCAAATAGATCCCACAAGACAGAGTTCAGCATTTTGGGGCCAGGAAGTCAAAGCTGGTGGGAGCAGAACCCACAGAGGTGCCAGTGTACACAGAGTCTGAGGGATCTGTGAGAGCATCCCCTCCAGGCTCTGCCGAGTGCTGAGCTGGGCATCTGGGGTCTGTGCAAAGGGGGAAACCGCCAAGGCTAGGGATTTCGAGGTGGAAATTGAAAGGATGGAGAAAAGGAGCAAGCAGCACAGCACCAAGAGCTCAACAAGGCCACAGCTCCGACCACACCAGGCACTGGATAGACTCTATCACCAGCAGAAAGAAGAGGATGTCCACAGGGAAATAAGAAGCACCAAAAATGGTAAATATGTTAGCAAATACAAAAGGCTTTTGTTTCTCATTTTAAAAATTCTTTTAAAAATCAAACAGGATTAGTAAAGACATAAGACTAGGACAGCTTTTTAACTAACTTGACCTGATAGTTACAAAACATTCCATCCAACAACAGTAAAATATGAATTCTTTTTAAGTGCACACAGAACACTTGCCAATATATTCTGGGTCATAAAACAAATCTCAGTAAGTGTAAAAGGATTGAAATCATGCAAAGTACATTCTCTGACCACAAGAGAATTAAAATCAGAGGTCAATACAGAAAGCTATCTGGAAAATATCCCCAAATAGAGTTTAACATCACCCAAACAACCTGTGGGTCAAAGGAGAAATTACAAAGGATATTAGAAAATATTTTGTCATGAATGAAAATGAAAACCCAACATATTAAAAATTTGGGATGCACCTAAATCAGTGCTCAGAGAAATAGGTACAGCACTTGTATTAGAAAAGAAGAAAGGTCTCTGATAGGTGATCTAAAATCCACTTTATGCAACTTCAAACACAAGGAACTCTAAGACTGGGGAGGGGGTGGGAGAGGGAGCAAGTGTGCCTGGGACCTTCAGGGAGCTGACATCTGCCCTCATGATCGCTGCTTCATGGTAGCAAGACGGCTGCACTCTCCCCATTTTTACATAACTTGTTCCAGGCAGGAAAATGGGACAATGGCAAAGTGGTGCTAGCCATGTCTTTCTCTCTTTATTCTAAGCACAACACTTTCCTGGAAGTCCTACCTAGCGGACTCCCACTAAATTCTCATTAGTGAGAACTCTGTCATATAGTCCTGCCCAACCGGAAGAGCCTCGGGACTGTACTGGGGTCAGGCAACCTACAGTGTTGGCTACATAGGTGAAAGGACCTGATTAACCATAAATCGCATATAAAAGTGAGGAATTAGCCCAATTATGCCCCATAACCAAACATATGAATCAATTCGTGTAGTGATTATCTAATCAAATCTATGGGTACCAAGCTCCTGACCTACTTTTTATCACAATCTCCTTCCACTACCATATGATTTTTCCCACATCCTTTGGGTATTCTGTGTTATTCTTCTTATCCTATAGTAGAAACTTACACCATATTCAAAGTAAAAACAATAAAAGACTTAAAGGAATGAACGAGCAAACATACACTGTCAGGGACATGTTGACGACGGATAGGTATGCAAGAAGGAGAACATCATTCTGCCTTCGTTTCGGTACATACCACACGTATAGTGAAGCACACCTGTTTTTGGCAAATTCAATGCCCTGACCCTGCAGGTGTCCAGGAAGATGCTCCCATGAGTCTCCAGGAGACCCTGAGGCCTCACAAGGCTAAGGAAGGCACGGAATTCCTTTCCGTGACTGGGTCCATCTGGAGTTTTTTCCCCAGATACCCTGTTAAGGCTCTGTGGGGTGGAGGCCACACACCCCACTAGCTGGGGGCCCGGTGTTAATGCTCTGCAGAGGCTCTAAGCAGGTTTCCTGACAGACAGACACGGAACCATACCGTCCCGTCAGTCAGTCACCAAGCTTCCAGGTGCAGACTTGTGAAGCCCCCAAGCCCAGAAGGCTAAAGGGAAGCTATTAATTTAGCAGGAGCCGTGCACATTTTAAAACTGCTCCTGATTTAAGTTACATGGAGAAGTAAATTAAATTTTATGAAAGCTTTGACTTTTAATACTATCGGCAGTATATTAAAATGTTCTGAAGATTATTTATGGTACATATTTTCTAAAACTGGTCCAACTCCAATGATGGAAAGCATGAACAGCTCCAAGTAGAAGTACTTAAAACCCTCCAAGCCATATTTAGAGTGGGGGACCTTGGGAGACATTGCTTCGGAACTTTCCTTGTCTTTCAGTGAATTTATTCTCATACCTTGGCCATTGCTGCAGTGGCGGCCATGACGAAACCAGTCAGGATCCCCATCAGTCAAGCTTAGAGAGGCCCAGAGAGGAAAATGCCAGGCACATGGCCTCGGGCCACAGGTGGTGCTTAGAGCAGCTGTGCCCCGGGTGCCCCTGCTTGTGTAAACCCCGTGTTCCTAGAGTAGACCACACTTCCTGAAAGATGGCTCAGTCTTATAGAAGCATTGCAGGGATCGGCTATTCATCTAGAGTGCTAACATGGTTTTCTTGCTATCTGAAGATAGAGATTTTTAAAAGAAATTTTAGTTGACTTGATGTATGCGGATAAAATGTTGAGTTATTAACCCCGACTTTAAAATAAGGAAAGGAATAAGTGATCACTTCATAAATTTCAGAAAAATTATACATTTTCCCCTTGCTCTCTGCTTAAAAAGAGCAAGAAACCATGAGGATTGTGAAATTTTCTCTCCGCATTTGATTCAATTACATCTTTCAGGGACCCACTCAATAGGTTAACCATTCCAGATCATTAGAGGAGTAAGAGATGCACCCTAATGGAAAATGAATGACTAAGTGGTTTATGGCATAAGGATTAAGAAGTCCATTGAAGGTAAGCCTGTAAAATCCTTAATACCAGCCCAGGAAATCAAAGTTGGGTAAAAAATATCAGCCGGCGACTGGGTGGCCCAGGAGACAGGGTCAGATGAGTTGAGGGTCGGATAAGCAAGCGGGGTCATGAGGTCACCACCTTCAGGAGAGGGCAGGGCAAGGCCCACAGCCAGGTGAGCCAGCCAGGGGGCAACAGGTGAGAGCTGCGGGCACATTCTGAGTGTCTGTGGAGATGTCTGGAGACGTCCAGAGTGTGACCGCCTCTGTGGGCATGAGCTCCAGCTTGGAACGCATGCTGTTTCTTCTCCTCTACCAGACCTGCTGAGGCAGGTTTGCAAGAGGAGAGCTAGGTCGGCGAGATTGCAGGAAGCTGACACCTGGGGGATGCTGAGGGACGGAGGCTGTCCAGACTGAAGGATCTCGAGAGGGCACAAAAGGCACTTGCAGAGCTGCCTTGTGAGGCAGAGACAGCGATCTTCCTAACAGCCAACTAGCACTGTTCTCACGGGACATTCGTTCTCACGGGAAGACCGTGGGGTGCACGTCGGGGGAGCTCAGGGACAGCTAGGTGTCCTGAGGCCTTCCTTCCCACAGCCACCCAATCGGGGACCTGGCAGAGCTGGGCCTGGGTGTCAGATGCCCACGCTCCTAACTGCTTTGCTTTGCTGTCCCTCGACACAGGGAAACTCAGGCCAAAGCTCAACAGGGAGGGTCGGATTTGGACTCTTTGCAATTAAAACTTTTCTCACAATGGGAACTGTACAAGAGAATTCGAAAACAGCCCTGGAGGCCAGGTTCCATTATGTTTGTTTCCTAGGCAAGGGAACACACCCAGAGAGTTCAAGATGGCCCATGTTCCACATCTGGTAAATGGCAGAATGAGACTAAAATTCAAATCAGCCTGATTCCTAAACCTATATTCTTCCTGCTGCAGCCCAAGCCTTTTTTTTTTTTTTTAAAGATTTTATTTATTTATTTGAGAGAGAGAATGAAAGAGAGAGAACATGAGAAGGGGAGGATCAGAGGGAGAAGCAGACTCCTGCCAAGCAGAGAGCCTGATGTGGGACTCGATCCCAGGACTCCAGGATATGACTAAAGGTTGATCTGAGCTAAAGGCAGATGCTTAACCAACTGAGCCACCCAGGCACCCCAGCCCAAGCTCTTAATGGTGCAGCAGGTGTCCTCACCATGTAAAGTGGTTTGGCAGAGAAAGCATCGTCCTCAAATGCAACCCAAGATGCCATTTAATCCCACCCTTTGCTAACAGTTGAGAAGGACTTGAGATGCACAGAGAAGTTGTAGGCCTAAGGTACATTAAGGGTTGGCTCAGCTGAGGCCAGAACTCAGGGTTCATAACTCCCCACAAGGTTCCTTCTGGTGCATGGATTGGGATGCATAGCTGGGTGACCACCCAAGGCTGGAGGTCCCCCAGTCCTGTGACTTGTATCCTGCCTAGATTCTGCCTCTCCAAAAATGCAACCCAGGGGTTCTGGCTGGTTCACCACCAGGGTCCTTTACAGAGTCTATAGCTAGGAGAGATGGAACCACTTGTTTGAAATCCCCTTATTGTGACTCCCCAGAAGGTAAAGTGCGCTCCCACCCCATTAACTCTGGACTTGCCATGTACCTTGTGGGAGGAGGTGACAGCGTGCCAGTTCCCAGCAGAGGCCTTCTGAGGCAGTGTGTTTCCACTTGCCCTCTGGAGCTCCTGCCCCCCACCACAAGCAGAGTGCAGCCCAGATGGCGGCTGCTCATTCAGCCCATCTTGGCATGACAAGGCATGGCGAGCACAGCCAAGCTCCACGGAGCTGCAGCTGACTCACAGGATCCTTAAGTGAAAAATAAACATCGGTTGTTGAATGCCACAGCGATCTGGGGGCTGTGAAGTTACTGCAGCAAGAGCTGACTGATGCGGAAACTGGCCCATGGAAATAGGGGCTGCCATAACCCAATACCCATCAGTTTTGGTCTAGGTGATGGGAAGCCAGAGGACTCTTATGGGAAGTCGGAAAAATGGCAACCCAAGGTATGCAGCGCTGAAACATTTGGCTAAAAATATCACCTGTGATAACTTAGAAGGCAGAAAATGTACCCACTAAACCTGTTTCAAGGCAGAATGTTACCTGTGTGAGTTCATTGTTACAGGATGCCTTTACATCCCATATAGGAAAGAAATGACCCTCCCCCTGCAAAAAATAATTTTAATGCTTTGCAAACACCACTGAAAGGGAGTGTAGAAAATCCCCAAATTCCAGGACTTGAAGTATTTGAAAAATGGTACTATTTCTCAGAAAACCAAGGGTGTTGATCAAGGCATCACCTCCTGGCGAAGCCTAGATCGAAAGGACGGCTGTTACCGGCTTTGCTGGAATGTCCAATTAGCTTAGTGTGGCCCTGAAGAAATTGCTCCATTGCACAAAATGCTCTAGGGGAAGACACCCAGAATTTGGTCTCTTGGATGCACCAGGAACTGCAAGTACTTGTGCTTGAGTCTGGAGAGAAGCCCCTGGGCTGGAAAGGACTGTGAGCACAGCAGGCACATGAAGCCACTGGCAGCCACGGCTGGAGACCAAGGCAGTGATTTCATGAAGCGTGAAACATACTTGAGCCTGAATTAAAATTGACTATGACCATCTGAGGTCTAAAATCACCCTTCGCTTCCATCTTTTCTGTGGGTAGGAAACAGGCTAAGAAATCTGTTCAGGCCTATCTCTGAGCACCTTTCTAGAGGTAAACGGCAGACTGGGTTCTCCCAGGGGCCTCTTCGAGGACCAGTCCCCACTCTCTGCATCTCTCAGGGACCTCAAAGTATTTCCCCCACAGAATATGAGGACTCACACGGATGGCTGTGGGGCTTCTTCCCTTCCTCTTTCTATGGGAGTGCTATTGAGCTAGTGTGGTCCTTGTTTCAACATTAAATATGGGAGTCGGGGGTTGGAAAAGGAGGGAAGGAAGCAATTAACTTGCCCTGTTGGTTCATGAGAAGGTGAGTCTAGAGGAGTTGTATCTGGACATGCTGTGGATCTTGACGCCGACGCCATAAGTGTATACTACACGTAGGGGGTCTTGAGGCCAGGATGAGTATATGTCCATGTGGGAGGAGAGTGAACGCGTGTCCACAAGAGGGCAGAGTGTGGCAGGTTCGATCCCATGCTCAGCACCACTCCTCAGGTCCCCGCCCATGTCGTTTCCCCTGCAGGACCCTGCCACGTCTACTCTGGCCTTGGGCTCGTGGCCCACTTGGACAATGGGAATAGGAGCTGAAGCAACAGCTGGCCAGTAATCCCCAGCAGAGGCTTTAGGAGCATCGTGTGTTTCTGCTCACCCTCTGGAGCTTCTACAAGGAAGAGCACGTGACGCAGAGAATGGCCGCTCCACCAGAGCCTAGGTCCCCACATAAGAAGTACTAGCTGAGTTGAGCCAAGCCTGGCCAAGCCCAACAGAGCCCAGATGACCGGAAGACCCACAGTGAGAAATACACGTTCACCACTTGAACATCTGCAGATTATCTGTTACCACAGCAAAAAATGACTGATGTAACACTCAGGCACAATAACCCCAGACCGGGGGCACCTGGGTGGCCCAGTGGGTTGAAGCTTCTGCCTTTCGCTTAGATCATGATCCCAAGGTTCTGGGATCAAGCCCCACATCGGGCTCTCTGCTTAGCGGGAAGCCTGCTTCCTCCTCTCTCTCTCTCTGCTTCCCTCTCTGTCTACTTGTGATCTCTGTCTGTCAAATAAATAAATAAAATCTTAAAAAAAAACAAACAACCCCAGACCCCAGGTTACCTGAAGAGGCTCGATGTTATCTTCCCTCCTGATTTTTGTATTCAGCAGCTTTATTCAACAGAAATATAATCTAAGTCACACATGTAACTTTAAATCTACTGGTAGACACGATAAAAAAAATTAAAAGAGGTAAAAAGCTTACGAATATATTTTATCTCACCCAGCATATGTAAACTATTATCATTTAAACATGTGATTGACACCAAAACTTTCTTTTGGAACTAACTCTTCAAAACACGAACGCACTATGCACTAGCAGCAGACGGCTGAGTGGACGAGGCATATTCTGAGGGCTCAGCAGCCACACGTGGCCAATGGCTACCACGCTGGATGGCACGGGTCTACAGAATGGCTCTTCATCCTGACTGGAACTTCCACAGTGAAAAGAAACCAAGGCACAGAATTCTGGTTCCAGGTCAGCAGCCAGTGGTCTCTGGGACTCTGAGCGAGAGGCAGGTCTGGGCGTGGTCTCAGAATGAAGGAGGAAGCTATCTTCCAAGCCTCTTTCTGCTTTGAGCGCTCAGGAAATGTCAAACCAAAACAGACTACCTAATCAGTCAGGGATTCTTGGTAAATGATAGAAAGCTCCTCAGGCTAACTCAGCATAAGCCAGGAAGAAGGTGGGGGAGGTTGCCTGGAAAGTTCTCAGGAGCTTACAAAACTGGAAAGAGGCTGGCGGGCCGGTCTTGGCAGACAGGCCAGCAGGAGCTAAGCTCTCTCCGCAACAGCGCCCTATCTTCTCGTGGGAAGAGTCTGGCAGGCTGCTGGTGACACTGCTGTGGGACCTGTCACCTTCGGACACCACCACAGTGAGCTCAGAAGTGGCCGCGGCTACTTTAAAGGAGCCTAGCCATCCCTCGGTTTTCGTGTCGCCCACACTGCCTCCAGCATCCTGAGAGCCCAGGGAGATGCCTGGTCCTGGATGCCCAGGGCCAAGATGGGGAGAATCACCATCCTTTAAGACTCACTGCCATCGTCGCCAAAGTGAGGGCTTGTGAACAGAAGGTGCCTGTTCTCCTAGTAAGAAGTTTGCAGGAATTCAATAAAATGTTCTTTTTTTTTTTCAGTGAAATACTCTTATATACTCCAGGATTCCATCATTCAGCTGGATTTTGGAGGCAATGATTAGACATCACTTTCAGTCTCCATTCTTAGAAGACTTCAAGGAACCAAGAGCGATTTGTGGGTTTTTAAAAAAAAATTTCAAGGCCCAGAGGACAGCAAGAGCTCTGGGTGATTTTGTCAGGATCCTTAAAGTAGTATCAACAGGTCTCCTTTAAAAATTAGTGGCAGCACAGGGCACCTGGGCGGCTCAATTGGCTAAGCGTTCGACTCTTGACTTTGGCTCAGGTCATGATCTCAGGATGGTGGGAGGCTCTGTGCTGAGCATGGAGCCTGCTTGGGATTCTCTCTCTCCCACTCCCTCTGCCTCCTCCCCACTCTCTTCTTCTCTAAATAAAAGAAAGAGAGAGAGAGAGAGAGATAGATCACATATCAATCAAATTCAAACTTCTTAAAGTTGTGACAATTTTCAGAAGTACGCACAGGATCATTTTAGATAAAATGAAAAAAAAAAAACACCTAACATGAACATGGCTTATATAGAATAGAATGAGAAGAGAATGAGTCAAAAGAGGTGCAAACCCTGCCAGTCGTGCACCAGTAACTTACAGGGGGAAAACACCGCTTCTCATGATACGTGTATTCTTCCTCCCGGGAATTTTTGTTCCTCTGTACAATGTAAAATTGAAATCTACTGCTCTGCAAGTCCTGATAACCCGAAATTAGATCTCCACTAGAATTCTAAGATCCTGTTCCTGTATAATTTATCACCATCATTTCTACTGTGGTGATACTGCTATTGTTTTACGATGATACACTGTACAAAATGCCGTTATCAAGGAATTACATTCTGTGAACAGTGAACAAAGTAGCAGTCTGTTAATGCGGCACCATTGATTTGTTTGATACATTTCTCTCTGGCTTTCAAAAGCCTCTGTCAACCCACTCTACACCCGGGCGTATATTGGCGTAAGCCCTCCAGAGGTCGGGTGCAGTGCGTGCCATGTGCTGTTAGCAGTGGAGGCCGGGCTGTGGGATGGGGCAGTGTTACAACTGCAGCATGGGATTAAGGGATGGGTCATTCTCGTTTGGAACAAGAATTATCTCCACAGGTTTCACAACAAAGAGCCGTGTGAGGACAACCTGGGAACAGCTATAGAGGTAGGACTTCCTCCTCTATCAGCTGGGATCTGTGTAAGTCAGGCAGAAGGCACAGCATCTGTTATTTTCTGATGAAAAGAGAAGAATCAAACTTCAAGCATCCGTTTCAAGAGCGCACATCCAAGGCCTCCCTAATCTGCTGGACTCCTTTTGGCTGAATCATCTATTTTTTTAAATACCCTTTGGAAAGTGTTTGTACAGCTTTCGTGTTAATGTGGTAAGACCTACATCATTTAATTGTCACTTTTTCCCCCCTGTAGAACAACCTGATAGAGCAAAGAAAGAGATCACCAAGTGTAGGTGAAAATTTGCAGGTTCCTACACCAGCAACAGCCCTCACATCAGTTGCTGGGGGGGGGAGGGGAAGAAGGGAGTATTCAAATGCATTTTTTTAGTTGTTTAGGTTTCAAAACAGCTGTGTGAACAACTGTTGATTGCTACCCCATGATGATATTTCATGCCAAGGAGATTTATCCCCAGCCGTAACTTGGAGAGAGAGAAAAGAAAAGGTGTTAGAACTAATATGATGTATAATATGGAGTATTCATCTGCATAAAGAATACTCAGGACCGGGGCGGGGGGAGAATGATAACATGCTTTCTTGATTTGTTAAATAACCAAACAAATACATCTTATTAGTAATAGCAACCTTGGCTCTGGGCATTTCTGACGAATTAATGAGCAACTGACATTTACAGCCCATGGCAAAATTCTTCCAGCCTTTTAGAAACCCCCAGGAAATGCCTTAGGCGGGCCTTGATCATGATTGTTTAATTATCATTACTTCTCTGAGTGGGTGCTCACTGGTGCCTAGGGGTCCTTGCCCTGAAGCCCTTTCTGGGCACTTGGGGCTGCCCTCCTCAGCCTCCTTGTGACTTGTTGGGACCACGTGACAAGGCGTGGGCAATGTAATGGAAACAGAGAGGGCATCATCATTTCGGGACTGAATTATCGAAAGCCCAAGGAGTGTCCGGTCACTCTTGTGACCTGCCACAGGTAGGGGTATGCTTGGGATAAGGGAGACACAAGATCGAGGCTGCCCGATCCTGGAGTTACCGCACGGCCCCGCAGTGGGCTCTGTGGGTAAGAATTAAACCTCGTGTGTGAAATCACTCAGATTAAGAGCCTTGTCTATTTATCACTCAAAGTTTGGATTACAAATGCATCGCTCCAGCAAACATATTTGCCCAGCCTCATCGGTTTCCCTTCAGATCAGGCTGAAATCTACTTCACGGAAGCAATTTTGCTTTGTACCCCAAGTGCCACTTGTGGGGGAGGGGCAGGTGCCAAAGACATGCAACCTGGACAGAGGCAGGTACCAAGGTCACAGAGCAACTACTGAACTTAATCTCAAGTCAAATATGTGGACTGGCTGGAAGGAGGGAAGTTCCCACAGCGGGAAGAACATGAATGACTCACAAGCATTCCTGTAGCAAGTTACTTAGTCCACTAAGACTCGGTTTTATTACCTGTCAAATGAAAATAACACGATGACCTCCCGCAGACAGTGCCGCCGCCCCCCCCACCCCCCACCCGCCTCTGCGCGTGGTGCACACCCACCGCCCTCCCTGGGCCAGCACCTGGATCAGGACCCTGGACAGCTCTCTCTCTCTGGCCTCCGGGCCTGCTCTGCCTTCATCCTCAGAGGCCAGACCTCCCACGAGGATGGCAGACTTCAGCCTCTACCCTACCTCGCTGTCAGACTGACTGTGGGAGAGGTCGGCTCTCTCCTTCGGCTCTGAGCTGGGTCAAGGATGCGGTCTGTGCTGTGCACTGATCTCTGGTCTTTCCGGTACCACCAGAGAGTAAACCTCCAAGGGGCTGCCTTGCCTTCTCTGTGTCACTCCCGTCCTAGGACTGCCTCCTAAATGAACTCCTTGCTCTGAAATCCTTGTCTCAGGGGATGCCTCTAGAACATTAAAAGCTTCTAACTCAGCTCAGGGTCTAAGTGGGAACATTCAAAAGGAAACAACATGCAAAATGCACTCCCGTGCCTTCTCTTCAGAAAGAGCTTAATAGATGTTAGCATTTGTTACTGTCATTGTATTTATGAGGGACTCTGGGAGGAAATGAGAGAGAGGAGAGGCCTCAGTGGAACTGCACGCCTAATGAAGGCTGGCACTGCGGTATAACGGGAAATGAAGTGGGCCAGTGGTCAATCCAGTAATTAAGCAGCATCTATCCCGTTTACTGAAGGATGTGATAATGATGCCCTAGCACTCACCAGCTTAGGGGGGGAAGACAGGCACACCATCAGGAGGAAAGGGTGAGGGGCTGGGAGTGGCAGCCAGGTTGCCTGGCCCCGGGGCCAGACCTGGCTGACCTGACACTAGGAAGACACAGCTGGAGAACTTATGTCTAATGAACAACCTGTGTAAAGAGGACAATTGTCCAAGGTCTGCAGGGCCTTCTCGACAAAATGTGAGGACCATGCGTGTAAGTTCTAGCCCCAAGTCTCAAACAGTCAGCCCATGAGCTGCTGTCCTCAGGGCCCCGTCCCATGGGTATCAGCCAGCTCACCTGCATCCATTCACAAGGCAGCCAGCCCTCAGTAACTTTTGGTCCACTGACATCTGTCCCTCATAACCAGCCACTCCAGGCTGTAACGACCCAGCATGTGAGGCCACCCTCATTCAAGTTCCTTGTGCGGCACACACTGTGTTCCAATCCAGAGGCAGCAGACTCACATGTGGGCAGGTTCAGGCACAGGTAACCCTGACCCGCCCCTCCCACCAGGACAAGAGCAGCACCCAGGGCCTGGGTGGTCAGGGGAGATCACCTTCCTTCCCAGCCTATCCCCCTTCCAGTTTGTCTACCCGGAGGAACACGGCCCAGTGGTGCGGAGAGGAGCATAAGAAGCCCCACTGCAGGGTGCCTGGGTGGCTCAGTGGGTTAAGCCTCTGCCTTCTGCCCAGGTCCTGATCCCCAGGTCCTGGGATCGAGCCCCGCACCGGGCTTTCTGCTCAGCAGGGAGCCTGCTTCTCCTCTTCTCTCTCTGCTGGCCTCTCTGCCTACCTGTGATCTCTGTCTGTCAAATAAATAAATAAAAAATCTTAAAAAAAAAAAAGAAGCCCCCGCTGCTAATCTGGAATGACTTATGGGGGGAGGGGCAAGCATATTGGTGCATGTAAGGTAGGGGACGTTCTTGTGTGCTCCTGCCCTTGCCGGACATCCCCTGCCTGCCCCCACCCACCTGTGAGCCTCCTGAGGGAGTGACTGTCCTCAGCCTCCAGTATCCGCGTTCTCAGCACTGAGCACAGGCCCGGCACACAGTAGGTGCTCACAGACTGCGTGCTGGAAGGATGTTAAATAACAACAAGGTCCGGCAAGGCGCTGAATCTCTCTAGAGACTAAGTTTCCTCATCCAGGAAGTGGAATTAACTATTAACTATGCCTTCTGCTTAAGGTTGTTGTGAGGAGGACACACAGTTATGTCGATAAACAGCAGTAACAACAACAAAGGAAACTGTCCAGTGGATTCAGTTCAAACATACTGAACACCTTTAAGTGTTAAGCATGTAGAATTCAAATACAAGGGGCCCTCAAGGAGCCCAAGTCCAGGACTGAGAATATGCAGAGCCATCCAAAAGCAGTAAACACAGCAGTCCCTCAGGAGACTATACCCTGTGGGCAGCCTTGCATGCTTATTTGGAGGTGCGACACTGTCTCCGGTAAGGGCAAACAATGAAGGATTACCTGTAAGGGGGGGGGGGTGACCTGAGCACACCTGTGTTTTAAAGGTAGGATTTTGGAGGCCATGCGGAGCTTGAGGGAGGAGGCAGGAGGGAGCAGAATGATGACGGTACTGCGTCTGGGAGGACCACTAGGTATGGGGCAGCTGCGGGAGCAGAGGAGGACAGGATTCGAGCCCCAAGGTCTCCGGTCACTGGGCACAGTGACCACTGAACTGGATACACCATGGGAACGAGATCTGCAGAAGAACTCTTAGGTTGCTGGTTCTGTCTTCATGGTATAAAGTCTTCATTTCTTAGAAGGGACATGAAAGGCCTTAATACTCTGGGGTCATCGAACTCCTCCCCTGGCTCATGTGTCTGATTCCGAGGTTACCCTTCAGGGTGAATTTATGGAAGTCAGTTTTCCAGTGAGGCAGTCTCAAATGACAAAGAGCTTCACACACACACACACATACACGGAAGACATACTGTGACAGCCCAAGGTCTTTCAGAAACAACCTCTTACCGAGGAGACCAATCTTCCTTTATAAGTTCATTTGAGACAGAGCAAAGGACTATACAAAAAGGGCTGTACAAGCTATTCAACTTTCAAGAATCATTTTCCCCCAAAAGAAATCTTAGGAGAAACTTCAGTGTGGAAAACAGGAAAGTGGGAGCCATCCTGGGTAAGTGTTTATGGGGGGCACTCCTGGAACCTACCTACCAGCCAACCAGCTCATCTGCTTAACCCTTGGAGGGCCTCTTGGCACCTCCCCAGGAACCCCAGGCTCTGGAGGACCCCATGGAAAAGCCTTTGGGTGCCAGAAGTCGTGCCAGTAACTCAGACTGACAGTTCCTATGTTCCAATTTCTTATGAGGGTCCCATCTGTGTGGCCCTCCTAGCCAACACATGTACCGATCTGTGGAAATAGGGCCAATGTTCCGTTTCAGAAATTACATTTGAAGGGAACGAAAGCCAGAACCATCTCTCAGGTATGCATGACTAAATTGTTTTCTGCATTGATATAGTACAGTAGTTCAGAGGAAGCAGAAAAGTCTAAATTATAGAACATTTTAAAAAATTCAGTTTCATTCATTTTAACTGCTCAAATGAATTGCTGACCAAGTGGTTGGTTCCAAGGAGAGGCCTTGCCAAGCCTGCTTTAGTAAAAAAAAAAAAAAAAAGAAAGGAAAAAAAAAAAAGGTTCACTTGTAAATAGTGACATCAGTGGTATCTGAGTCCTTAAACATAGTTTGTTCATGTAAGTAGGCAGAACGTGCCCCCTATGATGCTATTTACCTTCTAAATTAGCTCTGTGTATACTTCTCTCACAGTGCAAGGGTAAATTTTGTTCCAGGCTAGGATAGATGGTCATAAATTCTCAACGAGTAGAATCCAAACGGATTCAAGCACAAATTCTAGAAGGACAGAATCAGTATTTAGGGTCAGATTACAAAGGAGAGAGGAAAGATCAAAGCCCTGAGAGAAGGATGCCTCCAGGAGAAAGAGGGTCTCCCGGGGAACACTGGCCTTGACCTTCACTCCCAGCATCCCCAGGTCAACCTGCCTGTACCGTCCCAGAGTCTAGAGCAGTCTGCTGCCCCCCACCTGCTAATCCCTGCCCGACCCTAACATGGAGGGAGACTGCACGTTGACCTCTCAGGAGAAGGCCAACCTAACACATGTTTAAAGACATGTGAACACAAACCATTTATATACAGTAACCCCTCTGGATTCTTCTGAAACCAGGGCCCCTAAGGGTGAAGTTCCTCTTCTGATCCTGAGGGTGAACAGCCACCTGGTTACGTGCGCCCCCTAACCATCCTATAACCATGTGTGGATCCGAAGCCTGCGCTGGGCACCGACTCCAGCCCCATTTTCCCCAGGATCGGTGACCCTGGATGTACGGGATTTCTGAACGCTCCTGCCCTCTCCTGCTACAGCTCAGAGCCACTGCTGGCCAAGCTTGCTCTCAGCCCGCCCGCCTTGTGACTTTCTGTCCAGGCTGTGTGGCTCCTGCCATGTCCCCTTGACCAAGAGAACATGTTTTGGGGAAAACCCAACATGAGAGGAAGTGGGTGGAAGAAGCACAAGCAGCCATCTGGGAGTTGGCTCAGGTGCTTTTGAGCTAAAGGATTTTTGTTTTTCACCTGTCTGCGTGTTCTTAAAACAAAACAAAAACCCAGGGCATTGTTTTGAAATGTCACCACGCATCTGTGCATCACCACACTTGTATTTTCATCTTGGCAGCCCTCCAGGGAGGCATGAAGTTCATGTTGGGCCACGTTCCCACTGCCGTGGCCCAAGTGCTAATCACAGGGTCAGGCCCTCCTCACCTGCTGGCCACTGCTGTGGCTCCCTCCCACCTTCCTCCATCTCTCGTGGCTACTACATGTAGCTGGTCTGCAGCCCCCACCAGCTGTTAGGAACTTATTTCTAATAGAGCTAATATTTTAAAATCAGTCCTGCCAGACACTGAGGCATGCCTGACCATCCTGAAGTCATGGGACATACCCTTCTCCCTGCAGAGCACAGCAAGAATTACGTTCATTAAAAATCTTTCCATAATGACATCCTTACTATCAAAGGGCACAGAGATGATTGACCTTGGCATCTAGGATTAAGGCAGCATTATTTTTCTTGATTACCAGCAGCAGAATAGAAGGGAAATTATAAAGCCATTGAGAGGATTAATATGGCCTTGATCTCTCTCTCCTGGCTCTTTATCTCAAGTGATTAAAATTCTGCAGGAAAAAAAAAATGGTCATGTAGCATACGCCGGCTGCCACAGACAGATACAGTATCAGCTCCATGCATCAGCTCGCAGTGACAGCCGCGCAAAGGTTAATTATGCATGCTGTATATAGTTTTAATCACTTTAATCAGAGCACTGTTCACTACAGACTAGGCTATAACTTTTCTACAAGCAGGGGAAGCAGTTCAGGCATGGCGGTGTTTGTGTAGGGGAAAAAAGAGAAGAAAAATGGTACATTAACCACAAAAAAGAAAGATAATGCAAAAGCTATTGACTGAACAACAAGATTAAACCAGGTGTCCATCCTGCACACACACGGAATGGTAAGCGGCTGGAGCCGGCCGCTGGGAGATGAGGTCTACCACGAATCCTCTCTGCCAGAATTCCTGGGCACAGCCTGGCCCCTGGGGAAGGGCATGGCCTCCGGGAGTTGGAGGGGGGCTATGCACCCTACATTCCAACCAGGTCTGTGTCCGCAGGCAAACGCTACACCAGATCACCTAACGGGCACTTTGAACTCCCTGCCAGATCCCCTGATGCAAAGCACCTGGTTTGCTACAGTCCCCCAAGCGTCATCTAGTCCCCGCGAGGTCAGCACCATGTTATGACGGGTGCCAAACCCTGCATCCCTGGGTTTTGACCACTTGTGTGCAGCAATGTACTCTGAGTCACACGTTATTGCAAACCACCATGTTCACCCTTCCCGTTTCTTGGTTTGGTTTCACTGTCAAAGCCTAGAACTACCGAAAGCTTTTTCAGTGCTGTGGATACTCTAAAAAACCAGGCAATTTATTACACAGAGAATACTGAGTATTCATTACTCCTGCAGAAGAGAAGAGGGGAGACCAGTGGGTACATTCTCCCAAAGAAAAACTACTACCTAATATAAATGTTGTAGTTCAAGAAACTGTCAGGACATTTTTTACATTTTTCATTAGGATTACCTATATTAGAAAATGTTAATAAAAATATTTTTCTGACCTTAACCTGGGTGACAATTACACAGGTGTGTTTACTTTGTAATAATTCATTCAGCGAAGATTTTTATACTTTTCTATATGTGTGTTTCATTAAAAGAAAACTTAAATGTCACAGGGGAGCCCTGAAGTTAGCAGAAAAATAATGGATCTTCCAGGACTATGGAAAAGGAAAAATGGCTGGCAGGACTCAAAATACTCTTCCTTTCAACCCTCTGACTTTAGGACTCACTGGATGCAGGCTACCCGGGACCCCAGGATTCTGGAAAATGCAGTCCTCATAGTTGTGTGATGAAAGGACTTGCTTTGTTTACTTCAAACTTTAAGAAGCTTTTTAAAGGTACTAATTAATTTTAGGGAGAAAATTCTCTTACTTATCAAAGAACATAGAAAGATTTTATTTTATTCTAAAACTTCCAAATGTGGAGATAGGGATGCCACCTATGCTTTAAGGGGACTGTAATTTGGAACCAGCTTTCCCAAGTGAAGTTGGTGATCTGCTTCATTCTTTAAATGCACATTCTTTCTGTCCAGCAGATCCACATCTAGGAATGCATTCTAAGAAAGTAACCATGTATGAATGAAAAGATAAACATCTAAAGCAGTTCACTGATGGTTTATTTATTTAATAAATAAGTTAAATATCAGTTAAAAAAACTGATGGTTTATTTATTTATTTATTTAAATAAATTAAATTTATTTAATTTGGGAAGTCCGTATAATGGCATTCTATGATAATGTTATTTACTGACATGGACACATTTGTGATACAGGAACTAAACTGAAAGGGAGGTTTCAATATATTGTGTTTTATATGTTCCCATTCTCATAAACATTTATGTTTTTACAGGAAGAAGTATGGAAGGATAAACTTCGAAAGTTGATAGTGGTTAACTTGATAGGACAGGGTGACTTTGCATTTCTCTTCCATAATTTTTCTCTATTCTCTCTTTGTTTTATACTTCCATAACAAAGATTTAAAAGGAAGAAATTGCCTAAAGATTTTTAGCTGGAAAATAGAGAAATGTCTCCATTAGATGTAGTTCACATCTCTATCAATTAACCAACCCCAGAAAGGTGTGACTTCAAGAGTAGGCACGTGGAATTGTGAGGCAGCAAAGGAGCCCACAGTCTTTCTCTGCACCGTGTGACACCTGATCCTGTCATGACAGCAGTAAGTGTCTGCTGAGGGCCTCCTGTGAGCCAGGAACCACTGTACTGTGGGCAGTCCTCTTGACAGCTCCACACGACAGAGATTATCACCCCCAGCCAGGGAAGAAACTGAGGCTGAGAGAAGATGGCCACTTAGTGCACCGGGAGTACGGAAGAAGGGCTGATGCCAGTGGCTGTGGGCCAAAGCAGCCCAGGGCTTAGGGGCTTGGACAGGTCAGGTTGGCCACCGTGATTAGTCAGCCATTCATTCTGATGGATCTGGTGGCCACTGTGATTGATTAGCGGTCTGCTTCTGGTCAGAACTTTAATCCAGATGTCTCTGATTCTGAAGCTGGATCCTTTCACTGTGTCCTTTATGCTATGAACATGCTGCCCCTGATTCTAAGAATTAAGATTTCTACCTAAGGGAGGGAAGGGATAGTGGGAGAGAAGCTATTTACTTAATCAAAAAAGTCTTTGCTTTATGAAAAAAATATAGAATTCATTTAAAAAGAAAATCCCCATTAATATTACAATATATTTCAACTCCACAAAAATTATTTTAGGGACACGGACTAAAGTATGATAGAGCTGTATTTAAATGTTAATGTTTGGGAAATCTGGGTAGCTCAGTTTGTTTAGCATCTGACTTTTGGTTTCAGCTCAGGTCATGATCTCATGGGTCCTGGGACTGAACCCCATTTTGGGCTCTGCACTTGGTGGGGAGTCTACTTGGGGATTCTCTCCCTATGCCCCCTCCAACTCTCTCTCTCTCTCTCTCAAATAAATCTTTTTTAAAAATGCTAAGGTTTGATGAATCAGCTCAACGTCTATATCCCGCCTTGTTAAAAAGATGTCACATGGAAGCATGGTCACTTATCTTGGTTAAAAGAGTCACTATGACAAAAGAAAAGACAATAAGTATCCATGAACCTTCAAAAAAATCTGTCCTTTGGCCATTTAAGATATATTATAGCATTGCACTTTGAGTCTTGATATCTAAAATATAAAATGTAATCTTCAACATCTTAAACTTGAAATGATGTTATGAGCTCTCTGTGGTCATCTCACTGTTTTGACATCTTAAAATCCTAAAAATAACACCTAAGTAAAAAGAACTCTTCTGTGACTGGTTACTGAAAACGTCTATTCACTTAAATAGAACAAGCACTGGTAAGAAGATGTTTACATTGGATTCCTCCTGTCTTGTTGAGAGCCCAGGAAACTTAAGTCATGATTCCTTCCACATCCACATCGCACAGTGCAAAATCCTCAAAAGAGGACCACAACCCTGGGTGTCAAAAATGTGTTTTGCAATTTTTAGCTGATCACACATTCCTAACCAAAAGGAGATCAGTGAAAATGGCACCAAAAAGCTAGAGATTAGAAGAAAAACAGGGGAGAAAGTTGTCATAATGCTGGGAGTCCAACCCTTACCCCAGTCCATATCAAATCAAGTCAAGTGACAGGGTCTCTGGGAGATGACTGGGAGAGCATCCACGTGTCCCCGGCAAACACAGAAGAAAAGGCCCAGAACCTGGCTGCCGTTACTGCAGCAGGGAGCTGCCATTTAGAATGTTGTCCTCCTCCGACCTGTGGTAGCAGGGCCACTGTGGCGGATGTTTCCTGGGGATCACGTAAGAGCTTTTGCAAGAGAAATGTCTGGAGAGTGAGGGGGAAGCATTGCACCTGATCTCTAGGGTCTTAGAAAGGGACACAAGGACCCACAGGTAGAGGACATGCATTCTTCCAGAGTAAGGGATCCCAGGTGAAGATCCCTTGGCATGAGTGGGTCTCAGGAGCATTCCTGGGGCTTTCACAGGACAATGTCACCTGAAACACATATGCCAGTTCAAGAGTGTACTGGTCAAGTAAGAACCTCCCTGCATCCTTTCTTCATACTCCTCCCCACCCCAACCTCTAACCAATCTTTCCTGCCCTAGCCCTAAATCTCCACACTGTGAAGGTTCAGTAAAACCCACAGCTAGCCTGGAGGGCAGAGCAGAAACAGCTGGAGACATGAAGGAGAGGCCGATCACAGTCCCCTCTCCCATGGCACCCAGTTCAACACAAGCCTGAAAGGGGAGGAGGATCGACTAGCTCAACAGCATTTCCTGTACGTTTTACCAGATGTCTAGCTTCTGAACTGGAGATTATCTGGAGTGTTAAAGTAAGCAAAGGGCTATTTATTGTTCTGAGTGACTTGAAAGGGAAATGCTAGGAACCAGATGTAGTGAATTTCTGGCTCAAGCTCCTGCATGTAGACACTCAGAAAGAGCATCCCTGCCCCTCACAACAAGCAAGACCCTGGCCAGAGTGCAAACCAACAACTTCTCTTGAACCTGCCAGAGAAGAGAAGTGGCAGGGCAAACAACCCCAAATCTAGAAAGAGATAGGCACCTCCGTGGAGAAACAGGACCCAAGCACTTGCTTGTTTAGAATGCCACTCAATAGGACTCAGGCACAGAGGAAGATTCTGCTAAAAGTTCTAACGAACTGCCTAAGGTCAACAGGGCTAGTGCAAGTGAGCACTGTCCCAGGGGTCATGGACAGAAAGGGGCTAACGGCCTAGTGTAGGGTTTTCCTCCAGGAATCTGACCAGGTGCTCACAGGGAAGGTCAATGCGGATCCTGAGAAAGCTCCCTCCATGGCTCTGGCTGGGGCTGGGGAACAGAACCACTACTGAAACTCTGCCCTGACTTCTCTCTTCTGTGCCCTGAAGAACAAAAGCCATAATTGGTAGGGGGAAGAACAACACATGGCCTTAAGGCACTGGAGGAAACCTGCTGCAGCTGGGAAGGGAGATGGCAGCCATCGCTGCCCACACTCTCTCCTAAATCCCCAAAGGAACAAAAGCCTTGATAGGCAAGAGAAAGAGCAACAAAACTGTAGCCTCAGGGCACTGTGGGAATCCCACTAAGTAATCCTAGTAAGGCAGGGCAGGGAAGTGGGGGTGGGAGGTGAAGGGGCAGCTCTACCCTAGAGGGAAGACTGGAATATATGGGAGACCAGCAGGACAGGTAGCAGAAGAACAGCAACAACTTCTAAGGGGCACACCTCCAAGCCTATATTCACAGGGTCTGCCCAAGAGTGAGGCTTAATCAGAACACAGGACACCTCTGCCCTGGTACCCTACACACTAAAAATCAGTGAGTAAAAATAACTGAGGAATACAGCTGGGGACTCTGCAAGACACAGTTTCCTCTGGGGAAAAGTGCAAAGAGAATCCCCAAAGACAAACTAGGGACTCCAAGAAAGTGGGAGCAGACAAGGGAAACAGAAAAATCCTCTGGAAAATGAGTCCACACTGTAAACACAAGATATTGCTAGAGGAATTTGAAGCCTCCAGTGGAAGGAGGGCAACCATAACAATGGCAAGCTTTAAACCCAGCCCAATCCCTGACTGAATTAACACACCCTCATACTAAAGCACTAGCAGAAGAAAAGGCACGCATATTTCTGAGCATAAAAAATATTTAGCTAAGTATCTATCATCTTAGACAATCTGGCTTTTAACAAAAAGTATGAGACATATGAAAAAGGCAAAGAAGAACATTCCATGAAGAGATAAAACAATCATCACAATAAGACTTAAGATAGGATGTTGATGTTGGAACTAAGGAATTTAAATTAACTATGGTTAATATGTTAAAAGCTCTAATGGAAAAGGCAGATAACATACAAGATCAAATAAGTAGCTTTACACAGAAATGAAAACTATAAGAATTAAATGGAAATGATAGAAATAAAAAAAATTATGGTAATGAAGAATGCTCAGGAGTACCTCTGAAAGAAAAGACTACTGAACTTTAAGAGTGATCAATAGAATAGCAATCACCAAAATGGAAATTTAAAGACAGAAAAAAAGGTGAATAAAGCAGAAGAAAGCATGCAAGAATTGTGGGAGAATATAAGCAGTCTAACACACACAAAATTTAAATAATAAAGACAGAAGGAAAATAGGAGAAACAGTTGAATAATGGCCAAACATTTTCCAAAATTAGTGACAGGCTCCAAACTATAGATCCAGGAAGCTCAGAGAACATCAAAGAGCATAAAGACAATACAAAACCTCTAGATATCATTCAAACTGCTGAAAACAAAAGACAAAAAATCTCAAAGAAGAGGGAAAAGACATTACATATAGAGGACCAAGATAAGAAACACAGAAAACTTCTTGTCAGAAACCAGAAAAGCAAGACAACAATGGAATTACATGAAATTTTGAGAGAAAAACATGTCAGTATAGAAATCTATACCCAGTGAATCTCTCCTCCATAAGTGAAGAAGAAACAAAGACCTTTTAACAAAAAACAAACAAACAACCCCCACCTCCAAAACTCAGGGAATTTATTGCCAGGTGACCTGTGATATAAGAAACATTAAAGAACATTCTTCAGGCATTATATGATACAGATCAGGAACTGTGATAAACACAAAGAAGTAAAGAGCATCAGCAAAGAAATAAATGAAGGTAAAATAAAATAGGGTGCATTTTCTTATTTTTAAGTTATCTAAAATACTACTGATTGTATAAAGCTGTAATAGCAACAATATATTGTATGTTGATAGCATATTTAAAATTAAATATATAATAATAATAGTAAAAGAGATGAGAAGGAGGAATTGGGAATATTCTGTTTTAAGATTATACTATATGTGAAGTAGTATACTATTATTTGAAGTTTGACTCAAATTATTTGAAAATGTATATTGTAAACTCTATAGCAGCCATGACAAAAGTTTTCAGAAAAGCTGTATATAATCAATGAAACCAAAACCTGTTTTTTTGAAAATATCAATAAAAGTGATAAACTTCTAGCCAAGCTGATAGAGAAAAAAAGAGAAGACACAAATTACAAATACTGAATAAAAGAGGAAACATCAGTGTTGATATCCTATACTTAAAGGATAATAAAAAAATACCACAAACAATTCTATGGCAATAAATTTGGCAATTTAGAATTTTTAAGGACCAAGTCCTTGAAAGAAACAAACCACCAAAACTCACTCAAAAAAAAAAAAACAACACCTGAATAGTTTTATATCTATTAACAAAATCGTATTTGTAGTTGTAAATATTTTTTTAAGATTTTATTTATTTATTTGACAGAGAGAGATCACAAGTAGACAGAGAGGCAGACAGAGAGAGAGAGAGAGAGGGAAGCAGGCTCCCTGCTGAGCAGAGAGCCCAATGTGGGACTCGATCCCAGGACCCTGAGATCATGACCTGAGCCGAAGGCAACGGCTTAACTCACTGAGCCACCCAGGCGCCTGATTGTTGTAAATTTTTTCTTTTTGAAGATTTTATTTATTAGTGAGAGAGGGAACACAAGCAGGGGGAGTGGGAGAGGGAGAAGCAGGCTTCCCGCCAAGCAGGCAGCCTGATGGAGGGCTCAATCCGGATTCTGGGATCATGACCTTTCCAATCTGATCTATAGACACAATTCACTGTCAATCAACTAATCTCTACAAATACCTGACCAGTATAGTTCCAAAATATCAAGGTCATGAAAAACAAGGGAGGAATGAGAAACTATCACAGATTGGAAGAGACAAAGTAGACATAAAAACTAAGTACAATGTAATAGTCTGGAGTGGACACTCCAGAAAAAGAATGTAAGTGCAAAAATAAATGAAATCTGATTAAATTATGTTTTAGTTAATGGTGATGTACCAATGTTAATTTCTTAGTTTTGATATGTATTATGGTTATATAAAATGTTAATGTTATATGGGAAACTGGATGAAGTGTATAAAAACTCTCTCTACTAACTTTTCACCTCTTCTGTAAATCTAAAATTACTTAAAATTAAGTTTACTTTCTTTTAAAAATAAGTAAATGGCACCTGCTAGAGATTTTCCCCAAGGAGTCAGGGAAAGACTAGTCTAAGGACAGTGTTTTAAAATTATATTTGGAGAACAAAATTAAAGTTATTTATCTAAAAATGATTATATCCTTCTTAAATTCTGCTTGTTCAATGCAACAGTTATACCCATATTGAGCACTTGTTTTATTCCTGATAACCATCTATTGGCACATAATGAGGTCAGGTGCCTTAATTAAAAGGGCCAGAGAATTAAAAAAAAATAATGAGAAGTAGCAACTATTTGATTAGAATGAAAGAGTTAACTTTAATATATCCAGAAACTCATGGAAACTCTGGTCCCTAGATCATAATATCTTGATGGAGTTTTAAAAAGTGAAGCATTATGTAGGTTTAGATAAACTTTTCTGAGTGCTGACAAAGACTTATTAAAGTAAATTAAATAAAGACTTATTAAAGAATAAGGCACATTTAAATGCTTTTTACTATTCTGATCATTTTTACTTCTAATGATACAAGGACAGTCCTGCATTTATACAGAACCTTTTACATTACACTTAGAGAGATGATCTAAAATAAATCCCCAAGATGTTTACGTTCAAATACTCAGGGAACAATAAGTATCAAATGGCATTTCTTTTGAATAAAATTACTTAAATAGCACTTTCTTTTTCTACTCTGTGGGAACAAAGGGAACCCATACATGATTTGTTAAAGGTTGCAGGCAGTGTGTTATACTGGCTTTTAATTTAACGGTACACTGTGGGCCTCCTCCCTTTTGCTTGACAGCATGATATTGCCATGCCTAGGTGACTACCAGAGAGCCAATGTTCCACTCCAGGTAAGGTCTCAAAATTTTAAAATTTTGAAGAGTTAAAAATAGTGTGTCTTCATTTTCTTACTTGCAAGGAAAATCCACCTGGCCTGTGGAAGCTGAGCACTGGGTGTGCAGGGAGAGAAGAAGAAGAATAGGTATGAGAAAGGCAGGCACAAGGTTGGGTCATTTGGGTTGACTTCAGAAAGCTGGAAGCTGGCCCTGACTCCTAGCCACCATGCTTCCTCTGGGGTTTGCTCCCAATTGAGATCTTGGAGAAGTAAAAATACAGCAATGCCCATCTGCACACTGTGTTTGTTTCCACTTACTTTTTTAAAAGAAATCTTCAAATGACAGTCTTCTGTAGCCAAGTAGAATGCCCCACACAGAATGACCAGAATTAGCTTTGTTTTTCTCGAACGAGAGATGTCAATCAAGTTATTTCCCTTTTATATTATTGCCTTTCAACAAGGTAACACAATAATTTGTACTTTCTTATATAGAGCAGTGATATTGTACATGTCCATTATTCATCTCAGAATACTAGGCAGCAAAGGCAAGCAATGTTTTTGTCTTGAAGCTAAAATGATGCCAAAGGAAACTCCTTTTTATAAATAGCTGCTCTTGAACACATGCCTATGCGTGCAAATTAACAGGGTATTTGCCATTTAACTTTTGTAACAGACAAGAAGGTATATGCCATTGTACATAAAACTTATGTGCACAAGAGGTGCCCTTAGTTTCTGAAGAAATACCATCAACAGGAGTGTTGGTTTACATTCATGCTAATGTCTGATATTAGGATGTAAGTCTAGATTTTTTATCATGACAGAATGCAGAATTAAAATATGGGTAGATACTTGTGGAAGAAAAGCGTCAATGAAAGAATAGGGTTTGACCATAGTAGAAGATCATATTACATTATCTGGTTACGAAGACTTTCACATTTTTTAATCTAATAATAATGCAAGTTATGTTTCCAACAAAAACAGCAAATTTATTAACCAGATGTCACCCAGTCTGTAAAGCCAACTTTGATAAGGTAGCTTTCTTTTCCTATTTCATTTTTAATAAAGTCTAGTTCCTTTGTACGGACGGTTTTAATCTCATTATATCAAGGGTCTGCCTGATGGTATTTAATAATCACTGCACTTCCCTGAGACAAACCTCTGCTCTAATGGTACCAGTCAGTCACTGCAGTAAACTAAGCAGCACATTTTTCAGAATCAATGATTGGTGACAGGTTTGCTTATTGTTGATTAATAAACAATAAATGGTAACATCCCTGGTGGGTAATGTCAAGTTACTTGATTGTATTTCCTTCCAATTTATAAGGCTGACCTATGACTCACCAGGTTGGGCATTTCTTCTGAATTTACATGCCACCCACGGGCAGTCCTTCATCATGGCAGCAAAATATGCCAGGATTCACATTCTGCTTAACATTTGAACCAAAATTACTCTTGAGATATGAAATAGGGTTTTATATGAGAAGTTTCATGTAATCTGTGAACTCTGATCATCTCTAGAAAGATAAGTAATGGTCTGCCAAAAAATATTTATCTCTTCCATGAAAGAAAGAAAAGAGCACGCAAATGCAGTGGTAAACCACACATTGCCAATGGATGATCGCTAAGAAGTAAAACACACTATTATTTCTAAAGAAAATTATGATGAAAATAAAAAAAAACATTATCTCGAAGGTGAAAAATAATCTAGAGATCAAAAAGTGTATTTTAAGTTTTTAAAAATGTTTTATTCAGGGGCACCTGGGTGGTTCAGTCAGTGGACTCTTAATTGCAGCTCAGGTCATGACCTCAGCGTCATGGGATTGAGCCCCGTGTCAGGTTCCATACTCGGCATGGAGTGTGCTTAAGATTCTCTCTCCCTCTCCTCCTCCCCCAGGTTGTGGGTGCATGTGTTCTCTCTCTCAAATAAATAAACAAATCTTTAAAATAAAAGTGTATCAAAGGGAGCTGCATTTTTATATATCTCTAACACCAAAATAATCAAATTCTCTTTTCTTAATGTGCTTGTGGAAAATATGCTTTCAATGAGGAGTCCACTTTTTCTCTCCTGGATTGAAGGCCTTCTATTCTTCAGGTGGTTTGAACTCATCTCCTCAGACAGACTGGCCAAGGCCAATCCTTGTTTCATTTGAATCCTACAAGGTAAAATTACTAAACACACTTTTTCTGTGTTTGCTTGAACCTTAGTTTGCCTTTGTTCTGCATCATCACTTGGAGGACTATGGCTTTTCCATCAGCCCCAGGAACGAAAATCCACACCCACATACATTGGTCTGTCCACACTCCCCTAGTGCCTCACCCATCACTCTTAAGGACAGAGGAAGGAGGTGACCCTTCTGGTGTCCCTCCACTCTGAATCCCTGCAGGAAACCCACAGCCAGTTCACCCCACTTGGGGGACATGTGCTGTCTTGTTGATCCAGCTCCACAACCGGTGGGATCAAGTTCAAATTCTTCAGCTTTTTCCCCTACTGCTTCTCCATTGTTGCTGCCCTTAAAACATGCACATGAAACAATGGTATACACTCCCAATCTAACCAGCTGGGCTTCTGCAGGTACCAAAACCAACGTTTAGTCTCTCCCTTGAATTAATCTGTGGCCCACAGATTCTGGGTGGGGGGAGCCCACTGCCTCCCTTGAATTGTTAAGAAATGTCGAGTAGGTGTGCTAGTTTGGAGACCCAGTGTAGCATTCATCATCTCAGACTACACTCCCCCTTGTAGCCACAACTCAGCTACTCTGGCTTCTCTCCTTAACCTAACAAATCCCTTCCCTCCTGAGGCCTTTGTACTTCATCTCTGCTTCCATCCTCATCATTCAAAGTACGCATCACTCTCTGGAATGACTGAAGTTAGGTGCTTGTTGACTTGCTTGTCATCTGTCTTCCCTTCTGGAATGGGAGCTCACTAGGGCAGGGTCACCTCTGTCCTGCTCACCGCAGAATTTCTAGAGCCTGAAACATGCCAAAGTAGTGAGAGATGTTCAATCAGTACTTGCTGAATTAATGAAGACTTGAATGAATCAACCTTTCAAAATGGTTTGAGATCTAAGAAAAGCTCTGATTTGGTTTTTCTACATGACGGAAATCAGCCTCCCAATAATCAAAAGGGCTGTATGTCATATATTCTAAAATATCTAAAAAATAAAGTAGCATAATATAATCATAATCTTCTATTCTCTTTGTCTTCTGATCTATTCTTGTGGCTCCCTTTCTTTTCAAACGTGCATCAGAATCTCCTTTCAGATATGCAAGCTGCCTTGTTCACTGTTGTTCTCTTTGCTTTTCAAATGCATATTTAAAGTTTGTTTAAAATTTTCTAGTTTACGGGGCGCCTGGGTGGCTCAGTGGGTTAAGCCTCTGCCTTCGGCTCAGGTCATGATCCCAGGGTCCTAGGATCGAGCCCCGCATCGGGCTCTCTGCTCAGTGGAGAGCCTGCTTCCTCCTCTATCTCTGCCTGCCTCTCTGCCTACTTGTGATCTCTGTCTGTCAAATAAATAAATAAAATATTTTTTAAAAAATTTTTGTAGTTTACTTTTGACTACAAGGGCTTCCCTTCCGGGGTGCCTGGGTGGCTCAGTCAGTTCAAGCACCTGCCTTCAGCTCAGGTCATGATCCTGGAGTCCTGGGATCGAGGCCTGCATCTGGTGCCTTGCTCAGTGGAGAGCTTGCTTCTCCCTCTCCTTCTGCCCCTCACCTTGCTCATGCTCTCCTCTCTTCCTCTCATTCTCTCTCTTGAATAAATAAATAAGTAAAATCCTTCAAAAACAAACGAAAAACAAAGCCTTCCCCTTCCTATGAAGCCCAAAATAATTTCTGGAAAGATGTAAGTGGTTTCTTGGGATCCTGGTTTATTCTTGAGTTATGTAGAAGAAAACCCACAAAACTGGTGTGTTAAGAACAGAGGTGAAGTGGTCATCTGGGTCTAGCTGGCTGTTTCTTCCTGCAGGCACAAGTGTTTGTAAATGTCCAGCTCTTATTTAAAAAAAGAAAAAAAAAAAAGGAGTCTGTGGTCCTATTTCTACCACATTCCAACATTCCTCCAAAGGGAGATGGATGAAATGTCCTTCTATGCTCTCTTTCCCTGTGGAGTTGACTCACCCTTTTAAGCTAATTCCACTTTCACTTTTCCAGGAAGATCTGCACATCTCACCAAACCTTGGCTTTTGCCATCCTCTTACCTCCCCTTCTCCTGTCCACTTTTTAGGGACTCCAATATGGCTTCCTTCAACATGCTGTACCCCCAAGGCCAGGGGCCAAGATATAGTCTTCTTTCTAGTCTTGTCAATAAAACATGTGGGAGGACATGGGGCCTAAGGTCAAAGGGCACTGGGAAGTAGTGGGAAGCTGCACAAATGTATGGAGAATGTGGTCATAGCTAGCAACCCCAAGATGCCAGTAGCTGAGATCAAGCTGAAGAGGGAACAAAGGATAGTCTGTTGAATATGGAGGATTCCTACTGGACAATATATGTCTTGTCCACTCCTGTTTTCTTTTTTTTGTGGAGAGAAATCCATTCCTGATTTCACTATCTGTCTCTGTCTCTTTGTCTTCTTTACTCATTATCTCCCTCACTGCAGAAAGAGGTGGAACTTTACCTAATTCATGAATGTGGGAAAATAAATAAGCAACATGTTTAGCTTAGCTTCTCACTCTTTCTCTTTCCCATGCAGGCTCTCCCAAGAACATACACCTGCTTTGGTCCTCCACGCTCCTTGGGGGCAGCACATGTGCTAAGGCCAACTAACACCAAGTGCTAAGTTCAACACTTGCTCTAGTGTTAGAGAACCCACTTCCCTGCAGATCTTAGCCACATTTTCAAACTCTACTTCACCAGTTATAAAGATAATATTTTAACCTCCTATCTGCTCTACCCATTTGTCATGTTCTGCAACAGATTGAGAACTTAGACTGAAAGGAGAACTTGGCCTGTTTACTGGGCTCCACAAACTATAACTGTTGTTAACATATATTTACTTTCTGTCCCTCCCAAAACCCTACTAAAATGATAAAAATGATAAATAAAAAGATTTTTTTAAATTATTGGCCTATAAGTACAAAGCAAGCCAGAAGAAGAGATACAACAAATTTTTGGAAGAAGAAAAAAATAATGGGAAGGTACAACTCAATTGCCTGTTTAAGATACCTTTATTTAAAAAACTTCTTTAATTATTATTTTTTTAGACAGGGGAGGGGCAGAGGGGGAGAGAGAAAGAGAATCCTAAGTAGGCCCCATGAATAGCATGGAGCCTGACTGTAGGACTTGATCCCACAACCCTGGGATCGTGACCTGAGCCTAAAATCAAGAGTCAAGAGTCAGACATTTAACTGACTGAGCCACCCAGGCACCCCTGTTTAAGTTACCTTTAAAAAGTGAGGCAATTTATACTGTAGAACCCAGAAAAGAGGCAGGTCTTGTAGACTGCAGGTGTCACAGAAGGCTTGGCTGAGTGTGAGGCTGGAAATGCTCCACAGCTCCGAATAATTGGAGTCTTCTTCCCAGTCAAGGGTTACACACACACACACACACACAAACACACACACACACACACGCACACACACAAATATTACTCAGCCATAAAAAGAATGAAATCTTGCCATTTGCAACATCGTGGATGGAGCTAGAGTATATTATGCTGAATGAAATAAGTCAGTCAAAGAAAGACAAATACCATATGATTTTACTCAAATGTGGAATTTAAGCAACAGAACAAATGGACAAAGAAAAAAGAGAGAAACCAAGAAACAGACTTTCAACTCTAGGAACAAATGGATGGTGACCAAAGGGAAGTGGGTGGGGGGCTGGATGAAGTAGATGACGGGGGTTAAGAATACCCTTACCACGATGAGCACTGAATAATGTATGCCAGTGTTGAATCACTATGTTGTACGCTTGATCTAATATAATACTGTATGCTAACTCTATTGGCATTAAAACGAGAAACTTAATAAACAACAACAAAAAGGTATACTGCAAAGAAAAAAAAAACCCACATCAGTCAACTACTTCATACGCATTAGAATGTCCACTGTGGTTAAAAAGGAAACAGAAATTAAGTGTTGGCAAGGAGGTGGAGAAGTCGAATTCCCAATTGTTGGTGGGAATGGGGCCGTTAGGGAAGGCAGGGTGGTGGGTCCTCAGAAAGCGAAACACACACACAGAATGACCACAGGACCCAGCGATCCACCTGGTGGCACACAACGAAAAGACCTGAGAGCCAGGCTCTAGACAAGTGTCTGTGCAACCCTGCACACGGCAGCAGGATTCGCAGGAGCTGAAAGTGGGAGCGCCCTGAGTGTCCACGGGCGGATGGATGGAGAAACAAAATGTGGTTCGCATATGCACAAATGGAATAGTCCTCAGCCTTGGAGAGGAAGGATGTTCTGACACCTGCTCCAACATGGATGAACCTTGAGGACAGCAGGTAAGTGGTCAGCCACCAAAGGACAAATCCTGGATCATCCCACTTGTATGAGGTGCCTGGTCATCAAACTCAGAGACGGAAAGCTGATTCGAAGTCACGGGGAGTGCAGGGAGTGGGTGACAGGCATTTGTAATGGCCCAGAGTCTCTGTTCAGGAAAATAAGGAAAGTTCTGGAGATGGACAGTGATGACTGCACAACAATGTGAATGTGCTTAATGCCACTGAATTGTATAAGCAAAAATGATTAAAATGATACACTTTATGATATGGATATTTTACCACAGTTTTTTCAAGAAAGGACTTGCCAGGCAATCAGGTGCTGAAAAGGGCGCTAAGCCAGCAGTGGAAATGGTGAGGAGTGGGAAGAAGTTTCGTCCAGAACTCCTCTCAGAGAAAAATGTCTGGTAAGTCCATTTATGTGAGAAGTGAGGCACTCCGGGGACAACACCTGCTCCCGGCATTCCTCCTGACATGTCTGCATCATTTTGCCGAGTAGAATATTCTAGTAGCTCTGGAATATGGAGCTAAGGGAAGATGCCTCAGATACACAGCCCATAATTCAAACTCCAGTTCTGTCAGAAAAAGGCAGACATTTCTGGTACATATAAGGAATGCCACTCACATAGTATTCACTGATATTGCCGAACAAATAATTCAGATGACGACCTTTTCCAAATCAAGAACTAGGAAGCACTACCTGAGGAAGGGATCTTTGTGATTTGGAAACATGAAACCTGTAACTACGAAACAAAAAATCTGATAAGGTTGCAGGAGTTATCTTCAGTTACACACACTTAACACACAGCTTTATTAAAAAGAACTAACTGTCAAAAATAATCCTATCCCAAAAAGATACAGTCTCCATGTCGTAACCAGGCAGACGGACAGCACTGGCCTGGAGAAGCTCCCTCAACCGGGGCTTCTCCATCCTGGCTGCACCCTGAAGCCTAACAAGGTGTCTGCACCTGGCATCTTCCCCCGACGGTCTGACGACATGGCTCTCGGAAGGTTCTGGGACTTTCCAAAGCTCCCGTGTGGCTCTGACAGGCAGCCGGGGTGGGGAGCTGGTCTAAATAAAGGAAACCAATTTCCCGATCATTGTGCAAGTGGATGGATCTGCAGACACAGTAATTCAAATGAGATGTCTGTGCAGGAAACTTCCACCGCCATCGGCAAGGAGCTTTTTGGAAACTCACTCTCATGAACGTTTATACAAAATAATTCCCCCGAGCCTTTGTTCTGTGCTTGGTCACTCAGAGCAGCCACCTAGGGCCTCGCCCTCACTCTCAGGCGCCCTGGAGCCAGGAGGCTCCCGCCCCTCACCAGCCGCTGGGATTGTTTTCCACAGAAGATCCCCACCTTTACAGCGGGACAGATAAACACAAACTCCTAATTCAGTAATCAGGACAGATAATTGCATCCTCCTAATTGTCTTCTTTTCTCAGCTTAGGTTCACATTGATGGGAGATGGTAAAATTAGTCCACAAGCCATGTGAAGTTTGCTACTTTGCTGATTAAAGCCTTAATTGATTCAGAATGTTTTACAAATCAATCTCTGTGAATCACTTCAGGCGCACGAAGGCATCTTATAAAGAAGTGTAGCCCCAGACAGGGTGCGGAACGAGCACCAAGTTACCAGACAGCCCTTCTGGTGAAGACATTCAAGTGCTCTGTGGTATGAAAATGAGTCTTCCTTTCTCCCATTTGTGTTCAAATTACTCATTCCGTTTCTTTTGGGTGGTACCCGAGCAGCAGGGGGATCAACGAAACCTCTTCAGCTGAAGCACACAAGCACTCCCTAAACCCCAGAATGTCTCTGTAGTGATTACCCTCCTTTGGCAGGCACCTGATGCAAGCGATGGAGCAAGGACGCCCTGAGATGCTCTGATCTTACACAGACTTCAAAGGAAATGGGTGCATTTTGTTCAAACAAAACGGCTCTCATTTGAGCAAGGATCAGGAACCCTTCCCTGTCTGGATGTGCGGTGTCACACTGAACTTCACCCAAAACACTGCACGCTGGACACATGCTTGCCTAGCTGGCTCCTACTCAGGACCGCGAGGACTATTTTCAGTTGACATCAGTGCAAGGAGCCTTCCATAGACAGCCTTGCAGTCACACGCCAAGTAGTTCTCAGAGCAGTGAACCTAAGAGGTACAGAGCATGGGAAACCAGCCTTCGTTATGGCAGGAGCTGATGGCTTATCAGAATGATTGCCTTAATCTACACATCAATTTCCAGTGTTTTGAAAATTCCGTTATCCTAAACCCTGCCCCTAGGAATCATCAAACTGGATATTGGATATCACCAAACTTCTTAAATGTTCAACAATATAACGAGTGAAATTTCTACTCTATTTTAACTTGTATTTAGAGTGACCTTGTCCATCCTTGCATAAGCTTAGTGGAAATATGTATTCACCTTTTATCAACTGCCTTGTCACATCCTTTGCCCATTTTTGTCCTTGAGTTACTTTTTTTTCCAAGGCAATTACTTCTAGAATATTAAGTCTTTGTATATCAACTGTGTTGCGAGTAATCATTCCGGTCTGTCTCTTGTCACTTAATTTTGCTTATAGGACTCCTCATTACACGGAGGTTGTAAATTTGATGGGATAAAGTATTTTCCCAGTTGTTGCACTACTTTACATTTTTGTTTCTTAAAAAGGTCTTCCATATACCATTATTTTCTAAGGATTCACAGTGTTTTTGTTTACATTTGTGAATTTGATTTATTTGGAATTTATTCAGATAAGCGTGGTGTAATGATAGAGGTGTCAAGGATACTGTGGTTGACTCATCAGTATTAATTCAATCCCTAGAAACTGGTCTAAGCCAACGACCATTTGGCTCTCCCCTCGTGGCTGTGATTGCCGTTGATCTAATAAGGCAAAGGGGAAGGAATTTTCATGGTGTGGTTTCATCTCCTGATGAGGAGGCATGAAACCCCAACTACTACCAGCCGTCACCTTGACCTGAGATGAAGCCAATGCTGCGCAGGCCAAAGATGATAGAGCAGAGAAGCAAGAAGAATCTGGGGCCCTGATGACACCATGAGCCACACCAGGACCTGTTCTGCCTTTGGACTTGGTGATTACAAATCTCCTTACAGTCAAAAACAAGTTTGAGTTGAGGTTTTTCTGTTGCCTCCTGTCCAAAGCAATCTAACTGATAAGTGGATTACATCACACACGAGTGCCACAACCCTGGAGCTACCATAAGTAAGGCCCCAGAGAATGAGACATCCCAAAGAAAAGCCACCTTAAAAGGAGACAGCTAGCCCAACCCCCCAGCTGACAACAGGTGGCTCAGAGAAGAACTTCCCAGCTAAGTCCTGCACCAATTCATGAACCATAAGATCATGAGCAAAAAAAGAGATGATGTTATAAACAACTAAATACGGGGGATAGCTGTTACACTAGATAACCAAACAGTACATTTGTACATTTCTGCTCCAATGTGACAAATTTATTACCTTATGCTAACAGGGAAATTCTTTCCTCTTTCCGTAGCCTTTGTGTAGCTTGTGCTGGGGACTTGTGCTTCCGGGAAGATGGCCTAGATGCATTTCCCCCAAGTTCTCCTGCTAAACAAGCACATCCGAAAACCCTGTGCTTTATGTAGAAAGCAAACTCCGAACGGAGTTTCAAATCCCTTTGAGATTTTTCTCCATTCTGTCCTCATCCTCCCTCTCCAGAGAAAGCCATAGTCTACAGTTTGGCGTGATTCTTTTCTGGATCTTTCCCAATTCATTTATCTGTATATGCATGTACTAATAAAATGTATAAAGGACTCTTTTGTGTTTTTAAAAATAAACCAATCAGGGGTGACTGTGTGGCTCAGTTGGTTAAGCACCTGACTCTTAATCTCAGTGTCTTGAGATCAATCCCTGCATTGGGCTCCAAGCTGGGTGTGGTGCCTACTTAAAAAAATGAGAGAGAGAAAGAGAGAGAGAGAGAGAGAGAGAAGTAAACTAATCATACTATATGCACTGTTCTATGACTTTCTTTTTTCCACAGAAAAAGAGTTTTGGAATTGGAGCCATACTCATATATACAAATCTACTTCATTACCTAGAACTGATCTTTTGTATCTCATCATGTGGATGTACAACGGTTTATTAAAGGCTTCCACATTCATTCTTCAATAAACTTGGTCAGTCTCATCATTGTACTGAATTTATAGATTAATCTGAGGAGAGTCAATATCTTCACATAATTGAGTTTTCCATCCTCTAACATTTTCTACCAGCCCATTTGTTCCTTCTTTCAAAATCTCCAGTGAAGTTCTACAGATTCTTATGTATTTCTTGTTGGGTTTATTAAAAAATATTTAAAAGTTTAGCTTACTATAGTGATGGCATGTTTTAATTTTTATTACCTTTCTATTATGTCTTTCTAAATAGTTATTCCTGATGAACAGGAAAACTGTTAATATTTTCCATGTTGATCTTGTATCCAAGCATCTTTCAGGACCCTCTCATAAATCCTAATCCCCAATAGATTATCTTAGATTTTCTGTGTCAGCAATCACACTGCCTGAAATAATGATACTCTGGCCTCTTTATAGTACCTATAACTCTTTTCTTTCCTGTCTTTCTGCCCCTCTCTCTATTCCCCCACCCCTATTATTTCATTTACTGTGCTCAGGATAATGTAATAGACGATACTCTTGCCCAGATCCAGTCTTTAAACTCAAGTCTTCTGATAATTTATGACTAAGTTGTTTCCAGTAGATTTTTGTTAGAGACTCTCTATTTAGTTAATGTGCTTTTCTTCTACTCCCAGTGGCTGATTAACAATGAATGGGAGTTGAATTTTTTCATAGTATAATTCTAAACCATCCTTCCATTTTTAGGTGTCCAACCCACCATATTAATTATGACTGTCATAGTGTCTTGGCAGATCCCTTCTCAGCAGGAAATATCTGTATGTGTGTGTGTGTTTAAGATTTACTTATTTTAAAGAGCATGAGTAAGAGAGGGAAGGGGCAGAGGAGGAGGGAGAGAGTGAGTTTCAAGCAGAGTCCACGTTAAGCGTGGACTGCAATGTGGAGCTTGCTCTCAAGACCCGGAGATCATGACCTGAGCTGAATCCAAGAGCTGGCCACTTATACGACTGAGCCACCCAGACACCCCATCCTTTGTCCTTTTTAATACCATCTGACCTGAGTTCTAATTTCTCTAATATCTAATATAATACTGTTAAATCACTTAACATTTGTCTCATATGTTTACTTTGACCTTCCTACATGAGGTGAGAAATATTTCCTAGAAATCACACATAATCAACTGCTTATTAAAAACCCAGTCTAAAGGTTTTGTCTTTCATTAAGGTGAGTTTGAATTAGTTACATTTACTGAGACTACTCATCTGTTTGTAGTGGTCCTGATATCTTGTTTCATATATTTATTTCCCATGGTTCTTCATGTTTTTTTTTTTAATCCTCTTTTCCAATCCTTTCTGGGATTGATGTGATTCATTCCATTTTCTTTTTCTCCAGTTTTTGGAAGCTATCCATTCAGTTTCTATTCTTCTAGTGGCTATCCTTAACATTTTAACATGTACTTTTTCCTTATGGCTAGACTTAATCAGTAGGTGTGTCCTTCTGAACAACATAAGAAAATGTGTATACTTTTTATTCATTTCTCCAGCACTCCCTCCCTCTCTTCTCCCCAGACATCAATATCTCTCATTGTTGACGATTCTTGGAATTTTGTTTTGTGTTGATAGTCTATACAAAACATTTCATAATAGGTTTAGCAAATTCTTTATTCATTTTTACTTCATTTGTATACAGTTTTCTTGCTCCTGGAGTATATCCTTTATCGATTCTTTCACAATGAGTAGGTGGCAAATTTCTGAGACCACGACTGTCTACAAATGTCTTTGTCACTTGAAAGACTGTGGTATAAAGTTTTACATGCAAAATTATTTTTCCTCAGAATATCTACTAGAAGTATTCTATTTTTTCTTTCAGGGATCCTTCAGAATACTGTGTTGGGAGGTTTCTTTGTTGCTGTTTCTACTGGCACCCAGTGAATGCTTTAATTTTCTTTGCTTTGATTATGGAAATTCCTTAATATTACTTTGCGTAGCACTTCTTCACCTTCCCCTGACATGAAACACCTGTTACTGAACAAATGCTGCCTGTAGAAATATGCCTATTCGCTTCTCCCCACCTACATCATATCTCAAAGTCTATCTGTGGCACATGCTGGGGGGGTTCCTAAGCTTGTTCTCCAATTGTGTCCACTGGTTTCCTCCATCTCTTGCATTTTTGTCTCCACAGTCCGTCTTTACTTTCCAGGATGTGCAGTTTTTACTGATGAAATCTTTTCTTGTATCTCTCCCAAAACAATAACCTGTGTCTTCTCTGTAGGTCTTTTCCACTTGCTCTCTTCAGTGCCTTCTCGGATGAGTATTCTTTGCTGAATTTGTGTCTCTCTTTCCTGGGGCTTCCCAGCTGCCCAGTGACTCTGAATGTTATGCGCATCTTTGTCCTGGATATTCCATGTGAGAATCCTGCTGTGGGAGAAGGGATGGGTGTGCTGCTGACCAGGATGCTCACCTAGATGATCTCCTTTCCTCCTTGTGTATGGCAGAACCAACCATTCTTTAACTCCCACCCCAGTACACACAGCTCTCACCTGCAGGCAAATGCATCTGGGGCCCAAGGGGGATGGGATGAAGAAGTAAGGTGTATGCTGACTCCTGTGGATGGAGCTGGCAGAGCTCAGTCTCCCTGCACAGGCACCGGGTCCCACCCTACTCTCCCTGTCTTCTGCCCCTAATGCTTCTCCAACTGTCTGTAGACTTCCTCTCAGGCACTCCCACTTACTTTTGCCCTCTAGGAATTCCTCGTAATAATATATCCCTCTATGTCCTATCTGTGCTATTGATCGATCTACCTATCAATCATCTACCTGTCTTCTTTTTTGATTCTATTATTTGGAGTGAGAGGGAAAGACTATGGTAGATTCTTAGTCTGCCCTCTGACCTAACCTCTCATATATTCTTCCTGTATTTTCAAAAGAAAATACTGCAAAATAAAACCAAATAGTTGTTTCTATGTTTTCTAATAAATACAGGCACTCAAAGTTACATGGCTCTTTTTAAAATTTCATGAGCAAAATATTTCTTAAATTATATTCCATTGTCATTGTCTCTATTCTGAGATGTGGTCACCATCTTACCCTAGGATATCTGATCATCCTCAACAATTAATAATAGGGACTGGTAATAAGTATAGAGACTGCAGGCAAGAAGAAGAGAGGGGGACATAATTCACATTTTACTTAACGTCTACTGTGTTCTAGGGGCTCTACTTATATAATTTGATTTAATTTGCACACATATTCTGTAAGGTGTGGATTGTTATGTTTATTATTCACATTTTGTAGATGGGGCATCTCACTTAGGCTTGAAGAGCTGCAGTAACCTTCCTGAACTCACAGGCCTGGGAGGAGGAGTTGAGATCCGAATAGAGGTCAGATGATTCCCAAGCCCTGCTCCTCCACCAAAAATGGGCACCAGATTGGGCTCCTATGAGTTTTCCAAGAAAGTGAGGTTTGCTCTATCACTCTCAAGTATTTTATGCCTTGGAGTTATAATCTCTATTCTCAAACTAAGAAATTTATAAGGTTTATTGTTTAAAAAAATAAAAATAATACATATATTTACAGGTACATATACAAAATCTAATTAGAAAATTTTCCTAGCAAAGATTTCAATAAGAAAATCACTTGATTAAAAAAAAACACACACACACACAAAGTCTGTGAAACATAATGGGTTGTGAGGTCCCTGAGGACAGTTGTCTTTATTACTATATCCCCAGCATCCAACACCTGCTAAATGCCCTCCAGAACTGTTGAATAAATGAGCAAAAAAATCCAGAATCTACACTCTGGACTGCAAATGTTTCCCAGATTAGGGGCGCCTGGGTGGCTCAGTGGATTAAGCCTCTGCCTTCAGCTCAGGTCATGATCTCAGGGTTCTGGGATTGAGCCCTACATCGGGCTCTCTGCTCAGCAGGGAGCCTGCTTCCCCTCTCTCTCTCTGCCTGCCTCTCTGCCTACTTGTGATCTCTGCCTATCAAATACATAAATAAAATATTAAAAAAAATGTTTCACAGATTAGTGTGAACAATAGATTGCTTTCCGTCATTCCCACCAGCAAAATCAATACAAGCACAGGGCATCCTCCAAAGGGCGCACACCTGCTTCTCCACACTGCCGCGTGGGAGGACAGAACTAGTTAGTGGCACTGTAAGCTAATCTTCGGCCCTCATGTGAGGTCATTCCCTCCGAAGGACTCTGGGGTCAGTGACTACTGTGACAATGGTACATAGTATTTAAAGACAAAAGAGACATGTTTTTCTTTCCTTAAATAGCAAGCCTTCAAGGTAAATTTCAAGAAACAAAACAAGTGGTATCTCTCTTGCCTTTTACAAGACTCATACAACTGATGTGTGTCCAGTGGTGAGCCCTGTACCCACAGCAAGGAAACCGCAGCTTCCAAACATGTGGGCTGTTCTTCAGGGACGTTCTACCCTCATCACATTTCCATGCTTCTACAGGATGCTGGCCTGAATCATTTTTGTAATTGACAATTCAAAATGATTTAAATAATCCCAGGAAAGAGCAAGAGTAGACCCCACTCTTGCACATCATTTATCATGAATAAGAGGAACCAGGAAATCTTATTTGGTTGTCCAAAAAATGCTCTAGGAAAAGCAGAGCTCTGGTCCGAAGCAACCTTTCCTTCTCCTTTTGTTCACCCAGATTAACTCCACTTCGGTTCCACAAGAAAGCTCTCAATGCCCCGGCAGCATTAAGTAGTTTAAAATATACCTCAAACACGTATTTCCTATTAGGGACACATTTTTCTCTTATTTGTCAAAATCTGCCAGGGGTATGAGAATGAACTGCTTTACTTATAGACTGATTTGTTAATAACAATGCTTTAAATCTTATTTTTCTCCTGCTAGGGGGTGTCTGAAGCAATTCAGCCCTTAAGCTTTGACGTTCAGTCCTTCTCCAAAGGCCACCTCTCCCATGTCCACATGGCCACCTATGAGGACAAGGCTTCCCGTAAATCACGTCCATATGCCCCAGTGCCCACAACTGTCACTTGGTGAATGAGGCTCTTCTTAAAAATACACTTCTTTTTTTTTTTTAATTTTTTTTATTTTTTCAGCATAACAGTATTCATTATTTTTGCACCACACCCAGTGCTCCATGCAATCTGTGCCCTCTACAATACCCACCACCTGGTGCCCCCAACCTCCCACCCCCCACCCCTTCAAAATTCTCAGATCGTTTTTCAGAGTCCATAGTCTCTCATGGTTCACCTCCCCTTCCAATTTCCCTCAACTCCCTTCTCCTCTCCATCTCCCCTTGTCCTCCATGCTAAAAAATACACTTCTTCACAGAAGTGTATGATTGGCAAGTTTTCACATCAAAGATATTACTTATCTCAATTATTATTTCCTTGGGATTGGTATTTTCCAAATATAGCTCCATTAAAGGAAACACTGATGACAGAGCAAGAGTGATGCACACACGATACAAAGAAGAATATTATGCTTCTATCTTTATGGAAAAATGAAGCATAAATTAGCTTTAACTGAGATTCTAAATATGTTAAATACTTATAACATTAGTAACATGAAGCTGAAATTAAATATCAGTTTCTTAAGAAATATGGAAAAAGGATAATTCCTTCATTAAAATGTTAATATCACCCAAATAATTCAATTTCTGAAAAAGACTGTATCATGTCTTCAAGAAAGACATTGTCTCCTAAAAACTTATTATTCATGGTAGATAGCATTTTTGTCTGCTCTTAACAAGCTTTAAATGCATTTTAATAAAATGATAATTTTTACTCCAATTGTGAGCTACTAATAATGCACACTTCTTTTTTTTTAGTCGGCCCATCAGACAATTTTTTGGAAAATTTCTGATGTGTCTTATTTTTATTAATAATAAAAATATACAATAATTAAAACAAGACAATAGTAAGATAAGTACCACTGTACTTAATAATTCTACAAGAATAATAATTATATAATAATAATTAACATAGGAATGACTTTACTACATGGCAGGCCCTGTTACATACCTCACATGGACTTAACGAACACTCCACACACTCCTGTGAGGTGGGTGTCACTATCCTCAGCATGAGACAGATGAGGAGCTAAGCAGAGGGTGTGCTCAGAAGCCCAGGTGGGGCCATGCGCCTGCTGGCAGTGTGGCCAAACTCAGGCAGGTGGTCTGTCCCCAGGGCTGGTGTTCCTCACCCCAATGGGCCACCCCTGCTTACTGGCTTTGGTTATAGGACGAGCAGTTTGGAAGACAGTAACACAATTATAGAAGGATACACCTTCCATATATTTTTAAAGATTTTATTTATTTGACAGAGAGAGAGAGAGAGATGCACACAGTGGGAGAAGGAGAAGCAGGCTCCCTGGCAAGCAGAGAGCCCTACCTGGGGCTCGATCCCAGGACCCTGGGATTGTGACCTGATCAAAGGCAGACACCTAACCGACTGAGCCACCCAGGCACCCTTGACTTCCACATTTTAACTTGCTAGGCAATATCGAAGAAACTGTGCTATGCCTCCTGTTCCTACCCAACTCGTGAATTATTGGTAATTTCAACTTGTGAAAATACATATTATTATTCCTAACTTCCGAATTCTTTTTTTGTAAAGCTCATATGTTATTGTGGTGCCAAACACTGCCTTCATAATTAAAGGTCTGTCAGCTTCTCTAGTATACACTTCCTATGGGACCCTCCACACAGCTTTTTAAGAAAGATTTGCTTATAATTTTTGAAAGTTACATAGATAGGTACAGTAACAAGAAAAGAAACCAATGATCCCACTACCCAAAGGACTGTGCGTTGTACTATAGATGATGGTTGCTATCAACAACATTCTAATTTATTATCAAAATGTATGCCCTGTCAGAATCATTTGTCAAAATGAATTCTACTTCCTGCTTTAAACTGAAACTCACCAGTCGGTATAAGGCTCAAGAGATCATCCACATTCATAATATTTTCCTGCCAGATTCTCTCAAGTCAGAAAATTACCCTCTCAATCAATGAATACAATATCAAACTATTTAAACAGATTTTCCTCAGGAAAATGATCTTCCTAAGGAACAGTAAGTCAATTTTCTTACAAATATTCAAGAGGTTTAATTTCTTGGCATCTATCAATTCCCTTCCAGGCAGGACTCTGGGCATTGTGCTTAACCTAGGGACCCAACGTTGGAAGGGAGGTGATGGTCTAGAAGGGAGGTCAGGCCTTGACAGGCGAGGCGGGTGCTCGGACCGCCACGCTGGAGGCATTAGGACAGAGGTACAAATGCGCTTAGGACCAGATACGATTTCACAAGAGAGGGGATGTGTGAGCCATCTTGGAAATGTTGAGGGTAGAAGTAAAGAGAGTGAGGGCATTCCAGACCAGGGGACTTTTTTGGAAGAAGAGCAGAGTGGGACAGGGGTGCATTAATTTGGGGAGGGAGGAAAAAATCTGAAAAACCTGAAATTCTATATGTAGGCTGGGACAGGTGCGAAGAGTCTTAAATACCAGGCAAGGAGTGAAGACTTGAAGTTCTGAAGAAGGGAAGTGGCACAGAAAGTGTACACCATTGCCTGGGCTTGGGCACCTAATAGAGGAGGCCATTGCGACAGCCCTGAGAGTGGTCTTCAGACCAGGGCAACTCCGACCGGGGGTGAATTGATGCAAGGAACGTTCTAAGCACAGCCAGTTTTAAGAGAACCAACTTCCAGATCTTCAACTTGTATACATATTTTCCCCTAAAACCATCTCCCTGAGAAGCCCGAGCTTCGGGCTCTCCCTCCGCCTTCCCCTTCACCACCACCCTGCCACTTGAAAAGGAAACGCTAATATCTTTCTACCCTGAATTGTCAAGACTTACCACGTCGAACAAAACCCTTCTGGGCCCCAAACCAAAGAACCAGTTTGAGTTCCTGTCATTAAGGTACCAAAACATAAATACCCTTAAACCTGTCTCATTAAGAGATATGCTTCCATTAAAATTTGTTTAATAATTATTTATGAAATCTGTAATAATATACAATGGTATTCTGATCTAATATTCTTTGCAAGGAAGTATGATAGGGTGATCAATGACAATTTTTGAAGCATTAAAGAACATTCTATTGGGAACAAATTCCATGGGGGTGGGGGGAGCAGAAGTCAATAATGTCCCAGTGCCCCTCCAACTGTTCAAGAAAACATTTTTCACATACTCTGGAAACAGATGGCGATATCAAATCACGACAGGAATTAGCTATTCCAGTAGATCCATTCTGAAGAATCAAGTGACAGTTTTACTTTTAAATGTCAATATTCATAATAATATCCCTTGCAACTATTTGCACTCAAGAAAGTCATTAAAAACATGCAAGGAGGTAGATGGCTTCCATAACTTCTTTTGTGAAGAGCAGCGAGAGTGCCCGGAGCCCCACTCCAGGGTGGAGACGATGAGAGGGTGGGCACGGCAATCGGGACACAGCGGGAACCGCAAAGCACATGCGAGGCTGAAATATTGGGCTTTGCTGTTGCAACCAGGTTCAAATCTCACCTCTACCACTTACTCGTCTCGTGGCCTTGACTAGCCCTACATCTGCGGGTTCCTCTGTAAAATACGTCCCTCAGTGTAGCATGTTATAGGCCCTGGAAAATGCTACATAAAATTACTACTATTTCAGAAATAGAACTGACAGAGTTTGGGAGCTTAATAGAACTAGGTGAGGAATTTAAGACGATCCTCTGATTTCCAGTTGTAAGAGGTCTCAGTGATAGTGAGACAGTACTGGGTCTGGGCAAGAAATGAGGTCTGGCATCACACAGACGCCGGTCCGAGAAGGCTGTGTGAGAGCCCAGCAGTGGAACATACCATCACAAGAGCAGACTGGGGCTCCAGGCCCAAGAGACCCACACTAACAGGAAAGGGCTGTGAGGCAAGGACAACTCGCCCGGCAGGACCTTTAATGGGGAAGGGGTGCAAAAGACAGAATCCAAGAGAAACCCTGAGCAAGAGCTGCCTGCGAGTTCACAAAGCTGGAACGGGGGGCGCTGAGGAGACCAGCACGGAGCCCACCATCTGGAGATGAGCAGGTCACTTCTGACCTGTTGGTGGCAGTGCCAGTGGGGACCAGACCCCAGAGGACCACAGACGGCGGAGGTCTAGGAGAGGGAGTCCAAGGGTGTTTGACGGCAACTGGGGATTTGGACACGACATCAAGGAGAAGACACTGAGTATGCCTACATACCTGCAGAGGCAGGTGAGGGGACAAAGGACAAGGCAGAGCCAACCTCCTGGAGAAGACAGGGTCAGGGAAGTGGTGGTAAGGGTGTGTCAGGGTTGAACAGGAGCAGGAATGCCCATAGGATGGGTCAACACACAACAGATTTGGAGGGACTTTATAGAGGCATGGCTGGCTACTTCTCAAAGAATCAGGGAGGTGAGCAGAGAGTGGGGGCTTGGGGAGAGGGCATCCAAATGTCAGCTCTGCGGGGAGATGGGCACTCTACATTATGATCAGAAATGACCCATCACAGATAATCCAATTCCTTAAAGAAATGTCCTTCTCTTTTCAAAATCAGAGGGCAGAATTCCCTTAACGCATTTAGAATTCTTACCTTATGCTCTACTTATTTATACGCAATAAACATAATTTATAGGAAATCTTTTTAAAGATTTTTTTTTTTTTATTTGACAGATAGATCACAAGCAGGCAGAGAGGCAGGCAGAGAGAGAGGAGGAAGCAGGCTCCCTGCTGAGCAGAGAGCCCGATGCGGGGCTCCATCCCAGGACTCTGAGATCATGACCTGAGCCGAAGGCAGTGGCTTAACCCACTGAGCCACCCAGGCGCCCCTATAGGAAATCTTTATTGAGATCCCTTTAAGCAGTATATTAACTACAAACCCAAAGGGACATGCTGGCACATTTTTCTTTTCCTGTGTGTGTGTGCACGCACACATGCCTGAGGTTTGGTGTGGGTCCCCCAGTGAGCTCTTTTATTATTCAGCTCATGAAAATGAGAGTGACATTTATCAGCAACCTAAACTTAAAGTTAACAAAATTTCTACGGCGCTCTCTCCTCCTGCTATGTGCAAGTTACTCTCATTTACTTCAAACAGAAACGTAAATCCATTATCAAGAAACACAAACCCACCCTTCTTCTTTAAGTAATTGGGAATATGGCCTAAAATTATTAAATTAGATTTCTGTAAGGTTGTATATAGGACAGCAGTTCAAATAAAGTATTTCTACTGAACTTATTCCAGAAACCACAATTTCAATCTGCTTATACTGATGATCCAGTCACTTTCTAAATGTATCCAGTAATTTTCTCTATCCACTCAAATATGTTATTTTATTTGTATTATTTTGGGGCTCGTATAGCAAACAACCTGTTCAGCGTTAAATAAATATTCACTGCAAATGGAATTTCTTTTTAATTGACTCGGCTGCATTTGTTAAAAAGAAAAAACCATGTGTCTGAGAGAACGCTATCTGGGATGCTGGAGGGAGACGCACAGCTTCAAGGACACTGGAGGGAAATGCACAGCTTCAAGGACACTGAATCAAGAGCAGGGTGTTTCAGAGGGTGGTTTTGTGATCTGTTTTCAAGTCTGATCAGCTCCTGCCTCCATTCTGCTGCTGGGCTTGGCGGTAGACTTGGCAGTCTCCAAGGAAGCTTTTCCTCTCCTCCCACCCTTCAGCCTGAAGTAGCTTTGTCTCCCAACTCTGCTCCCCTCACTCTGCTGTCCCCAACTGGGCACGTCCATAAGCACGTTTTGGGTCACTGCTTTCAAGCCACCCTGGCTCTCGGGACCCCCCGTTTCTGCCTCACCTCTCTGGGCCAGGCCACTGAGCCCCGTAACTTGTGTGAGAAGAGACGTTCTGCTGAAGATTCTGACTAATTAAGTATTGTGTTAAAAGCCCTTTCTTTTTTTTTTTTAAATTTTATTTTTAATAAACATATATTTTTATCCCCAGGGGTACAGGTCTGCGAATCGCCAGGTTTACACACTTCACAGCACTCACCATAGCACATACCTTCCCCAATATCCATAACCCCACCCCCCCCAACCCCCCTACCCCCATCAACCCTCAGTTTGTTTTGTGAGATTAAGAGTCACTTATGGTTTGTCTCCCTCCCAATCCCGTCTTGTTACATTTATTCTCTCCTACCCCCTTAACCCCCCATGTTGCATCTCCTCTCCCTCATATCAGGGAGATCATATGATAGTTGTCTTTCTCCGATTGACTTATTTCGCTAAGCATGATACCCTCTAGTTCCATCCACGTTGTCGCAAATGGCAAGATTTCATTTCTTTTGATGGCTGCATAGTATTCCATTGTGTATATATACCACATCTTCTTTATCCATTCATCTGTTCATGGACATCTAGGTTCTTTCCATAGTTTGGCTATTGTAGACATTGCTGCTATAAACATTCGGGTGCACGTGCCCCTTTGGATCACTACGTTTGTATCTTTAGGGTAAATACCCAGCAGTGCAATTGCTGGGTCATAGGGTAGTTCTATTTTCAACATTTTGAGGAACCTCCATGCTGTTTTCCAGAGTGGTTGCACCAGCTTGCATTCCCACCAACAGTGTAGGAGGGTTCCCCTTTCTCCGCATCCTCGCCAGCATCTGTCATTTCCTGACTTGTTAATTTTAGCCATTCTGACTGGTGTGAGGTGATATCTCATTGTGGTTTTGATTTGTATTTCCCTAATGCCGAGTGATATGGAGCACTTTTTCATGTGTCTGTTGGCCATCTGGATGTCTTCTTTGCAGAAATGTCTGTTCATGTCCTCTGCCCATTTCTTGATTGGATTATTTGTTCTTTGGGTGTTGAGTTTGCTAAGTTCTTCATAGATTTTGGACACTAGCCCTTTATCTGATATGTCATTTGCAAATATCTTCTCCCATTCTGTCAGTTGTCTTTTGGTTTTGTTCACTGTTTCCTTTGCTGTGCAAAAGCTTTTGATCTTGATAAAATCCCAATAGTTCATTTTTGCCCTTGCTTCCCTTGTCTTTGGTGATGTTCCTAGGAAGATGTTGCTGCAGCTGAGGTCGAAGAGGTTGCTGCCTGTGTTCTCCTCGAGGATTTTGATGGATTCCTTTCTCACATTGAGATCCTTCATCCATTTTGAGTCTATTTTCGTGTGTGGTGTAAGGAAATGATCCAATTTCATTTTTCTGCATGTGGCTGTCCAATTTTCCCAACACCATTTATTGAAGAGGCTGTCTTTTTTCCATTGGACATTCTTTCCTGCTTTGTCGAAGATGAGTTGACCATAGAGTTGAGGGTCTATTTCTGGGCTCTCTATTCTGTTCCATTGATCTATGTGTCTGTTTTTGTGCCAGTACCATGCTGTCTTGATGATGACAGCTTTGTAATAGAGCTTGAAGGTCCGGAATTGTGATGCCACCAACTTTGGCTTTCTTTTTTCAATATTCCTTTGGCTATTCGAGGTCTTTTCTGGTTCCATATAAATTTTAGGATTATTTGTTCCATTTCTTTGAAAAAAATGGATGGTACTTTGATAGGAATTGCATTAAATGTGTAGATTGCTTTAGGTAGCATAGACATTTTCACAATATTTATTCTTCCAATCCAGGAGCATGGAACATTTTTCCATTTCTTTGTGTCTTCCTCAATTTCTTTCAAGAGTACTTTATAGTTTTCTGTGTATAGATTCTTAGTCTCTTTGGTTAGGTTTATTCCTAGGTATCTTATAGTTTTGGGTGCAATTGTAAATGGGATGGACTCCTTAATTTCTCTTTCTTCTGTCTTGTTGTTAGTGTAGAGAAATGCAACTGATTTCTGTGCATTGATTTTATATCCTGACACTTTACTGAATTCCTGTACAAGTTCTAGCAGTTTTGCAGTGGAGTCTTTTGGGTTTTCCACATATAGTATCATATCATCTGCGAAGAGTGATAGTTTGACTTCTTCTTTGCCAATTTGGATGCCTTCGATTTCCTTTTGTTGTCTGATTGCTGAGGCTAGGACTTCTAGTACTATGTTGAATAGCAGTGGTGATAACGGACATCCCTGCCGTGTTCCTGACCTTAGCGGAAAAGCTTTCAGTTTTTCTCCATTGAGAATGATATTTGCGGTGGGTTTTTCATAGATGGCTTTGATAATATTGAGGTATGTGCCCTCTATCCCTACACTTTGAAGAGTTTTGATCAGGAAGGAATGCTGTACTTTGTCAAATGCTTTTTCAGAATCTATGGAGAGTATCATATGGTTCTTGTTCTTTCTTTTATTAATGTGTTGTATCTCATTGATTGATTTGCGGATGTTGAACCAACCTTGCAGCCCTGGAATAAATCCCACTTGGTCGTGGTGAATAATCCTTTTAATGTACTGTTGAATCCTATTGGCTAGTATTTTGGCGAGAATTTTTGCATCTGTGTTCATCAAGGATATTGGTCTGTAGTTCTCTTTTTTGTTGGGATCCTTGTCTGGTTTTGGGATCAAGGTGATGCTGGCCTCATAAAATGAGTTTGGAAGTTTTCCTTCCATTTCTGTTTTTTGGAACAGTTTCAGGAGAATAGGAATTAGTTCTTCTTTAAATGTTTGGTAGAATTCCCCCGGGAAGCCATCTGGCCCTGGGCTTTTGTTTGTTTGGAGATTTTTGATGACTGTTTCAATCTCCTTACTGGTTATGGGTCTGTTCAGGAAAAGCCCTTTTCTTAAAGCAACAACATTTATTTGGTAAGTAATGAATGGATTAATTCAGGAGGTTCTACTCATAATGGATTTTGAATACAGGATCAGAAATTTTATTAAAATTAAGGCTCTTGTTTCATCAGACCAAGTCAGAAACACGGTAGGTAAATAGATTTGACTTTTGTCTCCAAGGCCTTAGGCAAACAGTGATGTCAAAGGCAGCCTGAAGAGCTGCATTAAGTGGTACTTTTTTTTTCCCCTCTCTTTCTTGAAATTCTTCATTATTGAAATTATAGTTAAGGAAGTGGATTTTTCTTTGGCTTAGCGACATTTGGTTTCACAGTTGCTGTTGCAGAGGAGATTAAGTTGCCCGAAGCTGGCTATCTGGGGGTTTATCAGCCAAGGTGTAGACTTCAAGCTTGACTGTTCCCTGGAGAAACAGGACAGCACATCTGGGGATCCCTCCAGGGCAGCACATCTTGGGGCTCTCCTAGGTCTTAGTCACTAGTTTGGGGTGAACCTGATGATGCCTGGCTGAGTCTACGTTCTCCTCTCATCTCCTACCCCTCTGTACTTTTTCTTAGGCTTTTACAACTTACAATTTTGACTGCCATTCTACATTGGGCTATGAAAATGTTTAATCAGTGTAACATTTATATAATTTTTGCATGTATTCTTCATATATTTTATAAAAATTTAATTTTGTTGGGACCATAAAACAAAAGTTTAGATAGGGCTCACCTGGTTGCAGTCCTCATTTTACAGATGAGAAAACTGAGGCCCAGATCGCCAGCAGCCAAATGCCTATAGAGCTTCGCCCTACAGTGGGATCTCTCTGAGAAAGACGCACACTCTGGACCCTGAGGCTGTCTTTATAATAGGGACCTTTCGTAGAACAGCATCTGAGAGCCCATGATAATATTGTTTCAGTGCTTAAAGAAACTAATTAATTTTCATCAAAAGCATTATGAATAAAAAAAATCAGATGTGCTTAAAAATGAATTAAAACTAATGAAGGAATATCATCAATTGAAAACAGGTTGATTTTAGTTAATTCAGAGAAGAAAGAGCCAAGTCCTACTTGCAGGTGATAGGGTTTTAACAATTTCTTCTTCACATAAAAGCTCTTTTCTTAAATAGCTGGAGACAAAGTTAATAAATCATATCCTGCCTGTAGTCATAAAGAAGACAATCTGAAACCAGAATATTCAGCTTGGTCCAGAACACAAAGCAACATGGGCTGATGCAGAATTCTGAAGTACACCGAAGTCAATAGAAAGTCAAGGGAAGTGGCTCTGGTTTTCCCTTTGGGGTTCGTTAGCATCGGGCTCCACGCTACCAGGAGGACTGACCTACAAGCCTGTTAGCCTGCCTGAAGCCCAGCATGGAGGAAGTCAAGGACACGGGGAAGGCATGGGTGCCCTGAGCTGCAAAGTTCCTTGGTCATGAAGTACCTGAAGGCTGCTCACGAGATTCATTACTTCCTAAGTCTGAAAGAACTGAGGAGCATAGGTAGGGGCTAGATGCATCTTCACCAAGGAGGACTATGAGTTGGGCCACCTTCCTTTCCATCATTGACCTATGTTCTTCTGAGAATCCTTCTCCAATGAAACATGTTTGGTTTCCGCTGGGCCTCCACAAACACAATTTCCTGGCTGCCCCTGTGGTGACACCATATGTTCTCTGCTAGACAGATTCAGTCTGTCTGCCCCTGGGTTGAGCACTGTGAGGGAGGCAGGTTCCAGTGGCGTAGGATGGCAGGAACAGCCGACACAGACCAGGACTTCAGCTGGGCTGGCGGTTTGTCTGGAGGAGCGCACCCAGAGCTTCGTCACAGCGTTTAGTTGACTTGACCCAGGAGCACAGCTGCCCACTGCCTCTGATTGTTGGGTGTGGAAGCAGCGGGGACGTACCAGAGAGTCACCCGGGTTCAGATTCCTCCCTGCCTCTGTCGTGTGGCAACAGCTCAGGCTCCTCTTGGTCATCGGTGCCGGTTCCTCAATCTCTGACCTTGTCTGTTGGTCCATGGAAGCCTGATGTGCCCTCCGCTAGAGGCACTGTCTCCCACGATGCAGGAGCTCCAAGAGGGCAGAGCCCAGGGTTTAGGGACAGGAAGCACAGCCCCAGGACTGGGTCGGGGTTGGGAGGGTGAGTGTGCCTGCAGCTCTGCTCACTGGGAGGATTCCGCTTCCCAGTGTCCTCACGGCCATCTTCACGGCCAGGTACTACCAAGCACATGTCGGCTGGGGCCAGCACGTGTCCTGACCCACCTGGGAATCAGTCCCGGGGCTTTCACTCCTTTGTCAGCTGTAAGGACCCTTTCCCATGGAGGCTGTGGTCATGAGATGGGGAAGAGGTGTCAGTGCTAAAGAGGTACGCACCAGGGGAGTCATTACTTTCACGTCATTACTGCCTTCACTCTCTGCTCTCTACCGCCTGGCCACGAATGGGCCATCTCTGCCTGACTATCCTCAGGACTCGGAGGGCCTCATGATACCTGGCTTAAAACGGGCAGTTCAGAACTGGTCACTCAGTGCTCAGTGTCTACAAGGGCCCAGAAACTCATTAGAGCGAGATGTCTGTCCTTCTTGAATGATGAATAGTGCTCTGCAGCAGAAGGAATGGGCCTGCTCTAGTCTGGGGCCCCAAACCGCAATTCTTCTCCTGGGGTGTGCCACAGACACGCATGGTGTCCCTCGCAACACGGAGGCCTCTGGTCCCATCAGATCTGCCGGCTCAGATGAAGCGAGGCACTGGGGGAGTTCACACCCAGAACTAATGGGCAGCTCTCTCAGATCTGGTAGCTAGCCTTCTGAATCCCCAGCACACAGCCAGGGGACATGTTTCCAAGGGCCATGTGTGCAAGTGGCACAAGGGAAGACGTAAGGTGCTATCGGGTTGCGCCTGCATAAAATCGGCCGGACAGCCAGGGCTCCTGGCAGAACAGGGGCCTGCGGGTGGGAGACAGATGGAGCTTGAGATGAAGTTTAGTGGCAACTCTCTCATTAGGCTGGGCCTCCAGGCATTTAGCTCCTAGCCATCTCCCTTAATTGACCTGAGGCGCAGAGCTGGTCCCTGTTTCTCTCTAGAGCAGGTCTTCCCCAATTTTAGTGAGTCCCAGAATCACCTGAGAGTTTGTTAAAATCCGGATTCTTGGATCCTACTCCCAGAGACTCTCTGATCAGTAGGTGTGGGGTGGGAGCCTGAGAATTTGCACGTCTACCAAATGTCCAGGTAGGACATTTGGTAGGACATGTTGCAGGGCCCTGGACCACCCTTTCAGCAGCTCTTCTCTAGAACTCTGCTCCTGTACCAGCAGCAGCAGCCCCCGGGAACTTGGTAGAACTCCTGGCTCCCTCAAACCTGAACGTGCATATGAATCAACTAAGTATCTATTTCAGATGCAGAATCCCACTCAGTAGGACTGAGGTGCAGCTCAAAATTCTGCACTTCTAACAAGATCCCAAGAGGATGCTTTCATCTCTGGTCCAAGGACCATACTTTGACTTGAACCAAATAAGTCACAGCCCTGGCAATACAGTAAGATCTCAGGGGTGCCTTTAAGTCCTGAACCACCCAGGTGATTTTTCATGGGCACTTAGGGTTAAGAAACTGTCATATACTTAAAATACTTTTATTCTCCTTTGTCACTTTTCATATGATTATTTTTAAATATATTGGCCTGGAATGTTTATAAATTTTGCTAGGTTTGTCCTCTGTCTGACCTTCTGGCTTTCGCACAGTCCTGGTGCCCCTGGTAGTACCCTTTGGAGGTTCTCCTATACCCTTCCCCACTTCAACTTTCATTTGTAAATCAGTCATAAAACTCACATCTGGTATTTTTGCCCACTTAGTCCATAAAAGAATTTTGAAAAACTATATCCCCCTCACATAAACTTTACATTTAAATATTTATATTTAATTCTAGTGTATTTTAAATGAAACTTTAGATCACTCTTTCAAATGTATCCAAAGAGATCTAGATACGATTGTGGTTTCATTCCAACTATCATTTATCCCAAAATCTCTGTTTTAAAACCTGGAAATTTTATATCATTCCTTTTTATCATCCATGCATAGAATTTATTTACTGTCATATATATTATGTTTGAAAGTCTTTTATCACACTTCTCTACACAAGAAAGGATAGATTTCTTTTTTTTTTTTTTTAAATCCATGACCCAAAAACTCTAAATGTTAAAAAACTCTGGTTGGTCATCCATTATAAAAATTAGTAATAATAATCAAACCAACATTCATCATTACCAATTTTGACAAATATTGAACATGGAAAAGTATACTTTTATTGGAAATACCTCTCTTGTGGACAAATGATCCTATTTAAAAAATTAGTTCATGTATTCATGGATGAATATTATTTCCAGCTAAAATCAGAAAGCATTCAGCATCAATTTTATTTCTATTTTTTGTTTTTATAAATGTATGCAGTGAGAAAACTTACTTTCATACATAAGCATATGGGAATGGAAGGAGTTTTGTTAGAACAGTGTTAATTCCTCGACATCATTCCAATGACTATGCCCCAAATTACGCAGTAATTTATCATCAACATTATTTTTAATGATCTATTGGCTGACAACTTGATGAGGTCCTCCTTCAATTTTGCTGAAAGCTGGGAACTGTAGGCCACCTGACCTTAAATAGGATTTCTTAGCCCATTGTGAAAGTCACCCACTTTCTCAGCACTGGCCTGTCTTTGGAGTTGTCCTTGGTCTGGGTGGAGGGCTGGACAGTCCAGAGCAATGCACTAGGGGAGATGAGGGGGGCCCTGGGCTGTGAAGGGAGGTGGGAGAGGACCTTGCAGAGGGAGGCGCTTCCTCGGGCACCACTGTCCAGGAGACAGAATGTGTGTTCGACATGGAAGCCGAGTTTGATAGAGCACCCCTCACAAATGGTCCTTGCAGTGACAGCCCTGATCGGAGACCCCTGATCTAGAGGACCCCAGCTGTTCATGGTGAGCACCGCTGACATGCCTTCACCCAAACTCCCGCCTGCAGGCACCAAAGCAGACGGGCGGCAAAATAACCGCATCGGGCAGCGTGAGATGCTCTCCACCAACTTCTCTAACTTTTATTGCCCTATTTTGGACAGAGACTGGGGAAAGCGAGAGTTCTCTACTATAAGAAAAACAGCAGCATGGACATTATAATAACTCATGCCTGTCTGGTCTCCTTATTAAGGACACAGCCCGGGAGAGGTGGGGCTGTGGCCAAGGAGCAGACGTGCCGTGGAAAGTGAGTCACATCCGCTCAGCTCAAGCTAACTGTTGTCTTGAGGCGGGTGTGGGTCCAGGTCACCAGATCTTCAGTGTTTGGCGGAGTCCCCTGGCTGCTAAAGCATTGTTCCCATTTCCCAATGGTTGTTAGGGCCCTCTGCTAGGGCAGGGCTTTGTTCTTATCTGGGAAGTGGGTACGTCTAAAGTCTGTGAACAGAGAAGTTTCAACGGCTGTTCCCTTCATCGGGGTGGCCTTCCTCCCCAGCTCTTCATCTAACGGTTCTTACTCAACCTTAAGGTTACAGTCAAATACCAATTCCTCAGGGAAAACCTTCCCAGTCCCCCAGACCTGTGTGGGTGCCCCATGCTGGGATTTCCATTGTGACCTGTGCTTCTCCCTCAAGAACAAGAAGAGACTTCATTTTTTTTTTTTTTTACTCTAAAACACCTGCCTCTTATAATGCTTTAAATCTGCAACAATTAGAGGTGGCTAAATTATTTTACATTTTGGGGTGGCTCAGTTGGTTAAGTGCCTGACTCTTGATTTCAGGTCAGGTCATGATCTCGGGGTTGTGAGATCAAGCCCCACATTGGGCTCCACACTGGGTGTGATGCCTGCTTAAGATTCTTTCTCTGCTGCTCCCCATGTGCCTCTCCACCCCGCTCTCTCCCTCTAAAAAAAATAAAATAAAATAAGATAAATCTGCAACAATTTGAAATCCACAACAAATGTTTTCCCCAAACAAACTCTGCACTCCCCGGGGAAACAGAAGCCTCAGCCCCCAGAGAATGCTCCAACTGCAGACTGTCCAAACTGGGAATGTGGCCCTGGCACGGCCAGCTCGTCAGGTGTTATTTAAAACCGAAGAGTTTGTCTTGACGTAGAAATACTAGCTCATGTATTTTTAGCGGTATTGGGTAGACTAAATGGAACAGAGCCCACAGATGGATGAAGTGGACACCTCCTCTAGAGGGAGGCTGTACTTTGGGAAAGAAGCCACAACAAGGATGGGGTAGTTGTTAGGCACTGAACTGTGTCCCCCTGAAAGTCGTATGTGGAAACCTTAGTCCCTAATACGTATTTGGAGAAAGGTCCTCTAATGAGGTAATTAAAGAAGCAGGAGGTCATAGGGATGGGGCCCTAATTTGATGGGACTGGTGTCCTTCTAAGAAGAGGAAAAGTCACCAGCTCTCTCCCTGCCACTCTCCATGTGCGCAGAGGAAAAGCCGTGTGAGGACACAGAGTGAAAACCTCCATCAGCAAGCCAGCAGAAGAGGTCAGCTCTGCCAGCACCTTGTTCTCAGGCTTCTAGCCTCCAGAACTGTAAGAAAATAAATGTCCCAGCTGGTGGGATCCTGCTTTGGCAGCTCTAGTGCCCAATGTTGTAGTTTTAACTTCTCCATCCAAGTTATTTTATGTGTATGTCTATAAGTTATATACATAACTTAAACATAAGGTATAAGGAAATCAATTTTTACAAATCACATATTGAATGGCTTAAAGATGAAGAACTTTTATTAATAGTCCATTTGTAAAGCAACTCATCTTCTGAATTATAGTTTGACACACTGGGCTCATGGAGCGTGGGTGCTGGCGTTCTTTCCGGGCTCTGGCAGTTTTGCCCACGGAAGGGCCCTGCTCAGGAGAATAATGAGCCCATGGACCAAGGACTGATAATTCTACTGACTGGTTCTATTTCTCACATAATCCATCTCTTAAAAATGTCCGCCATTTTCTCTATGTAAGTCTACACCAATGGCCATATAAATAAGATCTATTGGAGCTCTTTCCCCCGAAGTGTTTCTTCAACATACAATCTTGCCTATCTTTATATTTACCAGCCCAATCTTTTACAGCAAGCAAAGGACTGGAAATGGAAGTGGCAGACACTTAGGATAAATGGGAAAATGACTACTCCCTAACTTAGGACATCCCGTGTAATATTAAACATGCTTGTTGGCCTTCCTATCCCACCAACATAAGCTGGGATGGCAGAAACCAGTCTACCTCGATGTCAACATCCGACACAGTGTTGGCACTCACTAAGTCCTTAGTAAACATATGTTTAGTGAGCAGATTAAAGGATGGATGGATGGATGGATGGATGGAAGGGTAAATGGACCAACGTCAGATGGACATGTGTTCCAAAAGAAGCAGGGATTCAGGTGAAATGCTCAGGGACAAGGAAGAGGTGGAAATATGGAACGGCAGTGAGAGGACTCCCTGGGGACTTTAGGAGAAGAGCCTGCTCTGTACGGGAAGCTTAAGGAGACAGGCTAATTTAATCTCCAAGTGAAATTGTGCCGCAAGCAACACAGTGGATGTCATTCTCGGGGCACAGTGTCCCGAGCACTGCATCAGACCAGCAGAAGCATGGACTGGTGTGCGAGTGACAGTGCCACAGAGAGGGAAGCCAGCCAACAGCGGGCCAAGGGGCCACAGCACAAGAAAGAAATCAGTAACTGAGGCGAGGCTTGGGGACATGCCTTCCATTTCAGGGCGTCTAAATCAGACCAATAAGTTGAACAATTAGGAGATAATCAGAATGTCACAGCCATCGAGCACTTACACTGTTTCATGCAACTTTCCACTTGAAGACTGAATGCTCAGCCTGGCCCTGAGGTCTGGAGAGAACACCTGATCCAAGTGATACATGAAGTCACAAGAATGAAGGCGTTCTCCAGGGTGAAAACAAAAGAGCAGAAAAGCAGAATTAAATAGTGCACCTAAGGCCTAAAAACAATGGAGAATCCTCACATTTGGGGGTCAGGAGAACCAGACGGAGCTATGAACACCAAAAGAGAAGGAGCTGGCAGAAGGAGCAGGACAGAGCTGGTGAGCAGGCTCTCGAGGAGGTGGAGTTGGAGTTGGGGGAGGATCAGGACGGAGTGGGTGTGCAGAGAGGCGTGCGGCCCAGGGCTAAGCAACAGAGTTGGGAAGGCAGTGCACTGGGTTCTAAGCAGTCTCACTCCTTCACTGAATGAGCCCTCACGAGGTCCCACTGCTTGTCATGTGTGCCTCTTGCTGCTTTTGGGGAATGGAAACAAAAAGCCTACCCTCATGAAACATCCATGCTGCTAAGAGATTGAGATGGGACACTTACTAGAATGAGTGTGTGGGAGATGCAGTCTTGCTGGGAACACTGGTAAGGAAAACAGGGAGCGGACAACAGGACAGCAGTTGCAACCATCCTTAGCTGAACAGAGTGTTGTTCAACCCCAAAACTCCTTGCCCGCATCATGTCACCAGGAGTGCATCTCTCCATAAATGAATGAAAAGGTGACAGAGTTCTGCTAAGGATGCTTTTCCAATCTGGGAGCAGAATTTACACTCCCCGGCCTGCGCTTCCACAACACTCCCACCTCCGCACACTCCACTGGGTGCTCCACACGTCTCATCCCTGCCATTCACTTGTGGTCTGCCTCTCCTCAGCAAAGCTTGAGCTCGTGAGTGGCAATAATGTGTGTCATACCCAGTCTCCTCAGCATCAAGCATACGGCCGCACATCTGAGATGCATTTCTGTTTCCTGAATGAAAGAGCAGAAATGAAATCTGAATTTATAAAAGGAGAGATTATATGCCATGGAACAAAAATGAGGTACACAGACCATAAAGGCAGAAGGAAATCCCAGGGCAGCCTGCCCAGCTGCCTGTTCTGTAGAGACGGACAGTAAGGTACAGAGGAGTGGTGCTGGGCAACTCCGGGACCCTAGGCCGAGTACACAATGTGCTTCCACAATGATGACAAGCTTACTTTTTTATGCGTTCTCGAGTATTCTTCCAGGCTGGACTGATAGTCAAAATCTACACTGACCGACAGTCAGAACAAAAGCTGGTGGGGGCATAATGGCTTACTACCCACCCGTCTGTCGCATACAAACTTACGAGGGGGCGATGATCCAGCTAATCTCAGGCCAGCACAGGGTTCAAGTCAACTAGAAGTTCCTGGATTTTTATTAAGAATATGCTTACAGTCATGATTTTGTGAATATTATAACTAAAATGCTCAGAACACTGCCTGCTCATTTCGTATTTCTTTATGATAGCAACATTTTTGCATAATTTTTTTTTTCTGAGGCTCTTTTCTCATTTCAGGAGAAGTTTTCCTATGTAGGCTAAAAAAGTGTGAATCCACTTCAACTTTCTGAAAGAACTGAGAACCAAAGGTCCACTTCTGCGTGTGGTCTCACGCGTAAGTCGTTCTGACGAAGGTGCTTCCCAAAGACGTAAGGAATGGAAAGGGAGAAGTCTGAATCCTGAAGCACATTTGTGCTGGAAAGCTTCCCACTGGAGAGCAAACTGTGGCGTAATTCAACCCTGTCTGCATTAATTCAGCCTCAGAGTAACATCCTGATGGGGAAATATATTGGAGTGCACTACGGTCTACCCAGGAAAGTGGAGGGGGCAGCACAGCATGGGACCCGCCACAGCATGAGGGCTACAGCCCCCAAGTCCATTCCAGTTACACAAGCAAACAACTAACTAACCTCCTGGGGCCAGCCGGCGGGTCGCCACTGCTGGCTTCCTCTGTCTCCAGCTCCGATGCTGACTCCTGAGTCCACGCTGGGGACCAAACAGAAAAATAGCTATTCTTCCGGGAGTTCCACTATGAGCTACTGCCCCTCTGGGTTGGTGTCTGAATCTTGCTCTCCAGGAAAATCACAAAACGGTGACAGCCTTCAGACTTCCCAGATGGTCGTTCAGGTGTGTAGCCAGGGTGGACCAGAAAATTCTCACCTCACGTTTTCCTAATCTGTGGAACCCTTGGGATTCCGCCTGAAAAAGCTACACTTACCAAAAACCCCTGGGCAAACAGCAAGTTACACTGACAACCAGCAGTCACATTTCTTGTAGCCCCTACAACCCCTACAACAACAAGACAGAACTACACGAGGCTCCGAGGGTAGGACCCGGCTTTGTGCCGAGGAGGGTCTTCCTGGAGATCGTAAAAGGTGAGAGGGTACAGGCTGGGTGATTCTCTGAAAGAACAAAGAATCACAGGTGGGGCTATCGCTAAGAACTCGCTAAGGAGAACACACAGACTGGGTCTACATCTTAAGACAAATTTCTGGTTCCTATTATTTCTGATATAAATTCCATCGGCTTTTACACCTCAGAGAAAAGTGTTTTGGAAAAGCGGGGAGTCCGGCTCTCCGGGTTTGGTAATGGTCTTCAGAGCTGCTGAGTCACCTTTTACTTTAACAGATGCATTATGCTTGATTTTCTTAAGGTTTGATTTAATATTCACAAGCACACTGTAAAGATCTACAATTTTAATTATGTGCTATAATTGCCTTCTATAAGAGCCGAAAGAACATCATTTACGGTGATCAGCGATAAAACATTATGACAAAGCTGTAAAGGAAGAACGGGACTGTTACCAGAAGGTGACCAGTTGTTAGGCTGCAAACAGAAAAGCAGCAACCAGAGTAAGAACTTTCAACATGAGCTTAAAAGCCGAAAATGATCTGTAATATAAATAATCTCAACCAATAAAACGGTGAAAATCTCTTTGGGAGAAGACAGACTGGGGTTGAAAGTAAAACATGTAATTAACTGTGTGGCTTTGTGTTGCTGTTTATTCCCTTCATTTGCTTCCTCGTTTGTAACACGGGGATAATACCGACCCCTTGGGGCTTTTTTAAAAACAAGGGTTGAGATTACATATAATAGTTACACACTGGACACAGAGCAGACACTCAGCAAACGATGACTGCTTCGCCTACCGCAATACCCTGCAATTTTCGTGCCCCGCTAAGTTCCTAGGTTTAAATCCTAATCCCTGAGCTGGACACAGGAGGTGAGGGCATCAGGAGGTGGGGACTTCGGGGGATAATCAGGTTACGGGGATGGAGCCCTGTGAAGGAGATCAGTGCCCTTATAAAAGGGGCCTTTCCTGTCGTGTGAGGGTATGGTGAGACATCTACAGCCCAGAAGAGAATTCTCACTGGAACCTGACATGTTGGCCCTCTCCAGCCCCTGGAACAGTGAGACAGAAATGTCTGTTGTCTGCGGCATTTTGCTATAGCGGCCCAAACTATGACAACAGCTCTCACACACTTTCATCCCACATCGGGCCAGATCGTGCCTTCCCATCCTTACCTGACTGCTCAAAACCTGGGCTATCAGGCCTGCCCTCCCCAACCCCGGCCATTACTAACGACATTGGTTCCACTCTCTCCGCGTTCCCTCCATATCAGAAATCACATATTCTCCTTTTCCTGAAGGGTGAGCTATGAAGACAGTCTGGCCCAGGTTGGACAATGTGGAGCTTGCAAACCTCAGAAGTTCTGAAGGAAGACAAACTGAACAGGTGTTTCCTGATTAGTGCCTTCAACACTGAGCCCATTCAAAAAAGGAAAGGGGACACCAGGAAGAACAGAGTGCGATGATTTCACCCAGAAAAGAGTAAAAGCTCGAACACCAGGGGACTAAGCATGGTCGTTGACTCTAGCCAACCACTGAGTAAACACAGCTTTTCACAGAAAACTCTATTTACAACTAACAACTGGTTCTGTGGCCTCATCTCGGCTGATAACCACGACTTCGCTTAGGATCTCCCCAGACGAGATGTGCGATGGATGTATGTTAGAGACGATGAAATGATTGCAAGGAAAATTCAATTTTCCATCTCCCTTGCTTGTGCCCTCTAAAAATCACTTATCTGTTCATATCAATTATAGCGACAGCAAGAGCAGACGGAGTGCTTCAGTGAACGTGGCATCCGGAGGGATCTGGGCTGGCAAGGTTCTTATCGCATGAGTGAGTTGCAATGTTGAGTCCCTCCCAAACCATGACAAGTTCTGGAATGTTCTGTTTAATTATTAAGCGCCTGCAATGACAGGATGCTAAGTCCTTGGTCACCTGAATGCGGGCATGCGGCTGTTTGCTGGCTAAGGTGAAGAAGTGAGATCCCAGAGCCAGGGTAAAATTATCAGAGCTACGTCTAGTCACAGCCCTAGACTGCCATGGTCAGAAGACTTTTGTGTTTAGATGTCTGAATGTAATATTTTCAATTGGTGTATTTCACAAGGGGATAGGAGAAAAGGTAGTTTTGAAAAATATTAAAGATGGACTTTGGGGGAGTTTTAAAATCTGATTAGGCAAGTCACTACCAGATGACCCTTTCTGCCCTTAAAAAATCATCCCTTGGGCGCCTGGGTGGCTCAGTGGGTTAAGCTGCTGCCTTCGGCTCAGGTCATGATGTCGGGGTCCTGGGATCGAGTCCCACATCGGGCTGTCTGCTCAGCAGGGAGCGTGCTTCCCTCTCTCTCTCTCTCTCTCTGCCTGCCTCTCTGTCTACTGTGATCTCTCTCTGTCAAATAAATAATTGAAAATTTAAAAAAAAATCATCCCATATTGGGAGAAGCAAAGGAATATGGATGCTTTGTTTACTGAATCCACTTGGCCCATCATTCCAGGATGTGGCTCACTCTCCGGGCAGAATCTGCCACGGCAGGTTCCCAGGATGGGGTGGAAACACAAGGATGGGTGTGCACGTCGCTGGGACAGACCACGTCTTACTCTGTATCCCGCAGGGTGCGCACTGCATGATGGGGGACGGCAAGCGTGCTGTTAGGAACTGGAAATTACAGCTGCACCATCCGTCAGTTAGCGCTGACTCTCACCTCTCCCACCACACCCTTTGGCCCATCTGGGCCCTGGTGAGCGAGTGTCCACAGCCACAGCCACCCAAGTGTCCCTCTGTGGTTGCAAAAAGGTGCAAGTCTCTGGGCTGTGTGTGTGTGAACGGTATGCAGGCTTTACCGAGACTGAATGCTTTTTGGGAGTGGGTATGGTATTGGAACAACCTCCCTTTTTAAGTCAAAACCAAGCCCTTCTGAGACTTGGGTGTGGAAAAGCCCCTGACCAAATCTCCAATACAATGGGAGGGCTACTTCCCCTGAGCTCTGCCTTCTCCTCGGCTTCCCTCACTTGGACACAAGTTGACACTAAAGCCCATACAGCATCCACAATATATGCTGTTCCCTTTTCACAGGAATACCTAGGGGGTTGGGGGCTCAAAGAAACTCTGTCTTGAATCCCTAACTCCCCACTCACTATTCTTTTGATTTTGGTTGATGAACTAACTTCTTGGGGCCTCGGTACCCTCAGCTTTGCAATGGTGTTGGTCACGGACTCACAGGCTGTTGTGGGATTTAGTGGGGAAAACGTCCACAAAACGCTAATCCAGAGCTCAAGGCTCATCGGGGCCCTACTTCTGGCTCTCCCTCAGGGAATCCCTGAATAGTACACTTATTTACAAATTATCATCAAATCTGCATATAGTTCAGAAGAGTTTCTGCTCTTATATCACCTAGAAGAATTCTGCAAAACTCTGTGCTCTTCTACAGCTGACGTGATCCACGTTAACACCTCATGTTTTTTAAGACCGATTTCAAGGACTGCAGAGAACAGAATTTCTCATGTATTTTAATATTTGACTATGCTGATGTATTTTAATAATAGAGAAGGCTGCGGTACTCTTTTATGTGTGTCCAAAGGAATCCAGATACCTGACTGAGTGGGTCTAAGCATCAGATACACATCATCACGCACTGAGAAAAGCAAATGAATGAGCTTTAGTTTAGTGGCCAGAAATCTGTTCTCACTCCTTTTTCTTCTTGAACCTGCATTTTCATTCCACATTTCCTAAGGAATTTTGTCGTAATTTATTACGTTCAGTGATTCAGAGTATTTTATTGATCACCCTATCACACCCTTTGATAAGGTATGCATATAAATTAAAATTTCCCAGCAACCATATGGCTCTGGGGTTAAAAAAAGTTCTCTTGGATTGAGTTACTGTTACAATTATTATTTGTACTCAATTAATCAAAACAAACATATAACCAATTTTGATGACTACTGCCTATAAAAGAAAAAAAATCGCTGAAAATGTATCTCTCCTTGAAATGGACAGAGGTTTACCCTGATTCTTACCCTACTTCCTTTTTGTAAATACAACTGTGAAATTATGTTCATGTAGAAAAGCGCATGAGGATGGGAGGAATTTTATTCAAGGATATCTCTGAATTCTTTTAGTCCCAGAACAAAGCCTAGAGTAGCGGTGCTCAGCACACACAGGCTTATTACCGGCTCTGTAACGCTCCCCACTCCATCGGGTGACTCTCCAGGCTGTTCTGTCCACATGCTGATTCAGATATCTGGGCAGCTTCCAGCCTGTGGCCCAGCCACAGGGAATGGGGAGCACGAAGGTGGCTTGCTGCCTCTTACATTCCTGGCCTGGAGGTGACATACTTCATTCCACTTACATTTCAGTGAGTCACGTCACCCCCCAAACGGCAAAAAGGCTGGAAATGTCTTCCTGTCCTACAGGTTGGTGTTGTACTGTGTTAGCAATCTTCCCAAATTATTTGTAATAACATGTCAACTGACAATGTGTGTGGGTCCTGCCTCATTTGGTGGACAGCAAGAAAGTGAAAACACCTAATTTATTAAATGATTTATTTCTCCACTATTAGAGCTCTTCACTTCCACAACTCTGACACTGACGTTTAGGATTCTTCCTTCCTTTGGCGCCTGGCGATTTACGCCCTCACACGAGGCCTGTATTTTCAGAATGTGTGTGACTCGCATCCTGTGAGGGGGTAACCGGGGCAGAGAGCCGCTGGGATTCAGCACACACACCTGGTTTTAGGAAGAACCCAAGAAAGCACCTGGAAATAGACTCCCTGAAAGGTCTATGGGCCTGCTTGTCCTGCAGAAATCCATGTGTCCCCTGAGAGGTCTGCCACGCCCGGTGTGAAGATGGCTGCTTTGGGAGCCTGAGGATATGGGGCTATCCCTGATTCATTCAAAGGTTCAGGGCACATTACAATTCACAGTTGAACCTGATTCCCTAACATCTACCAAGGGGGAGACTGGGCTGACATCGGCCAGAAAGAGAAAAGATGGGTAGTGTGGGAAAAGAAGTCGGGCGATGGCAGGGGTAGGGAACAGATAATGCAATTTTGTTACATGGGCTGTGGAGAGAATTATGGACTTATTATTGCCTTCCTCATCTTTGCTTCTTATTTTTTTTTCTTTTAAGCTGAAGTCTGGCTGGGAATCACCAGTTCTACTTGACTCTAAACCTGTCATTAATCCATATAAACATACATCTGTGGTTCAGAAACAAATGTGAGAACACGCATTTTTATCCCTGTTTTTAAACCAGAGCCGTAAAAAGAAAACTGATCTTCACTAATACCATTTATTATACAAAACACATCTCTGGGGGGAATGGCCTCATGTCACACAGTGTAATGTACATGACCTCGGTGGGGAGAGCTAAACATGTTCATTTTCAAGAAGGTGCACAGATGTGTGTTTGTATCTGCGGGCTCTCAGAACTTGCCATGGGTAGGCATCCTTGTGTGGAGTGGACCCTTGAACAACATGGGGTTTGGGTTGCTGACACCCCACACAGCTGAAAATCTGTGTATAACTCCCCCAGAACTTAACTCCTAATAGTTTACTGTTGCTGATTACACAAGAGTCAGTAAACATATATTTTGTGGGTTAAATATATTATATACTATATTCTTACAATAAAGTAAGCTAGAGAAGAAAATGTTATTATGAAAATCATAAGGAAGAGAAAACACATTTACAGAACTGTACTGTATATTGGAAAAATTGTGCGTAGAAGAGGACCCATGCAGTTCAAACCTGTGCTCTTCAGGGGTCAACTGTATTTGGTTTTAACTAAACTAACTCTCACAGAACAGATACGCGGATAAAAGTGACCATGGGAAGAAGTTCAGAGTCAAGGTGCTCTGAGGGGAGCACGAATGAGGACGACAGACAGCAGCACGCAGGTCTGTGCTGTCTGTGCAGGCTCTTCGTAGGCAACGGGACCGGATAAATAGTTCTCCTGAAACATATGTCACAAGAATTTGGCCAAAAAACTAAACCATCATCAGGAAGACCACTCACAAAGTGTTTATTGTGCCATGAGACACTAGGAACTAAAGACCAAATGAATCTGAAAGTTAATAAAGGGGAACCCCACTAAAGTGGGCTCAGGGAGTGGGAAGGGAAGGCTGGAAGTGGAAAGCCCATGCTTGCCCTCGATTACAGGAGGAACTGTCAATTACAGACCCAAGCAGAATGCTCACCAGGAAAAAGTCCTCAACTCCAGGCCCCAACAGAGAAAGACATGTAATGCATCTCCTCCAAGAAGTCAACCATGGGGGCGCCTGGGTGGCTCAGCGGGTTAAAGCCTCTGCCTTCAGCTTAGGTCATGATCCCAGTGTCCTGGGATCGAGTCCCGCATCGGGCTCTCTGCTCAGCGGGGAGCCTGCTTCCTCCTCTCTCTCTGCCTTCCTCTCTGCCTACTTGTGATCTCTGTCTGTCAAATAAATAAAATCTTTAAAAAAAAAAAAAAGAATCCTGCCTACCACAAAGACTCATGCAGACTGTCAAAGAAAAATTAAAAAAAAAAAAAAAAAAAAAAAGAAGTCAACCATGCCTGTGCCTGGGAGCCTTGGTCAGTTGAGCGTCCAACTCCTGGTTTCAGCTCAGTTCATGATCTCAGGGTAGTGAGACTGAGCCTTGCATGGGGCTCTGCACTCAGAGGGAGTCTGGTTGGAATTCTGTCTCCCCCACCGCCCCTCTGCTGCTCACTCTCTGTCTTCTCAAACAAATAAATAGTCTTTAAATAACAGAACAAAACAAAAATAAATGAACCACTCCTGCCAACTCAGCCAATCAGGAACTGTCATCACCACGAACTCTTGCTTTTCTCCAACAGACTTTTGTTCAAATTCCCCTGCAACTTCCTCCTTGCTCTCCAAAAATAACACTCCTGTTTTGTTTCTTGAACTTGCCTATGGTTTTGCCATAGTTTGCTTGTCCTGAATTAGATTCTCTGTTATTCCTGAATAAACCCACTTCTGCTGGTAGAATAACTTGTTTTATTTTTGAGACTAGTGAGGTATTGCTGATGAGAAAGTTACTTAAGAGAGCATTTATTTCACCATCATCGCTTTTGTATGATAGTTACGTGCTTCTAATTTATAAATAACTGAGTATGCACGTATGAGGGGTGAACGCACAAGGCTTATTTACCGATGGAGTGCCTACAGAATTGCTCTAGGGACCCCAGGGTACACTCCGTTCTGCTCATGACCAGCTCCAGGATGCCGGGACCAGAGAATGTCTTATGCTTCATTACACAGCCCCCTTAGAAGGTTCGATACATCCTAAATGATTAATTAACTCATTACTCTACCATAAAGTACACTTTCTATTTATGTTTCTGAAAATTCTGGCCATGAAGTTCAGTCCAGTGTATGAAGCTATAGCTATATTCTAAATTCATCATTTGTGGTGTGGACCCTGTCTCTGGACAGGCTTCCAGTAATATTGCCAACCGTTCCTATTGCTTTGGGAATCCAACCCATGTCAGGGTACACTTGAAAGTCTTCCGCCTTGCCCTCTCCCAGAAATATTTAAGGCAGAAAGAAAAGCGAGAGAATTTTATCTGGGCACACAAAAGCCAGGTTTACTGGGTGATTCTCTCAGACGACTGTTCCTAGACATTATTCTCAGGAATCCACTTTCAACTCCTACACATATATGAGGTCTGCAGTTAAATTAGCATTATAGAGGACAAAAGAATGTTAAGTGGTCTTCAGAATGAAAAGCAAGGGTTTGTCAGCCTGAAGGAGGATCGGCTGAAATGATATCCTATCTGCGGATATGGTTTGAAGAGGAGGCATTAAAACGAAAGAGGTGGAAACACAGGAAGGAGATGGGCACTGCTTCCTTTTCAACCCTCCTCCCCTCCAGAGGCTCTCATTACCCTGGCCATCTCACACGTTGGGTCAGACCGAGGACGCGTCAAGGCGTGCACAGTGGCATCTGCACAATGATGGACTCATCATCATGCAGAATTCCTCTCATCTCCCGACTCTACCCTTTTTTTCTGATTTTAAGAAGAAACTCTTATTCACGTATTAATTCAGTTCAGAAGATCTGATCCACCAAAGTTCACTCAATGTAAAATCTTCAAAGTGAAAACGGAAAGCGGGTTGACAGGTTTATAAAGCCTGCCTGGGTCCGACCTCAGAATAGAAACGTCTACTCTCGGGTGAGCTCAGCCCATTCTTTTTCTGGAGTGCACCTGAGCTGCGGGAGCCGGCTATGAAAAATTCATGCAGGACGCTTCCACAGTCCCACCTACGTCCTTAACATCTGCTGGCTGCACGTCACATTAAAACTTCAAAGTGAATCCAGCCCCGAGATGGCAGCGGCTTTCGCTGGGGAGCAGGAGAATGGATAGCTCGGAGATGGCCTCTCCTTCTGGACAGGAAGTGTCTGTGCAGAACACACTGCAATTTGTCTTCTTAGCCCCACAAAATGGGGAGAAATGGGAAGAGACAGTAACACCACCTCCTAAACATGCACGGGACAGCAGGCAGCATGGGGAGGGGCTGTGTTTCTCTTCTAATTGCCATGCTTTTTAAAAGATTTATTTATTTTTATCTCAATCCTCTCCCTATTTTTTCTTCCCATAAGCTTCAAATGTAGCCAAGACATTTGGAGACTGAAAAGGGGGTGAGGTTTTGAACTCTATAGTACACCACTGTTTGGGAAGATACATTATTTCCTCCTCTTAGCTGGGTGTTAGGGCATCACTCATTTAGACATTTTGAGACAAGGCTGGCCCCTGGGTGCTCTTCCACTTCGACCCTAGGCTGTCCTGCAGGAGGAATGTCTTATTATTATGACAGGAAACAAGAGGTGGGTCCGCCTGGTGCTCTACAATTTTAAATGAATTACAGTATGATCCACCAGGAATTTAATTTCCAGTACCTGACCACCTCAATCGTATTCCCTACATAAACCTTCCTTATTTTAGTCTCCTGCTGCCGAAGAAAAATTTATCTTCATTAAATGATAATTGGCGATAATACCTTTTGATTCTTCAAAAATGCTGGCTGGCAAGTTTTTAAGAAATGTCATCAGTCTTGGTTGGTGTTTTTACAAAGCCTCCTTCAGAAAAAAAACAAACAAACAAACAAACAAAAAAAACCCAAAAAACAACCAAGATATCTAAGTCTGCAGCACACAGTTGTGTCCCACCACGAGCACGGACGGGTCTTGAGGACACCTAACCCCATGATAAGCCCAGAGGTGTTGCACGTCCCCATTCCCTGGCCTCACCTGGTGCTGGCCATGGACCTGAGAGCAGGTTCTGCTGCTGAAAGCATTTGCTCCGATTCAGAAAGGAGCAGCCCTTACACATACAGTTCTGGGGGTGTCTACAGATTTATCAATATTTCTCGTCTTTAGAGGTTTCAAAGTAGATTTTTCAGTGAGAAAATGCATAATAGAGTGCCATTTAACTTTTAGCTAAATCCAATATGTCAACAGAATGTTATCCTGAGAATCAAAATAAGGCTGTTTCCTCAAGCGTCTGATTTCTCACACGTTACTTGGTCCCAAATAAAAAGCAAAGAATATATAAGGAAACAATATGCAGGTTTTCTCCCAAGATTTACAATAAGTCCATCCACATCATCAACCTCTTTCTATCTCACCATCCACACATTTTACCTGGTGCCAATGAAAAGATAAAAATATACAAGGGAGCAAAATGCAAGGCAGTTAATTATAATATTCATGAGCTGTTTCCAATATACTTCTTGGTTGGAGTAGAAACTGAAATTATTGAAAAAGAATTTACATATTCCAATTACCTAACACCATGGTATTACATTAGGATGGCAACTTGCAAATTCATTGTATTAGTTTTATTTCCTACTGGCCCTTCTAGAATGGGCATGGGGGAAACTATAGGTACAGACTATTCCACAGCTCTGTGATGGTAGCATCATGGTAACCAGATGATTTGTGGAATTTTTTCCCCCTCTTCCAACTGGCTAAGGTCAATTTCCTTGTTTCTGACCCAGAATTCTCCCAATCTGACCCATTATTATCCTGGTATGTATATTACAATTGAGTGCTAAATCAATTTTCTAACCAGAACAAATGGCTCTAACTGTAAAACTCAGAAATCACTAAAGTAATCAATCTATTTGATAATATAATTTCCATCCTTTATTATCAATATTGAAAAAAATCTTGATAAGTCACATTTGTTTCTATTATGATTCAAAGGGTCCTTTAAATAGCACATCATGGCCTCTGTTTTGTGAAGCCCACATCCAGTCAATGCACATAACTCTCCAAGGCATTAAAAAGGCCACAGTGATAGCCCAGTCCGCACCTAGTCTGTGGTCTGGAGACCAGGATTCAGCTCCGAGGAATGAGGTGCTGACGGCAGGATGACGGCCACTGAGGAGCACCTACCAGGAAGGTGACAGGCCCGTGGCAGGACACTCAATTAACCCTGTGGTCTCCTGCCCCATGTTTGCTACAGACATTCACCCAGTCAGTCCTACTCAACTTCACGTAATCATAACCCTCGGGGGGCACGAGGAGCAAACACTGTGATCCAATCCTATGTATGACACGAGACTTCCCAAACCATCTGCAGGGAAAAGCTCTCCCTTCGAGGTGTTTCCTAAAGAGACAACATCTACTACTATACAGACAAACCTGTTTAATTCGATTTTGTTTGATGTGATCATCAAGTTTTGAAATTTACAACCATTTCCCAACTGTATGCTCTTAGGAACAGTGTCGTTGCATTTCATCCCAAGAAACTTCACGCTGCCAACATCTGGTGACCTGCCCTGAGAGATGCACATTTTAATCTCCTGTAGCTCAGAGCTTTTGCTTCTGGCCATTTCCCCCTGCTGCAGAAATCAGCTCTATCTAGCTAGTAGACTTTTTAGAGCCTTCTTTTAAAGGCCAAATGTTTAAGTTTCCTCAAACTTAGTTTTCACAAACTAAAATTTCCTTAAATAAACTAAAGGTGTAACTATAATTTGTGTTCTCTTCATTATTCAGTTAAATCAGGTAGGAAAAAAAAATGGTCAGCTGATTAAAATTAAGAAATATTGCTAATTTGGGGCACCTGAATGGTGCAGTCAGTTAAGCATCTGACTTTTGCTCGGCCCAGGTCATGATCTCAGGGTCATGAGATCAAGGCCTGTGTGAGGCTCTGCACTGGGTGTGGAGTCTGCTTAAGATTCTCTCTCTCCCTCTCTCTCTGCCCCCTGCTCTCTATCTCTAAAAAAATAAATGCATAAAAATTCAAAAAAAGAAATACTGCTAATTTTAAAACAACTTAGCATATATGTATTTTCTCAAAGATCTTATTTTTAAATTAAACTTATATAACCTGTGCTTAATCTAGTCCCAAAGAAGGCTCATAGATACAATTCCTTATAAATCAGGATTTTTTGTTGTTCAAAACAGTATGCAGTAATAGTCTGCAAAAGCAAAAATATTTTAAATCCCCAATCAGATAAGAGCTCACAGTCAGAATTATCTGCTGTGCTCCATTTTCTGCATACCACTTCAAAGAAAGCAGCTATTGGCACTGGATCAATCTTAAACCATCACCACTATCTCAGAGAGGGATTTACTGCGAAATGTCCCATGAGACATATATTAATTAAATCAAGATTTTTTTTGCTTTCAGAATTACCATTCGAAATTTCAAAACTCACTTGCGACACTCAAGTGAATGAGCGGGCTGGTCTTGTTCTCCCCATTCCGCTCGTTGACGGCCTGCGCGTAGTAAGCCCCGGCGTCACCCGCGGTCGCGGCGAGGATCACCAGTTGGTTCTCCAGCGTGATGGCTCTGTGTCAGACAAGAGACAGAGTCAAAACCACTCCATGGGACTTCTTGTTCATAAGGCAAATTAATTTATTAGGCCAACTAGAAAGGAATGTCCAAGATGCAGAAAAGCTAGAAGGATAAAAAAACAAACGTACAGGCAGACCTCAGGAATATGGTGTTGGCTAAGTCTTCTCTGGCCCAGTTCACACTCCTGCGGGGAGGGTCTGAACCCTCTGACCCTTGGCTGTGAGGAAGACAACATTTTGGAACAGATATATCTAAGGTATGTTGAAACTCAAAGTTTCCTCTGGGAATGTGTAACAAGTTAGAAGAAATTCCAGAAGAGTTGGTCTTTTCCCTTCAAGTAGGGCTGTTTGATCACATAATGGTCACAAACCTTGCAAATGCAGGGCTGAATCCCCCCAAACCTGGACTGGGGGCAAAAGAATTCACTGCAATTTCCTTCACCTCCCAAGGAGCCTCATTAGAGCCTCTGTACCTCTATTTCTCAACTAGTGGGTTGAAGAAAAGTTGCCAATGGGCAGTGCTGACCCCTTCCACTTGATTTTCCCATAACCACAAAAGCTAAGACTGCACATTCTTCACCCGGGCCACCTCCCCACGTTCCAGAGCACGGTCTAGCCCATCATCATTGAGACCCTCTCGTATGCCCCAGTTCTGCTGCAAAAAGGAACCTCAGAGACACATTTGACCCACCACCTTCTCTTTAGAAATGAGAAAAGGAAGATCATAGAGGTTAAGTTATTTGTTCAAGGTAACAGAGCAACATGACAATACCAGAGGGAGAGGACCTGTCTTCCCACATGTGGAGTAGTGCTCTGCTGGGCAGATCATACACAGACTCACCAGAGTACTTATTTAAAAGAAGAGGAAGAAAAGTAACAAAGATATAACTTCCATAAACCCAAGCAGCTTTCAATGAAAATAAGTGTCCTAGTAGTCCTTTGCCCTTGCTATAATTTGCAGAATTTGTTAACAAAGCAAAAAAATACAAAGGGTAGACTGGGCGTTGCAAGAAAGACACACATTCTGAGCACCCAAGCGCCCTTTTGTCCCTGCTCTTATTCAAATGCCGGAAGCACCCAGGATCTGGAGTGAGCTGTGTTGCTGCCCACAGGTTGTTACTCTACAGGGAATACGCTTATTTGTTCATTTTAAATCTTAGACAGTTACAGCCCTTCCAAATTCAGGTAAGATCTCTGTTCTTGTAACATTTAAAAAAAAATGCAAACTGCGTGACCAATCATGAATTTTACTATAATAATAATCTTTTTCTTCCTGCTACTTTCTGGAAAGCCCCTTTAGACACTCTCCACTTTTACACATTATACAAGATTATCTTACGAAGTTACTGCTTATTCAGGGTTCCACAGGATATATTGCAGTTTGAGGTCTCTGTGACTAACCTACCTCCTTTCTCACTTATGAAAATTTCCCTATTAACAAGTTTTCAATTTTTAGTCCCATAAAAATATCTCAAAGAAGTTTTACTATAATTATTTATGACTCCTTTATAGATTCCTTTATAGAGCCATAGAAATTTTTCCATTTTATTTTAGTATATGTTACCCTGGCACCTAAAATTAAATATGAATATTTATTACACCTAAGTTACACATTTAATAGTACAATTTAAAAAACTGAATATGTCATAACTTTTTTCCCTAACATCTAATTTTTGCTGTAGTAATTTCAAATATGCCTAGTATCTCTCAGAATTATTCTTCAAAAATGCCTATTAATTCTCTATATTATTTATGACATTGTCTCAAGGATATTGAAAATAAAAAGTACATAAAGAATAAAAATATTAAAGCTTACATCCATTATAATTTGTATCTTTAAGTTCATTTTTTGCCCTTCTAGGTTTTAATTTCTGAACGATTTTGTCAAAACTTATGAAAAAAAACTTGTCTAAGCCAAAAAAGACAGCACAAAAATGCCAAAACTTTAGAGAACACTAGATTAATGAGGATCAGTTCCCCAGAAGACTTTATTCTTTCTTCTCATCCAACTCTTTTTGAGCAGAGCATTTCTACAAAAGAAACTGAGTTTTTAAAATGAAAATTGAACCATCTGAAGACATTCTTCTTAATTTCAGATAATTCAGATCATTGTTATAATGCTTAAGAACAGAGCAGTTTTTAAAGACACTGAAGCAGGTCATTTACCACGCATTCATTCTGAGTCTTCCTCCCTAACAGACCCCGATAATTCTGCTGTGCCCACGCCTGGCCCAGGCCGCCACGTATGCCATGAAGCTGGCCCTTCCTAGCACCAGCTTTGGCTCTTGGTCATCAGAGGCCAATTCAGGTACGGGTACCACATGCAAGACCCGAGGAAGTGGCATGGGACCCAGGCTGCCCGGCTGGACAAAGGGGAGGCGCACACTTGGGGGCGAGCTCTCACCCCTGTTGGAGACCAGGCAGGAGGTCCCACGCTTGGAGGCTGCCAGCCACCCTCGCAGTGCTGGGGAAAGCGTGTGTAGACAAAAGCAGGAGGGACAGAATTTTGAAAGTCAAAGCACTTTAGACAATAGCGTGAAGGTGATGATAAGAAAGTAAGCTAAGTAATCCTTTCCTGTGAATCTCCTACGTGTCCATAAAACATTCTGGGAAAACATCAGGTTACTGAGCTGGGGGCTGACTTCCCACATCTATTCCATATTCTCACCATTTTACAGTAGGCCTCTGGTTTGGAGAATTGACGCTAACCAGTCTAAACCAGTCATGGTGATCCAATCCCTCTTGCCAGGGACTGACAGAGGAATCCGGGCTAGAGATGGTTGGCCTGGGGCAGGTATCTGGTGACTGTCCTTGCTCTGAGGCAGTCATGCCCAAGTTCTTCTCACCAGACGGAAGGGCAGGATTTCCACGTCCTCCACCAGACGTGAATGAAGAAGCGTGATGTCCAGATGTTCACGGTGGCAACTGTATGGCCACCAAGGGAACAACCTTAGCATGAAGCTGATGACATTGGTGGCAGGACAGGGAGAAAAGAAAGTAGCTAAGTCCTTTGTCTTGATAACCTGACCGAGTCAATGACCCAACCAGCCCGCAGCCCATCCTCTCTGGCTTCCTATTTCATAAGGTGATATACTTCATTCATGATTAAACTTATTGAAGTTAGGGTTTCTGTTTCCAGAAGTCAAATGAATCCTGACACAGATACAAAATAGCATGGGCAGGAGCACCCACTTGGGGTTCAAAGAAAGAAGAGTGTATCCTCGGTGTATACAAAATAATCCTGTGTGTTTCTCTCTGTATGTGTATATATAAATGTTAACAGCACTTAACTTTGAGTGGTAAGATTATAACTAATTGTCTTTCAATTTCTGTATTTTAAAATATCTTTCCACAATAAATCACTTTTGAACCAGGAGAACAACTTTCAGAATGAATGCAAGGCATGCGTTTAGTACTTTGCCCATCATACAGACTACTCGGCTTTTTTAATCACATAATTCCAAAGTCCTAATTTAAAACTTACATTGACTTTACAGGAAAATTAGAGCATTAAGTCAAGGAGATTTTTACTTTATTTTCACTTTATTAAAATAAATGTGTATATGGTTTTATATGAAATTATTTCCTTAGTCTTCCCCCATTTTAATTCTACATTTCAAAATGAAACATTCTAATTCCATTGGATAGTAATAAAGAAAATAATACAGAAATGTAAAAGTTCAGCTTAGTAAAGCATGGGAGAGCAGAGTGCCAGACTCATGAGGAGCAAGTTGAAGGGTTGCCAGCTGCCGACCGTAAGCACAGGGACGGTTCTCAGAGAGAAATCAGCTGTCCTGAGTAATGCAGTGGCTCAGAGGAGGACTCATTTGGAAGGGCACATTCCAAGTGCCTTTGGGCTCTGCACTTGATTCTCCCAACATTTTCTTGAGGGAGTTGACAAAATGAGAATACTCTATTTCGGGGAAGTTAAAACCTCGGAAGCGATCCCTGCAGTCTTTGACCATCAGCTCTGATCAAAGTCACCTGTGAGGGGAAAATGCCCCTGAACACCTAGATCCAAGGGCTCAGGCACTGGCTGCATGGGGATGGGGGGTGGCAAGCAGTGGGCATATCTACAAGTGAGCTTCCTGCCCCGCTTGCCAGTGTCAGGGGTCCTCGCTTTCTTAACGCCATACAGAACACCAGCTTTCCAACCTGCGGCCCTGACATGTTAATTATGGCAGCACCAGCTTGGTGGTTGCCCTACTTGCCTTTCCCCTCGGAGCTGCCCAGGACGGGGAAGGAAAGTGAGGGTAGACATTTGCCCGGATTGTTGTGGGAAGAAAATCTACTAACCATTTTCCTTATGAAGTCACATCTGAGTCCCCAGGCCTACCTCAGAGCAGAGGCCATATGAACCCGAACAAGGTGCACACCGCCCAGGTCCCATGAAGCTTAGATTCAGTACTTTTATGAACTATAAGAAGTAACAGGAAACATTCTATTGACTTTCCCTTAAGAGTGGGAAGGGAGAGGGAGGGGCCGTTCAAGCTTTCCACCAGCTTAGTTGCCAGTGTGGTCCATGCCTTGCCAAACACTTCAATTTAATCCATGCAGGGACTCTTTCCTATAGGACATATGGTTAATTTCATTAGGGCAAGTATATGGGGAAATATAATTAAATTTATATAAATTCTTTAATCTATTCTACATCAGCTGTGAACCATTAATCACAGACACAAGTGGGGGTACATTAGAGGATAGGAGTTCTAAATGATAACTCCCTTAAAACTGTTTGGATCTGAAGCCTGTTCAATATACACATGTTCTGTCTTAGACACAGTTGCTGCCAGTATTTAAGCACAGAGCATGAAAAACATGCACGTATTCATATTGGCATAGTTTCTGTGATTGTTCATTTTTGGAGGAACCCAGGAAGAAGGGGGGTCACCCGACCATTCAGTGAGACTGTACCAAACACCGGTGGTGTGTGAGACACTGTCCAGGGAAAGTCATAGGGAAATACAGTTCCTGAACACGAGGACGTAGCTCAATGGAAAGAACACACCCAAAAGACAGAGAAAGAAAATGATAGGCCTGCAAAGTCCCAAATACATATTTTACAGAATTTTAAAGGAGGAGTAGAGAAGCCAAAGAGGCAGCTGAAAATGTGGAGGTCTGACCACATCTATCTTCCCAGTGACAGCTTCTTAGTACAATGCGGATGAGATGTCATATTAGAAAGATAGGCCAGGCTCTCTAACCAAGAACACATGTAGCAGCTCAGGAACATGAGGGCTGCTTCTGGAGGTGACATGGAAGGAAGTACCATCCTCAGCTCTGCCGAGCCTCCCACCTGAAACTCTGGTCAAGGGCTCCTACTTGTCCCGCCCCCAAGGATAAAGCAAGGACCCCAAGGCCCCCCAAACTGTGGGCCTGGCCTGGGGCTTCCCAGACTGCTCTCCAGGAGCACAGTCACTGGGTGGGCATCAGGGTCAGCTCACCTAGCAGCGGCAGAGAGGGAACTTCCGTGTGCCATAAAGAGAAGCAAAGAGGGACACCCTCCAGAGTGCATGATGTCTGTCTCTGAGTAAAAGCAGAAGGGACACCAGAGCTCAAAGCTCATTCATCTTCTCCAGACTGCTTCCTGGTGGGTTGAAGTAAAACATGGTCTGCCTTCAAATTAAAATCTCAAATGGTCTACAGAGAAAGCACCCCCTTGTTCTGCCAGTACAAGATGATTACAGATGACGGGTAGTAAGTACACAGGTAGACCCAGGCCGAGGGAAGTACAGTACTCTGTGCTGAGATAGAGAGGTCCTGGAAATGCCCGGATTAAGTATGACCTGGATGGGTCAAGAGGCCTGGAATGAGGTCTGGCTCTGGTTTGTTCCCTTAGGCCTGCTACTTGCTTTTGTCATCTATGAAATAGGGGTGACAGTACTCATCACAAGGGCCTTCGTGTGCAAATGAGGCAGTGCTGGGAGCAGGGCTGGCACGAAGTCCCCGCTCAGTGTCCGCCGGATCTCAGATGTGGTGCATTTGGATGGCAGGTGGTCACGTAACAAGTGTAGTCAACTATCCTCCTTCTAGGGCTAAATACCAGATACTTTTTAGAGTTTTACTGAACAGGTGGCCATACAAACATGGCCGAGTCGCTGAGTCACCAACTTAATATCATCAAGTCATCCGAAGCTAGTATGACCTGAAGCCATGTGCACAGGGGCCAGAGGGACGCTTCAGCAAAAAGGCCCAGAAAAGCCTCCTTTCCCAGTACCCAGCCCCCCATCTCCCACTCCAGCAGCAACACCTACAATATTAGACTTTAATGCTGGAAAAGTCCCTGGCCTCTTCTCAACACATGTTGATATGTCAGTAACAGAATCCATCCTTTTCCTCTTGGAAAGATACTGCACAACAGAAGAGACAGGAAAGAAGAAAAGAAATTTCAGGATAACCCGATACACCACTGAAGGGTCTATTCCATTGGGATTTTCGCCCAGGAGAAATGTATTTCTTTACAGCAGTGCTTCTTAAGTTTTCTAGCTACTTTTACTTATTTATTTTCTAGTTTACCTCATTTGGTTTTTAAAAAAATTTGTTTTTCTAGTACTTTTAAAAAGGATTTAATCAATGTATATTTTACCCAGGGTTTTTTGTTATTTTAGGCTAATGGTTCCAGTTCTGGGCACAAATAAGAGGTCACGCCCAAATTCTGGCCTGGTCATATGTGGAAGAATGAAGTTGACCGAGGAAGGTTCAAATAGAGCTGAAGTTCAGGCATAAGAATTCCCAGCCACATTCATTTTTTCCCCTACCAAAACAAAACAAGTAGAAAAAGAAAAAAGGCTCAGCACAATGTGTAGAATGTGTAGTCGTAGTGAGGTCCTTAAACATTGGCTCTGACCCAGACCGTAAAATCTACTCAAACTAGAAACCGTTAAAAAGGATGACAGAAAGACGTCTAGAACCTAGATAGGCCCCAACCAAATCCTCCCCAGAGGGGGCTCTCCTGAGAGCCACTCCAAAGAGTGGACAGATCTGAAAAAATTCACTTTATATATGGCATCATAAAAGCAATACATATATCAGCCCAGAATTAAATGTGTATTGCCATGGCCAGCTGAGACACTCTTCCCTGAACTGACAGCCTGCGGAGTGAGATGCCGCCAAGCCTGTGGACATGAGAACCCCCAGCGAAGGCCCCCGGCTGGCATGTGCATGCCCGTGTGACCACCAGTCATTCCCGAGGCAGCCATCCCCGCCTAGTGGGCTATGTCGGGAAGGCTGAGCCTGGCAATTCAAACATCCAGACAAGTCAGACGGTTTCTCTCCGAATCTCCCTTCCTTCCGCACATGGCATATGGAGGCTTTCTCCCTCCTGCAGAAGTAGGGGCGGTGGGCAGACCACTTGACCCTGGCTCTGCATGGTAGCGCCCGTGTGGGGTCATGTCGTTGGGACAGGATCAAGCACAATGAGTACGGCCATGAAAGAGAGTGCTTCTTGAAGAGCAAACAATAGTGAAGAATGCTGGCAGATCTCTGGGGGACGGAATGCTTCTGAATGTTCCTCTCCCTTGCAAGTCAGTCATGGCAAAAGTTCCTCTTTAAAGGAAGGTAATTATGACAAAGAGCTTCTGCTCTTTGTTAAACGGTCTTTGATGACTCAGGGACAAAGCTGTGCCTGCAGAGCACACGTGGCTGTGGCAGAGTCACAGCTGCTGCTCTGTGACGGCGCCCCTGCACGTGCTTCAGGGAAACGCACGCTCCCCCGACTGTGGGGCAAGAGCCCTGTGCTCCAGGACAGAACTCTGCCAGCTGTGAAGATGACAATAAATCTACAAGAATCCCCGACGTTCCTGTAACTCTTTGCTTCTGGAAACCACCAGTATGGGCCGTGGCCTGTGTGTATAAACCGAAGGCTCCACCATATAGCCCACAAGCCTTCCGGGCTCACGCACACAGCCTGGCAAACAAACGCAGGGCAATGGCAAAACAGTCAACAGAGCAACTAATTTATAAATAAGGCTGGGAGGTATTTACAACACTGGGCTCCTAAACTAAACCCTCAGGAAGGGTTACCACATCCCTTGTTAATGCGAAATGAAAATATCCTCTGGGAGCGCAGGCTGGGCTAAGGGCCCAGAAGACCTGCATTATTTACCTCGCACTGGGAGTAACTCCAAAGGTGCGGATCAGTGGATCCAACAGAACCGTTAGCCACAGCTGGGAGATGGACAGTCGTGTTTTTTTCCCTGAGTTCTGACAGGTCCCTCCGCGTTCCATTTCAGCAGGGGTGAGCCTGTCTGTCTTCGATGTATCTCCCTGAGAACGGGCCCCCTGGTTCCCACCGTTCATCCCACTACCTGGGGCTTCGTGCAGTTCCAAAGAAGGAGCAAGAAGCCCCTTTCAGCCATCCTCCTCTGCCAAGCTGCTCTGCCTGCCCCACAGAGTAGTAAGGGGCAGACTTTTCTGAGCACATTCCAGGGGCACGGCATGTGCTCAGCGCTCTGAGCACATCGCCACAGCTGGTTCTCCCAGTACCCGGTGGTTGCAACCAAGAAGTGGATGGAGAGATCACTGCAGGGGACCCTCCTCTACCAAACCCTACCCACCCCCGCAGGCTGTGGGCACTGAGCAGGCTGCTTGTCTGTCAGTGGGGATAACAAAGGCATCCATTGCTTAGCACTGGCATGAGAAACAAACGAGATAACATAAAGACTGATTAGCGACATGCCTGGCATATGCCCCCAACTCCAAAATGTTGAGTTACTGTTGTCACCCCTACTTTACAGATAGGAAACAGATACTATTAGAGGAGAAGGAATTTTCCCAAAGAAAGCAGAGGAATCAAGACTTTAACCCAGTCCCCTCCACTGCACCCACCTCTACCCCACCTACCCTAAATTCTCCCAAGTTCCCTCACCTGAGTCTAGCCGCCTTCCCTCTCCCAATACCTGGTGGGGCACAAGGCCAGGAATTGTATTTGACACAAACCTTTGTCCTGGCGTTCAAGAGTGTTTCAGCCTGGGTGCATGCCTCTCCGTCCCTCTCATCCTCTCTTCCTCCCTCCTCTGTCTCCATCTCTCCCTGTTTCCATCTGTCCCTTTCTGTCTCTCTCACCCACTTCTCTAGGACTCAGGTCAGGCTGCCCAGTAACTAAGACAGTGCCCAGCATGAGGCAGTGATCATGGAGCTGGCGATGCACTCGGCTTTGTCAAAGTCCCAAGTGTTGACGTCTACCAGGAGGACCACTGCTCCACAATAGGCCAGAGCTTGGCAGGGGAGCCCCATGCCTCCGAGGTGAATAAGCAGGAGGTGAGGGGTTCCCCCTCCTACCCTGCCAGAAACCACAAGCCAGGCCTCCTTGGTCACTCTGGTAGGAATTAACTTCCCCACGAGGTCCAGCCATTGCTCCTGCTAACAAGAGGCTTGGGGTCAGCTATGAAGATTAGTGGAGACGGACAATCCTTTTTTCTCAAGAACTACCCACTTCCGACTTTTCCAGGAAAAGCTTTATAAAACCATTTGATTTGGACATTAGGATGTGTCTAAACTGAGAAAATAGGCAGGCAAATTCAGATTTGCCAGGGTAAAATGGTGATATGCCCAAAATATAGCCATAAATAATTTAAAGAGGATCATTTTGGGAAAGTCTAAGTATATTGAAAACATTATTAACCATGACAATACACCTGTGAGGTACAGGCAGTGTGCGTATTTAGGTAACATCACTCATAGTGCCTAGACACCCCACATGAAAACAAAATGAGGAAAATGGTTAAAAATAGAAAAAAAAGGGTAACAGCCACTTTTCCCAACTGTCTCCACTTCCTGCCATTGTTAACGATCATGCAGTTCATTTCCATGACAAACATAACACAGTAACATAAAATGTAATTGCCTCCGTTTGTCTTCATGGAGAACCGCGCTGTTGTTCGTTAGGTGCTGATGGATTTGTTCTTGGTCCTTGGCCACATTCCTCAACAGGCATTTTAGGTTTGCCCCCAAGCAAACCCGCATCCTGGCCCCGAATGATTACAATGAACCAGGCACCAGGACTGAACAGAGTGAAAGACCACAGCCCACTCTTTGCCAGAGTTATCCAAAGGTAAAGCCCTCTGGGAGTCCCTGAAGGAGAGGCCAGCCTTGCAGGGTGGACAGGCAGGAAAAGGTGCGGTCCACTCCCAGACCCCATGTGTAGCGTAGGCGCTCCCTTTGAGTCTACAGAATAGTGGCCCCAAGGCTGGCCACGTGCTAACCCCCAAAGCCAGTAAATATATGACCTCACGTGGCAGAGGCACTCTGCGGATGTGATTAAGGATTCTGAAATGGGAAGATGCTACGGGGTGAGTCCAAGTTATCACAGGGGTCCCTAAAAGGGAAAGCAGTCAGGACAGCCAGAGCCAGAAAGAGATCTGAGGGTGCAATTTTGTGGGCTTGAGGGTGGACGAGGGGCTAGAGGTCTAAGAACACTTGGAGCTGAAAAGGCAAGAAGCAGGTCCCTCCCAGGCCCTCCAGAGGAACGCAGCCCTCTACACACCATCAGACTCATGTCAGACTTCTGACCTCTAGCATGGCAAGAAAATAGACCCTGAAAATAGACCCTGGCAAGAAAAGAGTCACTGAGTTTCTGGAAATTTGTTACAGCAGCCACAGAAAAGCCTTAAAAACGTTAGTTCTCTGGGCTCCGTTTCTTCATCTCTGAAACGAGAGATCTCTGCCTAGGTCCCAGGGCCATCCTGTGTATTAAAAAATTGGTTGGAAGTATGTACATGTGCTAAGCATGGGGCCAGGCACTACCAATACTCAACAATGCATGTCCCACATCACACTGCAGGACGGACACAGAGCTTTCTCTGACTGGGTGTTGTCATCCGTGTGCTTATTTGTGGCGAGACTTTCAATCAAGGGCATTTGCAATCTCTCTCTTCCTTCCCAGCGGGGTCTTACCAAGCAATCTGGGGTGGCAGCAGAGTCTAGAGAAGGGAGAGTCTTGGAAATTCACCCCAAGGAGAGAAAGTCTGGAGTGGATCTAGAAAGGGAGAGGGAGAACAAAGAGGCCAGGCTGGTGGGGAGGTCACTGGGAGGAAGGAGAGAGGGTGGAAGGAGAAGTTGTGTGGTTCACAGGAGTTTCGGAGTTCTTTGAAAGACTGGTAGTGATTTGAACTGCTCTGACAATTTCCCTCTTAGGTGGGCCATATTATATATATTTTTTTGTTTGGCAACGATCAGAGACTAGCACAAAATGTGTTTCACTCATTCCTTCATTCATTCACTCATCTCACTCATCTTACAAGTGATTGTTAAACTCTTACTAGGGCATTTCCTGTTAGATAAGAGAATATCAAGGGGTTTAATTAGTCGCCACAGTCCAGCAGAGAATTGTGGAGTCAGACAGTCTCTTGCAGTGGTTAAAACTGATGGTTCCAATTCCTGAGGCCAGATGTGGTCTCTCAATGCCATTTCCACATGAAGAAACAAGTTCCTTGTGGAGAAATGGTTGATGATGGGCTTTTGCCAGGAAATGTACAAGATAAGCCTTGAACATGCTATTATCACACAGGCAGGAAATGGTCAGAGGCTAGGTCACATCACAAGGACTCAGGATTCAACTAAGGAATTTCCCGGGATCCTAAAAGGGCATGATTTCAGCATCATAAATCAGGAAGGAAGGTTTCAAGATACAAGATTATAAGCACACAAAAACCAACTGTGTTTCGTGTAATGGCAACAAACATGTAAAAACAAAATTAAAGATATAATATCATTCGTGATCATTCAACAGATGTGAAAATTATATTTATGTGAAGATCTGACAAGCATGACTAGGACTTACATGTGAAAAACTACAAAAACATTGGAGGGAGAAAAAAAAACTCTAAATATATGGAAAGACATTGATTTCATAAACTGAAAAACAACAAAGATACCAGTTTTTTCCAAACAGATAATGTGATTCCTATCAAACTCCCAGAACTTTTTTTTTTTTTGGAGTTATAGGGAAGATTTTTCTAAAATGCATGAAACAGTATGGTATCGGCAGATAAACAGACATAGAGATCAAAAGAATAGAATACAGAATCTAGAAACACACCCATAGAAGTCTGTCCACTTGGTTTTTGACCAGGATGAAGATGCAGTTCAATGGAACAACAAGCATCTTTGCAGCAAATGGTGTTGTAGCTACTGGACATTCATGAGGGGAAAAAAAGGTTAACCTGGACCTCACCCTCATACACCTCATCCAAAAATGGACTCATAACAGATCCAAGATGTCTATGTAAAATGTAAAACTATAAAATTTCTAGAAGAAATTCAAGGGATATTCTTTGTGACCTACAGGTTGGTGTACTTCAAAAGCATAATCCGTAAGTGAAAAAAAATAAACTAGACTTGAAAAAAATAAAAACTTCTGTGAAAAACCCTGTGAAGGAACAGACATATTACAGATTGGGAGAAAATATTTGCAAATCACAAATCTAAGAACATACATCTAGAAGATATAAAGACTCTCCAAAGTCAACAGTGGCAAAAAAAAAAAAAATCCAATTAGAAATCAGACAAAGGACATGAATAGACGTTTCACTGAAGAGGATATACGGATGGTGAACGAGCCCAAGAAAAGCTGCTCAACATCACTAGCCATTAAGGAAATGCAAATCAAGACCATGATGAGCTATCACTACATGATTACTAAAACAGCTAAAATTAAAAACAGTGATGTGAAGAAACTACATCCTTCCTTCACTGCTGGTGAGAACGTAAGATGGTACAGTCACGCCAGAAAATTGGCTGTTTCTTGAAAAAGTTAAACATATACTTACCTTTTGACCCAGCAGTTGTACTCCTGGACATTTATCCCATATAAAAGGAAAATTCATATTCACACAGGAGCCTATAGGCAAATGTTCATGGCAGCTTTATTTGGAATAGCCCAAACCTTGGAACAACTCAAGCATCCCTCCACAGGTGAAGGGTTAGGCAAACTTTGCCACTGCCACACTGGAGAACACTACTGAAGCAATGACAGTGGGCTATCTGCAGATACACGCAACTTGGATGGATCTCAAGGGCACTATACCGAGCGAAGAAAGCCAGTCTCAGAAGGCCACATACTGTAGGACTCCACTTACATTATTGTTCTTGAAATGACAAACTTACAGAGATGGAAAACAGGTTAGCGGTTGCTGGCAGGGGTGCTATAGGGGAGGGAGCGGCATCTGGGAGACCTGGAAGGTTGTGGGGCAGCTCTGTGTCCGGACTGCAGTGGTGGGTACACAGACCTGCACATGTGATAACAGGACACAGAACTAGACACACACGTGGGACCAACATTAATCCCCCAGTTCTGAAACTGCACTGTGGTTATGTAAATATAACCACTGGATGAAAGATACACGAGTTTCTCTGAAGAAAAGAGGATTTTTGCAACTTTCTGTGAATGTATAATGTAGAATTATTTTAGAATAAGAACAAAAGAAAAACAAAACCAAAAAACCATGCCAGAGAAAAGCAAAAGAAGGAACACTCCTAACTCATTCTATGAGATAGAATGGTTCAGAAATGAAAAGCAAGCCGTTTTGTCCTCCCAGAGCAAGGAGAGGCAAATGTTGGAGAGTGATAACAGAATAAAACAGGATGTTCCATGTGAAGCCAAGGTTATACGATCCAGACAGAGAGCACCAAGTGCAAGGCCCCAAGATGGAATAGGCTTGGTGGGGTCCAGGATGTCCAAGAAGCCAAGGAGGTAAGAGGGCCATGTCAACCGGAACCTTCCAGACCTTATCAATGTGAAGCCCACTTCCTGCTTTGGTCAAGCTTGAAGAGAGACCCTCAGGGCCAAGGAGGGAGGATGAAATGGACAAGGGTACTGTCAGCACAGTGACAACCAACAATGAACACAAATAAAGTACATGAATGTAGCTATAAGAATGCAAAAATACACAGCTGAGGCCAGTCGGTGAATTTAAGAAAAAAAAAGATTGAACAATTCAGTAGACTCTCAGGGTCATGAAACAGGAATTTATGTTTTTAATTATAACCTTCCAGTGATATTGAAAAGAGAATAAATTATATGCACTATGCTCCAAAAGGTAGAGACATATTAGAAAAGTTTTCATTAAAGCTACCGCAAAGAAAAAAAAAGTTATGGTGAAATATTACTTTTGGCTATTTAAAAAAAAAATCCCATTATATGAAATAGCTAATTATACAAGAATGCCTCCTAAATGAAAAAGGGATGTGTCTTATGTTATTGTCTGCATTCATGTCTTCCTTTGCTCCCAAATTCTCAGCTTAGTACAGCTAGCTCAACTGTGCTTTGGGATGTATTAGTAAAATAAAGGAATTTGCTAAAAACTGCATTTCACTATACAACTATTTGAGTTTGGGACATTTCAGTTAGGGCACAAGGAACAAAGGGGTTGACAAGAAGAGAAGTTAAAGTGAGTTAGCTTAACCGGAACCCAGTCTTAGGACAGGAACAAGTCCACAGAGTCAAGGAAAGGTGAGGCCAGCCTGCTGGTATACCCGGGCTTCCAGCACGCCTCTGCAGGTGGGTAAGATATCTCAAAGGGCACAAAGGACTTTCCTCTTTTGATGCAGGAATAAGCTGTGTAGGAGGGATATTGATAACTCTGAACACTGTGGTACTTTACGAACCATCTGCTATGTGGAGGAAACAGCACTTTGCTTTACAAAAACAAAAGATAATTAGTAGTCAAGAGCCCATCGATTTGGCTAGACATTTTCACCAATGAAAGCAGGAATAAAGATATGTATACATCATTACTCAAAAACCAAATTGGCTAAGAGGTGATAGGGCCAGATTTTTAAATTTAATTTTATTTTATATTTTTTTTAGAAATAAGAAAACAGAATTGCTCCCTTTCCTTCAGTTCACCAGACTATAAAGCAGGAAACCTACCATACTGAAGCCTGCTCTTAAGAGTCTGAAGATCAAGTAAGAAATCCACACCCCTACTATAATCTAACCAAAAAAAAAGTCTGGTTGTTATTGTACGTACTTGAAGGTTCTAATGAAGCCCGTGTGAAAACCTAACTAGCTACATCACTCTGGGAAAAGTATACTGTTCCACCTCACAAAGACATGAAACCAAAGCTTAACCCAGAAAAGGAAAAAAAAAAAGTGTAGAATAAAGTTAGAAAAAAAACATGAATTGAGCACCTATGATAGAGCAATGTAGTCAGTAAGACAAATGTCTAAAGAGATACAAAAGCAGAGAGCTCCAAATCTGCCATCCAGCAGAACAAGTAAACCCAGAGAGTTACAGAGGCTCATCTGTCAGTCTAGAATGAAGGATCATTAACATAGTCACGTGCCTTCAGCGTGGAGAAGCCAGAAGAGGTCTCAGGGAACGAGTGGGGACACAGAAAGGTGTGTCACTCTTCCAGGTAAGATAAATTCTGGACCATAATGATACAATTTCTTCCTAGATTTCGTTGAAAAGTTTACCAAAGTTCTAAGGAACACCCCAGTTGAACTTTCTGGAAATGGGAAATAAATATTTTTTAAGTTTATAAGAAGAATGAGAAAGTATTATGAGACTGCAAATTGTTTTGAAAGGAAGAATCAAGATCCTATCAGTTATAGAATGACATTAAACCTATACCATTGTAAGTAATGATTGAATAATGGATGATTGAAGTAGGAAGGATAAATTTTCCTTACAGGAGGATTTAGATTAGTAGATGTGGACGGAATGGGGAAAGTAGAAAAGCAACTGTGAGAAAGTCACGGAAAGTTGATGCAGACAAGAGCCGCATGATGAATGGTAAAATTAGTGAGCAGAACTTAAGGGAAAAAAGGATATTTGTATAGCCTCAAAGTATCCACCCCAAATATTTATTGTTTGTGGTAGTTTTAAATCATGTCCACACTTTCTCTCCATGTGTGGAGTGTGCACATGGCCAGACTAAGAACACATCTTGGGAAAGAAGAAACAGGAGTTTTACAGGGGACACAGTCGGCCAACTTCACCTGGAACGAATGACCAGGGCTGACGTCAGCAGTAATCCCTGAGGCCCTGATCGCTGAGGTGAGAAGTTCACCCTCTGGGACCCTTCCTCCTTTTCTACTACACAGATTAACATGAGAAAACACCAGCTAAACCCAAATTGGGGGAAATTTTATGAAACAACGGGCCAGTGCTCCTCGTCAAGAGTGTGCAGGTCAGGAGAGACAAGAAAAGACAAGTGTCACAGGTTGGGGGAGACCAAAGAGACACGAGGACAAACGGCATGCGGGGTCTGGGGCTGGAGCCTGAACCCGGCACAGAGCGTGAGGAGAAAGGTTCGGACAAGCTGCACGGAGTCTGCTGCGCGGTCAGCAGCCTCATACCCAAGTGGGTTTCTCAGATTTGATAAAGGCCCCGGAGCCGGGTAAGCTGGTGAAGGGGGTACCGAGCTCTTGTATGGCTCTGCTATCACTCTAAAATTATTCCAGAATAAAAAAGTGTTCTCACATGAAAGTGAACAAAACCACGAAAAGCTGACATCTCTGCAGAGAGCCTCCAGACACGACACACGCATGATTACCGTGCAGCGAAGGAAGAGCTGCGGGTCAACAGGACGGTGAGATGGTTCAACAAACATCAGGGAAATACTAGCCAGCCATTCAGCAAGGAGAAGCAATTAGATCCTTCCCTCATGCCATACAGCAACATAAAATTCCCACAAGAAAAGAAATTACAGAAGACTTCATGCATTGTGACATACACACGTGGGACCTTGCACAACTGTTTACAAGACTGAATCGGAGGAGTACCTGGGTGGCTCAGTCGGTGGACTCTTGATTTTGGCTCAGGTCTTGATCTCAGGGTCATGAGATCGAGCCCTGCATTGGGCTCCAGGCTTAGTGAGGAGTCTGCTTAAAATTTTGCCTTTCTTACCCTCTGCCCCTTCCCCACCTCTCTCTCTCCATGAGAAAATAAAACATAAGTAAAAGACTGAAAGTTCAGTGATTTTTTGGTATGTATTGCTGAGTGTGAAAAGATATAGAAAAGCATATAAAATGCGATCCAATTTTTACAAATGGTGGCGATGAAAGCTGTGTGTGTGTGCACGCACATATCTACATGGGACTACATGACTAGACCAAAAAACAAACAAAAGAGAGAAGATACAGTATAGGCTACCAACACGGGTTGGACAAAAAGAGGAGAAGCGGGGAAGGAAGCAGCAAGGAAAAGGGGGGGAAAGATGAAAGGAAGAACATGTATATGAGCACAGTTATGTACATTTAAAATGATGTGCATATGTGTTTAAAGATATTAAATTTTAGGAATTAAATATCATAATACAAAAATAAAATTTAGTAAGTGTCTAACTGCTGAAGATAAATGTACTTTTTACAAAGTGTGAAAACCGTGTAACATAACAGAGATTTATAATAAACCTGACTACATAACGTTTGTAATTTTAGCTTATCTAAAAAAAAAACCAAGAAAATCAGAAGGCAAAATGGCAAGAATATATAAGACAAACACAAAATTCATTAAAAGATTAAAATGGAATATTGTGCATTTGAAAACCACTCAGCATGATGAATAACCAGAGGAAGGCAAACAGAAACGGTGAATACCACCACTGTCCTCAAAGCAAATCCAGTGGGGCACACAGTGGTCCAGGTGCTGTGGCCTCAGTGGCCATGGGGAGGCCATCAGAAGTGGTTGCGTCCAGGATGTCTGCTGCAGGTGGGGCTGCCAGGAATGCTCCAGGAGGGGTACTGGGGGTCACAGAGCAAGAAGGCCAGGATGAATGGGACCGGCACTGTGCTGGACAGGAGGTGAGAAGGCGCACCCCTGTCTCCAGGGAGCTCTGCTTTCAGTGAAGGATGCCAGTATGCAAACAGGAAAGTGGCCTCAAAGGCTTGCTCTGAGACCCACTTCTATCTCCTAGTAACTTCCTGAGTAAGAAATGCTTTTTCACTGCTGAAGAAACCTCTCTATTTGATGTCTCTTCCATTTTATCTGGTCAGCTGTGGGTATCCCGTTCTCTCAAGCTTAAAGACCTCATTCGTCTTCCCTTTATTAACCTATACTGATTGTAGAAGTATTTTCTCTCCCTTTCATCATTTTTTCTTCCTCCCTGACATGTCACAGGAAGCAGAACTTAAGACCTCTAAGCAAATCCAGAGAGGGAAAGACAGACAGCCCAAATTGTTGTGCCCCACGTTACCGGCCCCCCAGGCAGGCTGCCCGGGCCCACAGCGCAGTCAGTGGTTTTGAAAGCCAAAGGTTACGAATTCCATTTCTTCGCGCTATCGTGATGTCTGTGCGCGCATCTGATCATGAGTCATTACCTTCCCAGAAACACATTTTATGAGAGCTGAAGCTAGATTTATCGTTCTCGCTGATATTATTCTGACTGTAATCAGTCAATTTCACAGATTTTACTACTTGACTCAACAAAGAATACAAATGGGTACAAACCCGTCATCAGACTATCCTGTAACCATGCGCTGTGGAGAGAACGCCTGCCACGTCCCAGAGCTCACACTTCAGAAGGGGACATTTCACATCAAGTCTCAGCTCTCAATCTACTGTGATGGGTTACAACACATCTGTGTCACTTTTCAGTTTACTGTAATTTAACTTTTTGTGATAAATACTAGAAAGGACAGAATGCCAGCTGAAAGACATACTTAACAACCAGGCACCCCAGGGTCGGGTAAAAGAAGACTTTCCTTGAGTGCAGCCAATCCGCCCCTTGTTGCTCTTTAAGGACACCGAGGCCCCTCTTGGGCTCCATTTCTGAAGGAGGTCTATGCACTCTGTGTCTGTGTCTAGGCCCTTACACATCCCTCTCCATCATAAACTCACAAGAGGATCTGTGAGACTTGACTGGCCTCTCCTACAGGAAGAGCCTAGGGAGTGCGCTGACAGCCCAGGCTCCTCTGGCCTGGCACGCCAGGTGATGTCAGTTGATAAGACATCATATCCAATATTCCTGTACAGAAAAAAAAAAAAATCACAGCACAGCACGTTGTCCCGTGGAAGCATGACATGGAACTGAGGAGGCTATGTCCTCACTAATAAAGTCCATCTCCTCTGTGAGGACGTTTGGGTCTGGCTGAGAGGCTCAGGAGGCCGTTTGCTGTGCTACTATCCTTGGACAAGCTTCCCGACTTCATCAGGGCCCCAGCAGATGCCTCCCGGGACCGCCGCAGGAAGGGCAAGAGCTGGCCCATGCAAAGCTTTGGGCACAGAGTTCACCTCGTAGCGTGATAGTAACGATGACAGCAAGACAATTCTACCAGTATTTTTTATAATCAGCCCATTCACCTTCCCTTAAAGGACAAATTTAGTGCCCAAGAATTCATGTGAGACAACAGGCAGAGGGTCTAAAGCTGATGTCTTCTGGGCCCACCGCATGGAGGAGTGGCGATGAGGCCCAGCAGAGTGGGGTGTGCCTCAGAGCTTGCCCCCTTGCTACATGTTATTTTCCTGCATTCCTTCCTTCCTTCCTTCCTTTCTTTCCTTCCTTCCTTCCTTCTTCCTTTAGCTTTCCTTTCCTTTCCTTTCACTTTTAAAAGTTTTCCGGCCTTACTCAGATATAATTGGTGTATTAACATCTTTCTTTTATTTAAAAAATTATCAAAAAATGTAAGAAGTGGCAGCCAAAATGGGAATGTTAAGTAGGAAATTCAGGATCATGTCTGTGGCCTGAGGCCGGGACATCTCACACAGGCAACACTTTATGCCTTCAAACTGCAAGCCGGGTGGGTGGGCATTCGTGACATGCTCCTTTTAATCTGGTTTTGTAAAACTGAAGTAATTTATTTTTTTTAAAGGAGGTAAAATTATAAAATATAAAATGAGCTCAAGGAACATATTCGATTTTATAAAGATAACATGTTTATATAGAGAACATACTGACAGTTTCCATAGGGGGTGGGGATCAAAGAGCGCATTTACAGTGATGAAATAAAATGGTAAAAAAGATAACACGTTTATTAAAACTAGGACAGCTGGGCTTGTGCTAAGTCTGGGGACCCCCTTCCAGAGGCTGGAGGGTACCTTCAGAGCAAGAGGCTTCCGGAGAGGAGGATTTTCTTGGTCTCCTGAGAGCAGGGCAAGGAGGGCCCTACTCCCAGACATCCCTTTTAAGACTTCACAGGGAGGGGTCCTAATCAGGCTCAGGCAGACAGAATTCTGGTTTCCAAGGTGACCGCAGCTGAGCAAGAATGCTGCCCCACCCCTGCCCCCTCGGGGCTCAGCCTGTTCCCTTCTGTGATCCCGGGGTGACCGGATGACCGCACTGCACAGCCATTAAGGAACTGGCATTCTGAATGCTGACACCCATTTCTACTTTAGATCTCACTTCCAACAGCTCAGTAAGTGGCAGAGGATTGGAAGGTTAAAAAAGATGCAGTTTATAGCTTCCCAAATCCCAAGAAAAAACAAGATTGCTTAGTTGCTGACAATAGCTATAGAGCAAAGAGACGAGGAGGGAGCGAAAGCTGTGAAGGACAGAGGCTCAAGGGTCTACTTAGAAGTTCGCACGCAGAAAGGAACCTGGAGACTGTCTAAGGCACAAGGAAGCCTTTCATAAGCTAAAAGTGACCATCATTGTGTGTGGAAAGAGGCAGCGCTCATCATGTCAACGGCTGGGGAGGCTTCTCTTCGAGGAGCACGAAGATCTTCAAATACACAGCTTTTCTATTAGAAGATACATCTGTGTGGCTGGTTAATCTATTAATAATGATCACGCCTTTTCAATGAGGAATATAAGACGACAAGATTCAAAGCTAAATAAGGGAATCATTTATAGGATCTTACAATAGGGCAAGGGCTGCCCTTCAAATTTAGAAATTTTCTTTTATAGAAATAACCACAATATTAAACCTATACACCTTACATGTTACTATAACTTTTTTTAAAAGGATGCTAGGTAGAGTTTCTCATAACAGGACATTACTCTTCTTAATGGAATTTTTTCATCATCCTGTCCATAGGAGTTAAGCCTTTGACCTTTCTTCCACGATCTCCCACACAAATCTGTGTATTATCCTGAAATTTTTTCTTTCCCATGTATGAAAGGCTTGAGTTAGTACACTGTTAATATTTCACTGTTTCAAAGCTACACATAAATGCATTCACTGAACTTTCTCTGTCAAAAGCTAGGCTGGAATGTGTGCTAGAAGAGGTTGCAGTGTATCAGAATCTAAGCAGGAGCCAGCAAGGGCTCTGATGTTCACTAAACAAGCTCAGAGTGAGATGCATAGAGAAACAAACAGGATGGATGGGTGGATGGACAGAAGGATGGACAGATGGACAGATGGATTGGCAGGTGGGTGGGTGGGTAGTTAGATTTGTGTCTGGGTGGATGGAGAGATGGTTTGATGGGTAGGTGGGTAGATGGGTGGACAGGTGGGTGGATGGATGGCTGGTTGGAAGGGAGAGAGAAGAAAGGGGAATTCCATTGAACAGTGGGAAAGAGAGTAAGAGCATGAAAGGTTGGTTTGTATAACTCATTTATTAAGCAAGAAACAAGGGTCAGCTCTTTGCTGGGCCTGCTTGGCAGCGAAACACTGAATATAAAGATGTATAAGACACAGCACACCTTTAAGAACGTATGTCTTAATAAGTAAGGCAAATGAAAAAAATTAAGCCTTTAATGTTCACTAGAAAAGAGTAAGAAAAAGGGAGGAGGAATGCAAGAAGGGACAGAGGGAGTGACACATACAGGCAGGTACCCAGGTGCTCTGTGGGTCAGAGCCACGAGGCTCCCTCCCTCAGAGTCAGGATCTGGCCATTATCAGCATAACGTAGGGGTCCAGGAGAGTCTGGAGCCTGGCAGTTCTAAGAGGTTTACTTCAGGGATCTGGGAGCTTTGTTCCTTGTTTGGCCAGAGGATCCAGAATCGAATACATCTCTGGAACACGTTTTGCCCTGGTCACCTAGAGTAAGGTCTCTTTCAGAATGGATCCTCCCTTCAGAGACAGGGAATTGGAGGCTTCTGGCAGCTGAGAGGGCACCTGGTGTGAGTCCCTGCCTCCCCAGTCTCCCCAAACCACCAACCCAGGAGCTGTTGGCATCGTCCCATTCAGCCTAAGACTGGGTCTTGAAGGGATGAAGACCAAGCAGGAATCCTGTCAGCAGCCTTATTCCATTATCTAGTAGGATCTGGAACACTGTACCGCTTTGGGCTCATGACCAGTGGGCCGGCAGGGGCCTGTGAACAACAGCTGCCACCAAGTCTTTCCTTGTGTCTATACCATGCCTTGGTCCACAGAACATGGTTTCTGCCATAATTCCCTCATAGTAAAACTCTGACATCTGTCTCATTCAAATCAGTTCCCAGGGGTTAACTCTGCTGCCAGCCTCTCATTTCACTAGCTGTAGTTCTATTAGATAGGCTGATCTAGCAACGTGGTGCTCCTGCTCACCTAAATTTTGCTTTTGTCCACCAGCTCAGCCCTCAGCAGTCAAGCCAGCCCTTTCGTTATATTTAGCAGATACCAGACACTGCTCAGCCACACAAACATGAAGTAATCCTCATAACATGCCAGAAACTAGGCACTGTTATTAGAGACTGAGGCTCAGAAAGGCTAAGTAACTTGTCCAAGGCCACACAGCTAGTGAGTGCTAGGGCTGTGAATCAAACTGAGCATAGGCTCCAAAGCAGAGCTCCTCTGACCACTGTGAAAACTCCAGCTAATCTCCCCATACTTCCGTCTCTCTCTGATCACAGCAGTTCCCTGTCCCACCTCTCTCCAGGTCCCCAGGCCCACTTTGAGAGGCAATCACTTTCAAGTCTTTCTACCAAGGCAAAAGCCCTCTTTTTGCCTTGCCTCTGTGTGGGCCAGTCACCGATGACCTCCCAGCCCCAAACCCACCCTGGCACAGTCCCCTACCCTGGGTGTGGGGCTGGGGCTCTGCAGACTAGCGGCAGACTGCTTTGCCAGCCAGCAAATTGCTCAGTCCTGTCGATGAGTCCTGCTATGGAGACACTGAAAGGCGGGAGGAGAGTTGGAGGAATTCCTTCCCCTAGCCACCTGTTGGGTCTGTTGGCCCTGACAATGTGCCCCAGGAGCTGACTATGCTCCAGGAACACTGCCATTCCAGCCTCTAGCTCTTGTTCCCAGACCAGCGAGGAGGCCCATGCAGTACAAGATGAAGAGACGCTACTCTTCATCTTGTACTGGGAGATGCCGCATCCTTCCTGATGGGCATTCAGAGAGTGCTGCTCAGTACAGCATACGAATAAGCTAAAGGTATAGAAATAATGACATGAAAACAGTGCAGCATGCAGAATTCTAATGGAAAACATTCTAAAAATATGGCGTATCTGCCTACAGGAGCCGACCACATTTTACATGCAGATTGGGTGGCCGGTATCACAGACGGCCGCTCAACTCCAGCCCATCCCCCTGTACCAGACCAGCCTGCTTGGCAGAAGCTAGAAAGCTCAAGACCACATCTGCAGACTCCAGGTTTCACATGGCAACTGCAGGCACTGGTGCAGGTGGTGGAGACGCTTCTCTGACAGGCACAGACACGGGGGCATCCCGCTGTGGTTCCAAGGACCCTGTAAGTCCCTCACTTCCCCGAGAGGCACAGTATGGTGCTGCAGATGCTGGCATCTGGGGAGGTCTCTCCTGGAGCCAGCAGGCCCCACGGCGGCTTCCTGTTTCCCATGGAAGCAGAGGGAGGGTGGACCAGGGGCCCTGCTTTGAGACTACCCACCAGGACCCCCACTCCCGAGAAAGGGCCGGTGCCTTGGCAGTCACCTGGGGATCATTCTCAAGCTCAGCCCAGAGCCCACCCCCCCAGCCTTCCTGCTGGCAGTTGAGCTCTCCTTCGGCTGCTGTCTCTGTTGACTTCGGAGAGCGGCTTCTATCTGTCCGCCCCTGACAATGGCAGCAGCAAAACTCAAGTCCTGAGGCAGGAGGAGAGCCCCCAACGAAATGACCTCTTAGGTTTAAAAATGCTTTTATGCAGCACTTCCTGAAGCATCTAAACTTTATCTAAGGGAGAGCAGCGAGAGAGCAGACGGGTGACGCTTCTGCTAAGTGGGTCAACTTCACTGGAGTTTTAAGAGTGCATCTCTGAGTTAACTGGTTTATGGAGAACCAGCCAACCTCATATAAAGAAAGGACAACTGTGGATAGGGCTGGCCTTAAAAAAAAAAAGAATCCTCACCTAGAGGAACGAATCTTGCTAGTATAAAAAGGTACTTTGGGAATCCTGGAGATACAGAAATCAGGGGAACCAGAAGAGGTTTTGCGCCAATGCCTTAGAAAAGCCAATGTTTTTAAAACTCGTTTCCAAAAGTACTTACTTCTTCTGTTTATATTGGTTCATGGCTAGGCTAAGAAGATGCTCTTCAAAGCAGTGAAATACGAAACACAAATGTGCCTTCAGTGAAATCATCTTTACTTTGTTGTTGTGCTTTGCCACCCTTGCCTTTCTGCAAATGAAAGAAATATTGTCTTTGTACTTTCCAGAGTTAATCAGAATTTAGATGCAGATATTTAGAAAACAGAATTTTGTCAAGTATAATTAGCATTCCAACAATGCCAGAAAATTCAAATTAAGTGGGCAAAAAAAGGAAAAGAAGATTAAGGACCTCAGTACATGCAGAAAAGTTTTCTTTATGGGATTTAGAAACTGATTTCAATAGTGAGTCTTTTCCGGGATGAGAGAATTTTAATGACAATGAGCACATTGTCAAGAGAAGTCACAGTTCTTATCCGCCACCTGAGGACAAAGGCAATGTTCTCATGGGACACAAGTGAAGTGTCCAGGAAAGGACTAGCAACTTGGCTTGAGCAAAGGAGAGAACATGGCTTAAAACCTACTGCTACTTCTGTTTTTATTGTTTTAAAACGATGACGTGGAGTTTCAGGGGTAAATTTTACATGAGCTGGTGTGTTTTTGGAGGAGGATAAGAAGAGCCAAAGGGATCTGTAGGGTGCGAACTGTAGGGAAGCAACTACTTAATGCATATTCAAAAAAATCTTCTTAAAGAGGTAAGCCTACCCCTTTTCTCCCTCTATCCCGGATGCAAGTGTGCATCCCCTCAGAAAGATAAAGACCGTAAAGAGCATTTATCGTATAAAGTTCATTTGTTATCAGGACAAAGAGACGGCACAGGGCTTCGGTGCACCCACTGGGGCACGGGAATAGCATCACTAATCACAAGACGTCCAGTGGTAGCCTTTGCATCTTTATCTGCACCTTCTTGCATGGAGAGGCTTCTAAGGGCGCTCACTAGATTCTTCTCTCCTTGCTTTGTGTTCCACATAGATGACTGTCACTATGCCAGAATTTAAGATCCTGGACCCAACACGATCTGGTGTGCATTTAGGTGGGAAAGGAGGGAAAGATTGCTAAGTAGTGCCCACAAAACAGGTGGTCTGTGTCAGGAGTTACCATGGTTCCTCTGTGCTAGGGACATTGCTTGACCCTGCAACGGTGGCCAACACCAGCTCAACACCAAAGTCGGCAGCTCTTTGAGAGGACTGAGCCCCAGGTCTGCCTGGACGTGCTTCTGTAAACCTTATAAATGCTGGGTTCTGGAAGGAGTGAAGGAAACTGGGTGGCAGGGGGCATGAGGTGGGGGGAGACAGTGAAACCAACAGACCGATTGACCCCAAAGAAAGAAAAGTGGAACAAAACGAGGGAAACAGTCTGGCCTCAGAGTGCTCCACTGTGACCCTCGCTTTTCCTGTTCGGCATGTGATCACACGTGTGTGTTACATCCATGACCATAGCCGTATTATCTGACACCACCAGATGATGGGATCCATGACCGAATAAAAGGAGGCAATTCATGGAAACCGCGTTTATCTGAGATCCATACGGCATCTACTAAATATTTACCTACCACTCTGCATAGGGAACAAGATAAGCCCGTGGTCCTTTTGATAGGATGGTGATGTGAGTCATGGCGGTGGGGGTGGGGGGGCGCCAATCGTGGGGGGTGGCCTCTGAAAATCCGTGGTGCTTCGGGACATTTTTGAGAGACTGCCTATTCCTTCCTTAGGCTCTTCAGACGCAGAGCTTGGAAGGGTGCTTGTAATCACCAGCGATTGTATTTTTCAAGCTAAATCCCTGTATGTGCTGAGTAATTTCCCAAATGTATTCTGTTTTCTATCCCCTTTCCCTCCAGTAGACAATTACTTCATGAAGCATTTATACCAATATTCTGTTAACAAATTAATTATTTAGTTTGTAACGTTTCCCTACATATTCTTTTCTGTTTTGACATTTTCGAAGCAGACTGGCCTTAGTTACATAACTATATCATTTTCTCCCCAGATCTTCATTCAGTTAGAAGATCCTAACTTTTAAGTGGCATTAAAGGAAAAGAGATACATATCAAAATCGTCAGTATCCCAATACAAAAACTAGCTTCCATTCATCGATGTTTACACAGAACCAGGGTGGACTTGCCTAACTCTGGCCTTGACTCGAACATCTATGGGACACTTGTTTTTGCCACACTAAAAGAGTGTGGCTTCCTGAGCAAAAACCAAGTGCTAGTCAGTGTCTCCTTTCTGTCTGGAGAGTCACTTGTAACTTCGGTGGTTACAGCACTGAAGATGGGTCTGCCTGGCCCTTCCCCACTCATGGATGTGAGTTTACTGTACATCTTTTGAAAACTACACTGGCCCTGATGGAGTTCTCTCCCAAGCCCTGGAGAGACACTGTGGCGAATGTCAACTCCACACTCACGCTAGTTCAAATTTCTGGGACCAGATGGTACACTTAGTCTTAAAGGTAGTGTGTTTATTTTTTATATCAATCAATTCAAAATAATATAACTAGAGAAAAACTCTGCAGCATTCTTAGCCAAATGATAAAAAAAGGAACATCCATAATTCAATACTGTCTTTGTTAATTTCATTTTACTCCAAGGCATTCAATTAAAGCGTCATGCAATGAAGCGGGGGCTGTCGTGGAATCCCAAATCCTATTAAGTGTCAAGGATGTTAAACGTACAAAACTAACAGATTCTTTAGTCTCAAACCATTCCAGGGTTTTACGGCGCTGCCAGCTAGCCTCCCACTTGAGCAGCGTCTGCCTGGAGAGGTGGTTCGTGAGGTGTAATCACTGAAACCCTTGAAATAATCGACCCCACAGGGCCCTTCAACCTCACTCAGTTTACATTAAGTAATTATGAGCTCATCATTTCATTCCCGCTTGTGTTTGAAGCCAGCCATTCCATCAAGTCTGTTCTGTCAAGCTTAAATATATTCTAGTTTATGGATCCTGCTAGGTTCATGTTTGATCTAAATATACTTGTGCCTGTTAGAAACGTACGGTGTGCACTAGACCATAATGAAACACGAAATACACACTCATGTTTTCGATGCACAAAGACAGATGCACGCGAGCCATCTCTTCGGGTGTGGAAAAAGAACTGTAAGGTGGAACAGAAATATTCTCTGACTATATTTGTCAGATATAACAAGATAAAGAACATGAACTTTAACCTGGCCGGCTAAATGGAGTTTCTCAAGGACGCTTTTGTTCAAAGTCCAAAGCACTTAACAAAAGAATTATTTTTAACATCTAAGCCAGGAAGCCTTGTTCTAACATAGAGTATCACTTTGCTTCCTCATGCTGACAGATTTTTCTTCAGCAAAATGCTATTAAAATATGGACTAACATGAGTTCAGAAAATTCTGGCTTCAGATTAACCTTCTTTCTTAATAGGGAAAACAAAAATTTGCTTAAGGTTAGAAATGTCTTTCATCTCGTTCGTACATGGGTGGTTGTCCCCAAGATGGCGGTCGTAATGTCACAGAAAATGCTTGGCACCATTTGATTTCTCTGAACATAGACCAAAAACATTTCTATTGCCTGAAAGGAAAATGAGAGAATGATCTCAAGAAAGACCTGCAGCTACTCATGTAAAATAACACCGTGTCAGCAAGCGCTGGCTACCAAACAATGTCCATCATCCCCTGCAGACCATTTCTCAGCAGGAAGCCAGCGCTGGTACAGTCTAGAGCTGGGCTGAGCTGGGGGACTGCATCTCCTTTCATAATCTCCTTAAAGGAGCAATCCTTTAAGGACTTCTGCAAAGTCCCTAAGCTTCAGAAAATCATTGCAAAATAATTCGTAAACACACATCGTAGGACAGTACGAAAAGCTGTAACGTGAGAGTCCATCAAAAACCTCAGCATGCTCGCTCTGGGCTCAGGGCAGCACATGATACCAGGAGCTATGACACCAAACAGGTGGCAGAGAGAGGGCTCGGGTTCTTGCCAAGTCTGCTGTGGTGGCGTCAGCACAAGAACATGAACCTTGGTTCTGGTTCCTGTTCCGCCGTGGATCTGCGAATCCACACCAGAGGACGTTCCCCTGCCTGTAAGTAACAAGCCCACTCCCTGTCCTGACAGCCACACCAGGTGAGGATCAAGTTGGATTACAGGAGTAAACACGCCGACAGCCGTAGAGGCTTCTTCAAACATTAGACTATTTGTACAAAGACTTAGGGATATCTATTAAGCAGCATACTAATAAAGGCAAATTAGCGCACAGCCATCTGAATATAAACGATGGGACAAAAGTCACTTGAAGATCAAACTTGTGTTTCACTTCAGTCTGCAGTTAAAACATCCATTTTATGTGTCAAGTGTTTTTATCATGATACAAAGTTTGGGGCCCTACGGTGACACCTTTATCTCATCCTACATTAGTGCCAAGGGTGTAGAGAATAACACTAGAAAGGGTGAGCTATGAAATGGATTTGAGACAAAAACATCATCATTATTAGTGATGAGGAGGCAGGTGTGTGAGGCGCTGGGGAGTGCAGAGATGAAAATGAACAAGTGCGGAGTGGGGAACAGATAGGGTTCTCTTGCGGGATTGGCGTTCATGCAGGTATACGCAGCTCTCAGTGATACAGCTCTCTGTGTGTTACCATGGAGACTTTGAGAAGTTTCACTATATGGTTATGCAAGACTACTGCATGACATTCTTAGGTCTCTGTAACAAAGCCATGGTCAATTTCTGTTGCATGTCCTTTTCAGATTCATCCTTGTCCAGGAAACCATCTTATAGGTACATGATTAGGGTCTCTGCTTTAATTCTTCTAGAAAAAAAAATACATTAGTGAAATACTTCCTTTTCTTTTTTTCCAGTGGTTGTTGCTCAAGTTCATTACTGTAGGCTGTTATAAAAAGCTATACTCGCTTTTTGATCAACTGCTCTCATACATGGTGTCTGCATGCTCAAAATCCATGCCACGAGCTGGGTCGTTTACACCTGGTCCCCTATCACTTCCATCCAAGTCTTGCCGCAGCTCTGCAACAGGTGGAGGAGTGTGGAGAAGGGTCACGCAACACTCCGCTGGACCTGGTTCTTCTCATGGGGCGAGAAATGTCAAATGAGATAGATTTGTTCAGGTGATAGAAACAGAGGCCTTACATTATCCAAACATAAGCCTGACAGGAGATCTTTTCAGGATATAATTGAGAAGCACAATGTGGGTATGGTATGTAGGAGAAACAAGTCTCCTCTGTGTTTCCAGAGCACCTTGTGTGGACGGCCATCATTGTCCTCTGCACACTGGATTGAAGCTGTCTGCTTCTAAGTTCATCTCCCCCCAGGACAGAAAGCTCCTCCAAAGCCAATAGCTTTCCTTCACCTACTCACTCTCATGTATTCATTCAATAAACACTGAGCACACATGGTCTGTTTCCTATGATGTTCATGACCTGAGTGCCTGGCATGTGGCCTGATGCATGGTAGGTGCTGAATGAAGGACACTAGGGAGGCCACGGGGTGGGGAATGGATGACAGCTGACCAGGACAGCAAAGAGGAACAAGCTTTGTGAGTCAGTATGAAAACCGGTCTCAAGCAGTTAAGTTGTAGGAGAAGGAGAATCAAAGACATTAATCAAATAATGATTTCATTTAAAGAGGTAATAATGACTGAGCATAGGAATTAAACAGGAAAAAAATGAAGAGAATAAAAATGTTATGGAAGCCTGAAAACTACTTTAAAAGCATCAGCCTGCACGGTCGGGACAGAAGTGCACATGTCAAGGACGGAAAGATGTCAGGCCTCAGAAGAGCCTGCCTGCAGACAGTGAGGAAAGGCTTCCCTGGAAGGTCGGGAAAGCCACCCAAGCAAAGCCATAAGCCGCTTCAGGTAAAATGCAGCGTGCCAGACAACCTTATGCAACCACCAACATCCAGTTGCTTTTGACCTACAAAGTGGCCACTGCACAAGGGTCAACGTAATAGAATTCAAGAGGCCTTAAAAAGGCAAAAACAGTGAAGAGAGACTATTAGGAGCTCAAAGAACAAACACCCAGGACTACTTCTAAGCCTCTAATTTGACCCATATTTACTGAAAACCAGCACGTGCAGAGCAGCGACCCAGGTAATTCCCAAATAACTGAGACTGAACATTCGTGAAGGGATTTCCTCCAGGAGCAGGAGTGGAAGAGCAGGAACAGGGCTGCCCGCAGAGCTGACCCCGCCGACCGGCGTCTGGGCACTGTCCAACCTTCACAAGTCCTCAACGGGGGGACCCTCCAGAGAGGAATTATCATCAAGGCAAAAGGCCTCCCTCAGAGAAGAAAGCATGAGTTTGACAATTTAATCTCATTTAGTGGCCCTTCATGGTTTGTCAGACTCTTGACGGTCAGTTACCCAGATATGAATATCACAAAATAACTTTAAAAGCTCAGGCAAAGAATAGAATTCAGAAGATCATAAATCCTGGAAAAACACCTCCAAGTTTTATAACTATTTTTTAGATTATAAAATCAATGCAATCTTTTCTTAGAAAACTTGGAAAATACAGAAAACTGTCAAGAAATAATCCGGCAAAGTCACCAATTTCTGAGAAGGTAAAGCATATTGCTTTCCATGGTGGATGGCTTAAACTGGATTTGTTTAAAAACCAAATCCATTCCATGGAGCAAAGAGAAATGCCACAGATGGCAGCTTCTGTAAGCAGTCGCCAGGCAGGTTAACGGGATTCGGAACCCAAGAGAGTAACTCAATCACTCCTATGGGTGACGAGAAGGACAAGGTAAATTTATTACAAGAATGGCTTCGATTCTTCATCCCCCACCCCACCCCAGATCTATGCTCTTTGCAGTGACTTTTGAGTGCCTCCCATGGGGAGATGGGACCTATATCCCCTTCTCATGGGATCTGGGCTGGTCCTGTGACCTGTTTCAGCTGACACCGTGCAGCAATGGGGCGGGGTGCCAGTTCCAAGCCAGGGTCTGCTCTCCCGCAATGCTGCAACTGCCACGTAGACAAGGGCAGAAGGGTCAGAGATCAAACCAGGAAGAGGACTGCTGCCTCAGACGAGGCCATCCTCTGTCAGCCCATGGCCAGTCATCCCCACAAGTGTGGCTAAGCCTGGCTGCTTCAATAGAGCCACCTGCCTGACTTTGAGTTGACCACAACCCCATGGATGAGCCCAGCTCAGACCAGAAAATGCACTCAGGTAACCTTGAGATGCACGAGCAAAGATAAATGCTGATGCAGAACTGGAAGGCCAACTGGTCAGAGACCCCAGGAGGGAGAAAGAATGCATGGGACACTTATCACCACCCCAACCATCAAAAGATACTGATCCCAGCCTGGTGTTGGCCCAACCCCCAATGTGGCAACAGAAGGCAGTCAAGACAGGCTGCTCCCTCACCTGAATTGGACAGAAGTCCCATCGACAACCAAAGGTGAGCCAAGCAGCTCCTACAAACAGGCCAGGGGTCCATCAGTCAGGAGTGCACTAAGAAAAAGCAGTCAGTCAAAAGAAGGGCCTTCCTCCCATACCAGGCTAAGATTTCTTTCTTATCCAAGATATTGCTGGTGGCTGGCAGCCATGAACAAGGAGATCTCTCCACAAGTATCCAGGCTGGAGAGCCCCTTTGTTCTCACAGATTTGAGACCACGATCACATAGCCAGGTGGCATGAACCTGGGAAGTGTTTTCCATCCCCAACAGGCAGAGGAATCCGACCAAAACAAGGAGCCAGTATCAGAAGTTCTGTCCTTTCCCTCAAGCGTGACAACGCTCTCCAAAGCCAGAGGTACCAGGCAGTCCAGCCTACAAGAACTCTTTCTGCCCCATTAGAAAGCATCAGAACACTAATGGGAGACCCACAGGCATCAGATGAACTTAGCAGACTGAACCAGCATCACCAGGGCTCTGAAAATGAAACTGTCATTGTCATTAATTTGCCAATGCAAATGAAATGAACCAATTCTTTGAGTCACAAATAGCCAAAATTCAACCAAGATGAAATAGAGTAGTCCTATGCTGTTAAAGAAATTAAATTTGCTAAAAAAAAAAAAAGGCAAAAACAAAAACAAACACAAAATAAACAAAAACAATAAAACTCCCAAAAAGGAAGCTCCCAATCAGATAGTTTCACTGGAGAATTTTACCAAACACTGAAAGATGAATTAACACCAATTTTATATAACCTCATCAAGAAGATAAAAAAGAACACACCAAACTAATTTTATGATGCCCGTATTACCCTGATAACAAAACCAATGATGGCACAAAAAGGGAAAATTATGGTAAGTATGTCTCATAATCTCTGATATAGAAATCCTCAATAAAATATTAGTGAATGGAATCCAAGAATGTGTAAAAGAATTACATACATATGACCACATAGGACTTATACTGGGTGTGCCAGGCTGGTTCAACATCTGAAAATCAGTTCATGTAATCCATCCTACAGACAGGCTAGAAAAGAAAAATCACACAATATCAATTGATACAGAAAGACTATTTGACAAAATCCAGTATGCCTGATAAAACTCCCAGTGAGTTAGTATAGAGTGGAATTATCTCAAACTAATGAAGAATATCTACCACAAACCTATATCGGACTTGATACTCAAGAGCAAAAGACAACGTTTATCCTTAAGGTTGAGAGTAAGGGAAGGATGTCTGCTCTGACCACTGTTATCCGGGGCAGCAACGGAAGTTCTAACCACCACAGTGAGCAAAGAAGAAGGAATAGAAGGCATACAGATTGGAAAGGGAAAAGTGAAATCATCTCCTTTTGCCAATGACCAGATTTTTCTCTGTAGAAAATCCCAAGGAATCCAAAAAGAAAAACCTTCTGGAGCCAAAAAGTAAGTTAAGCAAAGTGACAGCATACAAGACAAACACACACAAAAATCAATTACAGTTCCATTTCTGTACACCAACAACAAACATGGAAATTACAATTAAAAACACAGTATGATTTATACTCACTCCAAATTAAATGAAAAACTCAACTATAAACTTAACATCTACAGACTCTGTATGCTAAAAATTACAGAATGTTGATGAAAGATATCAGAGAAGAGATAAATAGATGGAGAGACACACCATTTCTTGGAAAAGAAGATGCCACATGGGAAAGATATTGGTTAGTTCTAAAGAGGTCTGTAGGGTTAGTGCAACTCTGATAAAAATTCCAGCAAAATATTTGTAAATATACACAGACTATTTTAAAACTTATATGGAAAGGCAAAGGCACTAGAATAGCTAAAAACAATTTTGACAGAGAATACTGAAATAAGGGGAATCACTCTACCCTATGTTAAGAGAATATAAAGTTACTGCAATCAAGACAGTATGGTATTGGCAGATGGGGAGACACACAGATCCAAGAAACAGAAAAGACAACCCAGAAATATAGAAATATGCACAACTGATTTTTGACAAAGGCACAAAGGTAATTAAATAGAGGAAGGATAGTGTTTTTAACATTCGGATACTCATAAGAAAAAAGAAAATTAACCTTACATCTATACAAAATTAACTCAAATGAATCATGGACTTAAATGTAATACGCAAACTTATAAAACTTGAAGAAAAAGATATAGGAAAAATTCTTTGGGACCTAACACTTAGTGAAGAGTTCTTAGACTTGACTCTAATAGCATGATCCAAAAAAGGAAAACAAACAAACAAACAAACAAAAAACAACTGACAAATGAGACTTCATCAAAATTTAAAACCTCTGCTCTGTGAAAGAGTCCATTTAGGAGGATGAAAAGACAAGAAACACACTGGGAGGAAATACCTACAACCCACGTATCCAAAAAAGGATTACTATCTAGAATATATAAAGAACCCTTAAAATTCCAAAAGAACAACAAAAAAATTTGAAAATGGGCAAATGAGGAGTGCCTGAGTGGCTCAGTCAGTTAAGGGTCCGACTCTTGGTTTCAGCTCAAGTCGTTTTCTCAAGGTTGTGGGACTGAGCCCCTCACTGGGGTCTGAGCTCAGGGAGGAGTCTGCTGGAGCTTCTCTCTCCCTCCCCCTCTGCCCTTCCTGCTCGTGCTCTCTCTAAAACGAATAAATAAATCTTTAAAAAGAAAATGGGCAAACTATACAAAGACATATATGAAGGGAACGGTAGATGCCATATAAGCACGTGAAAAGATATCCACATCATTAGTCATTAGGGAAATGCAAGTTAAAACCATGTTGAGGTAGCAGTGCTCACCTTCAGGATGGCTAAAATTCAGCGACAACACCACATGCTGGCAAGGACGCAGGGACCCTGGACCGCTCAGATGTTGCTGGTAGGGACGTAAAATGGTACAGGCACTCTGGACAGCAGTTTGGCAACTTCTTATAAAACCTGACATACAGTTATGAAAAATACAGCACCTGCACTCTTGGATATTCACCACTGATAAGTGAAAGCTTATGTTCATTCCAAACTTATATACAAATGCTCACAGCAGCTTTACTCATCATAGCCCAGAGCTATAAATAACCCAGGGGTCAGTCCATGGCTGAATGATTAAACACACCGTGGTGCATTCACACCCTGGACTACTACTTAGCAAAAAAAATGAATGAACTATTGATACATGAAACAGCATGGACGGACTTCAAGGGACTTAAGCTGAGGCCCGATCTCAAAACCAGTATCAAAAGGTTACGTACATGCCGTATGAGGCTGTTTATGTAACCCTGAAATGACGTAATAACAGAAATGGGGGAGAGACTGGTTGTTGGAGGATGAGGGAGATGAAGTGGAGTCAGGGCCGGCGAGGTGGCTCTGAGAGGGCCATGGGAGGGCTGCTGTGGCACGGCACTGACTGAACCTTGACCACAGTAGAGATACACAAACTTACACGGGATGGACTCACACAGATTAAACACACGCACACAACGAGTACAGGTAAAGCTGGGGAAACCGGAATAAGGTTGGTGAGTTCTATCAGTGGCAATATTCCGGTGGTGAGACTGTGGCACACTTCTGCACGATATCACCATCGTGGGAAACCCGGGAGAGGGGACATGGGATCTCTCTGGATTCGTTCTTACAAGTGCATGAGCTTCTACAATGATTTCAAAATAAAAGGTTTCATTTAAAGAGCTCTACTCTCCAGAACTCAGTGGAAGCTGCAATCAGGGCACCAACAGCAAGCAGCGCCACCGCAGCCATGCCACAGAGGTCACTCAGCACACAGACAAATCGTGGACATGACAGAACAGAGGCGCCAGAGGTCTGACCGTCTCCCAGGGAAGTGCTTCATTCTGCGGTGCTCCCACAGCAGGTGCACCAAACAGGATCTAAGGGAGAGGGAAGGGAAGAGCGGACCAAAGACAATCTGGGTCATGGGAGAGGGTGGAAGGAAAGAGGGAGAAGAGGCTTCGGAGGGACGGGCACAGGGGTCTCAGAAACTGTGAGCGCTGGGGACTATTTCTAGTCATGCCTTCAGGACTCCTACAGCGGTGGACCAGAGCTTGACGCTGCACACGAGGCAGGGTGTGAAAGTCTCTGTCAGGATGTGAGAACATGCATGCATATACTTTGCTGCAGATATCCTGTGGCCCTGGAGTTTTCAAGAAGCAGTTCTAGACATTCCAAATGCATGACCCACACCTGCGTGCGCTAATCAAATTATTGGACCGCCTCTGAGAAGGCTGCTGGGCCAAGGACCACCGAGAAGTTTAATGACAAAGACTTGTTTGTTTAATGCAATGCTGTCTTTGAGGTTACTGAGGTTTTTTTTTCACTTCCTTAAAATTTAAGGATTAGGATGATAATGAAATATTTCATTGGCATGCTAAATCTGCTCTATGTGTCCATTATGATATTTTTCTCGAATATGGGGGCCTTTACCCTCTATTTCCTTCCTTCCATTCTTTCTTTTAAGATTTATTTGTTTTAAAGAGAGAGAGAGAGAGAACTTGAGTGCAGGGAGGGCCAGAGGAAGAGGGAGAGAGAATCCTTAAGCAGTCTCCTGGCTGAGCACAGAGCCTGACACAGGGCTCGATCTCACAACCCTGAGATGAGTACCTGAGCCGAAATCAAGAGCCAGACACAACCGACTAAGCCCCCCCAGGTGCCCCTTCTCTCTACTTCTCTAGCGTACATCTACGCTGCCACTTGTGCTTCAAACCAACAGTGTCTCAGGAGAAGCTGCCAGAGGAGAGGGATCATTGCTACCATAGGGGCCATGGCCACAGTAAAGAGAAGAGAACTACCCCCCAACCTGCAACCAAGAATGAATGGGACATATTCAGGCAGGAACCAGGACCCCATCAGGCTTCTGCCTCTTCCCTGCTCTGCGGCCCCAGGCAGATGACTGTTCTCTGGTCTTCTCAGGCATGACGAAGGGTGGGAGCAGCAGGGCTGACCCTTTGCCCGTGTGAGGGCTGGAAGGGGAGAGTCATATAAATGACATGAATAGTAACTGGCCCCAAGTAAGGATTCAGAAATCATCTCTCCTTGCTTTGATAAGAAGCCATCCCATGACAATGATGACCTCCAAGGAGGAAAACTGCCAACTTTTGTCTCACTGTGTATTTTGTTTCCTTCTAGAGAATTCCAAAATTGTTTTCTTGTCTTGCTTTGTTTTATGAGGCAGCACAATCATAGTTTAGACCAAGAGTCAGGCCTCTGATTGCTTGGTTGGGGCCCCAGCTCCTCCACCTAACCCTGGCTCCTGGGCTTGCGACCCTGCATCTTGGTGGCTCTGTTTCCTCACCTGTGAAGTGACAAGCAGGAGACTGCCTGTCTCTTAGGGTTGCTGGCAGGCGAAAGGAGCTCAAGTCTTTAGACAAGAGCGGTGCCTGCGTCCAGGAAGCATTAGCTATCACGGATTTCAGTTTGTGTTGAAATGAGCACTTACAAAGAAAATAATGGGAAATAAACAGAGGGAAAGCTTACCATACCCTCACCCTCACGGGTCTTGTCCCAATGCTCTCTCAGCACCCCCTTGCGCTTTAAAAAAAACATCTCTCTGGGCTGCTTTTGTTCTCATTCTCCTCAGCAGTTATTTCAAACTGGCTCTGCTCAGCCCTCAGTCACCTCCCTGAAGCCAGCTCCAGAGCATCCGTGGGATTCCCGGCTTTGGAGGTTCTCTTGACCCTCCCAGTAGGCCTTTCCTTTCTCCGCAGCACCTCCACGGCCGTCCCTCCAGCCTGCACGGCCCCTGTCTTCCTGGGCTTACCAAGGGACCTCCCTGATACCCATGCCATTCCATTCTTCTCCAAACTTCCCAAAATGGATATACTGTTTCTACTTACTTCCTATTCCGAATTCCTCTGGCTTTTCCTGCAAGGATTGCTAACAGGCTCCTACTTTCCAAATCCAAGCAGCGGCCACTGGAACTCAACCTTCCACTGGGTACTGCCACTTTTCTTTGGTGCCATTTAAATACAACCACCTTTGGGTGTGTTATTCTAGAGGCAATCAACTGAGCTTGCTCCAAGGAGTAAATACTATCCCTTCGTATCTTTCATTCCCAAGTGTCTACACATCAGAGGCTCAATATATACTGGTTGTCTACCAAGAAATCTAAATCCAAAAAAATTCATCAGAGCAAAACAATCCCTAATTTCACCATCAATTACTATTTGTGATAAAAAAAATAATAACAAGCAAAAGCTATTGTTTATTGATCATTTACTAAAACCTGGGCACTATTCTAGGTGTCCACATTATATTATTCCACTTAATAATTGAGACAACCCTATTTGGTAGGCACAGTTACCACCACCTGATGGATAAGAAAACGGAGGCAGAGGTGTGACTAAATCAGAATAAAAATCAACCTGCCCCAACTTCAGAGACCTCATTTGTAGCCATCATTCTTATTTCCCAAGGTGAAAAATAAGATAACACACTTTGCAATTCCTAGTGGCTGGATCATTTTCTTGGAATAAAAGAACTTCCTAAGGCATGAATTCAGAAAATGTTCAGACTGAGAAAAAAATGGATAACTAGTTTCCTTATTTTACATTAACTAATGCAAATCAGATACCAAGGAGATAAATAGAATCATACACAACAAGAATAATGCCCTCTACAAATCAATTATTATTAGAATTTTACACAGAATTCAAGAGGCCAGTCCTCAAACATGACGTTTCTATACATCACAGCAAATCTTGGCCAACTGGCCAGATATGTCATCTCTTGGAAAAATGCCATTTTAAAATAAATGGTTGGTGCACTTATTAAAAACAAGTTCTGATGAAGAAAATGATTAATTCTTCACAGTGAGGTTACTGCTACTAGGTTCTGTATTTCAGTGGGGATGATGGGCTAAGAAGGAAATAAATAATTTAAACCAAGGTCCAAGAAGTATTCTCAATCCTGCTGGACCCAAAGCCCACCCCTTTTTATCAACTAATATTTAATAATGCCCACCTACTTCACTCTTCTGAGATGAAATTCATAGATAAAAATAACCAGGCTTCACATATAATTTCAAAAAATCAATATAATACCCAAACAGCAATAGAATGGGGTGGGGGGAGGGAAACGATGTATAATGACTGCGTTTCAATCTATAAATGCATAAGCTCGACTACGCTAGAGGCATAATAAGGCTGGTGGATGCTTGTAGCTCTTTCTAATGAATATGTCTGCACGCATAAAATAGGAGTTTAAAAACCATTCCGTGTGGAAGTACGGGGAGACAAAAGAGTAGAAGTACAGGAGGCAGAGAGCAGAGCAAGCAACTGTTAGAAAGAAGAAACTGAGCAGGTGGCCTTTGTACAATCAGTAGGCATGCACTGGGCTAAGGAAAGAGACATAAAAGAGTGCGTTCCTTATTTTCTGTTCATATGAGATGTGAGAATAACAGCTACCTTTAGGGGGGCAGTCATCATGGAAATAGTTCATGTTTCCCAACTGCATAGGGTTTTCATGGTTGTGTGTATATATATATATATATATATATATATATATATATATATATATATATATTTAAGAATTCATTGGCTGTGGGGTGCCTGGGTGGCTCAGTCATTAGGCATCTGCTTTCGGCTCAGTCATGATCCCAGGGTCCTGGGATCAAGTCCCATGTTGGGCTCCCTGCTCTGCAGGGAGCCTGCTTCTCCCTCTCCCACTCCCCCTGCTTGTGTTCCCTCTCTCACTGTGTCTCTCTCTGCAACACACATAAACAAAATCTTAAAAAAAAAAAAAAGAATTCATTGGCTGTGATGTCTTCATACAACAGAGTATTATTTACCAATAAAAAAGAAAAAAACTGCTGGTATACCAAACAGCATGGATGAATCTCAAAACCATTATGTTGGGTAAAATAAACCTTGAGCACATACAAAGCATGAATAGTATACAGGATTCCATTTGTGTGAAGTTCTAGTACAGGCTAAACCAAAGCTTCTCAGATATTTTGTTCTGAGTGTCGTCACACAGCCCTAAAATTATAATTCTGAGAACACCCAAAAGCTCTGATTTATGTTGGTAACTATTTCTATTTGTCGTATTAAATTTTAAACTGAGACACTTAAAAATATTTGTTGATTCATCAAAAATGGTAATATCAAACCTTACATATTAACACATATATATATAATGAAAGATAATTATATTTTTAAAACAAATTAAAAGAATGGTACTGTTTTACATTTTAGAAAATCTCTTTAATGTTTAGCCTAATAGAAGACAGCTGGATCCTCATATCTGCTTCTGCATTCAATTTACATATTAAAATACATATTCACTATGAATTGCTTTCTTTTATTTCTCCTTACTATCAAGGCAAGGGCATTATACTGATTTTCTGAAATTATATGTGGGATTTTTTTTAAATCTATGAATTTCATTCCAAGACAGTAGGGAAACCAGATTAAATATCTGCTATAGAAAGGAGGGGGTTATTTTGTCCAGGAGGATTGAAAATAGTGCCTTAGATCATGTTTTATGTATCTCTTCCTCCCTTAGCTCATTATCCTCACTGAAATAAGGACCCTACCAGCAAGAACACTACCACACAAAACATGACTTTAGAACAGGGAAATCCCATGGGACACTCATCAGGGAGTGAGATGGAAAAGGGCAAGTGACATCTAAGAAGCATTACAAAAATATTTTTGACCCCAGGTTCCCCTTCATGGGTTTCATGGTCACCCGTGAATCCAGAGAACCAGAGCTAAGCTAGCCAATGACCACAAAGTCCAGAAGAGCACTCTCCCTTGGTGGCTGGAACATGTTTGATGGGAAGGGGCACCAAGAAAACATTCAGGGGGATGATTTTCCCTAGGGTTGGGCTTGCTGTGCAAACACGGATGCATTTGTAAAATGTAAGTAAGTAAGTATACTTACTATTTATGCATTTCATTGTGTGCAAATTTTACCTTTAAAAAAGTAAACAAATACTGAACTCCGATTACTAGTATGTGTGGTGACACATCCTTGGGGCGCCTGGGTGGCTCAGTGGGATAAAGCCTCTGCTTGCAGCTCAGGTCATGATCTCAGGGTCCTGAGAACCAGCCCCACAACGGGCTCTCTGCTCGGCAGGGAGCCTGCTTCCCCTTCTCTCTCTGCCTGCCTCTCTGCCTACTTGTGATCTCTCTCTGTCAAATAAATAAATAAAATTTTTTAAAAAATAGTATGTCTGGTGAAGTGTTCAGGGGTAAAGTGTACTAATGTCTGCAAGTTACTTTGAAATGCATCAAACACTAAGAGGGACTGGTAGAAAAACAGAGATATGGGTTGGTGGATAGACATGTGATAAAGCAAACAGAACAAAATGTTAATTGTAGAATCTAGGCAGAGGATATAAGGGTGTTCACTTTATAATTCTTCCTACATTTGAAAATGTTCATAATAAAATGAAAAAATTCAACAAGCTGTATACTAAAGATTTGTGTACTTTAGTAATCTTTTCAAAAGTTTTTTAAGAGAGAGAGAGCATGAACAGGGAGGTGGGTTTGGAGGGGCAGAGGGAAAATGGAGAGAGACAAATTCAAGCAGACCTATGCCCAGCACAGAGCCCAGGGCAGGGCCCAATCTCATGATCTTAAGATCATGATCTGAGCCAAAATCAAGAGTTGGATGCTAAACCAATTGTGCCACCCAGTGCCTTGTGTACTTTATTATATGTAAGTTACATGCCAAGAAAAAATTTAAACTTTTAAACTATTACAAATACCAAGGTTAGGCTAAGTAATAAGAGACTAAGCTTATTTGCAAATGATAAGAGAAAGAGGAAATGATACTTGTTGAAATGAAACTCCCAGACAAATGACACATTACTTAAGTGAAGAAATATATGGTGTTCTCAGGAATAATGAGGGTTGTTTTTAAATGCAGTATTAAAACAATTTGCCATGTTGACATGGGATAGGCTACTGATAAAGGATCCCAAAACATATAGCTCACATCCACGGGAGCCTGGGTGGCTCAGTTGGTTAAGTGTCTCCCTTCAGCTCAGGTCATGATCTCAGGGTCCTGGGGTCAATCCCCAAGTCAAGACCTGTCCCTGTCCCACCTGGTGCCCCAGGTTGAGCCCCGAGTTGGGTTCTGTGCTCAGTAGGAAATCTAGTTGCCTCTCTCCTTCCTCCTCTCCCTCTGTCCTTTCCCCGTTTGTGCTAGCTCTCTCTCAAATAAATAAAATCTTAAAAAAAAAAAAATATATATATATATGTATATATATATATATTTGTATATCTATATCTCATATCTCAAATCCCTGTCACATGCCAGGCCACAGATCAGATGGGGTCTCTGAGACTTACAAGGAAAGAACTGAAAAGCTGTGACAAAATGACACTGTAGACTACGGGTTGGGGGGGGCAGTCTCAGGAGAAGACTGAAAAACAGCAGGCAACCCCCCAAGTCAACCACTGAGTTATATGATTTTATAACTTATTTTGTGGGAACATGTTACAAAAATTAAAATAGAGAAGATGACAATAAATGACATCTTAAAAACTTTCACTGGTACAGATTCTTTTAAATCTTTGAAGTGTGATATCGTCATAGTTCATGCTTGTGGTTGCACTAATTAAAAAACATTTGGTTCTAAGTCTATTACAATGAAACCCAAACCCGTCTGTTACATAGTTGCAGGGCGCAGTCAGAAAGGAATATGGATACAGGTGTGTTTACTGGCAGCTCCCACTCCATAGGGCATTGCTAAAATTGTGAGTGGCTTCTGGTAACGTTCCCAACAAAATAAAGTACAATTTTCCCTTAATTTGCACAGTAATTGCATTTGAAGAATTTCAATACATGTTAAAACACTACAAAAGTGCTATATGTTTATTTTAAAAATGGAATACTAGGTCCTGTGATGAATAGAGTTTACGTAAACATCAAGGGGACATGTGGAAGACACAGGAGGGCAGGGAGCCATCTTCAACATGCAGGACCGTCCTGACCCTGCACGTGGTCTCACCTGGCTCCTGTCCTCTTGATGACTATCCTCACTGGGACCACCAGAAATGGGCCCACAAACATCCTGTAGGAGGCAGTACTCCATCCATTAAACACTGATCTAAGGTGAACAACGGTTTGTTTTAGAAACATTTAGATTTTAATTACAGAGAAATATTCCCCAAAACAAAATTAAGAGGCTAGCATGTACTCATTCCCAAGTCACTCCGTCTAAAAAAATTTTCAATCTCTTTAAACAATCTGTGGCCAAGTTGTTGTTGAAAATAACACAACCCCACAAAGACATGCTCAGGTTCACATTCATCTACTGGTATTTTGTGAGCATCGTTCACCACAAAAAAGCATTTCAAATAGCAGCTAAAGACTTGTCAAATGAAAACAGTATTTGCTTATTTCTGGCCTAGGGCTAGGTTTAAACCACTGAGAAGTGAAAAGCTCCATATTCTGCTATTCAAAAATCAAAGCCAATATAAAAACTTCACACTTGTTCTTAAATATTATTCTAATGATTTTGTTATTAATTTTCAGATTATTCAACTTCAATGTTCCAGTACTGCATGATCTCAGAGCCTGAATATTCCCATCTCCACGACTGACCTAGCCACAGCAGCCGTGCATAATTCTAGCCTAATCAGCCTGTATCATCAAAACTCCTGAGTCATGCCTATGTCCTCACTGCTCTTCCCCAACATCCTATTCGGTGTCTGCTTTTGTATCCTCTCTCTCTCCCCGTCTTTCTCCCTCGTTCCTCTCCTCCACCCCCATCATCCCTATATAAGGATTAGGCCCAGTTTTTTAAGGCAAGAAAAGATGAAATGGCACATGAATTCATTCATTTAAATGAGCTGCCACCTAACAACTATAGAGATCACTAAGTATGGATCAAAAGAAAAATCTGCTTGATAAATATAGTAACTTCTGGATTTTCCAAAGAAATTAAGGGGAAAAAAATCAGTTAACTTTAAAAAGCCATATGTAATTTGACAATCAGAAAGTTCAATAAGGGACGGTGCTATTCATTCTACATTTTAGATAAACAAAAATTTTGCAAACACATTAAAATTAAGTGTACAATATCTGACCCACTCCTATGTCCCACGTGAATTAAAAATGTAAGTTTATAAAAGATTATGCAAGCAAATGTTTGTAGCAGTTTTATTTATTTATTCATTTGGAGCAGCCTTATTCATCACCACCCCAACAAACAAAACATCCTTCAACAAGTTGAGTATATAAACAAATCGTGATATATTCAGACAATGGAATACTACTCAGAATTAAAAGGAATGCGCTGTTGATTCACATAAGAGAATGAATAAATTTTAAATGCACTTTGTTAGGCAAAAGACCTGAAGATCCCACTTGCATGACACCCTGAAAAAGGCAAAACTATGATCAGAAGCAGAGCAGCGGTTGCTGGAGGCTGGAGGGAAGGACTGCAGGGGTTTCGAGGGTGATGGGACCATTCTGGATGGTAGTGATGGACACACAACTCTATGCTCCTGTGGGTCTCACTGAAAGGTTCACCATGGAGGGAAGAGGAGTAGCAGGTTGGATAAATAGGGGATGGGAGTAGGGATCACACTTGTATGGAAGTGTTGAATTACTATAGTGTACCCTTGAAGCTCATAGAACACTGTATGTTAACTAGAACTGAAATAAAAACTTCAAAAAAAAGAAAGAAAGGGTCACTACAGAGTGAACTTCATTGTTTACAAACTAAAGACAAACAAATGCCAGCTGGGATACTGGGAGAAGGCAGGATGGATGCAGAGGGAGGTAAATGAATGACTAATGACCCAAGTACACGTGCCCCAGATCTTCATGGGCGGGGCTGGGGGGCTCCATAAGACAGCGTATGGTCACGGCAAGGCTAATCAAGAAAGGGGCTCCAGAGAGACAGGGCTCAGGTGGTCTCTCTGTTTCTCACAGGCATATGAGTTAGCAATTCTGAAACAGTGTACATGTACTATAGGGTTAAAGAAGTAAGTAAATTGTAGATAATGGGAGTTAGGCTTCTCACTGGCAGAGAAAGAAATGACAAATAGGAAGCACGGGAAAATGGAGTGGACCCACGGTCCTGCATTACGGTCAGAGATGCCGGCAGGAACTCATGGTTATTTTAAAATATACACAGACAGCTAGGGAAATAGACTTGCAGGTTTACATGGGTCAGAATACACGCATATAATTACAAGCTCTGTCCATGGAGAGGCCTTGGAATGCATCAGTCCAGCAGCAACAAGCATGCGGCACCCAGGTCTTCATTTCTAACCCATTTTCCAATAAAAGAAACCAGGGATCTTATTCTGGGGCTGGTGCAGGTCATTTATAAAAGAAGCCTGGAGCATTTCCTGGTGCCAGAGAGTGAGGAAGTGCTAAGAAAAAAAAAATCAAATGGATACAGGAGCCAACCTAGAAAAGCTCCAAGGTCAAAGCTGGAAGAATTTGAGGTACAAATTAAAAACAGACTAAAACCCAAGGAATAACATAATTGTCCACGTGTCCAAATAAGAAATGACTGAATAGAAAACAGATGAGGAAAGGGACAAATCTGCAGTACAGAAGAACTCCAGATAGTAGATGCAGAAGAAAAAAAGGAAACAGGACATAATCATAAGGACCATGACAGGCGTGACCCGCAGACGGATGCTAAAACTGGTGGGATGCAAGCTGAAGGAGAAACAGATGTTTGCCTGGCCTTGAAGCACCTCCCCCAGAATCCAGTATGTTGACTAACACATGCCCACACAGTACTGGACAGTCTCCCCTTCACTGCGGAGCTCAATACCCCTCCACCTGAGTGTAGGCTGGACCAGTGGTTTGCTTCTAAGGAACTGCAGCAGAATGCGAAATCCACATCTGGTCTTTGTCTGTGGTCCTGGCAGAGATTTCTTAAAACCCTTGGGATTTTCTAAGTGATAAGGGTGATACAAGCATCTTTGTCTGTAAGAATACAATTCTTGGAGGGCTCCTATCTTGCTTCAGAATGCAGAGCACTGATCAAAAACTTATAACTGGCCCCTCAAATCTCCCAGCCTCTGGAGAGGGAAAATGGATCGGAGCCTGAGTTAATCACCAATGATCAATGAATTCATCAATCAAGTCCAAGTAATGGATCTGCCATAAACATGCCTCAACTGAGGGGTGCGTACAGCTTCCAGGTTGGCGAGCACAGGTGGGTGCTCGGAGGGTGACATGCCCAGAGAGGGCTTGGAAACTTGGTAGCTCACCCCCTCCCATATCTTGCCCTAGGAGTCTTCCGCTGGCTGTTCCTGAATTGCATGCTTCCGATTATGATAAATAAAGCACTTTCTTGGGTCATGGTAGGGAATTATCAAACCTGGAGGGGGGGTCATGAGAACCTCTGAGGTTGTAATAGGTTAGGCAGAAATGTAGGTGCCTGAGCACCCCATCTGTGGCAGCCTTCTGCAGGAAAGACAGTCCTGTGGGGTCTGTGCTATCTCTGGGAGTTGGTGCCAGAGAACCGGGGAGCCGGTGTAGAAAAAATCACATATATTGTTGGTATGAGAAAAAATCTCCCAGGAATTAAATGTGGGAACGAACAGCAAGTGCGCCATGGGGAAGCTTGTCAAGCCCTACCTTCACCAAGTGGTCCAACTTCCCGCCACCAGGAGTAAGTCTTGTTGAACTGTACCCCTAGATAGGATGGCACGAGAAGGGCACATCTATGGTATTTTCCCCCAAAACCCATAACACTGATCTAATCAAGAGGAAACATCAGAAAAAACCCAAGGGGAGGAACATTCCACAGAACAGCTGACCAGACTCTTCAGGAGTGCCAAGGGCATGCGGTACAGGGGAAGGTTGGGAAACTGTCACAGCAGAGGGGACTAAGGAGACACGAGGATGATGTCCTGGGTGGAACCTAGACCAGGAAAAGGACCTGAGGAGAAAAACTGGCAAAATACAAATAAAGACTGATGTCTGGTTTTCAAAAAAAAGGTACAAGCTTTTTTTTTTTTTTTTTAATTTTTTTTATTTTTTTCAGCATAACAGTATTCATTATTTTTGCACCACACCCAGTGCTCCATGCAATCCGTGCCCTCTACAATACCCACCACCTGGTGCCCCCAACCTCCCACCCCCCACCCCTTCAAAATTCTCAGATCGTTTTTCAGAGTCCATAGTCTCTCATGGTTCACCTCCCCTTCCAATTTCCCTCAACTCCCTTCTCCTCTCCATCTCCCCTTGTCCTCCATGCTATTTGTTATGCTCCACAAATAAGTGAAACCATATGATAATTGACTCTCTCTGCTTGACTTATTTCACTCAGCATAATCTCTTCCAGTCCCGTCCATGTTGCTACAAAACTTGGGGATTCATCCTTTCTTTCTTTCTTTTTTTTTTTTTTTTACAGCTTTATAAACATATATTTTTATCCCCAGGGGTACAGGTCTGAGAATCGCCAGGTTTACACACTTCACAACACTCACCATAGCACATACCCTCCCCGATATCCATAACCCCACCCCCTCTCCCAAAAAAAAAAAAAAAAAAGAAATTATGTTTTAAAGCACACTTTTCTGTTTACCACGCACCTTTCTATTTATTTACTCTTTCTATTAAGCACCAAATAAGGCAAACCTACAGATTTGATTAAGATAAGTGAAAGCCAAATTCTTGGCACAATGCTTCAATGAAAATAAAACTGTCAAGGAGCTACCTCTCAAAATAGGATTTTGAAGCTCTATATAGGCAGAGTTCAACCTACAAAGAAGGCAGGGTTCTAAAAGTCCACTTCTAAATAGAGTATTCAAAATCAGGTTGATAGAAATGGTCTATGTTTTGGAGTCATGGTCACATGGAAATCTTTTTTTTTTTTTAAAGATTTATTTATTTATTTATTTGACAGACAGAGATCACAAGTAGGCAGAGAGGCAGGCAGAGAGAGAGGGGGGAAGGAGGCTCCCTGCTGAGCAGACAGCCCGATGCGATGCGTGGCTGGATCCCAGGACCCTGGGATCATGACCTGAGCCAAAGGCAGAGGCTTTAACCCACTGAGCCATCCAGGCGCCCCCACATGGAAATCTTATTTGCCAAAACTCATCAAACTGTACATTTCAGAGGTGCAATTTACTATGTGTATATTATATCTCAATAAACTTTGGTTTTTAAAACATGAAAAAAAAAAAAAAAGGTACAAGCTACTGACATACACACAACAGTAAGGATGTGCCTGTGCATTGTGCTACGGGAAAGAAGCCCAATCCAACATTCTGTATGGATCCATTTACATGACATTCTGGAAAAGGCAAAACTATAAGGTCAGGAAACAAGTCCATGGTTGCTTGGGATCAAGGGGGAGGGAAGGGGCTGACCTTCTGGAGGTGAAGTTCTGTATCGTAATTGTGGCGGTGGTCCCTAGACTCTACATCCTTCAAAAAGAGTGAATTTTACTATGAATAAATAGTAAAAAGTAAATTTAGTAAATACCCCATTGTCCCTCTTAATTTAAAATTTCGCACTGATATATATTCAGTTCGCACTTGGCTAGATATATTTCTTAGTACAAAGTAAGACACGGAATGTGCCTAAGACACGGAATGTGCCGAAGACCCTGGCCAAGCCACGCACGCCAAGGGAACTCCGACCCACGTGACAAGTCAGGAAGGCAAACACGTTCTCTGCACCAATGGCCCAGAACGCTTGGGACTTGGGCACTGACTTCTCTACTTTTGTTCCCCAAAATCTTTTCCAGCTCAGGACCAACCAGAGAAAGCCAAATATGTTCCCCAAAGCAATCCCCTGGGATGTCCCCTTCTAGCCAGCTGCCTCCAGCTTCCCCAGGCTACCACCAGCCTCCAAGCTGACTCCCAGCCTCCTCTGCTCTCCCTGCTGAGCTTTTGCCCTTCCCAGGCCTGCCTTTGCATCTCCCTTGTGAGAGCCAACTATTGCCAGAGCAAACTAGGAATCAATCGTTTCTGTTTGTTCTCCTTTGCTCTTGGTTCATTTCCACAGAAGCAAGCCCACTTTATAAAACAAAGCCTTATCAGAAATTAGATAAAACATCCTCCAAATGCCATGTAATCAGCAATGTAAGAAGCTCCAGCCGCAACCCAACAGTAGAAAGGAGGCTGGCGAAGCTCCCCCAGCTGTAATTCACTTTCAAAATCACCAAACCCTTTGAACTCCTGTATTCCCCCAACTAACGCGGGCCTTGTTTGCACACTCGCTGTTCACTGAAACAGCTACTATCTTGTCAAATGAGGCTTTCTTTCATCATGTCTGAATTATTCACTGAATGCTGTAACTACCGACAAGGGACTTTGTTGTTGTTGTGACTCAGAAACCAGGTCGAGCTGTTAGCGCAGTCAGCAGTCCTGGGAGGACTTGGAGGGGCAGGTCGAGACGGGAGCGAAGGATGGCATTATGGAAAACAGAGAAAGAGACGAAGTGGAAAAAGAGAACTGGCTTTTTCAATAAAAGTTGACTTTTCTTGGAAGGATACAATGGAATTAGTTATGGACTGCCTCCCAGGACTGATAAAATGATTTCACTCCACAATAATTTAACATTTTAATGCTTCCTATAAAAGAGTTTTCTTTCTCACCACCTAAAACAGCTTGCCAAGCTAGCTGAATTTCAGGGGAAATATTAATATGAGCTAAATTAGCTGATGTAAAATTAAATTATTCTGACAGAACAACACCAAGCAAAATTTGCTGAAAGAAGCAATAAATTAAGGAACCTTCTTAAAAATGCAATATTCAATTATAACTTAAATATATCCCTGGGGTATGAACCAAGACAATTGTATTAAAAAGTAATAAGAATTTCTCAGAGAAAGAATTTCAGTTTTGTTGAATAAAAACTCTCCAAGAGGCAACTTCATTAGCCACCACAACATCAATGTATGTGATGCTCCAAGACTCTTGGAAGGACTGGCTAATTTAAAACCTCTTTTGCAACCAATTTCCATATGGTCTAGTCGTTTATGCTTACACTTTGGGCAGAAGTCTTGAATGGAAAGCCAAGGGGAATACTAGAAATGTCAAGTTTTCTTTTAGAAAGATTTGCCTCATCAGATTTTTTTTTTTGCACTTTACTTTTTTTCAGAATTTTATTTTATTTGGTGAAGTTGAATTCTTCCCGACGCGTTATATTAAGTGTAGTACAAAGATGAAAAAAGGACAGTCGTTACCAAAGCGTCCAGTTCTAGCTACTTCAAGGTATGTCTTTTAGAATGTGTTATTTGCAAATCAAAGCCATATTCAGCCTACAAAAGCTACTTCACAAACCTAGGGGTGTCATCACAAACATCTCATCAGTGAGAAAAACTCCACCACAGTCAGGCCCCTTGGCACTTCCCTGTGACAAATAGCCTACAGAACGTCCGCTGGCTCCAGTGCCTCAAGCTTTCTAGTGGAAGGGTCCAGAGCCAAGTACAGTAATCTGAAGGAACTTTCCTGTCTTGGGGTGGCTGCAATTCCACCAGCTTTATTCCTATCTTCTCTTCTACAAAAGCCTTCTACTCTGCATTTCTCTTCTTTTTCTATTAAGGTTAAGTGGCACTCACTCTACTTTAGGATATTTTCATTACTTGTTTCTCTAATACCGGTGGTGATGTTTCTGCTCTTTTTTTAAAATCATCAATGATTTATTACAATAATGAAATATGGCTTGAATATCTGAAGTTTCTAGGAGAATTCAGAAATCAAGCTCATAAAATGACAGTTCATACTTTTTATTTCCATAAATTCAGGTTATAAAAACTGTAAAGAAATTACTGTGAAATTACTATTGAAATTATACTTTTCCAGATATAGTTATGAACCAGTTATGAAATCTAGCTTAGGAATGACGGTATCTGGAAATAAGGCCCCAACCCTCGTTTCTCTCAATTTTTGATCATCACCCCAGACATCTTATCGATCGGACAGCAATAGAATTCAAAGACCATGTGGCAGTTCAGTGGATGTCCTCTTATTTTAGAGAACTAACTAAAGTTGGAATTTAAAACTGAGATAATAACTAGATAGAAAAAATATGCAAAGACTTACTGTATATTTATTACAAATCTCGTTGGAATTTCAGAGGGAGAGTTAAGATACTAGACTGTGAAAACAAATGCATGCAAAACGGAATGGGGAAGCACTGAAGGGAGGGATGTCCCACACAGACCACTCACTCCATGGCAGCCTACCTCACTTACTCCGGCAGGAGGATTTTCTCCTGGCTCAGGAACAACCCGGCCAACAAGACGCCACAACCCGGCCAAGGAGATGCCGCCCCAACCTCGTACACTCACTCGCCTCCCAAGAACGTTTGCTCAGAACAACCCCTCCCATGCCCATTCTCCTTGCTTCCAGAACCCTCCTGTGCTTTGTTCTCCTGACTTGCTTGTGGCTCACCGTAGTCTGCGTGTCATGTACTGTGGTTCTTCTACTATTCCAGAGTAAACCTGATTTTGCTGGCTAAACTGCTTACCTTTTTTCTTGTAAAGGTTGACAAGACTCACTACTTATTTACAAGTAACAAATCAAGAGTTTTTCACATATTGTTTCCAATCATAAGGCTTTTTGCCTTGGAAGATGAGTCTCTTGATTTATAACAATAAAAATGCAAAGAAAGAAATGAATCCCATACAGACCCAGATGAATTCTAAAATCAAACTCCCACCCCCAAAAAAGCAATTTCTATAAATGCTGTTTCTGAAGGCACCTCCTGATATATTTTTGATTTCTTAAACACAGAACTGCACTTTGACCAAGACTTTCAAATTCTCCCAATGCTCACTAACAAGTAAAGTTTCCCTATGACCCTTGTTTTCTCATGTTGTTTGCATTTAATTCTATTAAAATCCTAAGGTCAGATGACATTAGAAGTACCGAGAGCTCTTGCAGAATAGTAATTACGTATCAAAGTGGAGGCACGGAAGCAGTGATGTTTAGGAAACCATTTCAATGAAAGAAAACCAAAAGAAAAGGGTCTTTGAAGTTTTAAACATGCATTAAGATAAAAATAATTGATCTAATAAATTCATTACACAGATTGCAGTTCCTAATAACAGTGGATAAAAGCTTAGGGAAGACAAGTTAACAAAGTCAGTTTCAGGCTCAACCATCAGGCTGGGCAAGATGAAAACAAAAATTGCAGTCTATGTTCATTCATATAGGCAACAACATAGGAAGTGTCTATTAGTTAACCTCTACCAGAAGGTTGTTAGGAAATGTAAATCATAGAAGGCAAAAGAAATGCTTTTTCCACTGGTGGAGAGTTCATTTTACCCTCTGCTCACTGGAAATAGACCTCACATGAAATACTGTCTTAGTCTCTCACCCGTCATTCCTGATGTTTTTTAAAATTGCATGTAACCACACAAATTTTACAACCAGGGAAAGAAATGGTTTTTCCTGGGGCTTTCAGGAGGGAGTGGTCATCAGAGGAAAGACCAGGAGGGCTGCTGCAGCCCATGTGTGCCCATCACTGAGTAAGGTGGCCCCAGGACCCCCAATAAATGTCCTGCCTCAGAACCCCTTCCAGAACCTGTGTCAGCTGTGAGTCTGATCAGAGCTCTGCACTGTCATCAATGAAGTGTTGAATCCTTTCTTTCGAGGAAAAGGATCTTTTGGGAGAAAGTCTGTATGGCTGTCAGAGAAGCCTCACTGAATGAGACTCAGTTCTGTGACAACAGTCCATGTTGGACAGTTACTAATGACTAAGTTGCCTTTAGGCTTGGAGAATTTAACTGCATTCACAGTCCTCCCACTTCCCTGTCCCCCAGACTCTCCTTTTTTACAGCCAACTATCTGGTCCTGCCCTCATGTTCTGTTTGCTACACGCAGCATCCTGAGGTGAGCAATTGTGGCGCAGCAATGAGTTATGAACGCAGCACTGACTTCAAGGTTTATGGGACAGGAAGTAAAGAGGGCATCATCCTAGTTTTATAGACTCTTATTTGATACCTTGAGAAATTTCGGACCTTCAGAAGGCTGAAATGCACATGAAAACCGCCAGCTGAAATTTAAGTTTCATGTCAGTGGGGGCCTCAATGTTCTATAATGTCAGAAGCGCTGGCAGCCAAGCAGGGACTGGCGGGAGTGCTAGTGACCCAGATGGGAAGGGGTTCCCAAGGCTTTCCCAGGGACAGCAGTCGCAAGGGGGAGCCAATCCTGCTGGGGATGCAAGTCCCTTCTAGAAGAAAAAGTCAATCCTCAGAAACTAAAGTTTCTGCACATGTAGGTATATATTTTTACACAAAGAAGCCTGGTCTTGACATCTGTGCCCTCCATTCTATGGTCATCACCCTGAGGCATCTGCACATCACTTAAGCGAGAAAGGTGCAGAAGAGAAAGGTGGGAACAGGTGGTAAAAACAGGAATTGTTTATCCCATTTGACTCTGCCAAATATTTTTTCTTTCACTAGTATTTACCTACAGAGAGCATTACCTATAAGCTACACATTTAAATACTTTTACGCTTGTTGATTTGGCCCATGAAAATGGATGTCAAAATGAAATGGTTTGCCTTACTTCTCACTTGTCTGCAACGCAATTAACACCTTTCACATTTCTTGCTGTCCATCTGCTCACATTTTTTTTTTCTTATATCAAGTGCCTCCCTTTAGAGAGCCCTGTGAGAGCTTACTAAATCTCTAGTCCTTCTTAGGATAAACTGATACTATTAAGTGCTTTTAATTGAAGCATGTCAAAATAGCCATATCTTCTTAGAGTAAAATATCTTTGCAAAATTTGTTCCATAAATTAGATCAATTTTGCGCTGGACAAATAAATCTTGTCTTGGTCCCTAAACACGCATCTTACCATAGTCTGTAAAAGCCTGTGTGAGTTTTGTATTAAAAAGTGTGGAAAAAAATGCCTGGGTGCTAGCAGCAACTCATATTAAACCAAGGTATGTTGGTTCAATGGGGAAAAGCTGACAGCCTTCCCTTTGAGATCAGGAACATGACAAGGATATCCACTCTCACCACTGTTGTACAACATAGTACTAGAAGTCCTAGCAAAAGCAATCAGACAACAAAGAGAAATAAAAGGTTCTCAAATTGACAAAGAAAAATTCAAACACTTTCTCTTTGCAGATAACATGATACTTTATATGGAAAACCCAAAAGACTCGACCCCCAAACTATTAGAACTCATATAGCAGTTCAGTAATGTGGCAGGATAAAAATCAATGCACAGAAATCATTGCTTTCTTATACAGTAACAATGAAAACATAGAAAGGGAAATTAGAGAATAAATTCCATTTACTATAGCACCAAGAACCATAAGGTAGGGCGCCTGGGTGGCTCAGTGGGTTAAAAGCCTCTGCCTTCAGCTCGGGTCATGATCCCAGGGTCCTGGGATCGAGCCCCGCATCGGGCTCTCTGCTCCTCGGAGGGCCTGCTTCCTCCTCTCTCTCTGCCTGCCTCCCTGCCTACTTGTGATATCTCTCTCTGTCAAATGAATAAATAAAATCTTTAAAAAAAAAAAAAAAAAAAAAAAAAAAAGAACCATAAGGTACCTGGGAATAAACCTAACTAAAGAGGTAAAGGATCTGTACTCGAGGAACTACAGAACACTCACGAAAGAAATTGAAGAAGACGCAAAAAGATGGAAGAGCATTCCATGCTCATGGATTGGAAGAATAAACATTGTTAAAATGTCTATACTGCCTAGAGCAATCTATACTTTCAATGCCATTCCAATCAAAATTCTACTGGCATTTTTCAAAGAGCTGGAACAACCAATCCTAAAATCTGATGGAAGCAATAGAGACTCCAAATTGTTAAGGAAATGCTGAAAAAGAAAAAACAAAAGTGGGGGCATTATGTTGCCTGATTTCAAGCTTTACTACAAAGCTGTGATCACCAAGACAGCATGGTACTGGCACAAAAACAGACACATAGACCAGTGGAACAGAGTAGAGAGCCCAGATATGGATCCTCAACTTTATGATCAAATAACCTTTGACAAAGCAGGAAAAAAATATACAGTGGAAAAAAGAGAGTCTCTTTAATAAATGGTGCTGGGAAAATTGGACAGCTATGTATAGAAGAATGAAACTCAACCATTATCTTACACCATACACAAAGATAAACTCGAAATGGATAAAAGACCTCAACGTGAGACAGGAATCTATCAGAATCCTAGAGGAGAACATAGGCAGTAATCTCTTCAACATTGGCCATAGCAACTTCTTTCAAGACATGTCTCCCAAGGCAAAGGAAACAAAAATGAAAATGAACTTTCGGGAGTTCATCAAGATCAAAAGCTTCTGCAGAGCAAAGGAAACAGTCAACAAAACAAAGAGGCAACCCACAGAATGGGAGAAGATATTTGCAGAGGACACTACAGACAAAGAGCTGATATCCAGGATCTATAAGAACAGATAATCACGTCAAAAAGTGGGCAGAAGACATGAACAGACACTTCTCCAATGAAGACATACAAATGGCTAACAGACATATGAAAAAATGTTCATCATCACTAGCCATCAGGGAGATTCAAATCAAAACCACATTGAGATACCACCTTACATCAGTTAGATCGGCCAAAATCAACAAGACAGTAAACAACAAGTGTTGGAGAGTATGTGGAGAAAGGGGAAGCTTCTCACACTGTTGCTAGGAATGTAAGTTGGTGCAGCCACTTTGGAAAACAGTGTGGAGATTCCTTAAGTTATTAAAAATAGAGCTACCCTATGACCCTGCAATTGTACTACTGGGTATTTACCCCAAAGATACAGATGTAGTGAAATGAAGGGCCATCTGTACCCCAATGTTCATCGCAGCAATGGCCACAGTCACCAAACTGTGGAAAGAGCCAAGATGCCCTTTGACGGACGAATGGATAAAGAAGATGTGGTCCATATATACTATAGAGTATTATGCCTCCATCAGAAAGGATGAATACCCAACTTTTGTATCAACATGGACAGGACTGGAGGAGATTATGCTGAGTGAAAGAAGTCAAGCAGAGAGAGTCAATTATCATATGGTTTCACTTACTTGTGGAGCATAAGGAATAACACAGAGGACACTGGGAGATGGAGAGGAGAAATGTGTTAGGGGAAATTGGAGGGAGAGACAGACCATGAGAGACCGTGGACTCCGAGAAACAAACTGAGGGTTTTGGAGGGGGGGCGGGTGAACCTGGTGGTGGGTATTATGGAGGGCACGTACTGCATGGAGCACTGGGTGTGGTGCACAAACAATGAATTTTGGCACACTGAAAAAAATTAAATTAAAAACAAACAAAAACCCAAAGGTACGTAGGCACACCCAGCTGGGAGAGGCAAGGTTTTTGTTTTCATTTTTGTTTCTTCTTTTTATCTGACTTGGTCCAAATTAATGCTTATTGCTGCCTTTTCCACCAAGATGGCTTCAGCCTGGGGAACTGTAGGGCACATTACCATTGCTGGCATATGAAAGACTGGACCTGCAGCCCAGCAAGCACATCAGCCACAGAGGAGCCCAGGCCACTGCTCCTGGCACCTAACAGGAGGAAGAAAGGACACAAGGTGCTTTTCTTCTTATTATTTTTTTTTCTAAGATTTTATTTATTCATTTGAGAGAGAGAGAGAACAAGAGAGCACACAAGCAGGGGTAGGGGCAGAAGCAGAGGAAGAACTAGAAGCCCTGCTGAGCAGGGAGCCAGATGCAGGACTGGATCCCAGGACCCTGAGATCATGACCTGAGCCAAAGGCAGCTGCTTAACTGACTGAGCCACCCAGGTGCCCCAAGATACTTTTCTTCTTGCCACCCCAGAGTTTAACTGTGAGAAAGCTGGTGCAGGGGAAGGAGCTAGACTAAGCAGCAGGGCCACTTTTGTCTGTCACTAATCAGAATCTTGCTTTCTTTTCTTATTTCAGGTTAAGAGTTGGTGTTCTCCTTCTCTAGTGAATGCACTAGTCTGTCCATTAGTCTATCCATTAGACCATCTGATTACATTCTGGAGGCACGGAGGAGTGAGACTATGATCTATCAAAACATTTCCTTACTGACATGTTTCCATCTACATACGGGATGTGTCTCTATTCCCCGCTCTCCTCAAATTTATTCTAAACCGGAATTCATTATTGTTACAGAATTTCTGTAGAACAGAAAAAGTATGTCTAGATATGATAAATCAGATATCCCTGAACCACAGTGATGCTGTGAACAATATTGAAAATAAAAGCAAAGTGTTGCTGAGATTCTGAGTTTATATATAGTAATTATATGGTTGCACCAAGTACTTTTAAATTTTGAGATTTGTTTTTGCTCCCAGTCAAATAAAACAGGAATGAGATTTAATTCACCCTATGATTTTCCTATGGTAACAAAACCAGAATTTTTACAGTTCAATACATGAAGCATGAAGAAACTGAACATGTATTAGAATTTCTAAAGCAACTGCCTAAGGCTCGCTGATTTCAGTCTCTCTCTGAGATCCACATGATTGAATAATATATTTCAATAAAAACATCGACGCTTAAGGGTCCTTAATGGAAAAGTGGACATTGAAGGAGACCTCAAAGGGGCAGAGCCAGCTTTAGGCCAGACGCTACGCCATCTAACGAGTATTTGTCAGGATCATATCATAAGACCATTATAATATACACAGACTATTCATGTAACTGTTTCAAGATAAAACTGAATGTATTTTTCTGACATCATACATATTTTTCTAAGTGAACGGTGATATCCATCCATTTTAGAAGATTTAGGAAGAAAAGGAGGACATAAAAAGCTCCCTTCACTCCAGCACACAGAAAACTCTGGCATAGCCACTAGAAGTTTCTCTCAGCTTTTCCATGTATATACACACAATTTTCTTCCTCAAAACTGAGATTAAACTGCGTGTGCTTTTATCATCTCATATCATTAAATATTATATCACGGTATTATTAAATAATGTCATATAACATTGATTATACAGTTACTGAATACTACACAATCACAGTATTTATGATATACAATATAATAATGACTATATGCTAATATCATTAAAATTATATAATGTAATATTGAATCATTGCCTTTTTGAAATGTTATTTTTCCTATCAGTTTCTTGGTTGGAACCTTGGATGCATGAAAAGCCTGGGGCAGGACGGCCCATCTTGCCTTCCCAGGGCTGTCAGAAGCCCCACCTCTGTGTCCTCTCTGCTCCATCCCCTTGTTCCTTCCTGCCTGTCCTACCACTGGCCTTCACACATGCCACTGCTCCAGGCTCCTCTCCCTGACTCCTACTACTTTTTCATGTTCCAGTGTTAACTGCTTCTCCAGGGCAAGCTTCGTGATGGCTGTCCCCAGCACACACGAGTTCTCACATTCAGGCCAGGCTAAATGCTCCAGTGAAAGGGCTCTTATCTCTAGCACTACCTCTTTGAACAATGGCAAGCATTTCCTTTTGCTCTTTTATGTTTGTGTTACGTGCCTCTTTAATATTTGTCTTCCTCTCTTCCCCACAGGTACCTAGCTTCATTTCCTACCCACTTCAGTTCCAGTACCTGGCATAATGTCTTAGTAAACAAAATACATAGTGTGAGCACTTTTCATCATAAATTCCTAAAAAATAGAATTCTCAAATGTTACCTAATTTTAAATGCCATCAGTAAATATTCCCATGTATCCCTCCAGAAAATAGCACAGCAAGCATGATACTCCACCCTTAGAAGTACACACAAACACTAATTACTAGATCAGTATTTTCTAAATGCTGTCTTAATTAAAAGCAAGTGAGATGCCTTTTCCCATGTATTTGCCTGCTAGAGGCAGATCTTCTACAAGACCCTGTTTGTGAGCATATCTGCATCTCCCCTAATTTATTTAACATCATTTTCTAAGTAGTTGGCCATCTGTGTCAGTATTTTTTGAAAAGTCATTTCTATAATCATTGCTTTGATATTCCACTTTTGTTGTTCTTAAATCAAGAGTCTTTATCTTTTTTTTTTCAAATTTTTGTCTTATTATTTCTAACTTAGGATCTTCAGAAGCTGAATACTGCTGTATCAAAGTGCCAAATATATCTTCTAGGAGTTTGGCTGAAATTGCATTAAATCAACCTATTGATCAATTTGGACAGAACAGGATCCTCACAATGCTGAGATTTCCCATTCAGGAAATGGGGTCATACAGTCGAGATCTTATTTGTATACCTTTATAAAATTTAGATTTTACAGAGGTCTTACACACCTCTTGGTGTACTTGTTCCAAATATTACATTGTTTGGAGAATTTCTTTCTGTGATATTTTCTATACGGTTACTGCTAGTTAAACAGGCAAGCTAGTTATATGAAAAAAAAAATTTTAATTGTGAAATAAAAAGGGTGTGTGGGTGGCTCAGTTAAGTGTCTGACTCTAGGTTTTGGCTCAGGTCGCGATCTCAGAGTTGTGAGATCGAGCCCTGCATGGGACTCTGCACTGGGCATAGAGTCTGCTTGAGCTTCTTTTCCTCTCTTCTCCCTTGGCCCCTCCCCTGCTCACGTCTCTTTCAAATAAAAATGATAAATAAATAAAATCTTAAAAAAGTAAACTGAGAAATAACATACATGTAAAGGAATATATAAAACAAAAATAAGTACTTACATAATGATGACCCACATCAAAATTTAGAACCTTGGCAACATTCCTGCCTGGTGCCCCTGAAAGAATTACCCCTCTTCACACCAAAACGAACAACTCACAAATACCCTGATGCAATTTTTTTTAAGATTTTATTTATTTATTTGACAGAGAGAGACACAGTGAGAGAAGGAACACAAGCAGGGGGAGTGGGAGAGGGAGAAGCCTGAGCTTCTCCCTGCTGAGCAGAGAGCCCAATATCGGGGCTCGATCCCAGGACCCTGGGATCATGACCTGAGCCGAAGGCAGATGCTTAACGACTGAGCCACCCAGGCGCCACCCCCTGCCTCCCTGCCGTTGCATTTCTTGATCCATTACCACATATGTGTTCATCTCTATACATAATTTAGTTTTGCCTATATTTTGAACTTTATAAAAATGCAATTATAAAATAACTATTCTAAGATACTGACCTTTTAAATTAAGAATGCAAAAAATATTTTATTTTACATTAATTTATTCCCCCTATAATGCTCTTCCATTCTTTATATAGATTAGGGTTTCTGACCTATATTACTTTCCTTCCCTCTGAAAAGCTTCTTTTAACATTTCTTTCAAGACAGGTCTACTGGCAATAAATTCTTCAGTTTTTGTTTGAGAAAATCTTTTGTTTGTCTTTTGTTTGAGAAAGTCACTCTTGAAGGATAATTTTTACTGGATATGGAATTCTAGGTTGCTGTTTTATATTTTTTAATTTAATGCTTTAAATATTACACTCCACTCTCTCCTTGCTTGAATGATTACCAGCAAGACTTCTAATGTATTTTTTTATTCTTGTTTCTAAGCAATGCATTCCCCACTCTGTTTTTTTTTTTCTCAATATTGTCTCCTTGTATGGTTTTCTATGGTTTGAATATGATTTGTGTAGTAGCCGACTTTTTGGAATTTATCCTAATGGGTGTTCTATAAGTTTCCTAGAAAAGCAGTTTGGTGTTTGTAATTAATTTTAGAGAATTCTCAGCTATTGTTACTTCAAATATTTCTTCTCTTCTCCTTTTGATGTTCTTATTATTATTATCATATGTTACACTTTTTGTTAACTGTCCAATAGTTCTTGGACATTCTGTTTCATTTTTTTCTCCTTACATTTCAGTTTGAGAAGTTCCCATGGTCACATATTCAAGTTCACAGATTCATTCCTCTTCCATGGCCAGGCTACTCATGAGCCTACCAAAGACTGTTCTGTAACAGTGTTTTTGTCATTGTTGTTGTTTTTCCTGGCATTCCCTTTGATTCTTTCTTGGAGTTTCCAGCTCTCTGATGAACTGGCTGCTGCTGCATTGTTTTTCATTAGGGCCCTTGAAATACCAATCACAGTGATTTTAAATTCTCTGATAATTCCAAAATCTGTATCGTACCTGAGTCTGGTTCTGATGCCTGATCTGACTCTTCGGACTGACTTCTCTTGCTTTTTATTTAGCATGCCTTGTATTGTTTTTTGAAAGCTAGGGATGATGGATGGGTAGTAGGAACTGATGTGAGGAGGCATTTAGTGTGAAGTTTTGTTTGGGTGGCTAGCAGCTGGACCGTTTAACATCTGCTGTCGCTGTACTGCCAGAAACAAGTTGCCTTGTTGTTGTCCTCCCCTTCTTGTTGTCTTCAGGATCCTAAAATCTCCTTAAGTAGAGCCTGTGTCTTGCAGCAGTTTCAGTCGCCATCCACTGTAATCACATGGGACCCCTGCTGATGTGGTGGTAGGTGTTTGGAAGGGAGAGTATCTATAATCTTATGATGAAGTCTCAGTATTTTAGTGGGCTGAGACCTTAAGAAGTATATATAGACCATTTTTCTCCTTCCTTACATAAGACAAGAAGGCTACAGGAGGTTGAGCTGGTGAATTGTTCTGCTCCAACATTAGATAAAGTTCTGATGAGTTCTTTTCTCTTACAGAACTGGACTTTGTAGGGAGAATGCTCTGGGTGTATTTCAAAATGTTTGCTTTTTCTCTTCCCTACCTGGAATAAGAGGGAGTTTTTCTTCCATTTTTATAGTAAGAATCTGGGAAGATTCCAGGAGATAAACCCCACAAAAATGTGGGAGCCCCCTAAGACTGAGCTTCCAAGAATTTTAAATCCCAGGCTAGACCACACTCAGCCTCCAGCAATTCATCAAAACCACCACTTCAGGGGCGCCTGGGTGGCTGAGCGGGTTAAAGCCTCTGCCTTTGGCTCAGGTCATGATCCCAGGGTCCTGGGATGGAGCCCCGCATCGGGCTCTCTGCTCAGCGGGGAGCCTGCTTCCTCCTCTCTCTCTGCCTGCCTCTCTGCTTACTTGTTATCTCTGTCTGTCAAATAAATAAATAAAATCTTAAAAAAAAAAAACCCACCACTTCAGTGTTCTCATTATCTAGTGGCTCAGTGGCTTCTGTTGAGGTAGCTAACCTCCTCTGTGATTCTCTGCATTTACCTGTCTCCCCAGCTTCTGAGGTGGAGGTCTGCCCTGTGACCTTAATTATCTGATGGATCTTTAACAGTGAGAACATGTAGTTTCAAATTGCCATCTAGAATCATGCTTTCAGCTTCTGAAAAAGTTTCTTTAGTGCTTCTCATAAGGAGGATCTGAGAGCAACAACTTTAATTTTTATCTGGGAACGTCTCTATCTTCATTTTTCAAAAATATCTTTGTAAGATACAGGGTTCATGGTTGACAGCTCTTTCCTCTGAGCAGGTTGTAGGTTACCCCACTGCTTTCTGGCCTCTATTATTTCTGGTGAGAAGTCAACTGTTAATCTTATTGGGGTTCCCTGGCAAGTAACAGCCATTCTTCTCTCTTACTGCTTTCAAGATCTTCTTTCAGAAACTGGGTATTTTAGAAAATACACTGTTGCAACTCTGGGTATTGGTTTCCCTCACTATGGGGCTTGTTACTCTTATTTGCTTGTTTACTTATTTATTGACTGGTTGAATTATTTTAGTAAAGTGTATTTCTACCTGAGAATGCTAAGGGTCTGACACTGCTTTTTGGGAATACTGATGGTCACCCTAGATGAGAGTGTTTGTGTAGGGGTCTCTTCCTTTCTTTTCCTGAACATGCCCAGCTGTTAAACTCTACTAATTGCCAGTTGATTGCTTTATTGTTTCCAATAATACCTTGAGGCATAAATCAGTCAATAAATGATTTTAACCAAATTCTGGCTTTTTTGAAAGAATGGATTTTGAAGCCAGTGTTTATTTGTTCTGACTTCAGGGGGATCTCCCTCCCATCACTGGCCAGGAAAAAATCTCTTAGCCAGACCTCTGGAGCTAGGAACGGGGACAATGGCAAATTTCTCTGAGTGTCATGCTAGGAACTGAAAAGAGCTAGTGTTTAATTAACAGTTACTTCATTTGATAAAGTTTTGGAAAGGAAACATTATTTAAGCTGCAAATGGTAACTGATCTCAGATAATATCTTTAACTGAAATGTTTAACCTCCTACTGAATTACTAACTTAACACAGGAACAGCTCCATTACAAATTCTAAAATGAATCTCTTTTTGAGTATCATTTTAAACATCATCTATTAGTGAATCAAAGTCAGAACGCAGATTTCATGACCTTTTATTAATTTGGATAGATGTGTGTACGTACAAACTTAACATTCTTTTTTTTTTTTAAGATTTTATTTATTTATTTTACAGACAGAGATCACAAGGAGGCAGAGAGGCAGGCAGAGAGAGAGGAGGAAGCAGGCTCCCCGCTGAGCAGAGAGCCCGATGTGGGGCTCGATCCCAGGACCCTGGGATCATGACCTGAGCCGAAGGCAGAGGCTTTAACCCACTGAGCCACCCAGGCGCCCCTTAACATTCTTTTTCATCTAGTTAACACCAATGTTGATTTATTCTTAAGCAGGTCACAGAATTCAGGCATCCCTCCCCCAGTTCCTGCCTGAGAACCACCTATGTGTTAGGCCGCTGCTCCAGAGGGGAATAGTCTAGTGACAGAAGTAAATTTTAAAACAAGTATAATCAAATATCAACATGATCCTATAGGTAAGTGAAGAGAGGTATCGTTCCCTAATTCCAGTTATGGATCATGAGGATAAGACAGGTTCTATGAGCCTTCATCTTATTGGGAACTTGGGCATAAAGAAAGGAGCTTTCAGTTCAGGCACAACCAGGGCATGAAGCAGGTTTACATCAACAATTCCTGACATGCATTCTCAGGGTAGATGATCTGAAATATTTTGAAAATTAAACTTTTGGGGCCCACTCCTCAGAGATCCCAAGTCGGAGCTGGGGGATGGGACTCCAGACCAGGTGTCCTTGGTGATCCTGATTTGTATTCAAATTTGAGAGCCATCTGTCCTGAGAACAGTCGTTGTAGGGTGTGAGGACTGGGATAAACTCCATGCAGAGATGGCCGAGACAATAGCCTTCTGAAACACTACCCAGAGAGCCTCTTCCAGTCACCCATGGTATTCCATTCATTCCCCCATTTCATAAATGTGTACTCATCACTTTATTGCTAGTCACTGTACCAAGGGCTAAGGGAGCAAGAGCCAAAGAAGACAGACATAGCCTTGGACAGTTAGGGACTGGGGGGTGATGCAGATACTAACTGCATGATCAAAATGGGGTGGGGTTCTAGGAGGCAGCCAGGACACCTGCCACAGCTCCATAGCCACTCACCCATCAGTGCTCTGACCCCCAGAGTGGGGAAACTTAGAACATGCAGCTCTGAAGAGAGAACCAAATGAGTCCACTTAAAGCAAAGAGGATGCTTCTGTTACTGGTGGTCTCCACATATCAAGGGTGAAAAATAACTCATGAGACAGTCTCTGTTGGATGAAATGCAACAAATAATTTATTGTGTGCCAACATCTAACTGAACACATTCAGAAGGCTTCCCAATGTAGTAACTATTTTCATGCCATCTTGTTCAAGTTCTTCAGAGAAAGTATCTACTGGGAAACTGAATTTTACTGAAGAGGCCTATTTAAAGAAGCAAGATGCCTCTGGAAGATCCTTTAAATTCCAAACACATTACAAAGGTAGGCAGTCATAGTGATAGAACACTTGCTTTTCAACAAACTTATCAAAGTGCTTTATGCTTATCATTGAACTGCCTAATGTCTGTTCTATTTAATTGGGGGAAAAAATACAGAACCTCAGGGATGGGGTCACTTGCCAACGTGTAGACAAATGAACAAAATGCAAGCCCATAGCTCACCAAGATTACACCCTACAAACTGGGTTGCCGCCCCCGTCCCCCAGATCTGTGGATGACTTCTAATCAGGATACTCAAGCTCCACACCTAGGGTGGCCACTCGAAGAAATGTTGACTAGCACATAAAGGAGATCCAGCTGGCACCCCAACAGTCCATTGAGGGTTAAACCTTGAGCTGGATCACAAGCTCTGCCTTAGATGCTTATTGTGGCATCTATGGAATCCTGAATTGAAAGATTCACATCCTCTCTGACACTAAATTCATAGGCATTTCAGCACCTCAACTGAACAAATAAAGAAGACATATTGTAGGGATTAATTAGTGTTTGCCTCTCAGTCTCAGAACACCTCACATGGAGAAAGCAGAGGAATGTGTTGCTAATAAGAATATAAAAGTATAGTTATTAGCACTGAACAAAAAATATGTGACTAGATAGGACTGAGAGGGGACTGAGGGAACTGAGTAAATATGAATGTTATAAAGCAGAAACTTACTGTGTAAAGTCTTAAAAAAACTTCCTGACTTTACTTTGGATTTTTAGAAAGTTCCACTTTATTCTATCTAAATAGCTCCAAATAATATGTCAGCTCTCTCCTGACAAGGTGCAAAAGTATATTTTTATATTCATATATGTTTATAAATTCTTCATCCGTTTGATCACAACAATTTGAAAACAGGCAGTTTTTCCACACCCTACTGAAAAAAAACACCAACAGCTGGGATTTCCCAGTTCACCATTCTGTACCACTACTCTTAAAAACTGGAAAGCCAGCTGGAATGAACACTCCCTCCCTCATCATTTCCTCTTAAAAATAAAATTAGCAGGAGGCTTTTCTCCATGGGGATTCCATTCTGTTTATTCATAAATCTCAATGCTTCTTTTAGTTTTCTGAACATGCTCTATAAGAGTGGTGTTTGTATTTTTTTTTTTAAAGATTTTATTTATTTATTTGACAGAGAGAAATCACAAGTAGGCAGAGAGGCAGGCAGAGAGAGAGGAGGAAGCAGGCTCCCCGCTGAGTAGAAAGCCCGATGTGGGGCTCGAACCCAGGACCTGGGATCATGACCCGAGCCGAAGGCAGCGGCTTAACCCACTGAGCCACCCAGGCGCCCCAAGAGTGGTGTTTGTATTCCTGGGTTTGTGTCATCATCATGTAAGTGACAGAACAATTATAGACAATGGGTTAAGAGACAGAAACATTATCTATTTAAAATGCCTACTCAAGATGTCTACTGATGTAGATCTCAACCACCAAGTAGCTTAAAATACATAATGTGTTTTTCTCCAAAGCAGTAATACCAAAAGTAAAAGAATATACAGGAGAAAAGTCATTCTGACAGCTAGTAGGTATCAACTGGCTTCCTTAGTATTTCACCAGTTCTGGTACATATCTGCCTCCCTGTATCCACTTTTGGGAGTCTATTGATGCTGGACTTGGTCATGTGACTTGCTTCACACTGGTTCAGTAGCAAATGTTACACAAGTGGCAGCTTGAAAAAGCACTTGTGAATTTCTGCTTTCTCTCCTGAACCTACTACTGTGAAAACATGCCTGTGTGAGCCTTATGGAAAGATATGGGAAACAAGTGGAAGAGAAATGACTCCATCTGAGGCCATCCTTAATCAGCCATTCCCAGGCATCTTGTTTTCCATGACCATGGATGCATTAAGGAGCCCAGATAAGCAGAACAACCTAGCCAACCCACAGACTCATGAGAACTAACAAAAAGTTACTCTTTGAAACCACTAAGTTGGAAGTGGTTTGTTACACAGCGATAGCTAACTGATACACTACTCAATGGAAAAGCAGAGAATATTAAACTGAGAAGCAAAATTATCAAAATAAAAGCTATCCTGAGGTCCATCTGGGACCTTAAGCCTGATGCTGTATTTCAAAGACTGATGGCAGAGCCATGAAAATGCCTCTAGTTTGGGAGCCAAAGCAAAATCTTCAAGGCCAGAGGATGGTGGGTACAGTTGCCAAATAGTTGATTATACATCCTCTTGCTGCCTCCACCCTCTTACCACATCTGAGGCTCTTCCACTTGGCTGCCTCTTGATCTGTTTGCTCTAGCTAGTTTCCTGGAAGGAATATGGGCCTTAATTTTGTGAGTAAAGAAAAATGATCTAAGATCTGGAACCCAAGTCACAACTCTCACATGTCACTGGCTTCCTTCCCAGAGAAAAAGGCCATTTGTCACCACAGCCTCTCAGTCCTGCTGCCAGGACACTTAATCTTCTGATGGGCTCTTCCCACTGGCACCAGTCCCCTCTATTCCTTCCTAGAGTCTTCTTGTTCACATCTCTATTACCCTCCATGTCCTACACCCCTGTCATTTTACAATCCGCTCTTTGAAAAAGTAGACACAGATGGTCCCAGAAGATTCAGAGTCTTGGCAATAGTCTTCTCTATCCACTGGCTTCTCTCCCGAGCTCTTACTCTGACTAGGGCTAAAGAAAGCAGCCTGATGCCTTAGCTGCCAGAGTCCTTAAATGACAGGCGGCAAGGCATGAAAAGTAGGGGAGAGCCTCCACCTTCATTCACAGACATTTAATAAGCAGTCACTGTGTGTGGAGATAAGATATCCATTCTATATCCCAGACTGATCATTTCTTAAGCTACAGATGTGAGTATTCTCGAGGTCACCTATGTCTCAAAGGAATACTCATTAATTATTCCCATTTCCAAGCTATTTGCCATTTTTCCTTGTGAAGGCAGATTTCCTTCCAGGGGCCATCAAATCCATATGCATCTGCATCTAAGCACTAACTATAGACTGAATAAACAGTGGGTCTCACACAGGCACCGAGTATTATTTTTTTTCCAAATGTTCTGATTAACAAAATACAAATTACTGTAAATGCCGCACTAAATCTAGAGTCAATGTATGTGTGTGTATGCATATGCACTGGCACCACTATACATTTTCTCAGTTATCAAATAATAAGAGTTCAATAATTATGAGACTCCTTGGAATTTTTGGTCATTAAAAAAAGGTCTTCATATTTTTTTTATGTTATGTTAGTCACCATACAATACAGCATTAGTTTTTTTTTTTTTAATTTAATTTCTTTTCAGTGTAACAGAATTCATTGTTTATGCACCACACCCAGTGCTCCATGCAATACGTGCCCTCCATAACACCCACCACCTGGCTCCCCCAACCTCCCACCCCATGCCCTTCAAAACCCTCAGATTGTTTTTCGGAGTCCATAGTCTCTCATGGTTCATCTCGCCTTCGAATTTCCCTCAACTCCCTTCTCCTCTCCATCTGTCTATGCGCTCCATGTTATTTGTTATGCTCCATAACACCATTAGTTTTTGATGTAGTGTTCCATGATTCATTGTTTGTGTATAACATCCAGTGCTCCATGCAATCTGTGCCGTCCTTAATACCCATCACTGGGCTAACCCTTTCCTCCACCCTCTTCCCCTCTAAAACCCTCAGTTTGTTTCCCAGAGTCCATAGTCTCTCATGGTTCATCTCCTCTTTTATTCACCCCCCTTCATTCTTCCCTTCCTTCTCCTAATGTCCTCCCTGCTATTCCTTATGTTCCACAAATAAATGAAACCATATGATAATTGACTTTTTCTCCTTGACTTATTTCACTTAGCATAATCTCTAGTTCCGTCCATGTTGATGCAAATGTTGGGTATTCATGCTTTCTGATGGCTGAGTAATATTCCATTGTATATATGGACCACATCTTCCTTATCCATTCATCTGTTGAAGGGCATTTCAGCTCTTTCCACAGTTTGGTTATTGTGGACATTGCTGCTATGAACATTGGGGTACATGTGGTCCTTCTTTTCACTACATTTGTATCTTTGGCATAAATGTCCAATAGTGCAGTTGCTGGGTCATAGGGTAGCTCTATTTTTAACTTTTTGAGGAACCTCCACACTGTTTTCCAAAGTGGCTATGCCAACTTGCATTCCCATCAACAGTGTAAGAGGGTTCTCCTTCCTCCATATCCTCTCCAACATTTGTTGTTTCTTACCTTGTCAATTTTTGCCATTCTAACTGGTATAAGGTGGTACCTCATTGTTTTTTCAGTTTGTATTTCCCTGATGGCTAATGATGATGAACATTTTTTTTCATGTGTCTGCTGGCCATTTGTATGTCTTGTTTGGAGAAGTGTCTGTTCATGTCTTCTGCCCATTTTTTTACTTGTTCATTTGGTTTTTTTTGGGGGGGTGTTGAGTTTGAGAAGTTCCTTATAGATCTTGGATATCAGCCCTTTATCATACAGGGCTTCATATTCAAACAGACTAAGTGGAAACCACGGTTATAGCAGTCATTCTAGTACATTCTAGTAGTTTCATTCTTAGGTTGACCTAGGGTCACAGACATTCTCTGGGGTTATCTAACATCTTTCAGACAAAACTAAATATAAATAAATCTCAGGGTCTAGGGAAAGGTGCGCCAGACAAAAACTAGAGACGACATAACCAATTATGTGTTTCTCAGTCTTGGCACTGTTGACATTTTGAGTCGGATTGTTCTTTGCTGTGGCTGGCTGTGTGTGCATTGTAGAATGCTCAGCAGCGTCATTCACCCTTCACCTGACCTTCACCCTTCACCTGGCCTTCACCCACAAGATGTCAATAGCACCCCTCCACCCATTTGTGACAACCAAAAACATCCCCAGATGTTATCAAGTGTCTCCTAAGGGAAAAAATCCTCCCCTGCCCCTGCACCACTGATCTAGACTACCATGAATATCTGAAGACAGCACTACTAGAGTGAATACCTTCAACGTCACACAATTAAACCGTATGTTCCTTTGTGAAAGCCTATTTTCCTTTGGGCTAATAAGCAATTTCACACCCGAATACATGACTGTTAACTTTGCCTCTAAATTGAAAACAAAATATTATGTGATTTACAAAGATAAAGACACTTAATTTCACTGGACTTACATCCAAACTTCCACTAATACCCCAAAATAGTTTGATGCTGTGTTTGATGCCTGCTATTCCGGCAGGACAGTGCTGCCCACAGAGATTAAACTAAGTTATCAAGTGGAATCCTACACTGACAGCAGCTAATCTGAAAGGCTAAGGTCATGAGGTCTACGGAGATCATATATTCTTCCTCAAGTTGCCGTCCTTCATAATTTTTAAATACAAGTTTTTCTATGTATCTTGTTGATATGAACAAATTCATTCTTGAATGTTGTCCTTTTGATGGAAATTTGAGGTTGTTTTATATTGCATTTCTCCTATGAGTTATAAGGGCTTCTGTTGCTGTTTCTGATTAGAAGATCTGCTCTGTCCTAGGCACTAGACTAGTGCTCAGGATGCATACCACTCTGTCCTTATGGCACAGGCAGATGGACCCACTAGTGGCAACACAATGGGACACATGGTAGAAGCCAGAGACAGAACTTTCCGAACACATTCACAAGTGCTCAGCTCTGAAGACATGGTCTCTGACTGAAAGTAAATATAGGGGAAACTGTCAGATAAAATAAGAGGGAACACCATAGGCTAAGAACAAGTAAAAGCTCAGAGTTCTAAGGAGCAGGAGTCCAGGAAGGTCAACCTCTATGGCAGACAGGGCCACATGTCATGTATCCTGGCAGTTGGCGAAGGCAGGCCAGCAAAGTGACAGATCCAGAGTATTTTTTCTTGAAACTCTGGCTCCCTCTCAAATATATATTTGCATTCCTAGATTAGCCACTGGAGTTTGCTAACTCACAACTATGTAGTCTCTCCCCTCACCTCACCTCAGTAGTACAAGGCCCTCCTCCACCTTTGACTACAAAGCAATTCTTAGAGGAGTTCTGAGGTTCTCCCCAGGTGTAAAAGAAAGACAGCAATTTTGATATGTTGTGGAATCATAGTGTGGGTCACTCAGCTAAGAGCTGGGCAAGTACTTCCCACCTTCCTTCCTAACTCAGTTCTCAATAAATAAGTCTTGTTTCCAATAAGTCATCTATGGTCTAATAATCCACAAAACTGATCAGATTCAAAGGAATATACATAGAAGGCAGTGAATCCTGAAGTAATCTTTGTGGTACAGACAGAATAAACTAGGTAGAAGTAGCTAAAAAGAACACCGCAGTGGAGAAACCAAACACACACTTCAGCCAGGTGGTCAAGGTCAGCGTGAGCAGTGAAGAGTCATGTTGTGTTGTCAGGGCATGACCTTGATATAACATGATGAGAATAGCATGTTACTTCTGTGGTCCTCTTCCCACACACTTATAACTCCTGTCTAACCTTGAGGAAAAAATATCAGGAAAACCCAAGTTAAGGGATGTTTTACATAAATATATGACCAGCATTACCCCCAAATCATCAAGGTCATAACAAATAAGCAAGTCAGAGAAACTATCACAGATTGGAGGAGCTTAAAGAGATAAGCTGACCAAGTGTAACTATGGGGTCCTTGGAGGGGATCCTGGGACAGAAGAGGGACATTAAGTAAAACAAAGAAATTCTGAATAAAGTATGGACTTTGGTTAATATGCTTTATTCTTCATGATTCCTATTTAACCACTGTCCCTGGGAAAAACACAAGGTTGGGCAGGGCAGAAGCAGCCTCATGAGAGCAGAGAAAATAACTCAGAGGGCTTCAATGCCTGGCAGTGACAAGCAGGTGGTTAAAGATCATGGTAAACCCAACATCACACTTTCCTTCCAGAATACAGAGCAGTGGAATGAAGCTGCTTCCTATTTAGGGATTCTGATTACACATTACATCAGCAGACACAAACAAATAGAACTCTGATTAAATCAATATGGCAACAAGGTTGCTTTTTAAAACTAAAATTAACTTGCTCCTCTATCTGCCATGTAAACAATCAGCGAGGGATACTTTCTCCAAGGCCTATTTATGATGGCGGTGAAAATGTTAAGATTCAATGCTCTTCAATAAAGGGAAATATTGTTGTCTCTCTAACAGCAATCCTGCTTTCTTGTCACAAGCATGTCATGGCTGTAGAGACTGAAACGCATGTTCCTGAGAGTGTCACTTCAGAGACCTACCTTATTCATGATCTATTTATCAAGGAGACAGGCAATTACAGTTTGATTAGCGTGTAATGAATGGCATTTCTTTCCAATATATCTAGCAAAGTGGGTGAGCAAAAACCTTTTGTTGTGATTTACACCCCTCTGGACTACACAGGGAAGAGGGGGCTAGTGGCAAGGTGTTGGGTGAAGGGAGGAGCTGGGCCCGGAGGTGGACTGTTCACTAGAGCTGTGGGAGCAGGTGGTCTGCTGGCTCTGTGGTGAGCTGTGACTTCCCCTAGCTTCTGAGTGCACGGGAGAGCCCAGAGTATTTAAGTTTTTGAAGCATTAAGTGTGTAACTCTTTCAAAATTTCATTTGTAATCTTAGAAATGATTCAATAACAAAGAATAAAATCAGAAACAACTGCAATGCAATGGATTAAAACCAATAAAAACAAATATTTTAGAAAACTTACTAACAAAACACAAAACAAAGAATTCACGTATTCCCTTAAGTGAAAACATGCTAAGAAGTGACAGTTGGGCCTCAGATCTTGCCATAAGGCTATAAAACAAAAACAAAAACAATCCACTTTGTGTAAGCAAGAAATGCCTATCACTGAATTACTACTGCCAATTTCGTTGTTTGATCTACCATCTATCTTAATATTCAAAAGCCTTAACTTTGTTCTTCGTTAACTGATCAGAGTTCATGGATTTTGGTAAGCATCCCTCTAAATCCAATCCTTAAAAAAGAAAGTTTCTGTCAGTTAGGTGGCCATCACTTTTTGCCTGAAGTAGTATGAAGATCCTTACAAACTGGGGGCTGGTAACTAGGTTAAAATGTTCTCAGCCAAGAACTTCTCAGATCCTGAGACTCTCTGAGGTGGGAATTCCTGCTTTGTCTCACGGGGATGCTGGGGTGCTGGGATGGTGGAAAGTGATGTGGCTTCAAGCATACTTAGAAGATCAGCAATTTATTTTCCCCTAAAGAATTTTAATAGTGTCCCTCTTGCTCAGAGATATCGGTGCCTGAATACAACCTTATTTCTCTGAAACTAGTCATTATTTTGTGATGTAAGCATGTTTTAGCCCAAAATCAATTGACTGTTCAATACAATTGAATTCCTTCTGCAGTAATTTTAGAAACTTTATTACAGTAGTAAATTGTGGTTTCAAATCAGATGTCATTCATGGCCAGGCTTACAGGGAGAAGAAGACCGTATGCGCTCAGGCTGGTCCTCGCATTTTCTTCCCTCCAGTGGTCTTGGTTTGGGCAACTGTGAAGTTGAACGGCTTTGGGCCAAGTCACTGGGAGCAGAGGGCATTGATGACCTCCTCAGTGCAGCTCCCCTCTCTGTTCCTGGGGCCCCCGTATCTCTACCGGTTATTTATATCAGAGAGTGGAAGGCAAGAAATAAACTGCAATTTTGAAATCACAGTAATGTTATTGATAGTATTAATAGTTGCTTGAAGAGATACTTAATTACAGATTCTTCTGTCACTGTAAGTGGAAAACTTTTTTTAAGTATGAAATTGGTCAAAACCTAAGTCGTCTTCTAATTTCAAGGAGAAAAACCAGAGGGTTATTTTCAAAACACTGTATCTGCGGACCTGCCCCACCCTTGGTCATACAAAACACCCTTAGATGCTGAGGTCTTAACGCCTGAGTTGACGAGGCCAAGCTCTCAGCTTGTAAAACTCCCAGGAGTGGCACCCAAAGGCTCGTTTCCTTCACCCTGCATTACTGTACCTCTTCGGTAAAAAGAAGTACGTTTTCGTGAACTTCTCAGAATCCCCCAGCAAGTTTTCCTTCTTGACTGAACTCTAATCAGAAAAACCATTTCCTTGACCAACTGAAAGTGAATTCAACTTTCTAGATCTCTTTAAAGTACTTGTGTACACCCATATTTGGGAGAAAAGAATGTGGCTGTGGAGGAAATTATAAGCAAAAGCACCTGAAGAAAGCTCCCATGGCAGCTGGGCTGGCTGTCCACCAAAATCCGTTTGTCTGTTTGTTTCTAAAATATACATTTCCACTTGGGGAAGTGTCCCTCAGGCAGAAACAGTAGATCCAAGCCCTCCCGCAGATAGGTGTGGCCACAGGACAGCACCCTTACCAGGAATATTGGCAGGGATCCTGCTGAGGCCTCCGGGCCAGGCTCTCACAGGGGAGCCAGAGCAGAGGGCACTGCAGAGCGGCCTGAGCCCGTGTCTCTGGATCTCCTCAAGGAAGACAGCAGGCCAGGGGGAGGGAGCACCTCTCCCGAGCTTTGCTGGGAAACTACCCGACAGTGTTTGAACGCCTCGTCTGTGTCCATTTGTCACCACAGCCTGACAGAGAGTGGCGAGGACCCTCACCTCAGAAGACGTAAACACAACCGCATAAAAAGCTTTCTCTTGACCTCACCTCTCAGCACACAGACAAATTCTGCTCAGACATAATAAGCTGACGGTGCAATAGAATGACTACCTAATATGCTGTGTTTTACTTTCTAAAAGCATGAACTGTCTTCTTACAGTACTCAACCTTCATGAATACAGTACAGCTAGAAATTTAGGTTTTATAATGAAAAGTTACATTATCATCAGGTCAACAAAACAGATCCAATTCTCTCACTAATGTCTCTCATTTTGTTATTAATGGGTGAATGAAGAAAACTGAAGTACTGTCCTTCAACTTCTGTGCTTGTTAACTCAGCAAGACATTAGAGTAGCCCTTACAGGTTCATTTTTAGCAACAACTATCTTATTTTTCAAGGGCTTATATTTAAGACATAAAGATTTTTATTCTAGTACTTCAGGAAAGCACCCTCTGATTTCTATGGTAATCTTATAAATTTATGTCGATACCTCAGCACATTATTTACTTTCTCACTTCGAACTCTTAATTTATTACTCAATAGGGACAAAGCTAAGTTTTGAGTTCAGTTTTTTATTTTAGAACACACTTGAAAAAGGCCCGAGAACAGAATTATATAGTTACAGATTCCTTCCTAATGGATATGCTCTCTGGCCTTGCAAAAGTGACTTAACCTTACTATTTCTGTTTCCCAAGTGTGAAATTGAATATTATATGTTACCTCTTTCTTCTCCCGAAGAGTAATGTGAAGTTTAAAATTTGTAAAGCAATTTCAAGGTGAAAGGAGTTTATAAATACTAAGTACTCAGGCTGCTTCTCCTCTCTGCTTTGGGGAAATACATATTTCCTGAGAGTGGAGGAGAAAAGGCCAGAAGGGGAATGAATATGTGGTCTTGGGAGCCAAAAGCCCATCTATTCCAGGGTTGGGCGTGACCCAAAGAATGGGCTGTGGGGTATGTGACAATCCCTGTCTCCAAGGGCCTGGGACCAGGTGTGGGGGTCTCCTGCTTTCCCGGTGCACATGTCTGGGTGCCGTGGGGGTGTCAGGGCGCTGTTAAAGGCATTACAGCCCTTTAGGAGCACCCCTGCCTGTCCGGCATTGGGTGGTGCGCTACGGAGTGTTCTCAGTGCCTTGGTGAAGAGCTCCCCACTCTGTTAGAGCCCACAGACAGAAACCAAGGTCGGAGGCCATCCAGGCCAGGGGGCTCCTGTGTGCTCGACCCCTGGGGGTGTCCCTGCAGGAAGTGGGAGAACCCCGTGGCTTCTGCTGGTGGAAAGCCGTGTCCCCACGGCTGTGGCCCAGGTGGACTCCCTGGGAGAGCCACATTTCTGGGCTGCAGTGCCAGGAGACGGAAGCTGCTCTGTTTCTTCAGCTCAGCCATTCGCTGTTCAGGGGTTTCCTGTCTCTGACGGCGGCTTCGGCATAGGACGTGGCTCCTGGCCTCCCCTTCCTCCATCAAGCCCACCAAACCAGAGCCCTCTTTTCATCTAAATCCTCTTAGCAAGATTTAGGACACACAATTAGGAGAAAATCAGGGGATAACTGCCATACGAGGAAGAGGTGACAGGACGGCAGACAGTCCACGATGTTGTTCTGCTTCCTGTTCCTACGTCTTAGGAAAATGGTGCAGAGCACATTTCCATAAGCTCCCAGCTCAGAGTTTCTTCTCTTTATGGGACATATCTCCTCTTTCCGCTTCTTGCCCTTCCTCGGGGAGAACACAGTGCACTCTCCAACCCTGTGCCTACTTCCTTGAGAAATTCCAGATTCCATGAAGTCTGGTTCCAGCAGAACTAACAACACAGGGTCTTTTGCTTCATAAGGGGACGCCAGTGCAGGTGAGACAAATCACTGCAGGACTGTCTCCGAAATTTGGGAGCTTACACTCTCAAAGCCCTACTGTTATTTGATTTTTTGCACATTCAAATATTATTTGTTATTTTAAGAACTCTGGATTTGAAATAATTACAGAGTCATAAAAAGTTGCAAAGAACTGCACTGGAAGTTACTTCCCCTAACCTGAGAATTTTTATCATGGCTGCTGAGAACTTTTATCATGAAAGATAAATGCTTTCTCTGTGTCCGTAGATATGCTCGTAAGAGTTCCCCTTTAGCCTTTTGATATGATGGATTACATAGATCAATGTTCAAATATCGAACCAGCCCGGCATACCTGGAATAAAATCTACTTATTTGTGGTGTAGAGTTCTTTTTATACTTTGCTGGATTCAGTTTGCCAATGTTGTGTGAAGGATTTTTGCATCTATATTCATTAGACACATCTGTTGATAATTTCTGCTTTTGTGCTTTTTGATTGGCCTCATAAAACGAACTGGGAAGCGTTACCTACTTTTGTATTGACTGGATGAGACTGTGTAAAACTATTGTTTTCATCCTTTAAATGTTTGGTAAATATCTCCAATGAAAAGATCTGGGCTTGGAGATTGGGGAAGAGGAAGTTAATTACAAATTAAATTTCTTCAATGGCTGTGGTACTGTTCAGATTATCTATCTCACATAGGTTGAGTTTGGGTACTTTGTAACTTTTGAGTACTTGATCCAATTAATCTAAACACATTTATGAGCCTGACGTTGTCTGTAGTTTTGTCTTTTCACTAGCTGTAAGAACTGTAGTGCTATCTTATATTCATTCCTAATATTAGTAATTTATGTCTTCTGTCTTTTTTCCTTCTTCTGGCCTTAAGGAAGGCTCTTAAATTATTGATTGAGACCTTCCCTCTTTTCTTTTTTCTCTTTCTTTCTTTCTTTCTTCTTTCTTCCTTCCTTCCTTCCTTCCTTTCTTTTAAAGATTTACTTATTAACTTAGCAGGGCAGAAAGAGAGAGCGAGCAGAGGGAGAGGTAAATGAAGAGGGAGAAAGAGAATCTCCAGCAGACTCCAGACTGAGCATGGAGCTCATCTCAGAACTCAATCTCATGGCCCTGAGATCATGACCTGAGCTTCCAAAGCCAAGAGTCAGACACTCAACTGACTGAGCCACCCGGGTGCCCTTCCTCTTTTCTAGTATAAACATTATACTACAAAATTTTCCTCCCAGCATGTCTTTAGCTGCATCCCACAATTTTGGTCTTTTCTACTTCATTTCACTCAGTTCTATGTATTTCTTTTATTTCGTTTCATTATCTCTGATCCATGAATTACTTAAAAGTGTGCTGTTTAATATCCACATGCTTAGAGATTCTCCTGTTATCTTTCTGTCATTCACTCCTAGGTTGGTTCTATTATGTTCACGGAACATACTTTGTATGATTCCAATTCTTTTAAACTTACACTGAGGTTTGGTCTTATGACCTAGGATAAGTTCTATTTTGGAAATGTCCCATGGGTACTTTAAAAGAATGTGTATTGTGTAGAGTTGTTCTAAAAATGTCAGTTAGATCTTATTGGTTGATGGTGTTGTGTTGTTCAGTTCTTCCTGTCCTTGCCATCAATTGCTTCTGTCAATTGGTGAGAGACCCCAAATAGAACTGGGGTTGTGCCTCTGTCTTAGTTTAGCTATTGTTTCCCATGCTTTAAAGTTGTGATGTTCAGAACATGCACAGTAAGGATGCCTGTGTCTTCATGGTGGAGTCATCCTTTCATCCTTAAGTAATGGCCAGTTCTTCGTTTTGTAATGGTCTTTGCTCTGAAGTCTACCTTGGTAGATAGTAACATTTTTTTCTTTTCTGATTTTTCTTAAATTAGTGCTTGTATGACACAACTTTCCATTTCCTATTTTCAACCTATATATACATCATTACATCGAAGTGGCTTTTGTAGTTACGTAGTCTTGACATCCTCTCTACCAATCTCTGTTACTTAATTGGCATATTGAGACTGTTATTCACTCTGTTTCTCATTCTTCCTTTCTCTTCTGTTGCCTTACTGTGGGTTGTTGAATGAGTTCTAGGATTCCATCTTAATCTACTTAGAGTGGCTTTTAGTATCTCATTTTATGTAGTTTTTTTTTTTTTTAGCAGTGCTCTAATTATTACAGTAGACATAAGTAACTTGTATGAACACCCTACTACTCCAGATTAAGTATGGAGAGCCTGTTCCCCTCCCTGCTGTCTGAATACAAATGTCTTAAGTACCCCCTCTCCATACACTTAGCACCACTTCACATGATAATATAATTTTTTTCAAGTTCCAAACATAAGAAACTCATAGGAGAAGGAGTCTGTACTGTTTACTTTCATCCTACCTCTCTGTTCTTCTTTCCTTTCCACAGCCTCAGATCTTCTCTGGTCATTTCCTTTCTGTTGGGAGGGCCTCCGTCAATCACGCTTCAAGCACAGGTGTTGTAACGACAGGGTCTCTGAGTTGCCACCTTCATTCCTGAAGGACATTTTTGCCAGACACAGATACAGAATTCGTAAATTGCCAACTCCTTTTTGTCAGCCTGAAGAGTTGTAATTTTTCTTTACTTTTTATAAGCTTAAGTATGATACATCTTTGAATTGATTTCATTGATCTTTATCTTCTTTGGGATCCACTCAGCTTCTTGAATCTGCAGGTTTATAGGGTTGTTTTTTTCCCCAATCTGGGAAGTTTTTAGCCATTATTTCCTTGAAGGCTTTTCCAGCTCCCCTCTCCTGCTCCTTTCCTTCTGGCATGCCAATGACTTGAATGTTAGATAGGAGATCCTGGAGGCTCTGTTCTTTGTTTTTTATTGTTGTTTTGTCTTTTTAAGTCTATTTTTTCTTGGTGGTTCAGACTGAGTAAATTCTATGATCTATCCTCATATTCACTATATTCTATCCTTGTCCTCTCTACTACTGAGCTCATCCACCCAGCTTCTTATTCTGATTATCGGAAGCTTCAATTCACTAATTCTTACTTGATTCTTTTTTTTTTTTAAATTTCTTCTTCTTTGCTGAGATTTTCTATTCTGTCATTTCTTTGAAAAGAATTAATAAATTGCTGTTGAGGCACTTTTATGAGGGCTGCTTTAAAATCCTCGTCAGGTCATTCCAACACGGGATTCATTGCAATGTTGGCTTCAGTTGACTGATTTCTCATTCCAGTTAGGTTTTTCCTGGTTCTAGGTATGGTGAGTGATTTTCAATTGCATCCTTGACATTCTGGATATTATGCTGACCTGATCCTATTTAAATACTTCATTTTGGCGGGCAAGGCTAGTTTCATGTATAGGGTCTATAGCTGACTTCTGTGTCTGTAGCTTCAATGAGAATTTATTTTGCAGAGCTATTCGGGTCTCATCTGTTCTATGGGACCTGCTCAGGCTCCTGCTCTAACCCTACTATTGTTGCCTATGGAGACAGAAGGTGCTTCCCTAGGCTACCTTTGTCACTGGTTGCAAGGTAGGGGATACCTGGCTATGGGGACTGAGAAAGTTCCTCTGGGCCATCAGCTGCTAGTAGGCTTCTCATTCAGTCTTGGCTGGTACCACCTGAGGAGGGAAGCCCACCTGATCCATGTTCTTCTGGTGGGTATGGATCAGAAAATGCTGAATCAAATAGTTTTTAATTTAATAAAATTTCTGGTAATATTAAATAATTCATCCATTTATAGTCTGCAGTTCATCTGCAAAAAGTGAAATAAAACCTTAAGTCTCCAATTGTATTTGGACAATTTATGACAATCTAGTGTATTTGTAAGTAGTGTAGTTTAATATCTATCATTAACTGATACAAATTACATGTGCAATTTTGGAATATAGTGAATAATAAGGACAATTACAGTCCTAGCATCTAACAGATTTTAAGTCATCACTTGAGAGGTTGAACCAACTCAGAGATGAGCATTCTTTCTATTTGATTCTTATTTTTTATTTAATTGAGTTTTAATGTATATAATATTGATTCAGAACTTGAAAGATCAGAATTATAATCAATCTAAGCCCACACTGCACTCTCTCAGAGCCCATGCTAAAGTCTAAAAAATGGTGTCATTTGTTAATTTCATTGTAATTTGCACTTAATTAGAACCTCTCTCTGTTTGAGACTTATATACAAAACAACTCATTCTGGCACAACTGGGAAATAAGATATCCTACAAGAGCAAATTTTTCAGGCATTTAATGCTCAATGCTTAAAGCCTGGAAACTTGTTTTAGAATCATTATTTAAAGAAAATTTTTGAAATTAATTACACTGCAGTTCTCTTCCTTCTTAAATAAAGGGTATTTGATGACATTTAACCTTTTCTTGATGTCTCTGGACCATTTTCACAATTTGTGTGTTGTCCTATAGTGTAGAGCTAATGATGCCATCTACTTACATGATACGTACGGAACACAGGGCATTTCAAGGGCATCATCTTACTGGTATGAAATGGGCAAATAGTACAGTTATTATTCTCGATTTGGGAGGAAACAGTCTCAGGGAAGTTGAATGACTAGTCGCTAATTAAACAGCCCATTAAAAGGCAGGAAAGGGGTTTAAAAAGCTAACATTCACATTGTGCTTTTATCGAACCAGAGCCCTTTTCCTGAATATTATTTCATTTTAACACTAATTATTGTCCTTCATATTTCATAAGGAAAATGAGGCCTGGAGATTTTAAGCAACTGTCTGGTCACAGAAGGAGCCAGCAAGGTCTCTGCCTCCTGATCCTGGGTTGTTTGGAGTTTCGGGGTTTTTAAACCCCCTCAGATCTGAAGTCCAGGCTGTGTCTGCTGCACCGTATCTGCAGGATTATTCACACCTTCATGACGTGGCTTCAAACGCCCGATGCTCTGTGATCCCGCTCCACATTTTGCATTCTTCCATCCCCTCTGCTGCCGCGGGGCTGTTGGCTCACTCCTGGCTGCTGTCTGTACCCCGTCCTCTCACTGTTTCTGATCTGATATTTCAAATGTGTTTGTGGACCAAGATGAAACAGCCTTTGAATTAGGGTCTGGGGAGCTCTCCCTTTTAAATCAAGCCATGAATTACTGTGATGCCTATCTTGGCTGTGCAAAACCCACTTTGCTGATTCCTGGTTCCCATTCATGTTCTCAATCCCAGTGATTACCAGGTAGAGGACTCATTAACAAGTGACAGTGTTGTCTTACAACTGTGTTGTAAGTGTTGTGTTGTGACTGTGTTGTCTTACAAGCAATATTACACAAGAATGAGTTAAATATTAAACTGTGGAGTGGTTTCGCTTTCCAGGCTGGTGTATTCTTCAGAGGAAAGATCTAGTTTAGATTCTGTGGCTTAATGATTAGATACTGCAACAGAAAACTGGGAAAGGTATCTGGTGACTGACCAGCTCTTATTCTAATAGAGTTAACATAGGTTTGAAAAGTTTCTGTACTTTCTGTTACAACTATGAAAGTCTAGACCAAGCCTAATTCAATGGCAAAAGATGGTGCTGGGGAGAAAAGAGTGGGGGAAATCTAAGATCATGAAAGCAACCAACGCGGAAACTCCTGAGGAGAGGCAAAGAAAGTGTGCACTCCTCTATGCCTTTCCTTCCCAAACCCTTTCTTACTTTAAACTCTTTGGAAACCCCCCCTTTTTTTTTTCTCCTCCAGGATTTCTTCAGGCACAGAAAGACAAACAACCATAACTGTCCTTTACATGAAGCCTCAGTTCCCCAAGGACACTGAAGTGAAACATCATTATCTTCCTTATCCTAACAGAGGAAGATTATGTCTTCACCATTGGTCTGTTTGTCGACCAGATGCACACAGCTCTGAAGCAGGTGTTGGTCTCAGGGGTGCGCTCACACCTGCCGGCTTGCCAAGAGGTTCCCCGCACCCTCCACCGCCTCCTGCAGGCCAACTCGGGCCATGGCCCACATGGAGATGCCAGTTGGCCCCGGCCACAAGGCCACACAGATGTCTCCTTGGTTGTATCTCTCTCCTCCTAACAGGTTTGGGGCTAACAAGACAATAGGTTTGTACCTTTGCAGAGGCTTTTGGAAACGCTCCAACCCAAAGCAGGGAACTGAGTGGTGAGACCAAAGGGTCAGTGGGGCAGATGCTGTGAGGCGCCAGGGCCCTCAAAGGGCCACTCAGTGGACAGTCAGCCACATTTATACTCAACTCTTTATGTAACCTTTTCTGAGCCTTTCCCCCAGAACAAATTTTCATGTCCAGGTATACCCCCGAGTGTGTGTGTGTGTGTGTGTGTTTCTAACAACAAAACTGTGTATGCTACATGTCTGTCTACATGCCCACCGTTGTGTATGTCATGAAGCCAGTGAAATCTTATCATCTTTAGAACAATGGGTGACAATTATGGTTCATGACATTGAGCACTTCCTTTGCTCCAAACAGAAGCTTTCACATTGTCTCACAGAAACCTCCCAACAACTTTCTTATGTAGATACTGACATTACTCTCAATTACAAATGAGAAAACTGAGCTTTAGAGAGACTTAAGTCACTTGCCCACATAGGACAACCGCCTGAGAGAACTCTCCTGAAGGGTCAGCCATGCCAGTCTCTTCCCAGACCTCTGCTTTCCACAGCAGCCAAGTACACAGAGGATCAGGCTGCCCCCGCTCAATGGACGCTCAGAATGAAATTCCAAAGGACACAAATGGTCCAGAGGGCCCCAAGGGTTCTGGTCCCTGCCTCTCTCCATCCCTACTGCTGGGCTTCTCCCCCTAACTTATCATATTCCCATCCACTCATTTCCTCTTGCTTCTCCAATAAACTTTTCTGCTTTGGGGTTTCTGAGTTTGCTGGGTACCTCTAAGGCCTGGAATGCTCAAACCCCACGTATTTACTGGCTCATTCTTAAACTTTAGGAATCAGCGCAAGAGTCACCTGCGCAAGGAGCAGCCTTCCTTGACCATCCACTAAATGACCCACCACCCGTGTTATATGAATCTGTTTCCTTCATATAATTTCTAGCAATCTGGAATTATCTGTCTATTCATTTGTTTGTTAACTGCCTATCTCCCTCACATAAACCTAATGAGTTCAGATATCATATTTGTCTACTCTTTGATGTACCCTTGAAGTATAAGAGCAGAACTAAACAAATATTTAATGACAAAATAAGTAAGTTCATAACAGCAAACATGATGGAGAGTATAGTCTCCTAAGGTAATGGAGAGTAATTTCACCTTATTTATTTTTTTTAAATTTACTTGTTTATTTTAGACAGAGCAAGCAAGTATGTGGGGGGAGGGGCAAATGGAAAGGGAAAAGTAGACTCCCCACTGAGTGTGGAGCCTGATGCAGGGCTTGGTCCCACAACCCTGAGATCATGACCTGAGCTGAAATCAAGAGTTGGATGTCAACAAGTCACCTAGGTGCCCTGAGAGTTTTTTCATTTTAAAGGGGAAAAAAAAGAAAAGTTGCAAAAGTGTTTAGAAATACTTCTATGTTGTCTAAAAAAGTCAAATGATACCATTTCCTGTGATAAAAGAGACAGTATATCAACTTTCTTAAATTACATAATTTGAACTTTTGGACACAAAGCTTTTCTACTTCTGAACAATAATAAAAATTGCTATCAAATTATGGTTGATGAATTCACAAAAACACCTCCTGAGAGCTCTCTGGAAATAAAATTTAATTTTAAAGTTTGAAAATGACATGAATGTAAAAGAATGGCTTTCAAATGTGCTTGATATTTTAGAGAAAAATCTCTATATTACTCCATGAAGCTGCAGTAATAAAGGTATCAGGCAGTTAGTTATTGATGATACAGCATTTGGTTCGCTGGATAACAGCATAAGGCAATCTGAAAACAGAAATAATCAAAGGCCAGTGCCCACACTCCCAAAACATTTTCCAAGATGCAGATGGAGGTTGGCTCCTGAGACTGCTGACCCAGCGGACTCCTTGTGGCCTCCTCCCAGAACCGCGACCCCTCCTGTTCAAGCGCTAGCACAGCCCGCACGCACTCCCACCTCTCCGCCTCAGAGGCCGCTGTTCTAACACATGACAGAACACAGGAAATGTGGGAAGACTGTTTAAGAAAATCTAGGAACTAGACAACTACTGCAAAGCACTGAGACAGCCTGTTCTCATATCAAAACTGGAAACAACTCCAACGAGAGCTCTGTCCTTAATCATTCTAACATGTGAACTTCAATAAAAAACAATTTTATTTGAGCAATGCATTTTTTTTCCTGGCCTCCTTAAAATGGCATGAATTGAAGAAACAGTGGACAAACAAGTTCCTGTGTGTCCCCCATGTGATGACCCCACATCAGGCTGGTCATCCTGAAGGACACGGAGGTATTTCACATGACCTCTCTTACAAGAAACCCGGGTAGGAAAACAAGATGCCAACAGGGGAAACAAGAAAAAAACTAATTATAGCATACCAGGGGCTATAGGTATCACAGAATCTGTCACTGAAAAAAGACACAAATATCCATTCTCTATCTGTCCTAAAGGGATTGAAAATAGAAAATATGTGCTAAGAATTATCTAAAGTTAAATAAGAAATGCTCAGAGTTTTAATAAAATCTTTTCTTCTACAGTCAAATAATATATCTAATAATTTAAAACTAATTTATCCAATGTAAAAAAAATACAAAAATGAAGAGACTATGTAAGTCTTGGTGCACCAGCACAACACGCTCTGCTCCCTTGAACTTGCAGCAGAGTTCATCACGGAGGTCCTAGGTGATGAGCACCAGAGGCGAAAATCTGTAATTTCTAACCTTTGTATGTGTTGGTGAGCCAGAGTCTCCTTTGATTTTAGAAGTTTAGTTCTTCCCACAAAGTAGCTAGAAGAGTTTTGCAGAAGCCAAATTTCAAGGTAAGAATTTTACTTTAAAAAACAAGGAACCATCTGCTGATGCAAACCAACAGACACACAAAACTTCACAGGATGAGACTGCAACCGAACCAAGCTGCCTGGAAAAGGGGACAATTCTGACCCAGACAACACCTAAGAAGACTGCTTTTTAAACCCAAAACATTTTATTTTGAAACAATTTTAGATTAACAGGAAGTTGTAAAACTAGTACAGAGAAACTCCGTGTGCCCTTCATCTGACTCTTCGGACACATCTTGAGTGCAGTGCGATGGGACACCAGGAAGCTGACGTGGGGACAAGGGCTGCTCTTTAACACACGTGCAGCTGGCCTCACCCCTCCAGTCAGGGAGCAGAACTCCTCTGTCACCACAAACACCTCCCTGGGAGGACCCACTCACCCCCTCCTCTCACCTGACATCCACTAACTGGTTCTTCAGGTATGTCATTCTGTCATTTCAGGTATGTTCTATAGACACAGCAGTTTGAGAATGTTTGAGGCCTCTTTCCACTCAGGATAACTCCCTGAGCTCTCGCCAAGGGGCCTCGCTGGTAACAGTTCATTCCTTTATGACGCTGAGCAGCATTCTGCGGGATGGATGCCCTACCCTTTGTCCACTCGTCATCCACTCGAGAACATACAGCCTATTGCCAGCTTCTGGCCACTATGAACAAAACTTCTGTGAACAAGCAGGGGCCCATTTTGTGTGGACATAGGTTTTCACATCTCTGGGATGAACTGTTGTCTTAGAATCAGGGTATGTTCTGTTTTTTTGTTTGTTTTAAAAGAAACTGTCAAACTATTTTCCAACGAGGCCAGACCATTTTACCTTGCCCCCTAGAAATGTCTGATCGATACAGGTTCTCCAGATCCTTACAGGCATTTGCTATCGGTTACTACTTTCTATTTCAGTGGTTCTAAAAGCTACATGGTGATATCTCATCGTGGTTTTAATGTGTATTTCTCTGATTGTCAGGAGTGTTGAGTATGTTTTCATGTGCTTATTTGTATTCCCTTGTCCACTTTCATGGAATGTCCCCTCGGGTGGCTTGCCCATTTTAGAACTGGATTTTTTTACTGCAGTTTTGAGAGTTCTATGGTCTGGACATGAGTGCTTTTTCAAATATGTGGCTGGCAAATACTTTATTGAAGTCTATAGCTCTTTAGCAGAGCTAAAGTTTTAAGATTTGAAGAATTCCAATTTAATGCTTTTTTCTTTTATGGACCATGCCTTTGGTGGCATGCCTAAGCACTCTTCACCAACTCTTAACCCCACAGATTTTCTCTTATGTCTTCTGAAAGTTCAGTCATTTTACATTTAACATTTAATCCAACACATTTTGAGTTCATTTTTGTACGAGGAATAGGGTTTAGGTCAAGGTTTATTTTTTTGCCTATGGATGTTCAATCATTCTAGCACCACTTGCTAAAAAGACCATTATTCCCCCTTCATTGAATTGCTTTGTACCTTTGTCAAAAATCAGTTGGCTGTACCTGTGTGGCTCTATTTCTGGGCTCTCTGTTCTGTCCCATTGATCTATGTATCTACCCCTATGCCAATACCACAGGGCTTTTCTTACTTTAGTTATCTAGTAAGAATTCAAATTGGTAGAGTGATTTCTCGCACTTTATCCTTCTTTTTCAACATCGTTTCAACTCCTTTGCTTTACCACATACATTTTATAACCATCTTTTCTGTACCTACAAAATGATCTTGCTAGAATTTTGAAAGGAACTGTATTAAACCTACCTATACATTGGTTTGGGGAAAACTGACTTCTGTCAATCCATGAACATGGCACCTCTCCCCAAATATTCAGATTTTGATTTTTCTCATCAGTACTTCATAGTTTTCAGCATCAGGCCCTGAACATATTTTCTTAGCTGTACACTGAATTATTCCTTTTTAAAGCAACTGTATTTGTATTTCGATTTCCATATGTTCACCATTACTATATAGAAATGTGGGTGATTTTTTTATGCTGATCTTATATCTTATCACCTTGGAGTTTTTTTTTATGCCAGGAAGGTTTGTTTGTTTTTTTAATATAGATTATTATTATTATTTTTTAAAAGAATCCTCGAAATTGGGATGCCTGGGTGGCTCAGACAGTTAAGCCACTGCCTTCGGCTCAGGTCATGATCCCAGAGTCCTGGGATTGAGTCCGGCACTGGGCTCCTTGCTCAGTGGGGAGCCTGCTTCTCTCTCTGCCTCTGCCTGACACTGCCTACTTGTGCCCTCTCTCTCTTTCTGACAAATAAATAAATAAATAAAATCTAAAAAAAAAAAAGAATCCTTGAAATCTTCAAGGTTGACCATCATATCAACAGCAAATACAAAGTTATTTTTCTTCTTTTCCTATCTGTATGCCTTTAGTTACCCCCCGCCCAGCCATCACTATGGAGCTGGCTAGAGATGCCAGTACTATGTTGAAGGGATGTGGTGAGAGTGGACATCCTTGCCTTGTCACCAAGTATGAGGGGGGTGACATATACTGAGTGCTATACACTCAGTATAGCACCACTGAATATGATGTGAGCCATAGTTTTGTACATGCTGCTTATTAAGTTGAGGAAGTTCTCTCTAGTCCTAGGTTGATTTCTTTTTTTTTTTTTTTTAGGAATGGGTGTGATTTTTGTCAAACTTTCTACATCGATTGATATGATCGTATGACTTTTCTTCTTTAGGCTGTTAGCATGGTTTACTGCATTGACTGATTTTTGAATACTGAACCAGCCTTGCATAACTGGCATAAATCCTACATGATCACAATGTATAATTCTTTTAGGTATACTACTGATTTTATTTGCTAACAATTTGTTAAGGCTTTCTTATTTGTACTTATGAGGAATACTGGTCTGTAATTTTCTTTTGTATGTGTGAACTTGTGTGTGTTCTTTTCTGTTTGGGGTATCAAAACAATACTGCTGATTCATAAAATTAATTGAGAAGTATTTCACCCTCTTCTATTTTCTGGAAGAGATTGGGTAGAATTGCTGGGGTTGGAGGAAGTTGGTTGTTTTTGTTTTAAAGTTTGGTACAACTCTCCTGTGAAACTATGTGGGCCTGCAGATGTCTTAAAGGCTTAAAATTTTGAAATCAATTTCCTTACTATTTATAGGGCTTTTCAAATTGTCTAGTTCACATTAAGTTGTGGCAGTTTGTGCTTGTTGGGAAATTGACTTATTTCCTCTAACTTGTCAGATTTTGCATGTAGGATTATTCACAGTGTTCCCTTATTTTCTTTTTCTTTTTTTTTTTTAAGATTTTATTTATTTATTTGTCAGAGAGAGAGAGGAGTGAGAGTGAGCACAAGCAGATAGAGTAGCAGGCAGAGGCAGAAGGAGAAGCAGGCTCCCTGCTGAGCAAGGAGCCCGATGTGGGACTTGATCCCAGGACGCTGAGATCATGACCTGAGCCGAAGGCAGCCGCTTAACCAGATGAGCCACCCAGGCGTCCCCTTCCCTTATTTTCTGTTTGATGCCTGCAGGGTCTGTAGTACCATCACCTGTTTCAGCCCAGATACCAGGAATTTGTGTCCTCTTTCTTTTCTGTGTGTCGGTTTTATTACAGGTTTGTCTGTCTTATTGATTTTTCTAATTAGCCTTTTTTACACTGATATTCTCTATTTTTTTGTTTTCAACTTCATTGTTTTCCTACTCATCTTTGTTTTTTTCCTTCTTTCTGCTTACATTAGGTTTACTTTGTTCTTATTTTTCTAGCATCTTAATGTTAGAGCCTTGATGGATTTTAAACTTTTGTTCTTTTCTGATGTAAGAATTTAGTACCACTAAGTTTCCCACTTCATCTGCTTTAGGTTTATCCTACCAAGTATAATATGTTGTGTTTTAATTTTCATTGAAAGTATTTATTTTGTGACTTCTTTTTTTTTTTTTTAATTTAAGATTTTACAGAGAGAGAGAGATCACAGGTAGGCAAAGCAGCAGGCAGAGGGAGAGGGGGAAGCAGGTTCTCCGCTGAGCAGAGAGCCCGATTTGGGGCTCAATCCCAGGACCCTTAAATCATGACCTGAGCAGAAGGCAGATGGATGCTTAATCAACTGTGCCACCCAGGCGCCCCTTTGTGGCTTCTTTGTCTCGTGGTATTTTGAAATGTGTTGTTTCCAGGTCTTTGGACATTTTCTCACTACCTTTCTGTTATTAATGTCTAATTTGACTCCGTTGTGGTGAGAGAACATACTCTATGATTTCAGTTATTTTAACTGCATTCAAGTTTCTTTTTGGGTAAGGACAATGTCTGTCTTAGTATATGTTTAATGAGAGCTAAAAAGAATGTATACTCAGCTGTTGCTGAGTGATGTGTCCTATAAATACCAATTAGATCCTGTTGGTTAATAGCATGGCTAAGTTATTCAAATCCTTGCTGATTTCCTGACTAGTTGTTCTATCTAATGTTGAGAGAGGGTTATTAAGTCTCCCAATGTAAGTGTGGACTATGATTTCTCCTTCCACTCTATAACATTTATTTCACGTATTGCAACTCGACTGTTATACATCTTTGGAATTGACATGTCATCCTGGTAGACTGGCCCATTTTTGTTACATCCCTTCTTTGCTCTAAACTCTATTTTAGCTGATATTAATCTAGTCAGTCCTGAATTCTTTTAATTTACGTGTGCATGGCCTTTTAGGTCCTTTTACTTTCAATGTACAATTATTTTGAAATTAGTTTATTGTAGACAGCATACAGTTGGGTCATGATTTTTTTTTAACTAGCCTACCAATCTCTGTCTTTTCACTGGTATATCTAAACCATTTATACTTACTGCAATTATGGATATTTTGGGGTTTAAGTCTCCCATTTATATTTTTGTCTGCTGCCTGTTTTCTCTGTGTTTTTTTTTAATTTCTCTGATTTCTTTTTTGCTGCCCCCGCCGCCCCGCCAAATGTTACGTGAATATATCCAGAATTCTATTTTGATGTATCTGGTGTTTCTGAGTGTATCTCTTTATATAGTGTTTTAGTGGTTGTTCTAAGTATTACATTTTAATCACATAACTTATCATGGTGTGCTTGTGTCAACATTTTACCAATTTGAGCAAAGTACAAAAACCTTAGCTCACTTTAGATTCCTTATCCTACCCCATGTATAATAAGATTATCATCAATATTTCCTCTACATTTCCAATAAGCATTTTGCAGTGTTATACTTTTTGCTTCAACCATCAAACATAATTTAGAAAATTCACAAGTATCCTCAAACTATTCCAAGAAATGTAAGAGGAAAGAAAACTTCCAAATGTATTCTACAAGGCCAGCATTATCCTGATACCAAAACCAGATCAAAAACAACAAAACAAAAACTCAAACAACAACAACAAAAACCCACAAAAAAGAATCCTACTGGCCAGATCCCTGATGAACACAGTCGAAGAAATCCTCAACCAAATATTAGCAAGCCACATACAATACATGAAAAAGATCATTCACCCCAATCAAGTGGAATTTATTCTAGGGAATGCAAGGATGGTTCATTGTTTGCAAATCAATGTAATACATCACATCAACAAATTGAAAGATAAAAAACATAAGATCATTTCAATAGATGCAGAAAAAGCATTTCACAAAATTCAACATTAACTCATGAAAGAACTCTCAATAAAGTGAGGTTAGAGAGAATATACCTCAACACAATAAAATCCATGTGGAAAATGCACTGCTAAAATCATACCCTACTGTAAAACAAACAACAACAAAACCCCAACAGCTTTTCCTCTAAGATGAGGAACAAGATAAGGAAGTCCACTCTTGCCACTTTTATTCAACTGGAATACTAGTACTGGAAGTCCTAGCCAGAGCAATCAGATGAGAAAAAGAAAGAAGAGGCATCCATATTGGTAAAGAAGAAGTTAAGCTGTCACCATTTGCAGAGGACATGGTATTATACATAGAAAATCCCAAAGACTCCACACACACACAAAATACTAGAATAAATGAAATGAGTAAAGTTGCAGGATACAAAGTTAATATTCAGAAATCAGGAACATTTCTATATATTAATAATAAAGTAGCTGAAAGAGAAATTAAGAAAATGGCATCACTTCCAATTGCACCAAAAAGAATAAAAGACCCAGGAATAAACTTAATCAATGAGTAAAAGACCTATACTCTAAAAACTATAAAACACTGATCCAAGAAATTGAAAATGGCACAAACAAATGAAAACATATTCCATGCTCATGAACTGGAAGAGTTAGTACTCTTAAAATGTTCATATTGCCCAAAGTGATCTACGATCCAGTGCAAGCCCTATCAAAATACCAACAGCATTTTTCACAAAACCAGAACAAATAATACTAAAGTTTGTATGGAACCACAAAAGACCCTAAATAGCCAAAGCAATACTGAGAAAGAACAACAAAGCTGGAGGTATCACAATCCCAGATTTCAAGATATACTAATAAGCTATAAAAATCCAAACAGTATGGTACTGGTACAAAAATGGATGCATAGATCAATGGAAAAGAATAGAGCACCCAGAAATAAACCCACGATTATACAATCAATCTATGACAAAGGGTGCAACAATATACAACGGGCAAAAGATAGTCACTTCAATAAATGGTGCTGGAAAAACTGGACAGCTACATGTAAAAACATGAAACTGGGCCACTTTTTAACACTTTACACAAAAATAAACTCAAAGTGGGTTAAAGACCTAAACATAAGACCTGAAACTGTAACAAATCCTAGAAGAGAATACAGGCTGTAATTTCTCTGATATGAGCCATTGCAACATTTTTCCAAATATGTCATCCTAAAGCAAGGAAAACAAAAGCAAAAATAAACTACTGGCACTACATCAAAATAGAAAGCTTTTGTACAGCAAAGGAAATCTAAAGCAAAAGGCAACCTACTAAATTGGGTAAGATATATCCAGTAAGGGGCTCAAATTCAAACTATATTAAGGACTTGCACAACTCAACACCGAAAGGAAAAAATACTTTTAAAAAATGGGCAGTGGACCTGAATAGACATTTTTCCAAGGAAGACATAGAGATGGCCAACAGGCACATGAAGAGATGCTCAATATCACTAACCATCAGGAAAATGCAAATTAAAAACCACACTGAGATATCATTTTATACCTCTTAGATGGCAAACATAAAAAAGACAAGAAATAGTAGGTGTTGGCCAGGATGTGAAGAAAAAGGAACTCTCATACACTGTTGGTAGGAATGCAAATTGATACAGTCACTCTGAAAATAAGTATGGAGAGTCCTCAAAAAATTAAAAATAGAAATACCATATGATCCAATAATTCCACTCCGGTATTTACCCAAAGAAAACTAGAAGTACTAATTTGAAAAAAAGACATGCACCCCTACGTTTATTGCAGCATTATTTATAATAGCCAAGATACAAGAGCAAGATATAAGATATAAGCAAGATATAAGTGTCCACTGATAAACAAGTAGATGAGGAAGGTGTTACAGACAGACACACCCATGCATGCGCATGCACACACTGGATTATCCAGAGGGATGTAAACCTTGGCTACACACACAACTTCTTTTTTACTACTCTGGACAGGTGTGAGGGATAAGAACCTCATAATAGCCTGGCAAGACTGGAAGTCTAGGGTCCATACTTGGTCTTTGCTGGTGGGGTTTGTGAGTGTGCCCCCGGTGTTTTCTGTAGTGTTTACCGCAGTAAGGTGGCTATTGTCCCTTAGCTAGAAAGGGCAGGTTCCTTGGAGGTTTTTTTTTTTTTTTTTTTTTTTTTTTTTTTTTTCCTGTGTGCCCACTGGCATCTTGGTTTTTGGCTTCTCTGGCACCCAGTCTAATAAATATGAGGAAAATAATAATATCAAGGAATCCGCCACTGTGTCATTCATTGAGTCTCAAGGTCCCTAGGCAGTCTACCTCCTCCTCTCCACGATTCAGTCTCCTCATGTTTTTCATACAAAATGTTCAGGGACTTTAGCTGTCCCTTGAAGGGAGGGGTAGAGAAAAGTAGGCCCACCCCGTCTCTCCAGAGACATGAATTGGGAAGATGCTCTTAACAGTTTTTCCTTCTCTTCTACAGATTAATGATCAGCAAAATAACATTCAAGGATCATTAGCACACAGAAATGCCAGAGGAACAATAACAACAGAAAAACCTACCTAGGAGCGAAGCAGGAAGAAGAAATGAATAAATTATTAACTCTACACCAAGTTCGGGGTGTTGGGAGGGATGTGCCTCATCCGCTTAGCTTAGGGCAGAAGATAATGACGGAGAGGCGGGGATGGTAAAAGAGCTGTCCAGGGCAAAGAATAAGACGCCAATAATAATTAAAGACAAAGGGAGGAATCAAAGTGTCTTAATATCATATGGCCTTAGGAAGAAAAAAGCAGGAGACTTTTTTTTTTTGGGAGAGAGACAGCATGCATGCAAGCAGTGTTGGGCAAAGGAAGAGAGAGAATTCCAAGCAGGCTCCACACCCAGCATGGAGCACAACGTAGAGCTCCATCTCACAACCCTCAGATCATGACCTGAGCCAAAATCAAGAGTTGGACGCTTAATCAGCTGAGCCACGCAGGTGCCCCAGGAGACATTTTTTAAGGTTTCATGTCAATGTTTAATGCAGCAAAATGGAAGAGAAGTTCTCCATATCATTAGCCTAGTATTGCTCAATTCCATTAGTTGAAGACAAAACCTAATTGCTGAGAAAAAGCAGAGGCATAAGTTCCAAATCAGCCACTGACATCCTAGAGACACACTGTGAATTACAGCAGGAGAGAAAGGGATGAATAATTAGCACTACACAAATTTCAGTATTGTGGCTTTTCTTATAATTAGAAGTCACATAATTTTAAAACTGCCTTGTACAAAATCATTATTGTTATTTTCTAAAGGTAACAGAAAAAAACCTAATAAAGAATGGTTGACATTCCCTTCATTCATCCCACCTAGCTTTACTCTAAGAGTTGGTCAGAGATAGCTAGAGAAAGAAAATCAAGAAAATAAAGGATATCTTTAACATTGCAATGGGTTTATCCCTCCAAAGTCTTCAAACTTTTCCTATACTACAGCTTTGCTCAGCATCGCTGTTCTATATATACATGCCACATTGCTTATATTTTTTTTTAGGGATCACAACAGTAAGTACTAGAAGTCTCCTGGCTGCTGAGATTGACACCCTAGGGTGTTAGAAACAACAAGATGCCCCTCCTTTATATTGGATCACTGTTTATAGTTACATTTTAGTATCTAAATTCAATAAACTATTTAATACATTAGAGAATGTTATAAAATAATTTGTTATTCCTTTCATTCTTTAATTTTCTTAATCTTGTTTTATAAGTTAGCACCTAGGAAGTACTAGAAAGAATTCTGAATAACCTTAAATACAGATGGTGATGCAAAGGAAGAGAGAAAAGCATACTCTAGAAAGTTGGACTACATATTTCAGAGCACCATCACCCAATCCTGGGGACAGAAAATAAGAATTATGTAGGAACTGATGAGGGAGGAATTTTCATCACCACTGGTCAGTCCTTTAATCAACCACTGATCACTCACTGTCAGTGTGCTCTATCCCCTAAAGGAGACAGGCCCAGCAACCCAGGAGTCCTATTTCTGCAAAGGGAGAGAGTATGTGACAAGGAGTCTGGGGCAAGAAGGCTTGTTAGGGGTCAGAGAGAGGAGCATGGATTTGAACCAGGACCACCACAATGGCACATGTTATCTGCGAGTTCTGAGGCAGAGAGAAGAGAGGAGCATGTAAGCTGAGATCATCGTCTCTAGGAGGCCATTAAAGACCTGAGAGTAAGAAGAAGGAACCCAGGGAGACTGCTCAGAATGGAAAAAAAGAAGGTCAGATACAGAATGCACCAGGACACCAACATCTTAGTGACAAGGTAAAAAAGTAATTAAGAGGAACAGTTCAAGGAAGACAAATAAGAGTAATGTTGAAAAGGCAAAAGAGATGTGTCAGAAAGCTGAAAAGTCATAACAGTTCTAATGCTGCAAAAGGCAAAATAATGTAAAAAGTGGAAAATGTCCATTAGCTTTGATAACTGGGCTGTCACTGAAGAACCACAAGAAGGCAATGGCAGTGGTGTCTACTGGGTGTTAGGGTCAATCATCTTCAGGGTCCCCCACTACATATACTGCCTACTGGCTCATATTTTCTTCTCTATGTCCAGGCATTTATATTACTCAAAGTAATAAACAAATTTTACAAAGGAAATAGGAAAATGTTTATATGATATGAATCTCAATTAAATACATTTAGTTGAAATATTTAATGCATTGGCAATGCGTTTCCCCGTGTTTTATATTTCTGATTTTGTAAGGATACTCACGTCAAAGTATGGCACCTCCCATCTAAGTACGGCAAACTCAAACTCAGCCATTAAAATGATTTTTTACAAAGTTCTTGACAAATGAAAATATCTAGGATATAATCTCAGTTTGAAAATGTTTACAAAACAGTTTATCAAATAGGATCTCAATAAATAAAAACATACATAAAAGAAAGAGGACACATGACAAAATGTAATTGCTTACAGAAAATAGTGTTATGGGAGATTTTTTTCTGCTTACTCATACTCTTCAGTATTTATGTAACATATCACAATAAGCATGTGTTTTATATAACTTTACTAGCCTTGAAGAGGAATAATTAAACCCTATTATAAAGCCAGAATCAATTTCCTTTCTTCCCACAAGTATGTTTATGATGCAAGTTCTTCAAGGGAAATACCTCCTGAATTTGCTGTGTGAAGCAGTCAGAAGAGATCACACCGCTTTGGAAGAGAATGGTCTCACAACAACTCGAAGATTATGTGCCAAAAATATCTGTAGTGATCGGGAAAGTGTGAGCTCCACAGCACTATGGAAAAGCTGCATATTAGAGTGACTCTGCCTGTCACGTGCAGTCCCCACAGAGCCACCTCTGTGCCTGCTTTCTTGGGCAAAGTATTTATGTACCAAAACAGTTTCAGAGGCAGCTTGATCAATAAGACGATGCACAGAGAAATACCAGAGCACGGAAATGCCTATCACTGCGGGAGGTGTGCTTGTACACGTGTCAACTTTTCATTTCATAAAAGAAATGATTCACGGCAAGACTTGCAGGTTACTAGGAAGAGTCCGGTTGTTCTAGTGACTGTTTCACAAACGTGCCCGGTGATATGAATTATCAAGGCCGCTTGTGAAAATGTATATTCCTGGGCCCAACCTCTAGGATCAGAATCTCAAGAGATATGGCCTAGAAACCTGTATTTTTTAAGTTTCCCAGGACACTAATTGCACCAAGATCTGAGGATTATTTTCCTGAGAGTATTTCAGAGCATCAACTGAACCGCTCACTTTCCCAATTTCCTAATTTCCCCTCTCTGCAACTGTTCCCAGGAAATTGTGCACACCCTTTCCAGACCAGCGTGAAGAAGCGCCGGTGATCCTCGGAGATCCCCTGGTCTGTAGTTATCATTTCAAATTTCACTACTTGTCAGCCTTCCCTCCATGCATCCTGGAAAGTCTGGAAGAAGTCAGCTGTTGTCCCCCTTGCCAGGAGTGGCCACCCACTGGTTCCATCTAACTGAGAGGGTCCAAAATACCAACATCATTTCAGCCACTAGTCCCATTTCTAGATTATAAGTCAGACTAATAATCAGAAATGTGACAAAAATTTATACTTTCATCACCACATCAGGTAAGACAAAGCAAAACAAACACCAACACATACACAAAAATCAACAGGACATACTGGAATGAGCCCAAATAGAGAACAAATAATTTATGATACATAACTAAAAAAGTATTCAGCAAACCTACAAGATGTTTTTAAAGAGTATTTAATAATATGAGAAATTCTCACTATTTAATGGTCACTTAAAGGAAACAACATGACAACATACAGCATGGCCCCAGATGCACATACATGTGGGTGCCTACGCATGCCCACGGGCACAGAGAAAAACAAAGAATATATCAAAATGTTAACAGCAGTTATTTTGGGTGGGTGGGTGATCTTAGATTACATTTTCTTGGTATACTCCAATATTTTCTAAACAGTCTATAAGACATATATATATATATACATCTATGTGTATGTGTGTGTATAAATATTTTTAAATATATATACTATATATATTTTTAAATATATATATATATTTTAAATATTTTTTAAAAATATATATATTTTTAAAAAATATTTTTTTAATATTTTTTTAAATGTAGACTCCATGCCCAGACTGGTGCCCAACCTGGGGCTTGAATGCTTAACCCTGAGCTGAGATCAAGAGTCAGTCGCTTAATTGAATGAGCTACATAGGTGCCCCAGAAAGAATTCTTTAAGAAAAAAAAAGTCAGAAGTTACTTGGGGTCTTGGAATAGGAATTATAATTATAGTAATATTTATACAATTAGTTCTTTAATGTTTGTCTCCCCAACTATAAATAAAATTAGAGTCGAAATCATATGCATCTTGCTCACAACTATACTCTGAGTGCCTGGCACATTCTAGGAATTTAATAAATATTGATTATGAATAAATGAAAGAAAGGAAGAAAAACAGGAAGGGAAGGTGGGAGGAGGGGAATGGAAAAGCAAGGTCCAGGTGAATGTGGCAGACAAGGAGCTTGTCCGTCAACTTTTTTTTTTTAAAATATTTTATTTATTCATTTGAGAGACAGACAGAGAGAGCACAAGCAGGGAGAGAGGCAGAGGGAGAGGGAGAAGCAGACTCCCCATTGAGAGGAGCCTGACATAGGGCTTGATCCCAGGACCCTGGGATCATGACCTGAGCTTAAGGCAAACACGTAACTATCTGAGCACCCAGGTGCCCCATCTGTCAACTTCTTGAGTGTCCCAGCGGCCTAGCTGCTGTGGGGCATATAATAAACACTGAACATGTTATGTATATGAATAAGTCAATAAACTGATATTTACTTCTTTGAAACTTTTTTCAGCTTTATTGAGGTATCATTGACACTTTAAGATACTTAAGATACTTAAAGTGTTTGTCACAGTGATTTAATATACGTGTACCTCATAAGAGGACCCTCATCCACTTAACACGTGAGGATTCCTTTTACCTGTCAGCTCGACTGGGCTAAAAGACGCCCACATGGATGGTCAAACGTTTCTGGGTGTCTGTGAGGGTGTTTCTGGAAGAGGTCAGCATGTGAACAGGTAGACTGAGTGAAGATCTGCCCTCCCTGGTGTGGGGGAGACCATCCAATCTCCTGGGGCCCCAAAAGGACAAAAAGGTGGAATCAGGGTGAATACACTCTTTCAGCTTGAGCTGGGACACCTGTCTTCTCCTGCTCTCTGGCTTCCACACTCCTGGCTCTCTGACCCTCAGGACTGCAATGGGAAATTACACTACCAGCTTTCCTGGGCCTCCAGGATGCACACAGGACATCGTGGTGTGGACCAATCCCTCCTAATGAATCTCCAAACCAGCTCTATGTATCCTATCGGCAGTTTCTCTGGAGAACCCAACTAATACACCCTTAAGAGCACCCAGCGCCCTCTATCGTGCTGAGTCTGCTCAGTGCTGAGAGTGTCTTGGCATCTTCATGTTCTCCAGCATTCTTCAGGTCCCCAGACCTGGCACAGTATTGGCACAAGGACAGAGCTATGTTCTGATCTCGAGGGAATGAGCCTATGGATGAGGTCTAGCAGGAGAGGGAGAGAGGGAGGCATGCTATGAAATGGGCACCCCTGTGATCCCTTCCCAGGCCTCCTGCCCTGCTGCTGCTTTTCTTTTCATGAAACTCAACCATCATTAAGTGAACACATTACCCTAAAATTATTGAAGATACTCCCCTTCAGGAGAATGTGCTGAGGATGCCACTGGTCTCCTTACCCACACCTCCCCCTGTCCCTCGAGCCCCAGGTCCTGCATTCCGCCTGCAGAACATTTGCCATGAGCCACTGTTGTTGGACTGAGACAGCATCCTGCGTGCCCCCTACTCTCCACCCTCTCTTTCCTGGTCCCTCTCCTCAGAGCTCACGGGTCCCCAAAGCATCCACACCACTGCTTACTCCTCCAGACCCTCTCTCCTTCTCAAGGTTAATCTTGCTTGCTAAAGCTACATTCTTCCTTTCCAGTTTCCCTTTTCCCTTTCTCCCTCCTGTCACATCTGCCCATCTCCCTGTTACCCTCGTGCATCCTTCCAGCCTGCAAGAGTTAGGAACTCCCTGATCCCTCCTTACTTTCTGCTTCCCTTCAATGCCAAAGTTCTTGAAAAGCTGTCTCTGTGGCATTCACTTCCTCATTTTTTTTCATTCATTTTTTCCCCAAAAGTTAGTATGTGCTCACAATACAGAAGCCAAAACATTCCCAAAAGTGGTGGTAAAGTGCCTTCCTGCCACTGGTGTCCCCAAGCCCCACACTCCCCTCACAGGCAACCCCGCTAGCAGCATCTTCTATATTTTTCCAGAGCACATATGCACACACATCTTAGTCATTTTTTATTCAAATGGAGGCATTTGTGTGCATTTTTTACCCTTTGCCTTTTTCACTTGAAGTATCTTAGAACGTATCCTACGTAAGCGTATCCAAAGCTACTTCATTCTTTACTGAAATGTAGTTGCCATATGATACCCTATTAGTTTAAGATGTACTTCTTCATTAAAGCAAGAACAAGTGCTATGAGCCCCTACTGTTCTCTCCTCCGACTTGCAGGCATGCTAAGCACAACTGAAACCAGACCGAGGAGCGACGGACGTGCACTTGTGTTGGTGCTACGCAACCAAGGTCAGGACAGGAGAATCAATAAGATTGGTTCCCATGGATCATGTCAGATAATAATCTTTTTAGTTCTTTTTAAAATATCATACCACCAGAGAACATCTGTCTTCAACTTTTTATTGTGAATACCACTGCCTCCTTATATAGGTCCTTGAGGAGAGGAGAGGGTATCCTGTTTTCTGAACCATTTCTAACATGTGGCCACTCCATGGAACTGGTGTTTGTAAATTTCCACAGCTGAGGTGGGAAAGTTGTCCATCCTAGTCCGAAATTCAGTCTGTGGTCCACCTCGTGCTTAGGGGAACAGCCAGATCTCTCCATATCATTAGACATTCTTCTTCTATGGCATGTTTACTCTGGTTTGTGACAACCGTACAAGTGAAGGAAAATCTGAGCCATTTCTTTCTCTCAAAAGTCTGACATTCAGAAATTTCTAATTGGTTTTCATATGCATTTGATTTTATTTGTGTTGAAAGGTAATTCTAGGTATGAAACATTGGTGTAATTGTCTGAAATAAATCAGTGGGCTTCTTGCTAAACAATAAAAAATGAGAGACAAGTATCTTTTTTTATCATAACTTGAAGAAAATTTCTTCCAAATAATTTTCCTTGAAGAAGAAAATCACCTGACAAGGACAAACACAAAATATTTGAGTATTTCGGGTGGGTCATAGTCTTGTAAGGGAACATTAGCCCAGTGAATTGCTTGTAAATCCAGGCTAACATGTTAACGTATTTTATTTCCAAAGTGTTTTGAGACCACACATTATGAAAGGTGTTATATAAATGCAAAGTACCGCTTTTAAATTAAATTTTCTTGGAACTCAAAAGACAAGTCATATGGCTTTTATTAATGTAAAGTTTATCTTGACCTTGCAGCAGAGAGTATAATCAAGTTGAAAAAATATTGGTATAATGTTATAGGGGTTAAAACAAACATGGAATCTTAAAAAGAAGAAATGCTTCCCTACTTTTCAAACAAGATTGACTGTGTGACACTGGCTTGGTGATTTATCTGTAAAAGTTATACCATGATCTCATAATTCAGTATTGGTAGGGCCACTCAATGCATGATTTATTAGGTTTCTCTTTATCCTAAATGCCAGCAAAAGACACAGGCTATCCAGCAGGCTTACTTTTTCATTGACTACATGTAAAATGTGAACGAGAAGCAAAATGAGGATTACAAGAGGGTGAACTCTTGCCACTGTCATTGAAAATTAACAATAAGCCACAAGTGAATTATTACAATTTTGGCAAACAAACAAAAAATTCTATTTACTCATGGCCCTCAGAGGAAAAAAAAATTGCTATGGTAAAAAAAGGTCAGTGCTGGTGCTTGAGACGGAAGTACAGCATGTCAGTTCATACTGGATATATGGTAATCACCACGTGGAGGCCCATCCAGCTAGTGCTGGTCATAATGTGAGAGCCAGGAGGAGCAATGTGGATTGCTGCACTGATGGCCACCAAGCTGTCTGTCCCAGCTGCCACCCCCTATTTGTTCAAAAGGTTAGATCTGCTCTGGGTTATAAACTGTAAACCTCTCCTAAGAGCATAATTGTCACTGGGTACTTCTCCAAGGCAATATTCTAAGAAATGGACAAATATATTTGCAAGAGCATTTAGCAAATATATTTTGTAGCTTAACAGCTCAAATACAAAACATTCATTTCCACACAGATGATCAGAACAAGCATTTCTAAACTGGAAATATTTTTGTTTGCAGTAGAAACATATGTTCTGGCTGTCAAAACATTTCTAAATAAAACATGATTCTTGCAAAAGGTATTTAATTTGGCAAATATGGGCTTATGTAGACACAGACTCAAAGTATTTTAAAATTATGTATGGACTCATCAAAAGTAAAAATAATAACTTCCAATTATTTGCTTACTCTCTGAAAAGAACTGAGCAAAGCTTTTTATCTATCACTAATTTAATTCTGGTTTTTATTAAAAGTGAGAAACAGAGAAGGAAGCTGAGAACTGAAGAAGTAATTTGTGCAAAGTTTCACAGACTGTAAAAGAATGGGACCGCGCTGGGTTGTAAGCAGTAACAGCAACAAAGATGTTTAAGAGACTTTTGAAAATAGTCTATTTTCTCATATAATAAATACTTAGAGGATGGGAGCCAGGAACTAGTGGCTCAGTGGTCAGTCAACAATCTTGCCCCTTCCACCTTTCTACAGATGGAAGAGAAGCTAGGAAACCAAAGGGAAGGATTAACATAATTTTCATAGTGAAGGGCTTGGCCAACAAAAGTTCTCTGTAAAGAACCAGACAGTAAAAAGTTTCAGGTTTGCAGGCACATGGTCTCTGTCCCAACTACCCACCCCCGCCTGTGTCACTGGAAATCGGCCACAGACGATGCGTGAATGAATAGGTGGTGTGTTCACAGCAACACAAGTCTGGTGGAGGGTGCTGACTGGCCTTGGCCAGCTGTGCTGACCTGACGAAGGGCAGCCGGGACTTGGCCGCGGCATGGGCAGGTGCACCAGGTTGGCAAGGACAGAACCACAGTCCTGATGAGAAAGCCGACCGGCTGCTGGGCCTGACACACAGCATGCACAGATGCAGGGCTCACACCTAGACCTTGAAGACTCAGAGCCCACACTCCCAACTGCTATGCGACTCTATCATTTTGCCTGGAACAAGTTCAACTCAGAATCCACACACATGAAAGCTGGAAGATACTCTGCACACGGTTTACTCCCACAGAGGAAGATTCTAGATGAAGAAACTAAGGGCTGCAGAGTATGTGACTTAGTGGAAGTCACAGGACGGGTCAGAAGCAGAGAAGCAGAGAAGCAGAGAACTGTGTCTCCTGATGCCCTTGCGCTACGGGTCCCGCTCCTGCTTCTCGTCGGAGGAGAGCAGCAGCAGTGCTGGCGTCTGTGGAGCCATCAGGAAGTGCTGGCCACCTAGCACCGGAGTCATTTCTTCTCTGTGACATCCTTTAGTACAGACGCAGTTATTCCTGCTGGGGTCTCACTGTGTCCCAGGTCACACAGCCAGGAAGTGCCAGAGCCTGAATGAGAACCTGGGTCGGTTCCGAAACCCGCCAGCCTGTACCAAGCACCTCCTGCACACTCCATTACTCTCTGGGATTTTAGAAAGGCTTGGAACGCTCGGAAGAAACATGCAGAAAGCCTCAGTTGCTATAAACTGCAATAATGCAATTAATTTGGTGGACACAGCACTGAGAAAGGAGTTCAGAAGCAGCCGCAACATTACCACACTCAGCATTGATTGTCCTAAAGCACTTAATGCTCGCGCTGCCTTGAATGTAGTTAAAAACAGTTTCCAGAGTAGTTTTCCTTTTGGAAATATTCTAACCTTTGGAGTAAAACCTTTCTAACAATCTTGGAATGTGTCATAGCTCCACTCTTGTTCCCTTACTCTGGCCTATTAGTGGCGCTATACTCCGTTTATCACTGTGCTGACCTCACAGAAAAAACGAAGTGCTTCCCATAGCGTATTCAAAGCAACCTGAATCTAGAAACTTTAATTATGATTTTTTCCCCACACATCCTGAGAAGCCATAGGAAATAAGACCCCCTTCCCCCCCTGCCTTTTTTTGTGGGGGCAGGGGAAGGCATCTAGAAGAGGCAAAGTCCTTCCTGTACTTTCCAATGCCTCTTCCCAAGAGACTTCATACAAATTAAGTTCAATGCTTAGCTTGAGGCTCCATCCCACGAGCATTCCTTCCTTTATCCACTCAATAAGCACTTTAAAACATCAGATTTTTTAGATCAATGCAGATTCCACTGCAGCAGTAAGGAACAACCCGCTGGTGCAGATACAGAGCACCCCCCCGCCCCCAAGGACCTCCTGTGGCACCCTTCACAGTCACTGGCACCCACCTCACTGACCCCTGGTGACCTCTAATCTGTCCTCCATCCCTTGAACTTCATCATTTCAATAATGGCCCATAAACAGATTTATGCAGGATGTGACTTCTGGAGTTGAATCTTTACATCACCTTAATTCCTTGAAGATTCTCCCAAGATGTTCATTCCTTTTTATTGCTGTGGTTTATCCCGAAGCTTAATTAACATTATCCAGTCAGGGGACACTGGGTTTGTTTGTTTGTTTGTTTGTTTCAGTTTTCAGTGATTATAAGTAGAAAATGCTATGAATATTCATGTACTGATTTTTATGTGAACATGAGTTTTCATTTCTATGGAAAAAATATCCACATGAAATTATTTGTTCTAAATGCTATCTTGATCAAGTTTGGACGCCCTGACTAGAACCAGTCAGTTCCTCTTGAGCATCAGGTAAGTCCAGACTCAACCACTTCCCTGACATGGCTCTCATGTTCCAGGACCACTGTGCACAAGCCCTCATTACTCTGGGGCCAGGCACCAGGAACCAGGGACAGCCTCCAGACCCTGCAGGCTACTGAAGTTATTCAAATTAGCCAATCCCCAAGAAGCCCAAGAAACCTAGATAGTGTCATCCTGCTTGACACGGTATCTGCCCCCCACAGCTCCAGCTTGCAACTCCCTGCATGGCTCTACTGGGGCCTGGCCTTCTCCTGTGGAGCTCTAAGTAACAATGAGTTCTATCTTCTTACCTATCCCAGGGTCAGCATGTGGTGTCTAGCCATGAATCAAATCTTCAAATCTTATAAAATAGTCCAAGACTGCATTTGATGTGTTGTGTGTAATGGCATTTTAATTTTTATATTAAAAAAAAAAACAGTCAATCTACTCCCATAGTTGTTGTAACATCTTACCTTTCTGCCACCAAGGTATGTGAGTTATAATAGTAGGGTTTTTTTCCCTGATGCTTTTTATCAATTTGAGGAAGTTCCCCCTTCATTCCTAGTTTGCTGGGAGTCCTTACCAAAATAAACGTTGAATTTTGTCAAAAGTTTTTTCTGCATAAACTGATTTGATCATGTTTTCTTCCCTCTTTTAGACTGCTGTTATAATGGGTTACATGAACTTTCAATGTTGAATCAACCTTTGATAGATAACTGAAGTAAATCCTACTTAATCATGATATGTAACTTGTTTTCCACATTGTTGAAATGGATTTGCTAATATTTTCTTGATTTTTATGACTAAAGGTGTGAGAGATATTGGTCTATAGATTTTATTTTTTTTTAACTGCCTTTATCTGGTTTGGGTATCAAGGTAATATTATTTTCATAAATTAGAAAGTTTTCTCCTCTCCATTTCTTTGGAAGAGAGCGTGTGAAACTGGCATTCTTTATATTTTTAATATTTTATTTATTTATTTAACACAGAGAGAGAGTTCACAAGTAGGCAGAGAGGCAGGCAGAGAGAAAGGAGGAAGCAGGCTCTCCGCTTAGCAGAGAGCCCGATGCAGGGCTCGATCCCAGGTCCCTGAGACCATGACCTGAGCCGGAGGTAGAGGCTTAACCCACTGAGCCACCCAGATGCCCCAAAACTGGCATTCTTTAAAAGGCTGGTAAAATTGGGTAAACTTCTCTGGACGCTCACTTCAAATGCGATGACACTGGAAACTGCGGGCAATTTTTCATAGCAAATTCAGTTTCCTTATTGGTTATGAGACTATTCAGGTTCTCTACTTCATCTTGGTTGAGTTTTGGTGGTTTTTCCTTTTTGAGGAATAGTTCAAGTCACTTGGGTGGCCAAATGTATATGTACAGAGTTATTCATATTATTCCTCTCAGTTTTTTGCAAGGACTATAGTGATTCCCTTTTCATTTCTCATATTGGTGATTTGTATCTTCCTTCTTTTTAAGTCTTGTTATACTTTTGTCCACTGTACTGTTCTTTTCAAAGAATAAGCTTCCTTTTTTTTGTCTTTTTCAAATTTTTATTTAAATTTTAGTTAGTTAACACATAGTGTAATAATGGTTTTAGGAGTAGAATTCAGTGATTCATCACTTACACACAACACCCAGTGCTCATCACAAGTGCCATCCTTAATACCCACCACCCATCTAGCCTACCCTCCACCCATCTCCCGCCATCAACCCTCACTTTGTTCTCTACCCTTAAGAGTCACTTATGGTTTGCTTTCTATTCTCTCTCTTTTTCCCCCCTACCTTATGTTCATCTGTTTTGTTTCTTAAATTCCACATGTGAGTGAAAACATGGTATGTGTCTTTCTCTGACATATTTCACTTAATATAATACACTCTAGCTCCATCCATGTTGCTGCAAACGGCAAGATTTCATTCTTTTTGATGGCCAATATTCCATGTTTTATATATAACACTTCTTCTTTATCCATTCATCAGTTGATTGCCACCTGTGTTCTTTCCATAGTTTGGCAATTGTTGAATAATGCTGCTATAAATATCAGGATGCATGTATTTTGAATCTGTATTTTTGCATCCTTTGGGTAAATACTTCATAGTGCAATTAGAACCAGCATTCTTTAATATCAATTTTTTTCCTATTTTTGTTTTCAATTTCACTGGTTTCTACTGTGACCTTTATAATTCCCCTCCATTTCCTTTGGGTGTATTTTGTTCTTCTTTACCTAGTTCCCTGAGGTGGGAGTTTATAGTTTATTGAGACTCTTCCTTTTTTCTAATGTAAGCATTTTAGGCTATCAATTTTCCTCTCAGCCCTGCTTTACCAGCATCACAAAAATTTTGACATTTTGAATTTTATTATCATTCACTACTCTCCATTTTTTAAAAAGTTCCTTTGTTTTCTTTTTGACCCAAATACAATTTAGAAGTGTGTTGATTAATTTCCCCATGTTCGGGGGATTTTCCTGTTGTCTTTTTGTTACTGACTTTTACTTTGATTCCATATTTCAAAGAATATTTCTATATGATGTCAATTCTTTTCATTTGTTGAGGTTTGTTTGATGGCCCGGGATAATGTCCATCCTTGTGAATGTTCCATACATACTTGAAAACATTTACTTTGTTTCTGTTGGATGAGGTGTTCTATATATAATAAGTTCTCTTGGTTGATTTTGTTGTTCTATCATTGTTGATTTGGCATGTTTCTATCATTTACATTTACTAAAATTATTCATATGTTAGGGCTTGAATTTGCCATTTTATTGTTTGTTTGTTTTCTGTTTAATGTGATTCTTGTTACTCTATTTCTCTTTTCTTATCTCCCTGTGGGTTATGTAAACATTTTCTGGAATACATAGCTATTTCTTTCTAGTGTCTTCCAGTATCTTGTTTAGTATAGTTTTCTTAGTGGTTGACGTTGGTATTACAGTATACATATATAACTTACCACTCCGAATGAAGTTTGAAGACCTTACTTTTTGCTAAGGTCTCTTTACTTTCTCCACTTTTTAAATGAAATCATTTTAGTATTTCGTCTACATGTACTAAGCACCATAGCAGATGCTGTTATAATTTTTGCCTAATGGTTTTCAGATACAATTTAAGAAATTCAAGAAAATAGGAAAATCTAATATGTTTACCCCTATTTTTATGCATTCCAATGTTCTTCTTTCTGAAGTTTCAAGTTTTCTTCTGTTACATTATTTTTTCTGTTTAGAAAATTTCCTTTAGCTATTCCTTAAGGAAAAGTTTGCTACAACAAATTCTCTTAGTTTTCCATCACCTGAGTATGTCTTGATTTCCCTTTCATTCCTGAAAGAAGTTTTCACAAGATATAAAATTTGCCATTGACAGTTCTTTTCTTTCAGTATTTGTAAATGTAAAATGTTCTTCCACTTCCTTCTAGCCTCCATGGATTCAGATGATGGCTGTCATTAAAATTCATGTTCCCCTACAAGTAATGTGTCATTTCACTCTGACTTCAAGACCTTTCCCTTTTTTTTTTTTTTTTTTTTTTTTTTTTTTTTTTTTTTTGGTGTTCAGAAGTTTAATTCTCTTGGTGTGAATTTCTCTGCATTTATCTGATTTGGGGTTGTTCAACTTCTTGAATTTGTTGGTTTATGTTTTTTTTGCCTAGTTTGGGATGTTTTCAGATATTATGTCTTCAAATACTTTTGGCTCAACCTTCCTTCTCTTCTCCTTTGGGTGGGTCCTGATGATGTGAATGTTACTGTCCTACAGATCCTTATGGGTCTCTCTCTTTTTCCCTCCAAGTCTATCTTTTCTCTGTTACTGAGCCAATCCAGTGAGTTTTTATTTTGGTTACTGTATTTTTCAGTTCTTTAATTTCCTTTTTTTTGTTGTTACACTTCTTTGCTGAGCTTTTCTATTTTTTCATTTCTATGAAGAGAATTAATAATTACTTTTTGAAGTACTTTTATGACTGGCTGCTTTAAAATCTTTTCCAGATAGAAGTGCCTGTGTGGCCCATTTGGTTTAGTGTCTGACTCTTAATTTCAGCTCAGATAATCTCAAGGTTGTGAGACTAAGCCCTATGTCGGGCTCCATGCTGTGCATGGAGCCTGCTTAAGATTCTCTCTTTCCATGTCCCCCTGCTCCTCCCCCTCTCTAAAAAATAAAATATAAATAAAATCTTTCCACATATTGCCAACATCTGATTTCTTTCTGTATTAGTTTACTGGCTTTTCTTAGAAACGTTGTGATTTTCCTGGTTCTTAGTATGATAAGTCATCTTTGGTTATATCCTAGACATTTTGGAGGCATGTAATAAGTCTTGATCCTATGTAATCTTATCTTTCTTGCAGGGATCCCCTTGGTTGATGTGTAGCATAAGGGCCAGATGTATGTACAGCTTTGTACCAGGCTCCTCTAACAGACCCTAGCAAAAGCAAGGGCACTGACTCCCACTACCTTATTGCCTCAGAGTGAGAGCAAAGATCAGCTCTGCTGTGGGCCCCACAACCACCCAGGAAGAGGGGGAGAAAGGCTGACTGCTTTGTTGCTGCACAGTAGAGCTGAAGTTCCTGTTCCACTGGGCCCAGCTGAAACAAATGTGGAGTGTGAGGCCCAATGGTAACTAGGACATTTCTCACCAGCTCCTTAGGTCTTGTGGCTATTGAGTTGGGGTGATGCTCAGCTGTTGGAGAGCCCAATGACAGTACCCTGCTGCAGGAATCAGAACACCAACTATTTTCACTGGGCAGAAGATGGAGGATCAGTTCCATGCTAAGTCCTGCCAACACCACCCAACGGGCAGCTCAGAGAACTTGCCTATATTGACAGAGTGGAATAGCGATAGAACACTGACTTTCACACGATGCACTAGTGGGGGAGGGAGAGGCATTTTTTCCCTATTCGTTGGCTAGAGTAGCAAGATGCTACCAAGAGAAAATAGGCCACCTTTCTCTGAGAACTTTGGCTAGCAGGAAGAGGCTTTTTTTGGAGTTTGTGTGTGTGTGTCAGTGTATGTGTGTGTGTGTTTTGCTGCTTCACATGAGTGTTATCTACAGGTCTTTGTCTAGGACACATGGGCAATAATAAGAAAACTGGGGGATCTTGCCAACACCTTGATCCTTAAATGCCAAAGTCCCCAGGCAGGGCTTTTATTTCTGCTTTTCCCAGATGTCCTATGCTTGTTTGCTGTGTTGTATCCAGGAAGTTTTAGTTCTAAGGGAAGAATTGGGGAGCAATGGGGCAACTCCACCTTGGCAGAACCTGAAGTTAATAAATACTTCCTGAATGCCTATTATGTACCAGGCACAGATGAGCTTCTTATTCTCATGAAGCTAACTAAATTTTAATAAACGATTACATAAAAAATAAGGGTAGTAATTGAGTGCTCTTTTAGGGCATGCCAAAACCTACTTAATTCCCCACAGAAATATATCTACTTCTTCCAGTCTGAAATTGATTTTAAACAGAGCTTAAAGGCATATATCTCTTAAAGATAAAAGGCATATACAATCAGTAATTTATTAAACAAGCACAGAGTATGTGCTCGGTCCTGTTACAGGTATTGGGAAAGCAATAGAGAACAAAATAATAAAAAAACTTACACAGATACAGCTTACTTCTACTGGAGGAGACGGGCAAATACAATAAATGTAATTCATAAGAAGTCTACAATCTACATTCAGTCAATTCACTCAATGCCAATGCCTTACCAGGTAATACCCTGCCTGAAAATCACTCCCGGTAAAAACCGCTATTTAATTTATAAATCCAGATGCCTTATTTCAGATTCTCCTCTGTTTCAAGAGAGGAGAGAGGCTGTGTAATGGGTGGCACTACAGAGCTGATGTGGGAAAAGAATTCTCAACAAAGAAAAGAGAGAACGCAGGAAGGGGAGGTTGGCGCCAGCTGAAGGCAGACATCCCCGTGCGTGGAAGGTCAGTCTTCACCGCAACAGACAAACGGATGCTGACCTGGACGGTTCAGCACATACATGTGGCTCAGTGGGAGCACTGGCATTAGCTCTGTTCCAAATCTCAGGACAACTGTGCATGATTTATGACAGCTTCATTATGAAGCAGTTTTCTCTCCTCTGGAAATGTTAATTTACGAATCAGAAAAAAATGCCACTTTCATCAATGAGAAGCAGCTGTAGCATTGTTGAAAAAGTATTAGAATCATAAGACACAGTTTGCTTTTTAGCTCTGCTGTTTAGTAAAACTTGGGGTAAGATCCTTATTTCCTGGTGACTCAATTATCTCATCTGTGAAGTGAGCATAATCATATCTATGCTACCCATCATCTCCCAGAGTTGTAAGGAAAGGTAAGACACTTTTGTAAATTTTGATCTAGTATATTTTTAGCATCAAAATCTTCACCCAGTGATCTGGCATGTAGGTCCTTTACAATTCCATTAATCAAAAGCTGCTTTAACTGATATTAGGTTATTTTGAGTGTTCCTTAGTTCATTCAGTGATTCACCATTCTACCATAGAGACACTGATATGTTTGATCACGGGATGCTCCTAGAACCCACACCCACGGTATTAGGTAACACACAGTGTATGGACTGTATTACCCTTCCAAACGATGAAAAACAGAAAACTCTGAATTCCAAAAATGTCTGGTCTCAAGGGGTCCAAAAAAAAAAAAACCATTCTGGACTCTATTTCAACCTGATCCAAATGAAGGGAGGGTTAATCAGTGAAGAAAAGCTATCTTTTGGACATAACACCCATGGTTTCAACAAACAATCTTTAAGTGTCTACTATGTCCCTCCCTTATAAATACCAGAGACACAGAATGGAAAAAAAAAAAACAAACAAAAAAAAAACAAAAAAAAAACCAAAAAAAACGAAGCAATACGTTAGGAGCTTATATTCTAATAATGGAAGACATAAAATAAATATTGTAAATAAGTATAAAAGGAAATTAAGTGTAATGGAGAAAATGCAAATAGGCATTTTCTCATAAATTTGAGACATGCTTGCCTTTATGACCCAGCAATTCCATTCTTTGGCAAAACCCAACAAAAACATGTGCTCAGGTGACCAGGGGACATGTGTAAGTACAGCCGTAGCAGCACTGTTTGTCATAGTCTGATGAGGAAACAATTCCAAAGTCTATTAATGCTAGAATGGATAAACACACTGTCATGCATGCATACCATGGAATACTAAACAGCAATAAAAATGAATGTTTGCTTTCTAGAACGAGTATGAATTTCATAAAAATTAACATTGAGTGAAAGAGTTCAGATGCAGAAGAATACATACAGTAAGATTTCATTTATAAAAAGTCCAAAAACTGAATGATAGCACTTAGGTGGCAAAAATGACAAGGAATCACAGAGTAGTTACTATACACAGAAGTCAAGAGAGCTGCTGTTTTAAGGGGAGAAAAGGGCAAACCTAGGGCTTTTCAGATGACACAGTGATCCTTTTCTGGACATTGCTTCTGCAAATACATACTTTATGATAATTAAAACTGTACAACTATATTTTAAAACCCTAGATATCACATAGTAGCAGATTCACAGAAAAATGCAAATATGGTACAGAGAGGTTTAATGTACCCTCCACCCAAATTCCCCTAAAGATAAAATGCCAAGCCACAGTATAATGATCAAAATCTGTACAGGTGCTGGTACACTCCCCCAGACCTTATTTAGATCTCCCCAGTTCCGGAGGGACTCATCCACACATGCATATAGTTTTATGCCAGTGTAGCATGTACATAAATTGTGCAAAACCACCAGAAGCAAGACACAGAACCATTCTGTCACCACAGAGATCCCTCGTGCTACCCCTCTCTATTCATATCCCTCCCTCTTCCCGTGCTGCCCTCCTGAGCCCTCCTCTATCTCCCAACTCCTGGCAACCACTTCGCTACCTCCATAACTGTGTCCTTTTGAGAATGTTATCTGCATGAAATCATACAGCATATAAACTTTTGCGACTGGGTATTTCTCACGTAACACAATGACCCTGAGATCTGCTCAGGTTGTAATAATAAGTTCATTCCTCTTTATTGCTGAGTAGTGTTCCACAGTAAGGATAGACCACAGTTGGTTTAATCATTCATTCACTGAAGAACATCTGGGTTGTTTCTAATTTTTGGCTAATTACAAATGAGTTTCTAAATTTGGCTATTACAAATAAAGCTGTTGTTAATGTTTGCGTGCATGTTTTTGTATGATCCTAGTTCTTCACTTCTCTGGAATAACTGCCAAGAAGTGTGATCACTGGGTCATACAATAAATGTCTTGATATTATTGATAAAATGATTATAAATCTTTCAAAAGATGTGTGGCTTGCCTATACATCCTCCCAGTCTATAGTTTCTTATTCCACTGCCTTCACAACATCTGTTACACAGCAAAAGTTTCCAGTTTTGATGAAACCCAACTTATTTATTTTTCTCATTTATGAATCATGTTTTTGGTGCCATGTCTAAAAAATCTTCACTAATTCCTAGGTCCTGAAGATTTTCTACTATGCTTTTTCTAGACTTCCACAGGCTTACATGTTATACCCAGATCTAAACTGCACTCTTAGTTTATTTATTTATTTTTTTGCATAAGGTGTGAGTTTTAGGTTAAGGTTCATGGTTTTTGCCTTCTGATGTCCAGTTTCTCCAGCACCATATGCTGAAAAGTTTATTTTTCCTCCACTGAACTGCTTTCTTTAAAACTGTAGTAAAAAATACGTAACATAAAATTTATCATTTTAACACTTAAACCTAAAATTTAATAGCACTGAGTATATTCACATCACTGTGCAACCATCGCTATTTCTACATCTTTTTCAATATCCCAAATGGAAATTCTGCACCTATTAAACTCTCCAGTCCCTTCCTTTTTTTTTTTTAATTTCTTTTCAGCGTAACAGAATTCATTGTTTTTGCACCACACCCAGTGCTCCATGCAATACGTGCCCTCCTTAATACCCACCACCTGGCTCCCCCAACCTCCCACACCCCCCGCCCCTTCAAAACCCTCAGATTGTTTTTCAGAGTCTATAGTCTCTCATGGTTCACCTCCCCTTCCAATTTCCCTCAACTTCCTTCTCCTCTCCATCTCCCTATGTCCTCCATGTTATTTGTTATGCTCCACAATCCCTTCCTCTCCCACCCCTCTTAACTTCTACTCTCCTTTCTGTCTCCACGAATTGGTCTGTTCTAGGTACCTGCTATAATTAGAAGCAGACGGTATTTGCCCTTTTGTGTTTGGCTTTTTTTCCACTTAGCATACTTTCAAGGTTCACTCAAGTCATAGCATTTTTCAAATGTTCCTTTTTATAGTTGACTAATTCTCCACTGTATGTATAGATTGCATTATCTTCATTATTCATCTGCTGGTGGGCACCTGAGTTGTTTCCGCCTTTTGGCTATTATGAATGACACCACCACGAATGAGCATGCAAATATCTGTTTAAGTCTCTGCTGTCAGTTCGTTGGGGTATATAACTAGGAGTAAAACTGCTGGGCCATGTGCTAATTTTGTTTAATATATTGAGGAATCACCAAACTTTTCCACACCAGCTGCACTATTTCACATTCTCATCAGCAATACATGAGGGCTCCAATTTCTCCGTAACTTCAACAGGATTTGTTATTTCCTGATTTTGTTTTTATAATAGCCATCCTGGTGGGTGTGAAGTGGGTATCTCTTTGTGGTTCTGATTTGCATTTCCCAGATGACTAATGATGCTGAGCATCTTTTAATATGCTTTTGGCCATTTTTTAAATCTTCTTTGGGGATGTATCCAAATACTTTATCCATTTCTTAATTGGGTTTTTTTTTTTAATGGTTGAGTTGTAGAAGTTTTTAAAAACATGTGTATTTTGGATGTTAATACATTAACAGGCTTGAATTTGAGGGATCTATTAGATTTCCAAGTGGAGATGTTTCATAGGCATGATAAAGTTTAACTGGCGAAGTATGGCCTATGGGTCAAATCCATCCCAGGTCTGTTTTTTATATGGCCCAAGCTAAGAGGCCTGAGGTCACTGTATCTCTATCCACAGAAGTCAAAAGGAATACCAAACACTCCCTACACTCTATCACTCACATTTTTGGCCAATTATCTGCCTTTGCCCAAAAACATTAATCCAAGTGTGCCCTTTATCCAGTGTTGCTGAAGCCAGCTTCTATTGGCTCACCTGTGCCAATTTTGTGCTTTTCTACTCAAATCCATATGAGATGATGCCATGTTGGTAGTTGAAATCTGTTTTGGTGGGAGTACTAACACCATGGAAATTGGCAAATGCTATCAATTAGGATCTTTCCTTGCCAAAAGCCAGTTACTAAACATTTAACAGCACAACACTGCCTTTACCCCTATTGATGGGTAAAGCCCCAGAATCTCAATTTTTCTCTCATTTTTTACACTCAAATCCCTAGATATCTCTTCACTGCATCCCTCTTTGGTTCCACAGTCTTTAACCACTCAGTGTGCCTAAGGGACTCACAGTTGAACCCCCGCAAAATGCCCGCTTGGTTGGTCCACCTCTTCTCTGAATGTTTCCTTCCTCGTCTTGCTCCACTTGGAACCTGGTTCTCCCCCGTTGACCCTCCTGTGCTTGCAAACCTCTCTAGACTTCCCACAGCCTCATACCACTGGACTTAGAGCTGAGGCAGCTGTCATCCTAGCTTCACAGCTCTGTCCAGTCCACTCTACCTTCTTCTTACCTGCCTCCATTTTTAAGCCTCATTTCCCACTATCCCCTCAACTTCTAGTCAACTTCTGATGCTGTCTCTCCCTTATTTTTTTTTTTTTTTTGTCAGAGAGAGAGGGAGAGAGAGCGAGCACAGGCGGACAGAATGGCAGGCAGAGGCAGAGAGAGAAGCAGGCTCCCCGCCAAGCAAGGAGCCCGATGTGGGACTCGATCCCAGGACGCTGGGATCATGACCTGAGCCGAAGGCAGCTGCTTAACCAACTGAGCCACCCAGGCGTCCCTCCCTTATTTTTTATGATCTATCTCTTGGCTCACTATTTCCACATGCACATTGATAGTCCTTCAATCCACATAGGATCAGTCTGTGCTATCCAGAGATATTTCCTCATTCTCTTTTTGCTTGAACAGACTTCCAAACTTCAAAAGTTCTTAGAAACTCTGTGATCAAAGAAATCTCCCTGTTATCACCTATTACAACTCTTTGAAATAATCCCTTATTCTCTATAAAATTATATGTTTTAATGAGATAAAAGCTCCTATGTTCTTATTTCCAAGAATAATTTATAATCATTTTATCAATATCAATATTCAAGAAGAGATACTTAGAACTGAGTTTTATTGTATAATTCTCAAATGAAATCAACATTTGAGACATGTTTTCCTACACATAGGTGAAAACTATGGTTAGCCACATAAGGAAGTGACCATGCCAGCAACCAACTACACAACACAGCAGGGAAGAGAAGCTCATGAAAAGAAGCTTATGTTGACGACAGACCTTTTACCTTCCCACAGTAGGACAAAACTACTGAATGCATTAGGAAAGCATAAAATTCAAAATAATTTAAGACTATACCAAGGCATTTCACAATGGCTGTGGATCAATTCATATAGCAACACGCCAGCAGGGCTGAGTTCTGCCAATATTTTGACATTTTAAAATTTCTGATTATAAGTTACTAGGATTTTTAAGATTCTCATATGAGCTAATGAATAAGGAGAAAGGACGGGATTCTGAAAAGAAGAACTTGTTAACAAAAACCATATGACTCGAGGGAGAAGACTCTTCCAGAAGGCTAATGCTATCGTGTCATCTTTTCTATTGACACTGTCCAGCCCTCAGATATTTCCATCTAGTGAATGATCCTGTTGATCATGAACATCTCCCAGAGGATTTATTATTGCAATGCTTCTTTCTAGTTTCACACTTCCATTCTATCAAATGTAGTCAATATCCTGTCTGTAGGATGAAAGTATTGCAGATAAAAATCAATTCCCTTTGGAACTCATTTTCTGTAAAGCTTGGTATATCATTGAAATTTAGGAACCACTGCCTTTCAAATTGGTCAAATGCTACAAAAAGGTATCTTAGTATTGTAAGAATTTATTCGCTACCAAACTGACTGCCCCACAGCCAAAAGAAGTTAAAAATTAAAAAAAAAAAGTTTATCCTCTAAAAATGACAGAAAAAAGAAAATGAAAAGGAAATCACTTGGAATACTACAAAAATATATTGAAAGATGCACTTAGAAAAAAAAAATTAAACAGTTTTGGAAGTTAGTTTGAGCTTTTAAGCCCAACCCAATGCAGGTAGTCCAAAGCAGGTCCTTGGGCTGGGGTCTGTTGGGGCACAAGTGTGTCCCTGAATGCTCAGAGCTCTCTCAAGTCCTCTCACTCTCCTCCATATCATCTCCTTCATGGAGCCAGTCCTTGAGTCCATGGATGAGGTTACTTCTGGACCTTTCCAGGCACTGGTTTCCAGTTCATCATCTTCTTCATCTGTGTATCCTCTCTCTTTCAATGATGCCTCAGTTTTTGTCTCAAGAGTTCTCAGCAGAAGGATGAATTTAGATAAATTAAGTTTTTCATACTGGCCTACATCCAATAAGGCCAAGAAACGAAAGGCACTTCAAGGTGTTGAGGGTGGTATGGAATACAAGAATGACTTGTCATATAAGACTAATGCATGGTAGGCATTCAAGATACCCAGTACTATGGAAACAGGACCAGTGTGGAAGCCATTTGGGGGGACGTTTCCATTCTCACTGGAAGTCACGGACCTCCTCTTCAAAATTCTCGGCCCCTCAATCCTACAATCCTTCAATTTACACAGATAGTCACAGCACCATGACCCACCATTCCTCAGAGTCACCAAGAAAATTTCTCAAAGACCTCAGGAAATTTTATATCGCAAAGCATTGTTAAGCCCTCCCAGAAGCCAAAATGACTTCAGAGTAGCTATTTCTCAATTTCTACGATCTTTCTCCATTTAGGTGTAAGCAACTGCTATGTATGCATTTAACAGTTGTAAAGGGAACAATCAAGTTTAGCAGATTTCCTCACATTATTAAATACAAACAACAAGCAAGCAAACAAACAAACAAAAACCTTCCCAACCTCATAGACATGCTGTGTGACCCAATTAAATTAGGGGAAAAAAAACCTTATAAAATGGTTTCAAGATTTCCCACTAGTGTTACAGATTTCATTTCCTGCTCTTATTTTCTACTTAATTTCATTACAAGGCTCAATAAAAATGCTTTGGATTTTTCAGGACACTCTCTCCTCAAGGATTATTTTTTTGAATGACAACAGCAACAACCAAAAATGTCTTTTATTGGCTACCTACCTAGAGAAAGACAAACTTATTTTAAATAATCTTAACTAGGTTTTTTTTTTCTTCTCCTATTAGCTCAGTTTTCAACTTGTTAACAGGTACAGCAATGATCATATAATCATATAGACTCTATATTCTTCTCATATATATTGAGGAAAAAAAGGATAACATCAGTTTATACATTAGGAACCCATAACAAGAGAAGGGATAACAATCAGGACTACATTCACTGGGTAATACAGGGATATTATTCTTTTTTGGGGGGGGGATTAAACTGATTCCATGTATTTCTTTAGAATTCATGATTCTAAATATTAGAAAATAGGTAAGAGATTTCTTTGATGTGTCCACACTCATGTAATGTAGAGTCAAAGGAGCTTTAGAGAACATCAAGTACAATTTTGTCATTTTTCAGGTAGAAACTGAGGCCCAGAAAGAAGACGTGACTTGACATTTAATGGGAGAAATAGGACAAAAGGCCAGATCAAATTCTTTCCTCTAATGATATTTAGGGAGCACTGACAGCAAACAAGAACAATGCTGTGGAATCTGTGACAATGCCAGGCCAGCCAGTTCTCATCCTCAGAGACCTTACAACTTAAGGGAAGAAACAAACCTCAAGTAAAGAGTTACAGAAGGACCTGATAATAACTACAGCAGAGAAAGATGCAGGATGTGTTATGAGAACAAATAGCAAGAGACCTGACTTGGTGGAACTGACGAAGTTCCCTAGAAAAAGTCACTTTTGAACTGAGCATGGGAGGGTGACCATATAATTTACCACATAAGCCAGCAGTAGAGGGGACACCCTAAAAATAATTAATAGTCATTAACTTATCTACAAAAGACATGAACTGGCTCTGCGTGGCCCAACGAGGATGGAAGGTATTCCTGGAGCAGAAGGATAAGTCCATATTAACCAGATGAAATGATGGGAGTATCCTGGGCAGAGGGACGAACCAGTAAGAATTCCCTGGGTCATGAAGAACACGGTTCATTCAAGGAAATAAGCTAACATCTACTGGAGGCTTACTTAATGTCAGGCACTATGTTATCACTTTACACGTTTCATCACATTTAATTCACACACACCCCTATAAGGTAGACACTAATAATTCAACTTCTAAAAAGAGAACCCAAATATGTAAGCTCAAGAATTTGTCTAAATCATAGCTAGAGTAAGCGAAAAAAAAAAAAAAAAACAAAAAAACCCCACTAAGATTCAAATTCATGCAGTCTGACCCTAGATACTGCGAGTCTGACCATTATACAAAGTGGCATGGCTGAGTTTCAGACACAGAGATGAAGTCAATAAATTAGACATGAGGAAGTAAGGAACCATATTAAATAGACCTCATAGGTTACATTAGGGTTTTGGTTACTCAGACCAAGATACTAATGGATTTTAAGCAAGGGATTGGCACTGTGTTTACAATTAGCAAATCATTCTGTCCACAACAGGAAGAATGGATTGAGAAAACCAAAGCAGACATAGGGAAAGAAGTTATAACACCCTGGCAGAAATTTATGAGAGATGCAGCAGTTGGGGCAGAGATGGTGACAGAGGTGGACATAGAGATGGGAGTGGGTTTGTGGGATATTAGGTGGTACAATAAAAAGAACCTGGTGATTGACCCGATGTAGTGGTAGAGAAAAAGGAGCATCAAGGACAATTCCCTGTTCTGGCTTGGACAACTGTTGGATGGTGGTGTCATCCATATGAAGAAAGGAGTACTGGAAGGGAGTCAGGATCTTTGTGAAGTGAAGCAGGACAGAGGGAAAACAGGATCAATGTGCCTTGGAAGATCTAGGAATATGCCATGAAGAGGGCATTGAATACAGAGGTCTGAAGGCCAAAGAAGTGGGTTGGGCTAGAGAAATAAATTTGTGAGTCATCTGGAAATACTATACTTGGTAGGTGAACTATGGACTTATGTGAGATTGCCTAAGGAAAGAAAATAAGGTGGGAAGGTAAAGAAGTTGAGGACCAAAGACTGGGGAAAGTTCAAAGCAAAGAGAATTTTGGGGGTGAGGGAAGTATTTTATACCTTAATTGGAGTGTGGATTAAGAACAGCATGTGTTTGTCAAACTTCACTGAACTGTACCCCAAAGAGGGCGAGTTTTATACCTTTTTAAAGTTAAGGAAAAAAATATGTTACTTCTGGGTAGAAAAGACTCAGGGAGGAAGAAGTTGGGAGAGAGACTTGTTCTTCGTGCCCTGTACATAGCATGAGGACACAGATCTCATGAGAATGAGGCACAGTCATATTCAAGAGGACAGGCACTGAAACGGGAGGTGCTGAGCCATAGGGGACGGAGGTGGCATTCTGTCTCCATCTCTCTTTGGGCCTCATACCTCTCATTTCCCTTCTCCTGGTAGCCCCTATGCCATATCCCCCTTTGCAGAATGGCTTCCTCAACGAATTGTGCCCCCTCTGTAACTCTGTGACTCCAAATGATTCATGGCTTTGGTTTTTCCAAGAAACAATTCTATGGGCTTTATGGTGTCTGGATTTCTAAGCACAGCTTTCTTTGAAGATTATAATTAGTCAATGACCAGCCAATGCATTAATTGCTACTTCAGAGGAAGACTCATGTGGTTCAAACATGGCCCACCAGGTTCTGCCCTTCAGTAGGATACGTGACTGTAAGGCATTTTCTAGAGAAGGAGGAATAAACTGGAAAGGTTTATTATATGTCATCAAATAGGATTTTTTAGAAGTTACAGATTTAATGGACCCAGGGACAGTGTAACTGAGACAAAGCAATGACATAATTAACCAAAGGTAAAGAAGTGAGAAACGAGATGTGTTTCAAAAAAATAACAAGTCGCCTATTCTGCGTAAAGCACAATACTTTCTGTAGTAGGATTAAAAAGACATAAGCCGGGACATGCTCACATGCTCGAATGAAACAGATGTCCCTGGGTGGAGAGAGTGCCTGAGGGCTGGGGTCAGGAGCTGAAGAAACAATGAGACATACAATATCTCAGAAGAAAAGTCTACTTTCAGAATTGCGGTGGTAGAAGTTCATTCAGCTGTACTCTGTTCTTCCTGATGGAGGAGTATAATTAGTGAGGGTTGGGGAGCAGGGCCGGTCATCAGGCAGCCTGAAAAAATGAGTTCGAAAGAACAAAGATTTGGCTGTGTTTCTCTGGCCCAATCTAAGAGAGAAGAAGAGATTGATTTGGATGCATATAAAAAACCCAGGTAGACTGCTGTAAAGACAGAACAAAGTGTCTAGCCTCACTGTGGCTCAGAATAAATATTTGTTAAAATGTCCTAGCTCCTTTTGTCTGCACAGAAAGCAATTTTGTAATACCAACGTGGCTTCCTAGATACTGTGATACTGGAGAGAGGGTGGCCTGGAGAACAGATATGAATATAATGGTTGTTGGAATGTGCTATTCCTCACTGTAAATGGGTGTTTGGCTCTTACATTACTCTCTCTCCTCTGAGTAGGATCAATTCCAAGGGTTCAGAAAAAAAGTAAAAATTTAAAAAAAAAATAAACACAACACTTTGGGATGTGCAGAGCTGAGGACTGATTCTAGACGTGGTGATGAATCGCTGTACAAGCCAGCTCATCTTCCCTGATGAGATGTTATCTCTTCTTGGTGAAACTACAAATAACAGCAGATTTTTTAGTAGCTCTAAATATCAGAAAAATAGACAAAATTTAATCATGAATGAAGTAAGTGACACTATGGTGGTTTTTAAATTCATATACAATTATCAGAGTGACATTTAGGAAAATCTACCAAGTAAAATAACATGGACCATGAACTGGAAGATGAGGGCAGGAAGATAATAAGGCAATAACCAGTCAGAAGATAATAAGAACATAAAATGATGGTGGGTGTGGGGGGAAAAAAGGGACCTAGAAGAAGGAAAAGGAAGAAGAGACAGGTTTTTCCCTCATCACAAAAATCAACAGCATGTAGATTAGGGACACAACTGTGAAAGGCAAAACCATAAGGCTTTCAGAAAATAACTTAAGAGAATATCGTCATGCCATAGGACAGGGAATGATATCTTAAACAAAACTAAAAAGGCATTAACCATGAAGGACAAGGTTGATGAATACAACTATAGTATAAGGGCAAAAGATCTGAAGACTTAAACAAGCACTTCACCTGAGGAAATGCAACTGACAAATGAACATATGAAAACATACTTAACCTTATTAAGTAATCAGGAAAACCACAATCAGAACCACTGTGAAGGGTGACTATACACCCACTGGAATGGCGAATATTTAAAAATGTAACAATTCCACATGTTGACAAAGAGTTGGAGCTCTTAACTCCTGTGATGATGGTGGGAATGTAAACTGGTTCAACCACTTTGAAAACTGTTTGCGAGATCTAGTGCGGTTGAAGACAGGAATATTAGGGGCCCGTGCATTAGGAAGTATGCGCCTGAGTACTCACAGCAGGGCTATTCATTCTAATCATAAAAACAAACAAGACTAACGATCATTCACAACAGAAGGATAAATAATGACATTCATACGATGGAAAACCATACATCAATGAACATAAAACACAGTTACAAAGGACAACGTGGATAAATCTCGGACACATAATGTTGAATTAAGATGAAAGATACCAGGGGCACCTGCGTGGCTCAGTCGGTTAAGTGTTTGCCTTGGGCTCAGGTCATGATTCCAGGGTTCTGGGATTGAGTCCCACATCAGGCTCCCTGCTCAGTGGGGAATCTGCCTCTCCCTCTCTCTGCTGCTCTGCCTGCTTGTGCTCCCTCTCTCTGTCAAATAAATAAAAATCTTTAATAAGAAAAAAAGAAGCAAGATACAAAAGAATACATTCTATGTGATTCCATTTGTTAAAAAAAGATGTAAGTGGTAAAACTCTAAAGGGCAGCATAGAGGTCAAGTCTTCTGGAGGAGGACTGGAGGGTGCTTGGAAAGGAGCCCCACGACAGGTCATGTTCAGTGTTGGAATCAGAAGTGGTCACATGGGTGTTTGCCCGATAATCATGTATCATTCTCTACACATAGGTTTTATGCATTTTTCTGCATCCATACATATTTCATAATTAAAGTCCCTCCCCACCCCCACCCAGTAGTAAAATCTGTAGGATTGACAGTTAACATACTGCAGGTAGGAAAGTGAAAAAGGAAGAGTCCATCACAGAACCGATATGACTGGGAAACCACTGGTGGCATTAGGTGAAACAGGGACATCAACAGTATAGCTGGGTTGCAGAAGATGACAGATTACAAAGTAATGAGTTTAAGGTGACAGTGGTTTAATACTCATAGAAATACAGAAATGTTGAAGGAGAAACAAAGACAGATATGAGTTACAATAGTAAAAATACATATTTATTTTTTTCTCTTAATATTGTCATATTATAATCTTAATTCCACAGAAGTGCTTTTCTAAAATAAACTAGTTTATATAAAATAAAGTAAGTGACATTTGCATGTGTTGGCTGGTAAAATCTCAATGCAATGTGCCTCTCCCTCTTAACTGAACAGAGCAAGGATGAGCATAATGGATTATGGCTTGCTGAAGCATTAAACCTGCGAGTCCTCTTACTGATGTGAAACCCCCAGAGTTAATGTAGGGCATGTTCCCGTTACACTATCAGTGGTAACCAGAACTACCAGTCCTCATGAGTCAGCTACTTATGGTTTTTCATTTAGCCCCAATTTTTAAAAAATAGCTTTAAAAAAATCATTCTAGGCCAAAATGCTTTATAAATTACTCATATAAAAATGTGTTATCATTTTAATAATGGAATAAATAGAAGCTGCAGAGTCCCAAAGATGCATTTTTGATAATAATAAAACAAAAACTACATTTGAACAACTATATAACCTTCATGGGTATGTATTTCTCAAATGAGAATTTACCTACATTAGGTCAGAATAACCTGGCAGGGTGCAGAGATAGGCACAAGGAATTGCATATGTCATAATTCATTGGGATTTTTATTTCTTTTATCATTTATTTTTCTTCAGGGAGCACTTAATGGAAAAACAAATCCCTACCACACAATTTCCCAGACTATAAGTGCACGCAAACTAACAAAGCACAAGTCCTTAAAGAAAAGTAAATTAAAAACCCACTCCAATTCCAAGTTCAAAAAGAGTGTGAAGAGTGTGAAATGACTGTACCTGCAAACCTCCCTAGTGACTCAGCAGACATACATAAGAGGAAATGTGAGCATTTATCCCTCATTTCCCTCCTTTAAGACCTGAGACAGGAAAGGCGAAAGTCAGCATACCCCTACATGACACTGTTAACGTGAGTTCTCGTTCTTTGATTTCTTAATTTCCACAAATGTACTTTAACAGACACACAGTATGAAAAGAAAATTCATAGTAGGCATAAATCAAACAATTCTTTCAAATAAATACCAATTACTTGCTATGCCCCAGGAACTAATTTAAGGTTTGAGAACACACGGGCAACTAAAACATGGTGTTCATCTTCAAGAAGGTCACAATGCAGAGAGAAACCAACAAGCAGACTGATCCCTCACGTCGCTGACGGGTGCCACAATGGAGGTACAGGTGACAGGGGACCACACAAATCACTCTGAACCTGGTCTCCAAGAGCAGCTAGGCTGAGGAAAGCGGCCTGAGAAATATTCTTAGAGAAAGTGATAGGGAAGATTAAAGCTGAAGCCAAAGTAAAACCAGTCAGAGGAATGGCACTGGAGGCAGGAAGAGCATGCAGAATGGTCCCGAGAAAAAGGAGAGCCCATGGGGGGGGTGGGCATGGAGTGTTTGGTGTGGCTGGGGAGATGTGAGGAGGCCGGAGGGAGGCTGGGGCCAGATGAGGAGGACCACAGCTCAGACTTCATCCTGAAGCCATGGGAAACCACTGATGGTCTTTAGAGGAGGGGGCCGTGTGTGACTTGCAGGAAGATCTGTTTAGCCTCCAGGGTAGAGGCTGGACTGGTGGGAGCTGGGGACAAAGGACAAAGCTGGGGACCTAGAGATCAGCTGAGAGTTTCTGCAGGAGTCGGAGTAGAAAAGCTGACCACCTGAACAAAGGTGGTGGCAGTGGAGGAAGAGAATTCTCGACTGGGACACGAAGGTGAGGCACTGGAGGACTCCAAGGAACACGGCATAGAATGTTCTAAGTTTCTCGGCCTTTTCGTTAATGAAGCGAACTGAGAGACTGCCTTTATCACTAAAAATCAATGTAAATCTGTTAACAGAGAGAGAAAAAACAAGGCAAATGGCACTCAATGTTTCCAACATGAATTGACCATTGATCCCTTTTCTCTCCAATTCTGGGCAAGGGGAGATCTCAGCAGGCCGCAGTGTCAGAGACCAGGGTCCCACGCCACATCCCAGGGTAACCTCAAAATACCACTCCTCGCTGCCTTTTGTTGTAGCATTATGTTTCTCCCAAAGGAAAGGGAGAGGGAGGAAAAAAGTAAGAGATGAACTCCCATGACATCAGGCACAAGACAAAGCTCATTCCTTCACTCCTTCTCACTCATAAGTTCATCAAACCGATCACTACTTCTCGCGTGCCAGTATGTGTGGTGCACTGTGTTGCATGCAGGAAATGCAAAGGTGAAAAAAAAATACGGGATCGAGTCCCACATCAGGCTCCTTGCTTGGCGGGGAGCCTGCTTCTCCCTCTGCCTCTGCCTGCCATTCTGTCTGCCTGTGCTTGCTCTCTCTCCCTCTCTCTCTGACAAATAAATTAAAAAATCTTAAAAAAAAAAAAAAAAGAACCCACTCAAGGGGCACCTGGGTGGCTCAATGGGTTAAAGCCTCTGCCTTCGGCTCAGGTCATGATCCCAAGGTCCTGGGATCGAGCCCCACGTTGGGCTCTCTGCTCAGTGGGGAGCCTGCTTCCTCCTCTCTCTGCCTGCCTCTCTGCCTACTTGTGATCTGTCAAATAAATAAATAAAAAATCTTAAAAAAAAATAAAAAAGAACCCACTCAAACTTACAAAGGTCTTAATCATTCTGCTGTTAATTTGGTTCATATATACTCTTCCTGAAAATGGTAGACTGTTCTTTAAAGTCACTGTTATTTTTCAAGTATGAAGATAGAAAAGTACAATTTGGATTTCCTGGAGGCAGTGCTCTTTTGTCTGAGAGCCACAGTGAGATGCCAAGTTGTTAGAGCTCATGCGGATCTCATCTATTTCCGCAACCAGAGGGACAAAAAGTTTCCCTAGAAAGAAATATAAGCACACCAAAAGCTGAATCATACCACTTCTGGTTTCCAAATTTATAAGCACAACAGCAAAGGCTTTAAGATGACCACAGTACAGTGTGCAGGGAGAACAGAGTACACATACTCGATTTTCTCAGTACACTTTCTCACAGCACAACTGCATTTTAGCTGGAGCTGCCCTGAGCTGTGGGGGCAATTAACGGCCTGGCGTTTCTCATTATAACAATGCTGTGACTAAGAGTATCCCAGTGACACAGCTTGGTGGCACCCTTCTGACTTGCCTTGCATTTTACATCTCCTTCAAGGCATGTGTGTTTTTGTCAGGCATTCTACCAAGAAAGAAAAATGCCTCCCTGTGAGCATGCGGGAAATGCTGGCAGAGCTCATTTCAACAGGTGTGTTTCAACAAGCATGAGTGTTGTTCACAAGGAAAATTTGCTAGAAAGCCTGTAAAAGGCATGACTAGTCACCAGCCACTCTGAGAAGCCACGATGAGATCCTGGGGTCAGGGAAGATCCTACAGCTGATTTTCCCAAATCTACAATGCCTCGCATTCTATGGGAGTCTATCAAGCTCTTCCTAGAGTGACGCTGATATATTAGGTAGCAAAATGCTTTGAAAATAAATTCTGTCCACAACACATTTCTGCCTTGCTTGGCATTTACAGGATAGTTAGCTAATGTTTCCATGCTTCCTCAGAGATTCGGAGCCTTTGACACCAGTAGGGAAAACGTGTTACTGGAATATGGCAACGTTTACCCCCACGGGAGCCATAAACAAGCAGAGTGGCCAGCCACCTGGTCTGCCAAGGTAAACGTTAGCAAATCTGAGCCCTAAGCTGGGGCAGTCCTGGGCAGACAGGGACGAGCTGGTCACCTACATGTTACACATGCTCCCTTGCTAGCCACATGGTATAAAAAGTATCTCTGTTTCCTCACCTGATCGAATATTTTCTTGTACAAATCTCTCAATTACAGCACGAAGCTCTCAGAGGACAACTTCATAAAAAGTAAACAAAACCATGAGAAGACCCAAATCAAGACATGTCTCAAGCATAAATATTCAAGTTCCCTAAATATTTTATCTAGTTGAGAACTTAAAGAAGAAACAGTATGCATGAAATAAGCTTTGGTTTTTCTGATATCCTCCCAAAATTACCCCACTTGAAGACAGAAACATGGATGTTCCTTTCTTGGATCCAGGATGTTTTAAAAGATTTTATTTATTTATTTGAGAGAGAGAGAGAGAGGTCAGTGCGAGAAGCAAACTCCCTGCTGAGCAGAGAGCCCAATGTGGGACTCGATCCCAGGACTCTAGGATCATGACATGAGCCGAAGGCAACTGCTTAACCAACTGAGCCCCCCAGGCGCCCAAGCATGTTTTATTATCATTGCAAATCTTACTCCAAAATCTGTACCATGATTCTACTCACTTTAAATATGGATAAGAGTCAAAACCTCTTACCACTACAACAGATTTTAAAATATGGAAACATTTGACTCTATTTAGTCTGAGTACATTGACTAATTTAAGACAAAATAATCTATGCATTCTTTCAAAGTCCAAAATGAAATCAAGTGAACTAGCTGTCTGATACATGTGTGCATATACACATACACACATATCTAAGCATGTATGCATATGCATGTGTATATGCATATATTATGTTATGTTTGTGTGTGCACACCTATTGGTGTGTATGTACACAGGCATGTGTGTGTGAATATGTGCACATTGTGTTTATATACGCATGTGTGTACCGAGATATCTGTGTGTAGACATGTGTGTATACGTGCACTCACATTACACATTTATAGATTTACATGTGCATGCACATATAGGTGTGTGTGTACGCATGTATGCAAGTAGGTACAGATCCACATGTGTGTGTATGCAAATATTACTCTACACTCGGGAAACATGTTTCGAGGATACTAAACACTTGTGCTCTCGATAAATGAGCCACTCCCCTGACCCTGAGATCTGTGAGTTTCTGATGTCCCACAGCAGCCCTTGGTGGCACTGTCTGACTCCTAGTACCTTCTCCAGCTTGTTAAATAGGGTCTTGAAATAGACAAATGGCTTACTCATTTTGGGACTAAAGCACAAGGCACAGAAAGGAGTAGGAAGAAGGGACCCTGCTCCAGGCCTCCTACTGAGAAACATTCCTCTGCTTCTGGTTACCAAAGAGGATGTAGCCCCAAAGAACAATGGGACATGTTCTGATCATATCTTCAAATTCTGCACAGCTTAACTAGAACCCATCCTGTAAGACCCATTTACTTGAAGAGAACAAACACCAAGAGGATGATACAACCATTGCCTCTTGCTCAATTTGAAACATTCAGATTCCTAAAAATAATAATGAGTAACGCAACTTACTACCGTTATGATGTCCTTCTGTGATCCGGTGCTGGTCCAAGCCCTCTAATTTCACAGGCGCTACGCAAGTGATCCTTTCCCTCTGATGAGATAAACATTATTAGGAATACCAGCATCACAGAAGAGGAAACTAGGGTAACAGAGAGGTTGAGTAACTTGCCCAAAGTCACACAACTATGAAATGGCAGAATCAGGGTTTAAACTCAGGCAGTCTGGTTTCAGAGTTCACTCTTAGCCATGACTTTGTATTGCTTCTTTGCAAGCTGTATGTATTATCCTCTTTAAAGATACTAAGAACAGTAAGATCATAGAAAATGCTAAGACCAGGGCATTTTCCAGTAAATATTTAGAAACAGTATTTTTCTATCTTAATCATTAGATGCTTTTCAAAAATTCCATGATTGCCACAATTCCTTACTTCATTAGATCCAAGAAATGACTAAATTTTATCCAGGGCATTTACAATGTATTTAAATTCGGTCAGAGTCTGTTAGCCAAAGCCAGACATCCTTAGTCACAACTAAGGACCGGAGATAAGCCAGTGGCGGGCTGCCAGCCCCTTCCCTCTCTCCAACATGAATTAACACAAGTACTGCTGGACATTCATTCCATAGACAAAATTCTTCATTTTATCTAAATGTAGTTCAAGAATATAAACCCACAGATAGCAGCTTCCAGCCATATTATGATTTCTTTGTCCATATCAAGTTTGAGAATAAGAAAAGGTTAATAAAATTATTGACAGTAAATGAGTTTTTCAAAGAACTTGGCACAACACAGGTTTCTGACAGAATACTAAGCTCAACAAAGCAGGTAAGTAAATGGCAATCTGGATCTTCAGAGTCGGTACTCATGGTTGAGCAGTGATTTCACGGGACGACAGGTACATATGAAAATAACTGAGCACAGGTAGACTTCACGTCGGTAATTTCTAAATGCCTGAAACAACTCAACATGGGTTATTCAGAGAACCACTCCTCGCATAAACCACAGACGCTGATTATAGAAGTACAGTATGCACATTGCGCATATGACTGAAGGACAAAATTGATCTCTTGGATAGAGCAATTTACCTTGTCCAATACTGAATGGGCACATCTAGACTGAAGAAGGAAAGGTTCACACTCTCAAAGATGAATGAGTGCTAAGGATTCCTCCCCATGTAGAACCTTCCAAGGTAAAACAGTGCAATTCCGTCAGTGGTGATAAAGACGAAGCACAAAAACACAAAGAAAAATTGTCCAAGGTGAAGCATGAACTAGTGCTGTTATGGCTGTTCGATCCCAAACTTTCTAATCTGTCCACAACACAATTTTTCCAGAGGGCCTCCTGATCTGTGGCTGTGGCGAAGAGTGAAACTGGACCTCTTCCCAGCCAGGCGGCACAGCTGAGCCCATTATGTGCAGGTTTCACCAAAAAGGTGGCAAGAGCTACAGAGCACAGGGCTTTCCCTTGGCCCTTCGTCACGACCTCTCCCTCCTGTGCTTTGCTGATCTCTTCTTCCTCTTCATTTCTACTTGACTTCAAGACCACGTGTGGGCTGGACTCAAGTGAAACATTCTCCTGGTGACTCCACAGCATGCAGCGCTCCTGGCGCCCCTCCCTTTCCTGCTGTCTCTTTCTTCTCATGGGCATCTTATTTCTTGATCCTTCGCTAAATGTTGGAGTTCCTCAGCTTGCTTCTCTTCTTTTCTGACAAAAATCTCTCTCCCTAGAAAGACTCATCCACCCCTCTGGTTGAATCTCACAAGTACGCTACCCACATATGGATGGCTCCCGATTTCATATCCCCAGCCCAGATCACCCACCGGAGCTCCAGACTTGTGTACACCCACATGCTTTGTTGATCTCTCCACCAAGATTTCTCACAAGCCTCTCAAACTAAACATACCCCAAGCCCATCTTTACCCCGTTACCATTATTTCAGTAGACATGTACTGAAGGAGTCGAATCAGAAACAAGAAGTCTAGCTCCCCTATACACCTGCTCCACCTGTAAGTCCTATCGATTCTATTTAGTCATCCTTAATTTGTTTTTATTTATTCATATCATAACTATTGATTCTGCTTTAACGGATTAATTTGTTCCTTTTTCCCCATTTCCTCTTTCCCATCTTCTTTCAGGCTATGTAAGCTTCTCTTGTCAGGATGTCTGCAAGAGCTTCCTAAGTATTCTGGTTCTACTCTTGCCCCTTACTATCCATTCTTCACAAAGCAGCTAGATTTTCTGAAAGCAAATCAGATCAAGGCATCCTCCATGTCTTTCGACCACACTTGGAATAAAACCCCAACACTCTGGGGCGCCTGGGTGGCTCAGTCAGTTAAGCATCTGCCTTCAGCTCAGGTCACGATCCCGGAGTTCTGCGATCTAGCCCAGAATTAGGCTCCTTGCTCAGCAGGGAGTCTGCTTCTCCATCTGCCCCCACCCCTCTCATGCTCTCACTCTCTCTCTCAAATAAAATAAAAATTTTTTAAAAAATAATTTAAAATATAAAACCCCAACCCTCTGCCATGCATGCATAACCAGGCCTCGCTGACCTCATCTAGGACTACTTTCCCCTCCCACAGCACGATGACCAGGCCAGCTTCCCTCCAGGTCTCACACCTCCACGGGGCACTTTCTGACTTCAGTTTCTCGGCAATGCCATACCCAGAATATCCAGTCCCATTTCTTCACATTGCTGGCTTCTTTCCTTTAATTCTGTTCTAAATATTATATCCTGTGATAGGCTTCCCTCATCACCCAATTCTCTTTATGTGTTTGTTCATTTGCCTATTTTTTGGTCTGCTTCCTCTTACTACTGTAAATCCTGTGAGAACAGGGAGCTCTGTGGTATCATATGCATGCCTGCCAGAGTGCCCGACACAAAGGAGACACCAGACAAATGTTTGTTAAAGAAATGAAGGACATCTTTTCTTTACCCAGGTAGAATTTAGCTCACAAAAGGTACCCAAAAAAGACCCATTGAAATATTTAATGATGATCAATAAGGGGGGAAAAAAAAGAATAAAAAAAATCACTGAATAAAGACCACGAAGTGTCAGAAGGTCACATAGTGTATGATTCCTTTTATATAAAATGCCCAGAACAGACAAATACACAAAGATAGAAAGCAGACTGATCACGGCCAAGGCCAGGGGGTTGGGGGTGGGACTACTAGGGGGTTTGGGGGTCTCTTCTGGGATGGTGGAAATGCTCTGTTAGAGAGTGGAAATGATTGTCTAACTCAGAATATACTAAAGATCACTGAATTATACACTTTAAAATGGTGTATTCTTTAAAAAGAATTTATGATAGGTGAATTACAGCTCAGTAAAGCTATTATTTAAGAAAACAAAGAGGCTAGGCTGGATGAACTATGAAGAAGTAGCTACAATCCCCTCACTAGCTTGTGAGCCCTGCAGAGTCAGGCTTGTGTTATTGATCTCTTTATCCCCAGAGCCTCACACCTGCTGACTGGTGGGCAGACCGAGTGAATGAGTGACAGCTTTGACATTCGGGACTGTCCTCTGGATGCAAATGCTCGAGCAATTCGATCTAACTAGGCTTTGGTCAGATCTGATTACAGCGAGGAATGAGCCCGCGTGAGAAAAGGAGTCCAGGTCACACAGACAGGACATTCTGCAACTCACAATAGGCTCTTCTATCCGTTACCATATTTGATTACCACAAACAAAAATGAAAGTGCCGCGAGGCCAGTTCTATTATCACCTGCATCTTATTAAGCCAGAAAAGGCGCCTTCGGAAGCCTCAGGCCTGCCGCTGGGCACCACACCACATGCAGCATCGTGGAGCCAGAGTTGGGGTGCCAAATGCCCAGCAAGGACGCTTTTCCCCTTCCTAAATCCCGTGTGGGCAAGCTGAGTGTCATAAACGTTCCCCAAAATGACCAGAAAGGCATCATTAAGGCACTGAACTCCATCCCTGGCTCTATCACTTACATTGTATTTGACCTTAAATCACAGAGCCACTTTCTTCCCCCACGCAGTCATCCACAAAACTGGTGTGGTAAGACTTCCTCTGCTTCCTTTCCTCGGGTGCTGTGAAGATTCAGAGCAGCCTTGTGGAGGAAACGCACGAGTCTCCACAGCGTCCACACGGGCTGCACAGCACCCACACCCAGAGGCCAGCCCGCTTGGCCCACGGCACAGCAGAGCCCCAGCCGACACACTAGCAGTGTGTGTCACATCAGACAGCCAAGACACTGCTTTCACCCCGCGTCACAGGTGATGGAGCTGAGTTGCTCAGTTATTAAGTTAGTTCTGCCCAGAATCAGAAAATGATTAAAGAATCCAGCCGGTTCTCACAGTTAGCCCTTCTTACTTAAATGTCATGTGCTTTCTAAAGCCTACCCTGTCCCCCGCCCAATCTCCATCTGTGTGGGATCTTCAACTCACAGTTTGTGCTCCTTGATCCCCTTCGAAAATATGATCTCAAGGACTCTGCAGGCTGTACTGTACACCCCCACCCTGCTCCCTGGTCCATCCCTGGAAATGCTTCTCTTCCCACCTGTGGACACAGGCTGCCAACTCTAACAGCACCTCCTGCCGTCGAGCTGGCCCACCACTCATCTGTTTGTCTTTCTTGACCCACTCCATTCCCCCAGTGCCTCAGCCTCTGCACATCACAGCCTCCTCATGGTCCTAGCCCTGAAGTGCACACACACCATGAGTCACACATAAGGTGACTTTCCCTGAGCTCTGACCACATCCCTTCCTTCCTGATGCTCATTCCCTTCCTCTGTTGTGTGAGATAACTTCACTTTGGTAGCCAAGATTTCTGCCCAAGGACTCTGGGGCAAGCCCAGATGAGACCTGTCTTGCCATGACACAGAGCCCCCAAGGTGCCCGTATAAACTGAAATGCACTCTGAGCATTGGCTCTCCTCGGATATACAAGATGACACGCATCCTGGAGCATCACTAGAAGCTGCCCTCAGGGGCCAGGCCCTATGTGTGGATTACAAAGGAAACAGTGTTACAAAGTCTTCTTGACTTATTAACTACAGCAGTATCCCCTTGGCCAGAGTCCAAAGCATATTTCCTTTCTAGAGAATTTGGTGCTTCAGGAGTAACTTTCATGGATGATGCCAGTGCAATTGGGTACTTGTTAAATGAAGAGACAAGTGAATGAATCAGTGACCTGTATTTGGGAGAGATAACCAGTGGCCCTGATAATCCAAAAGAGAAGCTAATAAAAGTCACTTACATTTGACTGTGTAATGAACTACACATTAGATGCATAGGAAGCAATGCTTCCCTAATTACACAGCCAATACCGAGACCTGCTTGAATCTCCCAAGGACATTATAACTGGGGGAAGCTGAGGGGGTAGGACTTGTGTTCTGTACCACAAGGTGCCACTTGACTGAGGACTGGAGATTCATTATGGAAATGACCTAAAGATCCACAGTTCCAGAGGACTTGATACATGGTGGATTTTCAATACTAGTGCACATTCGTGTGTATGGAGAGTATACTGACCAGAGGCAGAAATGATAGAGACCAAGAGCGGTACATTACATTTACAGGTTAGAAAGCATTTTCACATCTATAATTTTACCCAACAAATGCATGTTCCCTGTAGTAATTCCAAGAGCTGGGTAGGGTAGCTACTACTCTCTCCGTTTGAGATATCCCACTATATTACCTTGGCTGGGAATAGTTAAAGGACTTGGTCAAGGTCATGTAGCTCCTAACTGATGGAGCTGAGACCAGGACCATAGTTTTCTGAGTCTTAATTTAATGTACACTGTCCCGCACTATCTCCCCAGAATGGGTCAACTACTAATATTTATTCATTCAGGAAATACTTATCCATTCATCTAATAAACACTCACTATTTGGGATGGTCAAGTGTTTTGCCAAGTTGCCGAGCCTTCAAAAACAAAGAAACAATCCAATTAAAATCGGGCAAAGGAGCCGAGTATGCACTTTTCCAAAGAAGATATTCAAACAGCCAACAGTTACATGAAAAGGTGCTCAACGTCACTGATCATCAGGAAAATGCAAATCAAAACCACGGCAAGATCTCATCTCATGCCTGTTAGGGTGGGTATTATCAGGAGGTAACAGGTGTTGGCAAGGATGTGGAGAAAGGGAACACTGGCGCACCGCTGGTGGAAATGTAAACTGGTGTAGCCTCTGTGGAAGGCAGTTTGGAGGTTTTCCAAAAATGAAAAGCAGAACTAGTGCACAATCCAGCGATTCCACTGCGGGGTATAGATCTGAAGGAAATGAAATCACTGTCTCAAAGAGATGTGTGTAGCCCGTGTTCACTGCAGCAACGTTCACCACAGACAAGGCATGGAAACAAACTAAGTGTCCATCGACCCATGAATGGATGTAGCAGATGTGGTGTATTCTTACACACACACACACACACACACACACACACACAAGCATATGTGATGGAGTATCATTCAACCTTAATGAAGGAAGAAATCCTGTCCCTTGTGGTAACATGGATGAACCCAGGGGACATCATGCTGCTTGAAGTAAGTGAAACACAAAAAGACAAATACAGTATGAGCTCACTTACATATGGGATCTAAAAAAAAAAAAAAAAAAAAAAAAAAAAAAAATACCTGAATTCGTAGAAAGGAAACAATTTGGTGATTACCAGAGGTGGGGTAGGGGGACAAAGGGCTGAAGGGGTCCAAAAGGTATAAATTTCCAGTTGTAAGATAAGTAGGTTCTGGGCATATAACATACATGGTGATTGTAGTTGAAAATACAATATTGTAGGGGCACCTGGGTGGTGCAGTTGGTTCAGAGTTTTACTCTTGATTTCGGCTCAGGTCAAGATCTCAGGGTCGTGAGGTAAAGCCCCACATCAGGCTCCATTATAAGCACGGAGTCTGCTTGAGATTTTCCCTTTCCTTTCCCCCCATCCCCGCTTGTGCTTGCTGCACTCGCTTTCTCTCTCTTTCTCTCTCTGGGGAAAAAAAAAAAAGAATACCATATCATATATTTGAAAGTTGCCAACAGAGTAAATCTTAGAAGATCTCAATAGAAGAAAAATGTTGTAACTCTGTGTGGTGATGGATGTTAACTAGCTTTACTGTGGTGACCATTTTGCAATACATATATTAAATCATTACACTGTTCACCTAAAACTAACAGAATGCTATATGTTAATATCTCAATAAAACTGGGGGGAAACACAAAGAAAAACTTTTCCTTGCTTCTAGGGTTTATAACTAGTAGCAAACAATCGACTGTATGCAAGGGGGACAGAGAGATATATGACAGCCACAAAGAAATCTATCATTTATTAGAAGCATTTAAAGAACGCCTCCCGCTCAGATCATTGCCATTGCAAAATGTAATGTGGATACCGATTTAGCAGCTAAAAAGAGAGCAAGGTATGATTCACATAACACATTCTAGGCTTGACAACTTCAGAATTTATTGTTCATTAAAACTGTATTTTAATTATCCTAGTTTTAATTAAGGTATTATGTAGAGTTGGTGAAATGCAATTATGTGCAACTGACTTGAGATGTATAATAGGCTAATATTTGTAAAGAAATGCATTATTGTCACTAGATCTGCTCATGTAAAATGAAGTGGTATTTTATTTTCAAATGAAAAATTGGTACACAGAATATTAAAGTCTTGTCATTAAATACTACACTGCCAACTCAAATGGAACCAAGTAATTCTAAGTTCCCCACCCCTGCCCTTCGGCTACTCACTGTGCTCAGGAGTGGCTCCCTGGATGTGAGGTAGCCTGATCCCAAAGCAGGAGGATGCTGGAAGCTGCCCACACACGCTCAACAAACCCTAGTACACAGAAGATGCTTTAACGACCTTCACCAAGTCCGTCCGAGTCACTGATAGTGTAGGTCCCATTGTCAGCGTCGGCGACCACCAGCCACAGCCCAGAACCTGATCGAAGGTTTAAGGGTGACCTTCCATGTAAGAGTGTCAAAATGCCTAACAATCTGAAAGGAAACATGAACTTCTCGGGCAATCTTGGGTCTCCTCCAACCGTGCACAGTGAGGTCTGCCCTGAAGCACTGAAAGGCAGAAATGTAGTCAGCATTCTGGAGGCCATTTGCTGAAGCAAGGCCATGCTTCCCATCTCCTCTCTTCCCTATATCCATGGACACTGATCTGCATGCCCTCATATCAGCTCAGACAATGAGACTCCTCCTGGATGTGGTCAGAACAACAACAGGAACTTTCTAGGTGTCAGAAACCAGCACTTGGAAAAGCCCATAGGACACGTACGGGAGCGAAGGCAGACTGGGGCACAGTGGTACCCACGGCCCCAGCACATTCTCTACCCGTGGGTCCCTTCATGCCAGGTAGCACTAGGTCCCCAGACATCGACACACATAGCCATGCACAGAGCCACATGTACACAGGACATCATTAAGGAAGCATGAGGATACCATGGGGTGGGAGGAAATACAGCATGTATCCTCTTTCCCCTCCTCAAACATTAGTTAATAAATTACTTGTCATTCATTACTTTTTGTTAAATCTCAGGACAACTCAGGACAGAGACCATCTGCCCGCTCCTAAGTACAGGAGAGGCACTGGGAGGTGGTGCGATCCGTCACAGGGTAGACTCCGCCTTCTCTTCTTCTCTCCGTCTTCATCCATCTGGCTGCTATAAATTCCACAGACGGGGCGGCCGGTACCCAAGAAACATTTCTCTCACAGTTCTAGAGGCTGGAGATCCAAGCTCAAGGCACTGACAGACTGGGTGTCTGGACTGAGCCTATTTCTTGTCTGTGGCCACCTTTTGGCTGAGTCTTATGTGGCAGAAGTGGGGAGGGAGCTTTCGAAGGTCTCCTCCACAAGAGCAGTAATCCCACTCACGAGGGGTCCACCCTCATGACCTAAGCACCTTCTGAAGGCCGCACCTCCTAACACCATCACATGGGGGTTAAGATTTCAACAAATGAACTGGGGGAACAGAGGGAGACACAAATTTTCTGTCTATAGCAGAGGGATTCCAAAGTGCCATACGGTGGAGGACCCACCCAGAAGAGCAGTTCCAAAAGGGCTTCCCAGAGCCTCATCTACCAAAGCAAGGGCCATCAATGGCACCCCCAAAACCGTCACCTCTCCTTCCAACCCCAGCTCCTCTGAAGCCGCTGTGGCAGAATCAGAGCTCCCTTTACTCTCCGGAACCCCCTGCCGGGCTTCAACTCACTCCCACCACCTGCTGCAGAAGGAATCTCTTGGCTCTGCATGTCCCTAGTGATGTGGGAAACAGAGGCAGAAAAGAAATGAAGACAAAATTAAATGTCCTTATAACCTGCAGCCCATTGACGAATAATTGAGCCAGGCAGAGCACAATTCTTCTAGCAAACCCCAACTGTCTTAATGTTGATACTTTGCTAGAGGGGAAAACAGCCTTAGCTTGATAACAGTAATGCTTCCAATATCCCCAGAGTCTTCTTTAAGGGTGCTGCTTCTCCCCCTGCCTCTGCCCCTTTCCATGGCATGTGCGCTCCCTTCTTGCTATCTCTGATAAATCAATAAAATCTGTAAAAAAGAAGACTTTTTAGCATATCAAAGTCCTTTGGACACCTCCCTTTTTCCCTACCTCCCCCAATCCCCAAGTATATAATCGGCCATTCCTCACAACCCCAGGGAAGCAGCTCTTTCTCCTGTCCTGACCTTTAATAAAATCACCTTTTTGCACCAAAGACGTCTCAAGAATTCTTTCTTGGCATTTGGATCCAGACCCCAACAAAACACTATAATCAAAACTACATCACCAGGACTCCTGCTGCTGTCATCCCACGTGACTGAGCACCCCTGCTGGGACCTTGGTGACTAACCCTCTCACCTCAGCTGATACTTTCTCCCGTGCCGTCCCAGCCCCACATGCAGGGTCACCCTCTCAGCCTTGCCAATCCCTATGAGAGTTCATTCTGAAGTCCTATCCCAGATCTCCGACATCACACCCTGGGTCTCCTGGGGAACAGAGTCACCTCAGCAGCATCTCTGTGGGTCCACTCCAGGTGCGTGAGATGGTTGTAAACAGGGAGAAGGAAGAGAGGAGAGAGCACAAAGGAGGGCGGGAGCCCACTGGCCTCAGCTTTGCAGCTGTGCTTAACTCGCAGGATGACATCAGAGAGGAGGCCTGAAGCCACCTGTCTCTGGACAGTCCAGCTGGGGTGGCAACTTCTCTGCTGGTCTGCTCCCTCTCCCCAACATAGACCCATTCTAGGCTTCCATAAGGGTCAAGTTTCACCCTACAAAAATTTAACTTGGGCCAGAATTCTGCATTGCAATACTCACTCTCTCCACTCCGATAGGAAGAGACACCTGCTGTCCAGGACTGGAAGGAGTGGCCAAGGTGAGGATGAGTGGATCTGTGGGGCCCAGCGCAGCACTTCCCCTCACTACCCCACTCAGTCGTTCCTCTTCCTTCTCGGGCTCCCGCGGTCTTCTGACTCCACGCCGCCATGTATGACCACCCCACACTTCCTCCCTCAGATGACTCCGAGTCCACTGAGAGCCATCGCCCCCTTGCAAACACCCTAGATGTCCTTGTTTTTCACTCCCATGCGACAGTCAAACTTCACCTTCTCTGAACCCAATTAGTTGCCTTCCCTACAACTGCAACAGAACCTGTAAAGCTTCTTGAAGAGCTCCAGTAGCACAAGCCGCAACCATGCATGTGCACTCAGGTGGTCCCACGAGCCTAGCATGTTTCTTCATTTGCTCTGAGTGCTGGCATGATTCAGCACCTTCCCTCTCATCGTGTGCCACACTCCACTCTGAACTCATACCTCCTCTCAATACTCACAGAGGAAAGAAAACCCTACAAGTTCTCAATTTCCCCTAAGAACATCTGCCACACAACACGCATCCATACCCACATTAGGCTTCTGTTGTGACAGTGGAAGCTGTCCTTGACTCTCTCTAAGGCTCCCTGCTGAAGGCCCCCTGTGTACAGGTGTAAGCCCATGGACCCCACCATGCCAGGCCCTCCCTCTCATGCTGCTTGTGTGTGCGCCCAGGCCACCTGGCCTCTCGCCCTCCCTGGATTTTGCTCCTCTAGCTGCGCTCATGCTCCCTAGACCCTTCACATTGTCCTTTTCTCCTGGAGAACTGCTTCTGCCAGCATACGAATATTATCTGGTATTTCCCACCTCAACAGAAAAACCACCCCCTTGATCTCAGGTAGCCCATGTGGACACTAGCCCTTTCTCTGCAGCCATTCCCAGTAAAAATATGCCCAAAGAACTATCTCCACCTGCTCCCTCCACCTTCCTTATCTTTTATTTAAACATAGTAAAACCACAATTACTAAACATTTACTAACAGGAAAAAAAAAATCAAATGAAGACCAACATTTCTAACATTCTACTTCCTTTCTCCTCAAGCCCACTGTTGGTGGGTCTCTCAGGAGAGCTCTCAGAAAAATACGTTCCCAGTCTTGTCTGAAAATATCCTCACGCCTCCCTCAGTTTGGACACTAGATTAGCAGGATATGGGTTTCCACAATTACAGTTACATCCCTTGGAATTTTGAAGCTGTTAGTCCGTTATCTTCTCTACTATCGCTGCCCACAGAGATCTAATGGCTGTGCCTTTGAGGCAATGGGAATTACATGTATGGTTGCTGTTAAGATTTCTTCTTTGTCTTTGAAATTCAACAGTGACATTATAATACGTCTAGATTTGGATATATTTTCATTTGTCCTACTTGGATCTTAATCTGCCTTTTGACTCTGAGGATCCATCATTTTAGGAAATGCTAGGACAATTACCTCTGAACTTTATCTCCTCCCATTCTTCTCAAACTTTCCCTCCCCCTTCTTAGAGCTCGAGTGATTATTCTATCCTCTTTATCTCTTAGCCTGTCTTCCATATTTTCCATCTTTTTTATCTCTGTGCTTTATTCTAAGTTTTCTTCCTCACACCCACCTGGACAATATTTCCTACTTTAGCTGCATAGTGTCTGCTCTCTCACTGATTCAATTGACTTTTTAGATAAATAATTGTGTTTTTCACTTCAAGAGGTTTAGTTTTTCCTATTTGGTTCCTTCTAAAATTAACACATTAAATGATATTCAACATCATCAGCCATTAGGAAAATGCACATTAAAAACACCCTGAGTTATAATCACACACCTATCAGGATGGCTAAAACAAAAAACAGTGTGAGCACGAAGTGCGAGAGAAGGGACTGAGAAACGGGATCGCCCAGACACTGCTGGGGGCAGTATAGCATAGTATGTCTGCTCTTGAAAACAGCTGGGCGTTTCCTTATAGAAACTAAACATGCAGCTACCATTTGGCCCAGCACCTGCATTGCCCGGTGTTTATCCCAGAAAAAAACAAAACAAAAACAAAAACAAAAACAAAAACTTCTGTTTCCACAAAAACCTGTACACAACTGTTTATAGCAGTTTTATTTGAAATGGTGGAAAACCGGATACAACCCAAATGTCCTTCACCACCAGCTACACAGGCTGTGGTATGTCTGCACCATGGAACACTACACAGTGAGAAGGAGCCAACCACCAACGCAGGCAATGACCTGAATGAATCAGAGGATTACGATGAGTGAAGAAAGCCAACCCTACAACAGACTGCATGATTCTACTTACATAACATGGTCTAAGTGATGAAATTATAGAAATGGAGAGGGTGGGTGGGAGGGTTGGAGGAAAGGGGCATGGCCATAAATAAGACTGGAGGGACCCTCTGGTGATGGGAATGTGTCCTGTTTTGACCCTATCAATGTCAATACCCTAAATGTGATCTGGAGCAACAGTGTGGCAAGGATCTCACCACCTGGGGAAAGTGGTTAAAGGGTGTACGGGCTCTGCCTGTATTATTTCTTACAACTCTATTTGAATACACAATCAACTCAAAATACAAAGTTTAATTAAAGAAGAGGGAAAAGGACAAATACTGTATGGTTCCACTCGCATGAGGAACCCTGGAGACGTCAAAATCAGGGATAGAAAACAGAAGCGTGGATGCTGGGGTGGGGAGGGCCAAGTGGGGAGTTGTTACTTAGTGGGGGCAGAGCCTCAGTGTGGGAACAAGAAAAGGTTCTGGATGGTGGGGACAGCTACACAGCAACGGGAATGCACTTAATGCCACTGAACTGTATACCGAACCAGGGTTAGGATGGTAAAGTTTATGTGACATGTATTTTACCACAATCTCAAAACATTTTCCAAAAAAACCCACAAACTCCACAAAGACTTCTTATGGTATATGGAATAAATCCGGGTTCCTTCAGAGTCTGTTGCCTCCAGGTCCCATGTCCCCCGTACTCCCTTCTGCCTCTTTTCCACACCCCAACCACACAACAGCCCCTCCAACTGAGCAAACCCAAGCAGCTGTTTCCTGGGTTTGCAAGTATTTGCCCTCTCTGCCAAGAACACTTGTCCTCCAGCTCCATGCAGGGCAGGCTCCTCGCCCTACAGACAGAAGCTGAGACAGCAGTCAGCACAGCAGGGCAAGTGGGTGCTAGGACACTGGCCAGCTGCTGCCCTCTCCCTACCTTAGCAGCCATCAGTCAAGCAGGGACAGTAACAGGACGACTCATTGGGCTGGTGGGAGGAGCTCACGAATCATTCCATGGAAAACACTTCAAACAATGCCGGCACCCAGAAATATTAATAATTACTCTTACTAAACACCGTCCTGAGAGTATCACAGAAATTATCTTGAATGAAATAAGCCAGACACAAAAGATTTCATATTCTATGATCCCATTTATAAGAAATTCTGGAATACACAAACTACCCTATGGTAATAAAAATTAGATTAGTGGGCAGGGCTGGAGAGAGCATATGAGTGCTAAGTGCACCAGGGAACTTGACTGGGAAGGGGCTGACATTTGTCACATATTTGCTAGAATTCATCAATTTCTGTGCTGAAAATCTGTTCAATGTTGTACGTAAATTATACCTCAGTAATGTGGTTGTTTAAATGTCGCCTGTCCAGAAAGGCTGTCCTGGGCCACCCACTGTAGAGCAGTGACCAGATCCCTTCCTCTCCCACTCAGCTCTCCAATCCCAGTCCCTGTTCATTCCCTCATGGTGCCTGTCCTCCCCTGAGAGTATCCTGTTTATTAACCTGTTCCCACGTGAGGCCATAGCTCACTGATGGCGGGACCTTCAATGCCTCATTCACCTTTCTGCCCCTGGCAGCTAGAACAGTGCCTGGCAAAAAATTAGCACTCAGTAAATATCTACTGAATGCATGAGGAGAGGGAGAGGCAGAACGGGCCTGCCCTTCCACGAGCGTGGCTGAGTGAACACCAGAAAGGACTTCAGTGGTCATTTAGCACACCTTCCCCACTTTGACATGAGAAAATGGAAGCAAAGCAGAGAAAGTAATTTGCCCAAGGTCGGACTTAATGATGGAAGCAGGTCTGGAGCCCACATCTCCTAGTCTTTTTCACTTACAGCAAATAGGGCTCAATTCACATGTATAGACATACTCTATAAACATTCACAAAATGCCTATAAAATATAATATAAAATTTTTAAAAGCATATTATTTTGAAAGCCCAGTTAACTATAAAAATATTATTACAACCAGATCTACTTCATTCAAGCATTAAGTTGTGACTTCCACTACAAGCGCTAATTTAAACAAATCTTTCTTGAAGCGATTGAAATGAAATGGTAATAAGTTAATGGACATTCGAGTATTTAAGCATGGACAATTACGAGTCAGGCTGTTTCCACGTCGCCTGGGATGCTGTTCACTGCCCATACTTCACAATTCACATCTTCCCTGGCAAGTCATCCTGCTAAAAGCTGACTGGAGGTTGAAATACTTAATCTATAAACTTCGCAGTCCCCGGCAAACACAGGCAAGTACGCCGTGCTTCCGCATTCCCGTCAGGTAGGCTGCCGCACGCAGTCTGAACACAAGAACCTGCAATTAAGCCAGAGAATGGCACAGTACAGAACAAGTTTTTGCGTCCTAATCTGATAACTGCCGACACAAATTACCTCCTGGAGGTGGAAGAAATATTGCAAGACATCAACATTCACATTTCACATTCTGAGAAATAAAAGGAAACAAAGAACATATATCAAAACCAAAATAACAGAACAATTTTATTATCAAATTAGACGATATTTATAAGACAAGGCTATCTTCACCTTTGACATGCAAAGATAGCAAACTATTTGGATTCAGTAAATCAGAAAAACAAATACGCATTTTTTTTTCATCTTCTTAGATAAATAAAACCTATAATTACCTATTTAAAATTCTGAGTATAACTTAGTCTCATTTCTTTTGAAGTATAGTTTGCCTTTTCTAAGATAGATTTCTCCTTCATCAATAGCATTTTTCCTCAAGGTTATGTTCCCCCCACTTTTGGTGAGGAAGTTTACAAATATTACTGACTTTACTTCACATCTCTTCACACACTCAGCCATTTCAGAAGTGTGTATCTGCTGCACAAGACGGAGTTCTCAGAACAAGAATGTTTTCAATGGCCAATACCCAGGGGACACTGAAACTCCTGGAGAAAACGACCTAACATGCCACTTGGGGTCGTGACTCTGACCTGCTCATGTCTGAAGGTGAGAAGAGTGAGCACTGTGGGCAGCGGGCACGGCGGGCCCCCGGCACTGAACACACCTGCGCTCGTCTTAAGACTTCACTTTTCATCCTCTGTCCCACCTTCCCAGCTTACGAGTCTCCTGCTTCTGCGGCCTTCTTCCCCATCTGCCCTGTTACGTGACATAGTTACAAGTTCCAGGAGATTGGACCTCACATTCCTGGGAAGCCATTAAAGTGCTGACTGGCTCCCTGCGCCTTGGCCTTGAGCACAGTCCCAGTATGCAGCCCCCCACCTGGTCCCCCCCTCTCCCCATCCTTCTCCTGCCTTGGTTCTGAAATTCTTCAAGTACTCCAGTTCAAGGTTGTTTAGTTCGGTCAGACTCATCCTCTATGACCTGTGACCAAGAGCATCTCAGCTGACACAATGAACTCTTTGGGCTTCGCTTACTGACTTAGGTGTTTCATATGGAGCATTAAAGAGGTCTAAAAATCACGAACATACTAACAACGCCCAAGTTTAGCTAGACCTCTTTGCTGACCTTGAGTCTGATATAAACAACTCTCTCACAAATGGATCCTTGTGACCATCTACTATGCATCTCAAACATGTACAAAACCAATTTTAGACACCCACCCCCAAACAGAGACAGAACTTGCTTTGCCCGCAAATCATCTCTCCCATTCAGGAAATGGTAAGTCCATCCTATCAGCTGTGAAGGCCAAAATTCTTAGAGTTGTCCATGGCTCCTCTCCTTCTCTCATACCCCACAGCTAATCCAGCAGGAAATCCTATGCAGTCTACGTTCAGAATATATCAGTATCAGCCACTTCTCACCAGCCCTCCCCAAACCTGAGTCACCTGAGCTACTGCAGCAAACCCCTACTAGGCCTCCTCATTTCGGATTCTGCTGCCCTATAGTCCATTCCTCACAGAATTCCTAACAGAAGGATCACAAGGGAGATCACACTGCTGCTCTGCTCGGATCCTCAGAACAAATGCCAAAGTCCTCACTCTGGCTAAGTCACCGGCATCTAGGAATCGGGCCCAACCAGCTCTAGGAATCGGGCCCAACCAGCTCAGAAACCTCCTCTCCAGCCCTCTCCCTCACTCCGGCCTGGCTGTTCCTCCAACACATGTGCCGTTCCCTTACCTCGGGTGCTCTTCTCACTGGTTTACCCCAGGCCTCCTCCCCAGACTTGTTCCAGTCTCTGCTCAAAGAGGTGGTTAGGGGAGACAACTTCTCTGATTTTACATCTACAGCAACCCAGCTGACCCTTGCGTTCCACACTCCGCCCCCGCTTCATTTTCTCCTCACTATTATCACCAGCTGGCATGTCATCTGTTTCCTTCTACTTGGAGACAGGGCTCCTGAGGACAAGGACTTTCTTTTGTTTCCTGCTGCATATTCGGTGCCTGGTACAGCACCTGGGATGTGGTATGCCCTCGATAAGTACTCGGCAAAAGAATGGGGGGAAAAGGCCAAAGTGCAGTCAGAACTTCGTGAGTTTTTCCTTTACCCTCAATCTGACGTGAATGTGCAGCAGCTCACACCCACCATGGGGACATTCACTTCAGCTAAGTTTCTGGGATGGTGATGGATTTTTGCTGCTCCTTTTGCTGCACAATCTAAACCTCTTCCTTCCACAAGTGTGTAGCTCAAGAACAAAGAGGTTGTCAGGGATAGGGTGCTGGGTTTTGCACACAGCAGCTGCTCTCTCTGGCCTGCTGCCCCCCACCCTGTGCTACACACACATCGTTTCCACCTTACCTCCCACGAGGCCTCTGAATTTCATAAAGCCCACACCTTAACTGGATAACCATGTTTGCCTTCTCTTTTGCTAAAAACTTCTGAAGTTAAGGACTTACAGACCCGATACATCGAATACATAATACACTTGCAGGCAGGCTCAGGGCTAGGTGGACAATGTGTCTGTGTGCGGCTGTGGCTCACGGCAACCTGTAGTATTTCAAATTGAAGACTGGTGTTCTAAAAAGGGAGAAATAGGAAAATAAGTATAGGGAAAGAGATATCAAAAGCACCAAGAAGGTTTGGCAAAATAAAGTGAAAAGAAGAATTAGTGTGATGCAGAAGACAGCATGAGACTCAGAGCCAGACAGGCCTGGGGTAGAACCCTAGCTCTGCCTTTGGTCAGCAGTGTGTCCTTGGGTGGGCTGGTTAAGCTCTCTAATCCTCGTTCTGATCTCTAGAAGCACAACTAATTATACTTCTTCGGAAGACAGCTGTGAGGATCAGGGAGGATGTGTTTAAAGTAGGTACTCAATAACAGCTGCTGTTAAAATTATTAATAGGCAATTCAACTGACTTTTCAAGTTAGGAAATATTAGAATTATTATTTCCCTTAAAAATGAAAAAAAAATCATTTAATTGTAAGCCAAAAGCTCACATTCTGAAGGTCACAGTGGTGAGGCACCTGGGTGGTTTAGTCATTAAGTGTCCGACTCTTGGTTTCGGCTCAGGTCATGATCTCAGGGTCCTGAGATCAAGCCCCGCATAGGGCTTGGGGCTCAGGGAGGAGCCTGTTTGTCCCTCTTACTCTGCTCCTCCCCCTCATGCTCTCTCTCTCTCATGTAAATAAATAAAATCTTAAAAAAAAAAAAAAGTAAAGAGGTGGGGCTGGCAAGACGAGGTTCCTCCTCCTCGTGGCAATGGATCATCTCCACAGCCGTGTTAGGGAACTGATAGGTATAGAAGCTTGACCTGTTTCCCTAGAGTGAAACACTTTCAGCCAAATGTTTCAGTTTTTAAAGGACACCTCTGGTGGTGCACAACAGATCTAACGCCATCTGACTCCTGTCTGCCAACCATCTGGGCAGGGACCATGCAGAAATGCCCTCCCTCCCAACTGCTATCCAAAGCCAAACTTTCTTAGAAGTGTAACACAATGTATCTTTGAATGATGTATAAACTTAGGAAGAAAACCACACGGGCACTGATTTATGACATCTTGCACAGCAGGGACTTAATAAATATGGGGGTGATGATGAGGTGGAAAGTATGAAACAAAAGGCCCTGAAAATGTGGAAATATCCATAACCAGCCTCATCTCATCTCATCTCATCTCATCTCATCCCATCTCCTAAGGAGAAAAAAAAAAAAAAAAAAAAAGATCACCGGTGCATTATTCTACTGAGATTGGAGATTTATCAATAGCTTCGCAGATCATTTGTTTTGATGGGACACTAAGTTAAAGCCTACTTAGCATCTTTACATTAGCGGCTAGCCAGGAGTTGAATGGTTTTAACAAGAATCTGCAAGTAGAAAAATAAAAGTTTATAAAATTAAGAGCTGTTATTTCATTCTATCTCCTTCCATACTTCTTGAATAAATGCTGCCTTGTGAATCTGGCTAGACGGCCAGTCAACAAGTGACAGGCCGTACAGCTGCTTGCTGCTGAGTTCAACGAATCCTTCCACCACGGACTGTGTTCCCACTGACATTACTTAGAAGCACCAACTTTGGAGAGGAAGCTTATTGCAATCTACCCACCCTCCCTAGCACCAACCCTTCCCTAGCATTCATCCCAAATTGGCCCAGCCCATACTGCGCTCAATGGTAGAAACTTCCAGAATATTTTGCAAGAGTCTACCTCAGCCGCCTTTTGTTCAGCCTAACAGCCCTCTAAAAGAATGAAAAATTGATCCCTGTTCTTTGTTTCACCTACCTTGAGAGGCATTTATTATCATTGGAATCAATAAAAACGTGGACATCCAAGCAACTCTTAATAAAATAAAAAGGAAAGCAGTTATCTCACTTTCTACTGTAATTAGTACTTTTACTAAATTTTTAAATATGGCCTTAATACACTTCAATATTTTTCCTGTTCCGATAATAAGACTAGAAACATGTATTCAATAAGGCTAAGAATGGTCTGGCGTCAGGCAGGTTCAGAGGCCCCGGCAGAAGAGCCATGGAGCCTGGTTTAGAGAAGGGACCCCCGATGGATGGGCAGGTAGGGGAGAAAGCAAGTTGACATCTCACAGTGACTTTCAGAGTTACATTTAAAACCTTTCCAGCAAACTATTTTATATACATATCTGTTTTAGAAAAACAGAACAAAACAAAAGCATTTTCTTCTCATGAATTTTTGTATGAGTGCAACCATCTGACAGCGTAAGTACTTGACTTTTAGCTCAAGCTTATAAGCATTTCATGATTCTTTCAGAAATGTTCATCCCTGGAATGTTTATATTTGGTACATTATCTTTAAATTATATTGCAGAATGCCCAGTTATGACATATATACCAAATGTTCTTTTTAATCACTTAAAGCTCTAAATGAAGAAAATCTGTTTAGCATTAGATAAATACCTTGAATGTGGGATAGGCAGGAACACCTTGAAATAATGCTTAACTAATCACAAAGCAACTCTTCTTCAATAGATGGGCGAACCACTAATTAGACGAAGGGAAATAAAACTGTCACGGTAGGATAAAAGGATAAAGAGAA